>NW_026638439.1:0-655000 GCF_028554395.1 Pezoporus wallicus | reverse complement strand
AAAGGCTTCATTAAAGTGTGGAGACCCAGACAGATGAGCATTTTCTTTCCATCTTCCCCATCTGTTCACTGCGGTTTTAATTAAATCTATTGAGATTATTCTTGGCCTTCTCCAAGAACTGGAAAGCCAACCCGTGCCAATGTCCACTCGTCTCTGCTCTTTACTGCCAGGCACTAATGAGCAGACATGGAGGGGAAGGAGCCCGTGTGCGGTCCCCTCTGCTCGCCAGCCATCATGAGCCGTTAATAAGCAGAAAGCCAAAAGGGCCCAGGCCTGCATCCCCTGGTGCATCTGTACTAAGCAAAACAAACTAATGAAGGATTCCACTTGTGGTTAGCTTGCTAATAGAAATGACAGGCTTCAAATAACCTGAAAGCATCCAGCACGATGCTTGTCTATCTGATCAGGGCTCTTCGGCTGGCACCTGACACTTTCAATACCATAATGACATTCACTTGCATTCTTTTCGAATGCTGTCACACAGCAAGATCTTTCTTCTCTTCATTTGCTTACAGGGTGCCTGGCAAAGCTATTAAGTCTGTGATGGGAGTGACAGTTAACTGCAGGCCTGTCAGCCTTACTTCCGATGTCAGCACATCCTTGTACCCATTAGGAGCATATCGCTCCAGCTTCACAAATAACCTGCCGTAATGTACTCTGCCACTGTGTATTTTGCATCCAAACACAGCCCCTAATGGGCTCGCTGAGAGGTCCCTTCTGAGGCACTCAGTGTGTTTGTTTAGTTGATCCTTTACAGGGCTTTTCCTGGGGAGAGACAGAGGGAAAGTTTAAAAGCCTCTGGAAGGTTTCTCAGTTGTGGCCGTAGCTGTGACCAAGGTGGGTTGTTGACCTCGTGTTTTCTGGACGTGTCCTTTATTGGGTGGAACAGTGAATTTTGGTCCTGTTTAGACTGGAAGAAGGGTCCTGGTTTTCTCCTACCTATCAAGGCCATTAATAGTAGAGTGACCAACAGAAAGGAGTGTTTCAATAAAATAAACTGTTTGCAAAGGCAAAATGATTCATTAGGTTGTAGCCAGACTGTAGAGAGGACACTGACACAGCAGTAACTGCTGCAAGGCACAGCAGCACCTCTAGCATTTTCCTTTGAGTGTGGCCACTTGGTACATGAGTGTCTGTTAGGACTTCAGCTTTATGCGGCTACAATTTCATCCCCTTATTCTTGGCACTCTTTTATGCTGTTGAACGTTCTCTGTTAATAACACATCCCTATAACCCACAGGATTTAATTTTTAAAAGCACTTTTTCCATAAACGAAGATGTGGTTGGAACCATTAAAGAATTTAGTAATGTTAGAAGACTAAATAATGGGCTTTTTACTCTTGATCTGCAATGCAGAGAAGTGCAATGGTACCTCATTTCTACATCACCAGCAAATACAGGAGCGATAGTTTCATAGTATATGGGATGGGTTTTCATCAGAATGCCATGGTTTTCTCAGCTGGGTGACTCACCGGTAAACAGCGTTTCTCTTTTATTCTATCCCAGAACTGAGCCTGAACTGAATCATGGCAAGTGCCACAGAAATGATAGTTTAGAAGTGATGGGTAGTTAAGCAGCAATGCGATTATAGCTGCCATGCTGTAACTCTTCAGGTAACTCTTTCTTCCCTGTTCAGACCAGCATCAGCCATCATCTTTCTTGTTACAGAGGATACGATGCTTAAAAAACAAGCAAAGCAACTGGTCTGGTTTGTGCCAAGAATCTTTCAGTGCCCTGTAACGTGTGGTCCTGAGCCCAGCAGCAGGGTTGTTACAGGAGTTAATGGCTGACTGAGCACAAGCTAAGAATTACGTGTCATTTGTAATTGCCATTTGTCTGTATGATTTGGGAATTGATAGCAGCAAGAAAACCAGAAGAGAACTTAACGAACACACCTACATCTCTGCTGCTTTTGGTGAAGTTTGAGTCATAACTGGACCTCTGATGAAATATTAAAAGAACTGTGAAAGCCTAACAAGAAGCTTGAAGTAAAAAACATGGGGTTTTTTTTTTACCCTCTCCTGAGACGCTATAATTGAGATGTGCAATTAAATAACTTGCCAGCTCTGAGGACATTTACTGCTGCAGTGGGCATTACTAAGAGCTTCAGAAGCTTGCAAAGGAGGGTGGACATCTTGTGGACAACTCAGCAATCGTTTTTAAAGCTCTGCTAATGCAGCTGAGAAACCAAGCTGTCTTCTTGGCATCTGCTCTTGAGTCTACCGTACATTAGATATACCAGAGATGGGGCCAGGGGGAGTTTCAAGTTCAACAGCCAGCAGCCCGGGTATCAATTAAAGTTGGGTTATTTTCATATGTCACCATTATGACCCTTTAAACAGTGCAGCTATAGTGGGATCAGGATGCCTCTCTGACCCTATACTATGCAAATGCTCTGAGGCCAGAAGGACTAGAAAACCTACTGAATTTTAATGGGAGAAGTGTGTGATGCCCCCTCATTGACATTCTGCGTGGATGTTTTTCACTAATCCTCACACTCAGTAGGCATAACTTTCTTGATCTTGGTTCTTGAGCGGGCTGCACAGGTCAAAAAGGCAGCTGAGATGGGCCAGAAGGAAGTCAGGCCCTACAGCATGGAGTGACATATTTAGCTACAATTAGAAACAGGCTTGGGCCAGCAAGTTCAGGTAAGAATCCAAATTCTCCTGAGGTTGGAGTGATGGGTGAGCCATAGGTTTGAGTCAGTCCCCATTGTGACCACTCAGTTCATCTGCAGCCAGAATTTCCCAGAGTCCTGGGTTTACGTTTTGCGGGATATTTTGGGGTTTATCTGTAATCAGGAAAAGCTTGCTGAGGTTTCAGTGTAGAGTTGTCCTGAGGTAAATGATACAGCTCCTCTGCTCAAACCTCTCTCCATAACTGGTATGGAGAAGCAGCTCTGCCATCAGGATAACAAGAGAGATGCAAGAGGAACAGTAGATTATTTTTCTGCAGTAATTTTTTTCACCTATATTGTGTTCCCCTTGAAATAGTGTTGGCAACCTGCTGGCTGGAGGAGGTGTGGAGACCAAACGATGAAGATCAGTGGTCTCCAGTTCCATTCTGGCCTGTGCACATCATGTATTACACAGAAGGTGATAGGCTGCATCTTCTGTGACAGTCTCTGCTCCAGTGGCTTCTTGTAGCCATGAAGGAGCTTCCCATAGCTCTGAGGCAGTAATTGGAGACCATGGCTTTGGGGGAAAAAACAGGCCTCTGGTGTTTTTGACATGATCCTTATTTATTGCTCCCATTGAAGAGCTGCTCCACTGCAGAGCTGGCCAGCTCCACTACACCATCTCCCGTGTCCAGATACAACCCTTCTGTTCTCCTGTTTGACTGTGTCCTCAGTGTTTGCTAGAGGGTGATGGATGGACCCAGGAGGCCTAACCTGGAAGGTGGCAGCCACACTGTGTACCCAGAGCTTCCACTTCAGTGAGGAGAAGGTGTGACACAGAAACATGCCAGTTTCCCACTGCTGTGGAGGAGACAGAGCTGCCAGCGAGATCAGAAAGATCACTGAAGTTTACATCTATATATGTTCATATTTAGGGGTATAATGCTAAATATAGTGATTGTGGTCTGAATTCAGCTTGCTGTGGTGTGTGATGCGCACAGTAAGGGGTTTGTGCTGTGAGATACACACAATAGCGGGTTTATTGTGTGGTGAACTGAAGGGCCAGGGATCTGGGTTGGAGCATTAGGGAGTGAGAAATGTGGGGTGCAACTGCAGAGGTGGTTTTCATTCACTTGGCAGTTGGGTTTGGGGTTTATGGGGTTTTTTTAGTTGGCTCTGGCTTGTTTTGTTTTTTTGCTCTTTTATTCCCACCAGCTTTATAAAATCTTAAATGTTTATGAATTAGGGCCACATAGTATTTAAATTTGCAAACAGAGAACCATTCTTCTCTCTAACAACCTCCTGACTTTCTAAGGTTGTCAGACGTGTTACTCCTTTTTTAAAGGGAGTATTGTATATAGAACCTCAATTATTTCCTTATAAAGTGATCTTAAAATGACTCCCCAGTGAGTTTTAGGAAAGTGTGTCTAGACTTTTTTCTTTCTCTGCTTTATCCCAGTCTCCCCTTTCCAGCCTGCCCCTATCATTTGGTAGGTTATGGATAGCTGAGGATTTGTTATACTGCAATTTAATGCTGAGTGTGTGTTGTGACCTTTGTGGGGGGAGTCCTTTGGCAGTATCATTACAAATAAAGTACTAACAGATTTCAAACGTTTATGGATTCCAAACTGGATGCTGAAACCTGCAGCCATTTATAAACTTACCTCCACAGCTTTTCAGACTTGACACCAGGGTGGTGGCAGAGCCCCTGATCAAATGCCAGCTGATTGCTTTTCTGCATCCCCCTTCATAAGCCAGGCGACCTCCCATTGGGTGCCTCTGCAATTTGGCTGAGGTAGTGATTGCAGCTGCAGAAGATAAAGCCCTGGAAGGTCCAGGCACACGTGTGCTGTCATGTGCACCATGCCAGAGTGCAGGTATTTGTTAGTTCAGCTGGACATGGCCAACTACAAAGGCTTCACAAAACCTGCACTGTATTAGCTGGGCGGCTCTTGAATGGAGACCAACACTCAGGCTCCAGCGTGATGAAGGAGCCACAAGCCATGAAGTTGGGTTTGGGAGTAATTTTTACAAACCCAACTGGGGCAGGTGGTTGGAGTCAGGGGTTATGACCGAACCATGTGGTGCAGCACAGCATCCTCCTGCTCACTCTGCGCAGCGCAGCTCTGCTGCACTGTGAAGGTGATCCTGGAGACAGGGTAAATCGAGTGACCGAGGCGTCTGCAAGCTCTGGCCCCTCTCAGCAGGGCAGGTTTGGCTGAAGTGTGAAGAGCACACGCTCAACCCATACAGCTGAATTCCCTGGGCTGGCTGGTGTACCACTGCCGGCCCTGCTTTCTGCTGCTGCAGCTCTGGAGAGGGGCCACTGCTCTGAGAGGGGCTCATGGTGGGAGGGAGGATTTGCATGGCAGGATGCTAAGACAGCCAGAGCTGTGGTTGGCTTTACTGCAGGAAGTGGATTAGGCAAATCCCTGAAACAGTGCAGAAATCCATTTTTCCAGGTGCTGAGGCTGAAGGAAACGTAATTAATGATATCCTGATTTTGTACTTAGTTCAGTCTTAGAGCAAGGTATCCCGGAGTTTGTATTTTTAGCAGCCACTTTAAGAGATGGGGGGGTTGGATAAGTGTGCATGGGGGTAGAGATTAATTTAAAATTGATAACCACATGGCAGCACCACAGTTTTAACAAGCTCAAGGCCTGCCTGGTGAAGCCTCTGCACTCAGGGGACTGCAGTTCAATTCGCTGTGCTGCCAGTTGAAATCAGGAATCACAACTGCAGTGATTAGCAGTGAATTTCCTGATCTTGGTGCCGCAGGCAAAGGAAGGAGGGGACTGGCTTTTCCCTCTCTCCGGCGTGGTTAACCCCTAGGAGGGGAGGCAAAGGTAGGGAAAGGGAGTCTGGGGGAGTTTGCACCATTTAAACTTGTACATGCTGTTTTCAAAAAATCAATGGCCATTAGTGGCTGGGTCTGACTGTGGAAAGTGCCCAGTGGCGTCTCAATTAATCTCATTGCTAATAGAGGAGCAGCACTTCCACATGCTTGTGCTACCCCTCTCGTTCCAATGGTGTACATAGGAGAGATCCACAGAGGCAGTATATGGATGGCAGAATACAGCCTGCTCTCAGGATGTGAGTCCAGAGGAATGCCAAACACTGATCTTAAACCAATATAAGATGTGATGAAGGCTTTATAATGAGTCGTGCTCCAGCTGATGTTGGGCCCAGGCTCTGTCCCCCAGCACTTTCCATGGTTTTTCAGGTGATTTCTGATTTCACCGTGAAAGGTTTGTATGAAGTCAGTTTCTCAGATCAATAGGGAAAAACTGAGGTGAGTTCCCCCCCTCACCTGGAAGTTCAGCACCTAAAAGTCAGTACCAATAAGCTACAGTCAGTCAGTGGCAGCAGAATTAGTCCCTTTGCTTGTTTTAAGGGTGGATTGTTCATTTGGATGTTTTTAACATGAAGATCACATATTAATACAGACATTGTACTGCTTTAAATATGGAAACAAAGACAGCTATAGTAAAAATTAATATAAAGGTGCCGATGCCGCAGAGATTTTCATGGAGCACACGAAACTTTGTTGCTTTAATGCATTTTCAAGCCAGTGGCAGAGGAATAAGTTGAGTTTGGGCAGCGTGGCAAATTGCAGCCTGCTGGCTGTGATACCCTTTTGCTCACAGCACACTGTGTTTCTTCTTAGTATGTGGTGGGTGCCTTGAAAATGAGCTTATTACTAATGAGCAGTTTTCACTGCAGTGTTGCACATTTTTTTCTTGCTCTTATTGGCTACTGAATAAATCCTGATGCACTTCTGGAATTTCAAACAGCACTGTGAGAACTGGATGCTTGCAAAATGTATCAAGACAAAAACCAAGAGGGTTGTAGTCAGTTCATCCCACATTGTCTCTGCAGCTCCTTCCTCCTCAAGGCAGGACTGCTTACGCTCCTCCTCTGCTCCAGCCCAGGCTTCTCCACCCATGGGACCACAGGTCCTGCCAGGAGCCTGCTCCAGTGCAAGCTTCCCATGGGACCACAGCCTCCTTTGGACATCCCCTTGCTCCAGCGTGGGGTCCTCCATGGGCTGCAGGGGGATCTCTGCTCCACTGTGAACCTCCATGGGCTGCACCATGGGCTGCAGAGGAACCTCAGCTCCGGCACCTGGAGCACCTCCTGCCTCCTTCTGCACTGACCTTGGGCTCTGCAGCGCTGCTCCTCTCATATTCTCACTCCTCTCTGTGGCTGCAGTTGCTCCTGCCCAGTTTTCTCTTTCTCCTTCTCAAATACATCATCCCAGAGGTGCTGCGACTGTCACTGATGGGCTCAGCCTTGGCCAGTGGTGGGTCCTGCATTGGCTTGGTCAGACATGGGGGAAGCTTCTAGAGAAGCCACCCCTGTAGTCCCCTCTGCTACCTGAACCTTGACAGGCAAACGCCATCCACAGTCATTAATCCCCAAGAGCTCTTGCCTACAGCGCATACAAATCTCCTGACAACAATCTTTATTAAACCTGGTCAAATGACAGGTTCGCAGTGCATCAGTCACATCACGTCTCCTGGCTCCAGTGTGACTTGAGGCCACTCAGTTGTCCCATGGAGCGCACAGAGCAACTTCTTTGAAGGCAAGAAGAACCTAGATTTAAACTGATGTAATTTGAGAGCAGGATTTGGCCCATGGACTCCAGTTCTTGCTCCCTTGGCACTTGTAAGCTTTTTATTACTAATTAAAGTTGGTAAGTAGTCCCCCTCAGGGTGTTTTGGCTCATAAATGAAGGCCAACAAAATATCTAATTTCGCTAAATAGAGTAATTTTTTATATGCCAATAGAGGGCTTTTGGTGAGATTCTGTTTTCTCTCTCCTCACTGTTACGTAGAAGCTAAAGCTCCAGTGGTTCCTGTCAACCTCAGAAGCAAAAGCAGCTCTTGGGTTTGTTTCCTTGCCTTGTCCTGTTCCCTAAGGCCTTAACTCCTCCTGTTCCCCCAGCATGGTCCCATTCTTGCAGGGGTCTGACCCTGGTTCTCAGTGTCAGCTTTTAGAACTGAGACCCCCGCAGGGAGTCTTTGCTGGAAAAGGTGCTATTCGGCACGTACAGGAGCATCAAAATCCAGTTATGTGACATTTCCACCCCTAAAGTATTAGAAGTCATTAACATCTGTGTAATTGTGCACACCTTGTTTCTTTTCAGAATGTTATTTTCTCCTTAGGCAGTTAAAACATAGGTTTCTTTCCCTTTTTGTAAAACCAAACCTGTTACAGTATGATGAATGAAACAGCAGAAGGAAAAGTGTTTTAATAGCAGGAACAGTACAAACCCTTCATTGACAGGGATTATGATGATGATAATCATTCAGCAGAGTTGGAATTTATAGAAGCCGTTTTGACCAGGCAGCAATGTGAAATATTTAGGGGTGAATTTCATCTCTGTGAAGACCAAAAGCTGTTTAAAAAGCAGACTGGAGTCTTTTGATTTACGTTTCTGATATTAAACAGAGAACCGCTCTCTGCAGGTTTTGCTACAGGACATCGCTTCATTGCTAAGAAATAAGGCTATGGCAAGAATCCAACTTCTTAATGAACCAGCCTATCTGGAGCAAAACAGCTTTTCACACCATAATAAACAATGAACACCTTTTAGATAACAAATTCAATGGCAAAAATATTGCATTGTACATGTCACAGCCCAATAATTGAATGGAGGCACTTGCTGCATTAGTGCTTTACATTAATTTTTAACATTAATTTTGTTTGGCCTGCGGGGGAAATATTTTCTTCTTTTTCGCCTCTGATATCCTGCAGCTCATTAACACTGTTTTACTGCAGCTCTACAATGCTGCTCTAATCGCCCCATTTGTAGCTAGAGGCTCAGGTTTGAACTAGAGCGAGAGAGAAAGTGCTGGAGCTTTTACCCAAATCAGAAATGAAGCTTCAACCACCCTGAAAAATCAGCATCTCCAACAACAGCAAATGCGGCTTTGCGAGGCTGTGCTCATTGCGCCCTGCATGGGTTTGCTGGCTTGCAGTTCTGGCTGGATTTGTAGCCTGGGACAAGAAAGTTTGCATCCCATTGCTGATGTTGGCCAGGGAAGCACAGTTCTCCCCCTGCCATATGAACAGTTCCTACTTGTGGACACTTTGGGGCTTTAGCTATAGCTCTTCTATATTGTCATTTTCCTGGGAAAGGTCTGATATGGATTTCAATTTAAAAAGTGATTGTGCTTATTCAGAGTTACTGAAGAGCACAAATGCATTTTTCACCTTGGAGCACTGGAACGCTGCCCTGCTCGGGAAAATGAGACAAGGAAAATCAAAGTTAAACAGCTTCAGCGTCAGCCCAATTCTCTGCACTGTTCACAGTTGATAATTTAACAGTGGACTGATTCTATCTTCCCGAATAAAGTGTCACGTGGGCAGCTACTGAAGGATCCCAGCCCTTAATGCTCACTCCAGTAACTCTCCCTGGCTGCAGCAGGGCTCGAAGCAACACAACTCTGGATAACATGAAGCAGCAAAGCCCACGTTGGGCAGGACTTTTCCACTGGGCCCCATCTCACCGTGCTGGGAATCCTTAGCTGCTGCAGACCAAGAGGTTTTAGCTGGTCCTTGGGTCTGTACAAAAGCAGTCCTTGAATGTGCTTGTATGTGAGAAAACAGGTACTCTGCACCACCGAGTGTTCTGCTAGTAGAGGGGGAGAAAACTTAAAGCCTTTCTCAGTAAGCGGCATATGCTGTGACAGGGACACATGTGTGCATGTCCTGGCAAGACGCTGGCTTGTCGAGATGTGTGCTCAGGAGGAATCAGCCTGCTTGACAGAACAGAGAAATAATCATTGCAGGTTGCAGGAGGTGGCAGGATTATTCCTGCGTGTCACTATCTGTCTGTGCCCATCACTGCACTATCTGAGTGCCTGTCAGGGCTTGTTTTTCACATTTTCAATATCATTTCACAGCTTTTTCAACACGACTGCCCAAATGTCAATTGTGCAGTACAACGTGGAATTACTGAGCAAGGGAAAATGTAGGTGTTGAGCAGCATCTGCATTGCTTGACCTCCGCTGTGCTTTCACTTAATGAAAACAATAGCTATGAATTTGGTGTAGTTAAGCTGAACTTTGTATTTAATGGGAAGTGCGATATTGCTGTGAATATAAGGGTGTATTTCATCCAAATCAATTAGATTGGATTCCTGTGCCATTAAGACTGGGTTCTCCTACCATACAAGAGGAATGTAACGAGTAACTGGGATCTTGCTCTACTCTGTTACAGGACAGTATTTGTAGATAGGAAATTATATGTAATTACAGTGGGTGAGATCATCAGTTTATATAAATCAGCGTGACTTTGCTGATGTCAGTGGAATTATGCCAATTTACACCAGCTGAATGAGACAAACACATGCACAGATGTCCTCAGTCTCCCAGTTTGCAATGGTGGGAGTCCTGACTGGCTGCAGCTGTGGTAGGTTGGGTCCTCTGCAGTAAACCACCGTCAGTAATGGTTTTAAACTAAAAGGGGAGATTCGGGCTGGATGTGAGGAAGAAATATCTTAAGAAGGTGGTAAAACACTGGCCCAGGTTGCCCAGAGAGATGGTGGATGCTCCATCCCTGGAGACATTCAAGGCCAGGCTGGATGTGGTTCTGAGCAACCTGATCTAGTTGAAGATATCCCTGCTTATTGCAAGGGTTTCACAAGATGAACTTTGAAAGGTTGCTGCCAACCCAAACCATTCTGTGATTCAGCTGAGCAGTTTATGGGGCAGAAGATGTGGGGAGGAGATTCACGCATGCAGCTTGCCTTCATTGGTGAAGTGCTCAGCAGAAATCTGTGCAGCAGAGGTGTCCTCAGCCTGGACCTCCTCCTGGAAATACAAGGCTGGTATGAAAACCAGGCTCTTGCCTGCACTGGAAATCCCTGCCTTGAATCTGTAATTCTCCAGTCAGGTGTGCTGCCTGGAGAGCTGCTCTAGTTGAATGTCTATCCCCATTTCTAACAGGGATTGTTTCTTGGACCTTGTGTTTTTAGCAGAGGAGGCAGCAGGGAAGCTGCAGAACACGGACGAGCCAGTGGGAGTCATTAGAACAATGGTGGCCGGCAGCAGGGCTGCGGCACTGAATAAACCAGAGGGGCTATTGTTGCCTTTCAGACAGGCTAGCTAATATTTTATTTCATGGAACTTGTAGCCATTTTTAAGCTTTCATTTTTCATAATGTCACAGATAATCTTTTATCTATTATCCAGTCGTGCTATTCTGACAGCCATTTGCATCAAATGAGAACGTGCAGGCTGGAACTCTCTCTGGTGGGGAAACCAGCTTGATCTGAAAGGTTATTCACTCTCGCTGTGTCTCGGGGCTTTGTTCTTGATTCACACTCATTTCCCCCCATCTAAATGCAGGCATTTCTGGAGCTTTTTCTTTTGAAAAACCTTCAATTCTGAGATCTGAGCTTATTCAAGTTTCTGCCTACGTATCAGTCAAAAACTTGTATTCACTGCAAATGATGAATCTGCTTTGAAACATTCGTTGAAGGCTCTCTGTGCCTCCAGAATCCTTTCAGAGCCTTTCCTACAGAGACACCAGCAGCTTTCTTATTTCTTAAGGAGAGAGGAAAATGCTGAAGGAAGCAGCTATGAGCCTTTTGGCAGTTGCATCTCTATCTACCAAAAACCCCACCCCACCAAAACCCCCGATGGGAGCAATGACCTTTAAAGATGTGGGTAGAACATGAGCTGAGTGTTTAAAAGTTAGCAAAGCAGAAAAACTGCATGTGACTGGAAATAGGAAAACGTGGCTCGATATTACCTTGGTTTCATAATTCTTCACTTAAGAGGTTATTAAATGACAATAAAGAAGGTGAATAAACCTCCATTTCACATAGAGAATTTCACTGATTGAAGCAGTTGCCTTGTTCTCCACCTAATAAACCCAAATAGGTCTCCTTTATAGTGCCTTTTTGTGTTCTTAGGGTTATTTGAAAGTCCTTCTCACAAGGGTGACTAAGCAGGCAGATTCACTGCCCATCACGTGCTGCTTGTTCCCCCTCATGTCTCATCAGCACTTTCAGTAGCGCAGCGCTCTCAAAATACCCAGAGTATATGCGGAGTCAGCGCTGGGTGGGAGCCGGGAACACTGGTGACACAGGACCTGGAAGGTGCACTCAGTAATTACAGCTTTGCAAGTAGGTATTGAGGCCTCAGGGTATGGCCAGAGTCCCCCCACAGTGGATCAGTGGTTTTGCCCTTTGGTTCCAAAGGGATGTAGCCTGGCACCCACATTCCTTTCCCAGCAAAAGTTATCCCAGCCCGTGTTTGATGGATACACGGTGTTTGCTCCTCTCAGGCAAGCCTGCAGGGCTCTCTGGCTGCTTGGTGTTTCCCAGGATGAGGCTCAGAGGTGCACAGGAAGCACTGTGTTTGGAGTGCCTGACCATCATGGGAATTTTCTCCTCTATCCATTAGAATGCCTGTCCCAAACTAGGAAGGAGCGTACGTCCATTCCTGCTATTAAAAACTGAAGCATCGCAAGTTTGGCACATAAATATGCATCCCTGATCAGTGCAGGGTTTTTTATTACACAGACACCTCATTTATGTACTTGATGTCATTTTAAGTCCTGGATTAATAGGAATGAGCAGCATTTCCTCTAGTAGAGGCTGGATATAAAATTTCTTGAATACCAAAGCCATAATGTTGAGTTTATTGTGGACCTTTATAAGGGGTGAGGAGAAACAGGAAGGGGTAAGGAATTAATTATTTTCCCTTCTTCCATCCCCAAGCTTTTCCTTTTTTCTAAATGTCTTCTGCAAGGCACAAGTTCTGAATTGCAGCACTGAAATTGCATGGGAATCCTTGCATGGGGATCCGTGCATCCGTGGGATACAGAAGAGGACAACATCAGTGCTCCAGTTTAGGATCTAGGATGAAAATGTTGTGCTCCTGAGAGTTTCTAGGTGTGTGTTTCTAGGTGCTGTATCATTTATGAGAACAAAAATCAGCTCTTTCAGATGTGGAAAACACCAGAGAAGATCTGATCTGGCCACAGTGAAACAGAACTTGGTGACCTGAGGTTTGTGCTGGCAGTGAGTGCGTCATTCGGTGATCATTAAATAAAAGCTTTTCATGAGGTTTTGTGGGTTTGGGGATGGGCCGTGAGTATCTGTGAGGAATCTGGAGTCACGTTTACTCTTGCCATGGTTTAAATGTGAATTAACTCTCACAGTGGTAAAGTTTCCAGGACTACCACACTCCGCATGCAGGGTCTTCTGCTGCTGGGCCAGATCCCAGCTCCCCTGTCTTGGTTTTGTCTGCTGGATGTCAGGTTCCTCACATCTGTCAAACTCCATCTCACATTTGTCAAACTTCTCCTTAGAACTGTGAGGGGGACTTTGTATGCATTTCCCTTCCTTGAGGGAAAGCTGAGTGTCTCACTTAGTCATGTGAATGTGGGGGCTGAGACCAGGAGGCAGATGCCGACTCCATGGAGAGCTGCCATGGGATGATAGGGGCCAGCTGTGCACTCTTACCCTAATTTACACTGATGATGGCAGCTGTGTCTTTGGGACTGGCCAAAAGTGTCATCAGGTGGTGCCTGCAGTCATTTGGTGAGGTGTGGCCTGTGGTGCAGGGATCTCCTGGGAGTGATGGGCATCAGAGATTCAGAACAGAGAGTTTGGGGTGTAACAGCCCAGGACTTCTTCCATCAGCAGGCTGGGATCACGCCTGGCTCCTTGCGTTCAGCAGCTTCAAACTGTGAGAGAAGCGCATCTCTAGCACCAGCTTGCACTTTGCACTGTGGTTTGCATTGGCAGTTGGGAATGCTGCTGGGGCAAAGGCAGTATCTGTCCCACAGCAGAGCCAGGCTGGTACCTTCCGGGACAAGAGGATGAGCAGCTCTCTGGCCACTGCTGGCCCATCACACTTCAATCCTGGTAGGTGCAGAAACAAAACTTCACAGTGATAGCTGTATTTTACACATCTTTCCTAATAGCATTTTAGTGATTATTAACTAGGAAAGTGATTAGCAATTAGGAGCTTAGTAGTACACGGGAGCCTGTTGTCCTGATTGAATGCCATTACTGCTGATAATGGAAACATTGGAGGTGCATTAAATCCCTCAGTTTAATTAAGAGTTTGTGTAATTACAGTGCATTTTTGCTGTGGTTTATCTGGAAAGCACAAGAGAGCTGAAATAAAGTCCAGCACACTGAGAAAGTGGATGGGTTTGTGAAGTGGTGTGGAGTCGGAGCTGAGAGAGGAGTAGAGGAATTCAGTGAGGGATTGAATATGCAGCCTATGTACATGGTTTAGAGGCTAAAGAAAGTGAGCCTCAAAGGGGTTTGATGTCTAATGGCATGGTCTGGAAAGGGGTAATGACAAAAATTCCTTTCTAAAGAGTCCTAGATTTCTTTTTATCAACCACAGTCACTGTAAGTGTGTGTATAAACTGCACAAATGCATGTGAGGAGAGCACCATCTTCTCTCTTGTTTATTCACAAACACACACTTGTTTGCCCAGGGTGACAAGTGTTCTGCAGTGTGGTGTCGGGGCAAATCCTCCCTGGAGCAGCAGGGTACATGGTGCCCACCAAGATGAGCTCTGGGGAGAGTAGTTGGAGCCTGAGAAATGTCAGGGTGTGGGTCACAAACTGGAAGTCAGTTGGGACATTTGTTTTCTTTGCCTGTTAAGTCCTGAAGAATAAGTTGGAGCTGTGGGTGCTTGGAAAGAGTCTGAGCTCCTTCATCAGAAACTGGTTCTCTTATGAAATCATCTGTAGCATATGTGTGTGTTTAATTCTATCTGCGGTGCGTATAAGCTCCTTTATATTTTAACTAATAGTGCCAAGAACACCAGCCAAGGGTAACTGCAATATTTGTAACCTCTAATTATAATGACTTACTTTTATACCTGTCTTTAATAGTATTTTACCCTTCCTATTGAAAGTTTTACGGTTTTGTACCACTTAATGATAAATACTTCATAAGTTCCTGTGGTTCTCTGCTGCTTTTGTGCCTCATGCCATGGATGCCTTCATTTCCATGTGTGTGTGCTATACGTTATGAAGTGAGAATGGGAACCCTATGGGACAGAGATGCTTTCTGAAAGGTAGATCATTATTGCTAATGATGATGCTAAAGTGTATACTTAATACTGTGTTGTGGAGCCTGTTCAGCCCTGTGAAGTGGAAAGTCTTGGCCTCTTGGGTTCAGCATCTCGGAACAAAGTTTTAAATAAGCAGCTGATGACGCAGTGTCTCGGAATAAAGAGTAAATCTGTGCTTTGGCTTCTGCTCTGCTTTGTTCAGTTTGACTCTTTCAGAACTGGAGCAGGCAAGTTTAGGAAAGTATGTGCCACCTGTGTAGTGAACTTAGAGAAATAAGCAGAGGATAACTGGATTTTAATCAGGTGTAACAACAACAGAACCCAGAACGCTGTACTGGGGAGAACACAGTGAAAGGGCTTCCCAATCTTGAATATATGGGGTTGGATACCTGCTCAGCACCAAGAAATCTGGAAGTGGCAGACTTAAGGGTTCATTATCCTTGCACATAGAAATCATAATGCCGAAACTGCTGACTGAGAAATAATAATACCCCTTTCCTTGAAGGAATTGTGCTGTTGAAACTCCTTTTTTGATTAACAAGTAGTATTGGAGGTGAAACAAATGTAGGAGGTTCTCATGATCAAACTGACCTTTTCTATTGCTATCTAGGCTTTGTAAATGTACTCGATTGCATTATATTGTTGACGTCTGAAAGCTGTTACTGAATGACCAGTGCATGATGTTGGCGTTTAGAAGTTATACTCAAGTTACTGCTCTGTAAAGTCTCGTGGTCACAGGGAAGCATAAGCCAGAAAAATACCAAGAAGACATTTTGATGGCAGCAGAAGTGGGGATCATAATGCTCTTGGGAATTGCTGCTTTGAGTTCTCACTGAGCAGGTGATGAACGCTTGTGGACCTGGAGGTGGTGTTAGTCAGTGGTTTAATATTGTGTTAAAGGTCTCTTTATTATGGAAGAATCCTGTATGCCCTGAGTGTGTGAGGGAGCCCAAAGGATCAAGTGTAAAACACGTGAAGCATGGAAAATTCACAGGGCAGCAGGGCTGGAAACAGAGCTTAATGGGGAGGAGGAAAAAAGCAAGTACCTTTTAAATAGGATACCTTCAGCTGCCTCTGTAGAATAGGTATTGATGTTCTGTGCTGTGCTAGGGGACATCATGGAAGGTTTGGGTCTCGGGCTGAAGTTGCCCTGGCCTCCTGTGTGGCTGTGGTGCCTGGGGACATGCTGAGCACACACGTGTTTTCCTCAGCAGCAGGGGTTCCCTCACCGTAGTATGTTCTGATTTGATCTTGGGTCCTCCTGAATTCAAGAGGTCAGCAACAAGTGTTGTGTTGGCTGACATTTCATTGTCAGTTAAATATTTAATGATTGCCATTGCCTTGCAGTCTGTGCAATGTAGCTAGCTTGGGTGCTCATCTTCTTTGATTCATCCTTTAATTAAATGCTGCAAAGGCCTAAAACTTAGAACAATACATTTCCAAAGTTACTACTTTAAGCAAGCCAACATGAAATGAAGGCTGGAGAGGGACTTTTGAGAAGGACCTGTAGGGACAGGACAAGGGGTAATGGCTTTAACCTGCCAGAGAACCCAAACCATTCTGTGAATCCATACTTGCTATGTCTCCTCCAAAGAGCAAATGGCAATAACCTGCACTGAAGTTACAGCCACTTGTGCAAAGGCAGCTCAAAATCATCCCATTGCTGTTAACTGCACTGTGATCTTCCTGCTTTACTCCTTCTTTGGTCCAGGCTCCGCTCCTTGGGTAATAGTACCTTTGGGCACTTCATTAATCCCTTCTCAGCTAATGGCAGCAGCACTTGTTTGTCCTTCCAGGAAGGCTGTGTGATGGCATTAAGCAACTCTCAGTACATATGTTCCAGTTGCCAGGGCTCGCACGATGGATCTGTCACATTAGTCCAAGTGTTAGCAGTGCACAAGGTTTAACTTATGTCCCTTGATAAGAGAATTAAAGAGCATGTCTGGGCCCTGAGTTAAGGGCTCCTGTGTGTTGATAGGACTTGAGTTATTTAAGTTAACTTTGCAGTGAAGACAGCCCCCAAGGGACTGTCAGCTCAAGAACGCCCACTAACCACAACTTGTCATGTTACTACACAGGGAGAGAAATGAGCTTTTAAGTAATTAGTGCCCAAAGCACTCAGTGCTTTGTAGGTCAGACCCAAAACCTTAATTCTACCAGAAAACTAGTCAGAAGCCAGCGCAGATTTCAGAGCCTGGCTGTAATAAGGGTTCCTTGTGACACACCACTTAATAAGTAGGCAGCAGTCTTTTCCTCCAGCTCAAATTTCCAACTGACCCACTGAGAGCATGTCATTGCAGCCTTAATCACAAGGTGACAAAGACAAGGATCTCCACAATGGGTTCAGGATTCAAAATGACGGATTGTGCCTTTATTATGGAATGGAAATGGCAAAACTCGCTCTGGCCTCTAAGGTGTGCAACGTGGTATCTGTAATCAACTGGAAAATAGGAGGTAAATAGGGAGAACATGATGCTCATGCAGCAGGAAAGCTTGCTGCCCGAACTGCTGTTCTTCCATGGGTACATGCCTGAATAGTGTCTTGGAAAAGATACTTGGGCACAAGACACGTGCAGGGTCTGTAGTGCCCTTTGGCTTATGGCTGGTATGTGCAGGCAGGAGTCTTGCTTGTTATCCACAACCTTGAGTGCAGGTACAAAGATAATGCTGGAATTTCCTTCTTCAGGCACTTCAGAAGACCCTGAGTATCTCTTTGGAAGTGGTTGTATGCATTTGCACGCAAGATGAACATTGCTGTTGCCATTGCTTTAAAGTTTGATGAGTGATTAAGTCAATTTAGTAGTATGTTCTTGTGTAGGGTGGTAGGAAGTGGGGAGGAGTTGTGTTCACTCGGCTTCTTCAACACACCATGCACTGCTGTGTGTAGTGGTAAAGATAGGGAGCAATGTTAAACACAACATTAAAATAGTAATGTTCATTGTAATGCAAGTTGTCAGATGCTCATGTCAGTCTCTGTGAAAAATAAACTTCTACCCTTGGAACATAGATCATTTTTTCATGACACAAGAGGCAATGCATTGCTTGAATTGTTTCTCATATTTTACAAGTATTTCCGGAGGTCTGAAACTTCCTTTCCAATGTTAGGGTTGATTCCTGAATTTCTTAGGAGCAGTGAGAAGATGCAGAAGAACAAAATGATACAAAGGTATTTCTGAGGCAGAGAGAATCTGAAAGGAAAAGTGGTGACAAGAGGGATGGGCGAGACAAAATCCTCCAAGGCGAAGGGTTTTGTAATGCCTCCTTACCGTGGAATCCAGAGGTGGGAGTCACTTTAGCATATGTGTGAATAAACCAGATTTCTTTCATTGCGGTTTCTGGTATACCAGGGAAATATACATAACTACCGAGTTGGCAAGTGCACTTGTAGGAGCATAATCCCAACTGCTTTTGGCCTTTTCCTGAATATCTCCAAGGACTTTTGAGCCCCTCTATTCTGTGAGATCAGAAAGCCAATTCCAGTCATTGTGGAGAAGAGTAGGCTGGAGCACTGTCAGCTGTAACACCATGGCTGCTGGGTGAGCTAAAGACAGAATAAGCAACTGGTGCAGAGACCTCTTTTCTCAGCATTATATTGGTACTCTCTCCACGTCGAGATGTCCTTCACTTGCTGAGGGATAGTTCAGAATTGATTCTTGAGTAAAATGCTGTTACCTTCATCACTTTTTCTTCCTCTTTAGACCATTTAACTTTATAGATAAAAGCCTGGGGCTTGGCAACGTGGTCAGTTCTGGTCTCCGTCTGCTGGTGGCAGGGAGGAGGTTTCTGCTTCCAGCTCTCCAGCTGTCATCTAGGAAAGACCATGATCTTGTTGACTTTTCTGAAGTAGTTTCAGCTATAGAAATGAAAAACAGTAGCCAAACTTTCTGCTGCCTTCTATTGTGCATGTAAAGTGACTATTTCATAAGTGTCTCCATTTGCAGCATCTTCATTTTGAAACCATCCTTTGTGTATAATTAAGGATGTTTGAAGGCAAACCTGTCATATACATGCAAATGCGATAAAACCTTCAACTTTTAATTGGTTTATCCTGTTACAAATCAAGCAGAAATGTTGCAAGTGGACTTGGGGCTGGTGTTCTGTAGGTTGTGTTTATAGAGTGAGCATCCTGGCATTCATTACTGGAATCTGTTTCTCCTGCTCCCTTCCCACTCTTCCCTCCCCCAGTCCCTTGTGCTGACCCCTAATCCCAACAAAATGAAGATCTGGTTGTCATATGGATTGCAAAGCTTTCCTCTTGCATCATAGGCAGTATAGATCAAAACCACCTCATTTAAAACCAGATGTTTTCTGGTAGTGATTAATAGAGCTTCTCCCCCCTTCTTCCTTCTCTTAGAAGAACCTTTTATTTCATAATCATCTGCTTTAGCATTAGCTTTATGGACTGAATTTAGGCACTAAGGAGGCTGGATGAGCTGATTCATTCGAAACACAAAGCTGATCTGAATTTTGAAGCCATGCACAAAATGAAACCATTTACGTTTCCATGCGTGTCCTCACTAGTTTTGGCTTAAGGGAAGAATCCCATGCGGATAAACGTTCCCAAATACCTTTCTCAAGCCAGTGCTTCAGTGGAAGCCGCAGGGTGCTGGGCACTCATGGCCTCTCGTGTCTCAGTTGCCCCCTGAATTTTGGAGCCTCTCTCCAGTACTCGTTTGGAAAATCTCAGTACCAGGTCTTTTATTTGACAGCTCTTTCAAAGAGGCATTTTTCTCCCAGTTTATTTGGCCAAAATGCTCCCCTTTTCCCACTCTTCTGCTCTTACACTGTGCACAGTTCAGCTTTCTCCTCCCGTGTTGGAACCAGCTGTGTTTTACTGAGGCTTCAAATAGAGGGGATTTGAGCCTACAAATCCTTACTCTGTGTGAGTCCTTATTTTCACTAATGGCCCTGCTGAAGTCATCAAGCCTGTTTACATGAATAGGATCAGGAGTAATTCTAGTTGGGTCCAATTAGTTACACCAGTTGAAGTGAAAGCAGAATCAATCCATTGTTTTGCAGAGTACGTTAGGATGAAATATGCTAAAATGGAGTATAAAAGCACATTATATAGCTGCATGGTTAAGGGATATTGTTGTCTGGCATTTTTCACAAGGAATGATCATTAGTACAAGTTGGAAAAATATAGGGTTTGGGGCTGCATTTTCCCTGCAATTTAGTATTACTTGGTATTGGTTAGAAATAAATTGTTACAGACTCCCTTTGAATTCCTTTAGGGTAAATATTTATCACATGTAACATTTCCTCAATATTCTGCATTTTCAATACAATTAGCTTCACTGTAGGTTATTTACTCCGAGTTAAAATTCAAGGAAAAGCCTCCAAGTGGATTTTGAGCCAAGCTATTCATCAGAAATCCAACCCTACTTTGTTCAAAGTGAACCAAAAGCTGTGGGAGATTTTCTAACTGGGGAACTTGAGCTTGCGAGATGCGTAAAACTAATGGTGTACGCAAAGTGTCTTGTTTTTCTTCCTTTCTCTGGGGGTTTGAAATCCTCATTACTTTGTCCAAAATGGGATCTTGGCAGGGAGATGATAACGGGAGAGCACAGCTCTATCAATTCCTAATCTACTGATGGTAAAGTTGGTATGGAGCTTCCTGACATTCCTACATGTAATTTAGTGAGTTTTCTGTGGGTTGTACTCTGTAGCAGCTCAGTAAAATGAGCCAGGATAAGCCTGGGGGATGCAAAAACCAGAAGTATCCTTCAACTGAACCAAGAAGTCCATGAGGGAAGAGGTAAGATAACTGTAGGAGACCTTGTGACAAGGATGGTACTTCCTGGTGGCATTTTTGAAGGCCATGCTCTAATCACTGAGAATTGTAACTGAGTTTAGCATGTTCCTGAAGGAAAGTTGAAGATACGTCATACACTTCAGAGTCCAGTCCCATCTTTGAATCGCACTAGTTTCAGTGGGGTTTTGTTTTCATTTTACTCCCACAAACATTAAAGCCACCATATAGAGCTAATATGGTTCATGATCCATCCCAAGTTCATTGAAGTTGAGCAGTGCAGCAAGGAGAGTAATTTCTACTTCATCCATAATGTGGTCTTGATAGGAGTAAAAGCTGCAGAGGATGAAATCTCTCATAACTTCCTTTTAGGAAGGACAGGCCAAAACATTAAAATGCTCCAAACAATGTTGGGTATCTTAAAGCTTTTTAAAAGCTTTCTCCTTCTCTTTTTTTTTTTTTCTTTTCTCCTTCTTTAAAAAGATGTTTCATCACAGTAAACTTCAAAGGGTACATTTGATCTGCTGGTATGTTTTTGACTCTCTCCACCAGGAGCTCACTTAAGCCAAGCGGTGAAACAATAATGTATGTTGTACAGCTGAAATGAAAATTAACCTAATGTACAGTATTTGCTACATTGCACAGCTGAAATGAACTCCTGGTGGACAGCGAAAAACATGCTGGCAGATCAAATACACCTTTTGAAGTTTATTATAATCAAATGAAATACAGCCACCAAGGGAAGCATTTACTAAAAAGAAAGGCTTAGGAGGGCTACAGCTGTTGTGTACTGCTGTCTTCCCTTTTGCTTGCTTTCTTCCATTTATGAGGCCCAGATCCAGAGGCTACTGAAGCCATTGTGAGTCTTTCCTTCAGCTCCGTTGGCCCCTGGTGTCAGACTCGGGTAGGGTCGGTCACGGAGAGCCTTATGCTTCAGCAGGGACTGTGTTGGCTTCATTAAAGCTTTTCCTATGTGGATCCTCAGCCCGCACCAGCACCCAGTGCATTGCTAAAGAGGCACTTTCCTGGGAAGGATTCTTCATGTAGAGAATTGGAGCGTCATAATATTCAGGCAGTCAGCATTTTGCTCCCACTAACTAATCCTTCTCCTCTGTCCTTCTGATAAATACAATCACAGTAGTCCTGGTTTTAATCAGGAGATTAAAAGTGTCCAGTGACTTTAGCTGGCATTGTAAGCCTTCTTTGCTGTGGAAGATTAAGCCCTGTAGAGGTTAGTCTGTTTCCATAAGCAAAAAGAATTTTTTATCGACATCAGTCGATTAAGCGATATTGCCTATTTGGAGACCTTTTCCTTCTCTTTGTCCCTGAAAGGTGATTCACATGTCCTGAGAAGTGTCAGTCAAAGCTATAAGAGCATGAAGTACTCTGCGTTGCTCACTCTGGCCTCTCTAGGCAGTTTCAAAGGATGAGAGTGAATATGGTAAGCGCTTGCCAGTGTGGTTGGTGTCATTTCCTCCATCCAGCATTATGCCAGTTAAGAGAAGAGAGTAACTCCAGAATTTGAATTAACATAGTCCTCCCTTTTCCCCTTTATTGAGGGGAATAATAAAACAAGCCCTGTGTATTTCTCTGCGTCCCACATGGATCTGGTAGATCTGATGTTTCATCTGTTAGTTTGCTTTGACAGAAAGAGGTTGTTTTGGCACATGAGCCAGCAGGAGGGCATTATGCATCCCATAAAAGCTGCTCTGGACAGCAGATCTCGTAGGTCCCACTGCACAGCACCAGTCTTCAGATAGCCCGTGGGTCACTCAGGTCAGCTGATGTTACCAGGCTGAGAACATTATGCTGGGATCTTCAAAGGAGCCAAAGGCAATTGGGCACTCAGTGCAGGCAGATGTTCCATTGAGGTTCCCTACGCAGGTCTTGTTGCACAAGCGGCTGGAAATCTTACCCTTTACAATGTGCAGGGTGTTGCTGCAGGGCCTCTTAGGACCTTATCTGTGTTTGCTTCGGTGCTTTCTAATAGAAGCACCCAGCAGGCTTTGCTGGAGTCCATTTGTGCAGGACACTGAGTATATCTATTCTACATCATCGATAGGCTATACAGACGTGTGTATACATGTAGTTCTAATAACCAATGCAACTGAAGTTCTTAGTGTACACAGAGCTGAAGCATGTGAGGATGAGGAGTTGCTGTAGATCTGTTTGCAGGGTGCTGGTTTGGGCATGGGACCTCGCCCTGCGGCTGCAGCAGAAATTGGGCCCAGATCTTGTGTCTGGTGTCTAATCAGAGCACTGCCTTGGGCAGGATCAGGTCTTTTGTTTTAGTATTACAGAACTGTGGCTTGATCCTATAAACCCTTCCGTGGAGGGGGGGAGTAATCTGTACTTATGGGATTAGTCTCTCTGAAAGCACTCCTGTGTAAATAAAGTGTACTTGCAAGAGTAAAGCCTTAGCAGCATTACCGTGTCGCATGTAGAAGAGGTGCAGTGCTCTAAGAGACAGCACGTTCTGGATTTTGCCCAGTGTCTTTTCTCCGTCAGCCCTTAATGTTAATGGGTGGCAAACCAGGAATTACGTGGATCCTAAATTGTATTTGTTTGACAGATCAGGCATTGTCTGCGTGTTCCCCTCCCCTTCTCCTGGAGCAGTGGGCATTCCCTGAAGAAAGGGAAAACTGAATGAACTGATTGCTTAACCTCTCCTGACTCTACCCTGGTGGTAGATCATTAATGGTGTAGAAAACGAGGGCCAGTGCTGGCAGCACAGGGTGGGGTGTGTGTGCATCTTTAAGAGATTTATGTGGAGGTCTGAGATGAGGAGACAGCACTGTGGTACATCATCATGCAGGAGACATCAGAGACGTTCTTCTTCGCTTGGATGCATTATCATAAAAAGTGATTTAGACTAGAGCTGATTGATGCAAATGGTCCTCTGTTCTTTCCTATCATTAGCGGCCTCTTTCAGTGGCCAGAGGCAGTGATTAAAGCTGTCATTTGGAGCTGCTCATTAAAGACAAGCACCCGAGTAGCAGGAGGAAAAAAGGTTGAAGAAGCATGATTTTATTATTTTTTTCCCCCTTTCCTTACAAAAAAAAAGGCATTATCCTTTCTCCAGTCCTGGCTCTACAGGACAAGCCTCTGTTTGATGTGAATGGGAATGCAGGTGGTTTGAAAAATAAAATCAGAAGTACGTTATTGTCACTTAACATTGAGCTGTGCTGTCCTCCAGATACTAAGATCATTATAAAGGTATCACTGGGTGTATTTGTTAGGAAATAACGTGATGAAATACTAAACAGGGTTATCGAGGCAAGCCAGGGATTGCCACACAGACGTTGTACCGGGCTGTAATGACTGTTCTTTTGGTGGCTGGCTGAGAAGGATGAGAAGAGGCACATGCGGAGATGCTGGATGGTGATTAGATTTGACATGCTTTATCATAACAGATTTGCCTCTTCAGCCTTTAAATTCTTGAGGGCAAGGACTTTGTTTCACTATAGATACGTACACAGTGTCACACAACACAGCCAGGATCTTGAGTGGGGCTTTGGACATCATTGTACCACAAATGAGAAATCAGGACAAATTGCTGTTAGATACACATCTTGCAATTATATTTCTATATAACCACAGACCATGCAAGTCATCCATAAAATTGTCCACAGAGCAGTCATAAAGCTGAGGATCTAGTGATTATCCTGGGAATGCTGAGGGTCTTTGGTTCACGCCTCCATGCCCTGAGATCACGGGCAAGTGGGAGAGTTGCCATTCCTCGAGGACAATTCCTCCACTGCTTCCCGAGATGAGAGGCTGATGGAAGTGCTCTGTTGGGATTTAATGACTTGAGATGGCGAGGTCTCTGGGTGGAGGAGGGACAAGAAGGGGACAAAAGGACACAGATTAGGGATGGCAAAGCCTTGTTAGAAGCCAGCAAGCCCCTTGCTCTTGGGGAGCGGCGGCAGCAGCCCACGGGCAGGTTAATTGTGTGCTGAACGTGTCCTCTCCCGCGCTGCTGCTGTCGGAATTAACACGTTTTTAAAGAGGTCACAGCCGGAGAAGCTTGATAAGTGCTTTTAGGCCAGCCTAATAGAAGATGCTGAGGAATGACTGAGGGGAAGTTATGATGATAGCAAAGGAGTAATTTAGCGTATTAGGGGAAATATGTCAAACCAAACTGATTGCTATAAATACAGCCTACTTATTTGAGAATCTGGCTGTGCCCCAAGGATTTTCTGATGGAATTATGGAAGTGCAGCTTGCTTATTACTCACTGACTTTCACACCATTGTGTCGCCTTTGTCGGTCATGTGCTTAACGCTGTCTAATTGGTACTTTTCTGAATATGCTCATTTTTCTTCTAGTGATCCCATATGAGACATGGGACAATGTTGTGACTCCAAGGGAGTGGTGGCTCCCTCAAAGCTCATGTAATTCTTCAGGAGAACCATTCTGCTTAGAGATTTCCTGGCTGGGGCAGTTTGCAGGGTGTCAGTGTTGTGGGGGTAAAGGACTAAGGAGTTTGGATAGGGCAGGCGGTAAAGGCAAGAAGCAGAGCTGCTGAAGGTACGTGGTAACAGCCAGTTTGGGATTTGCCTGTGATTTTAACAGCTAGCTTTTCCAAACAGGGCCAAATTGTTTCCAACAGAGCCTACTTCTGCTTGTCTACTCGAGTGTGATCCTACTCTCACAGCAGTCATTACATTTTATACATTAGATACATTATATTTTAATGTATATCCTTCTAATACTCAAATAATCCTTAGTGTACTGGCAATGGTAATAAATTTCTTGATATTAAAATGCCAGAATAAGTAAGCATTTCATGTGTTGTGCCATTCAGGTTTTGGCTCGATCTGAACAACAGTCAAGCTTAAAGAGAAGTATTCTGATTTTTGGGAAATGCTCTGCTGCTCATTTCCTAGAATTCACCTTGGGCAGCAAAGACATTGAATACTGAGGGAGGAGAAAGGTCATTGTGTCAGCAGAATTAAACATTGCTGTGGTTTTCAGACCATTATCTCCTCCATACACATCAAACCCAAGTTGCCAACAATTAGAAAATAGGAAAATCTGTTGGAATTGTTTCTATTTTTATTTCTTTGTTTCAGTTTTACTTTATGCCAGCTTACAGATTCTGTGTGTTTGTCTGTCTTGAAGGGCAGACCGGGAAAGAAAAGTGTGGGGCTTAAAAGTAGCATTCTTCCCTGTGAAGGTGCTGAGGCGCTGCCTCAGGGTGCGCAGAGAAGCTGTGGCAGCCCCATCCCTGGCAGTGTTCAAGGCCAGGTTGGACACAGGGGCTTGGAGCCACCTGATCTAATAGAAGGTGTCCCTGCATGTGGCAGGGGGTTGGAGCTGGGTGAGCTTTAAGGTCCCTTCCACCCCAGACCGGGCTGGGACTCTGTGATATTTTAGACTATTGCATTTAGAATGGGCTGCACAGTGGAGCTTCCAGTAAAATTACTGCAGTGATGATGGTTATTGGTTACTTCAGATTCTGTATGATGCCTTAGGTACTCATGACACTTCCCATCGCTGCTGGTCTCCGCCTTAAAGCTGACAGCTTAGCACCGTTGTCAGTACTGGACAGCCCCTCCGCCACATCTTGCTAATGGCAGCTCGAGGACTGGATCTGTGCAAAAGCTTGTGGACTTTGAAGTTAGTCCCAAAGAAAACAGCAGTTTGGCCCCATGCTGACCTGGGTTGAGCTCAGGAGACACCAGTTCAGGCACAGAGGGCAGAGAGCATGGTTGAGCAAGTGTGAAGGTAATTGAAAATTTCATTTTGTTTCATGTGTTTTTAACCAGAGAGCAACTTAACAGCTCTCGGGTCAAGAGAGCATTTTGAAGCTATTGATTAATATTGTTAATAAAATAGTTAGAGTTGCTAAATGAGGCTTGGGTTGGGAGAACAGCGTATAGATGTCCATATCCATCGTAAACTGTAGGTATATTATTATTGCTTATGGATGCTTAGGATGTGTGTTCTTTCTCTTCCTGCCTCAGTATAGCGTGTAGAAACATGTGAGACCACGTTCAAAGCAGCACAGTGATGGAAAAACTTCTGGAACCTAAACCATAAAGTTATGCTCTGTGGCTGTCAAAAAATGAAATATACAATTCCCATTTTCTTCCTGATGGAGAAGTTGCAATAATTTGGGGATAAATTAAAAATACAATCCAATCATTTCCTTGTAAAACCTGGTGCTGACATTAGCCTTTAGTTATGACATTGCAATTATCTCCATAGCAACCCGGTGTGATGTGACAGCCACGATGACTGTAGGTTCACATGCTCTTGAGCTGGAGCCAAGGGAGCTGGTTTCTTGCCTGAGACATTTGTGATTTTCTCCTTTCTTGCAGTAGTTTTGTGCTGGTGTAACATAGCTGCACTCAACTAGGGTCTGATACACCTATTCAGAGACAGGGGGTAAGATTCTATGCGTTTATGGGAGCCTTTCAAGCATATTAAGGAGCAGTATCTTATATGATCTCTTCCATTAATAAATAATTTTGAGAAAGCTCATACATGAATATAGTACTTTCAGGCTATTACGTGCAGGAATACGTTATCAGTATAGATTGCACCTTTGTTAACTGTAAAGCCTGTTCTTTAGTCAAACACGTTTTATGTCTCCCTGAAGCCTAGCAGGATAGCAGCCTGAGCAAGAGAAGCTTATTACACATTGGAACAGCTGAAAAGTCAAGAAAGGTACAAGCCAAAATCTGTTACTGGTTTTGGATTGAGCTGTGTTTTATGTGTCTTAATTCCTTGTTCTGTCTCACATTCCCCAATGATAGTCTCTCAGTCTTCCCCAGAATACCTGTCTCCTGTATTTACATTGAGTCATCTGTTGGGGTTATGATATGTAACTGCCCCTTCAAATTGAGGTTGTGTTGCAGGGTTTCTCCTTTAGAGACCATGGCAGTGTGACTGAGCTGAACCCATGATCTACTCTAACATCTCCACTTTCAGGGAAGCGAGGAGGCCGCTGGCACATCAGCTGAGCACGTTCACTTGCAGCAGTGCATTTCCAGCTCTTGCTGTCACCAAACATGGCAGGAGCCAAACCTGGAGCACGCTCCATGCAGAGATGACTTCTCAGTAGTGGCTCAAGGCATTTTGTCATGGAAATGCATTGCCAAGCACGCTTGTAATTTGTTAGGAAAACTTTGAAATCACTCATTCTCTTGGTGCGATCATGGATTGAAGGGTAATGGAGCCATCCACCCCCAGCTTTAATGCTTTTGTATCTAACTGTGGGCACTGCTTTATATACTAATTATGCCACCAGGCTGGAATTGCTATTATCACAGTTCTTTAAAAGTGATGGTAATATGTATACCTCCAGTATGTCACTGCTACCACCTTTTAAAAGAAGAACTTGTTTTCTACAGGCATCAAGACTAAGATATATTTCACCACCCCTGTGTGTAGCGAGTTGGGTGATTAAATTTCTGTGTGGCAAGATAAGACAGCCTCCTGAAGGATTTATGTCCATGTTGCTCTGCAGGCTATGTATTTGCTCTTTTGTTATCTCAGTGAACTGTGCAGGAGGGGTTTGAGGGCATGTGGGGGGCTTTTCTTGTTGTTTTATGGCTTTCACACCATGTGTCCCTGAAATCAGGGGTTTGAATCAACTGGCCCACACAGGTAAGCTGAAGGGAGACATGGTACCATGTTAGGCTTGGTTTGTGATGCAGAGCCTGAAAGCAAACAAGACTGCATAGAGAGTGCTGCCAATGGGGTACTGGAGGGAAAGAGTGAGGCTGCAGAGAAATTGGCTGCCATGCACTTTCTTGGGTTAGTAACCTGGTCCTACAGTAGCCAAACTGCTCACCCTTCCTCCTGCCTTTATTCTGCCTCTTCCTCTTGCCTACAGGCCCCTGGGACTCCTCCATCAGATGGGTATCCCACAGCTCTGGTCTCTCCCTATCAGGAGAGCGACATGGGGCAGGAGGCAGAGCTCAGGTAAAGAGAAATGGTATGGAGGAGCCGCTGCATGGCACTGGGTCTTTCCATGCTTCTTGTGACACGGGAATAGTCAACTTGGGTTCACTTAGCACACAACAAAGCTGCCTTTGATGTGAAAGAGGAAACTGCCCCAGCCCCCAGGTTGTGTAGATCTGCTGAGACATCATGGGATGAGCTCCTGATGCACAAAGTGTGGGAAAGTGTGGGACAGTGAGGCCATAGCCAAACAGTAGGGAGAGATGCAGAGAAACCGTGAAGACTTTGAAAGATACTGGCTCAACACACTCATCAGCTAGAAACTTACCCACTGTGGTCTTCCATTGGGTTGAATCCCCAAGGAGCTCCAAGCTGCACTTCTTCACTGCCCTTGAAAGTATTTTCTTTTCATTAAATCTCTCTGAACAGCTGTTTTGCTGAGGGTTTTCTTCTAGGTTCTGTTATCCAGGTTTTATGCAGTGTTTCTTTCCTTTTTTTTTCTGAGAATGAGAAAGTGACACCTTACCCTTCCGCAGAGCAAAATTGATCTTTCTCAGTAGTGACAAAATATCTCCATTTAAAAGGTTTGACTTTCCACCTGAGACCTGCAGTAAATCTATCCGCTGCAACAACTGGAGCTAAGAAAACTCTGAGAGGAACGAAAATTCCCTTGTAAACATGATTGAAGCATCCATTTACCCGGCATCCTTAGCACTGTTCTCTCTAAGGGTGATCCTAGTTAAGGGATGGGAGTTTGATTGGTTTTGTTTCCTCCCATTCCTGTTTATTTGGAGGGATCTGTGGCTTTCGTGGCACCAGGAGCTAAAAGACCGACCCTACCAACATGACTGAAGTTTGGACTTCGGTGGGACTATTTCAAGTCCCATGATGTACAGTTATGTATGCTCGGTTCAGAATCTGCTGAGGTGGCGCTGGAAATCCTCCTGTGCTTTCTATGGGGCCTTCAACTTCTGCTGATCAGCTTTTCCAGCATCTGCTGTGCAGCGGAATGGCTCCTCAGCCATGGGGCTCACAAGCAGCATCTTTCCTGCTCTTCATGCACTCTTAACTGGATAGAGAGCTGTTTAGGTTGGCTTAAGGTTTTAGTTTCTATATTCATTCTCTCCTAACCCTCGTTAGCTGCAAGTTAAAAACAATTCTGAAAGGGTTTGATTTCCTAATATTGTATCTTCTGTATCTGCAATGTCTGTTGTGGCCTATTAAGAATTAAACCGAGATCACTAAGCTCATTTCATTTATGCCTTGGGCCTCATTCAAACCCTGGTTTCCCAGCAAAGTAAGGCCAATGGATTAACGTTTCACCTAACTCAATGGAGTGGTTTTCATCTCTTTTAATGCCTTTGGCATTAAGGAAAAAAAGGAAAGGGGGTAGGGAGAGGGGAAAATACGATGCTTTGACTGCACCAGAGCATTTTGTTAGTGCTCCGGCAGTGCTTTCACTGGGATTATTGTGTAGTGTGCTGGGCTTTATCCTGCTTCCAGTGGGAGGGGAGGAGTGGCAGAAACGTTTATTGCATCTTTATATCGTTAGGCAGTTTGTCTGACCACAAAATTGTCTTTTTTTTTTTTTAAGAGGGATTTGGGCCTTTCTCTTTAAAAGGCAGCCTGGTCTTCCCTGGCCACGACCAGCAGCATTAGCTGCTGTCAGACAAATTACAGGATGGGTGAAGCTGTGATATCGACATGTGCGACTTGATCTTTTTTAATGGGGGCACCACAGGGGTTTCTGACTGCCCCACTGAGCTTAATGTTCTGTAAGGAAAAACAGACGCAGAACTGAAGGACATTTCTAATGGGCTGCCTGCTTAACCCTTTGGTAGCTGTTTTCCTGGCTCCACAGCATCCTTCTTTTTGAGGGGAAGTGTTTAAGGAAGCCCTTGGGAGCTGACTGTGACTTATCCTCAACATACTCCATTGTGCTACCTGAGCAAGCACTGTTCTGTGGGGACACTGCTGTCCTCCCTCCCCCACCTCTTCTCTTTAGCTCGTAATTAAACCGAATGGTTGCAAACTCTCTGTAATTATAACAACAAATAGCTTGTAAATTGGAGTTCTCTACTTCTTTATATTAACAACAGCTTTACGTACAAGTGTGGCTATTTATTTTGACCTTCCATAATAATTAGCTTCCTAGGGATAAAGAATTCGACATCTCCGAATTCATCAGTGCAGAACAGCCAAGGTGAAGACCCTTCTGCAGAGTGGGGAATTCTGCAGATTTATTTGGGGGTTGCTTTATTTGTGTGTGTGATCCTGTCCTTCCTTTTTTTCCTTTGCTAACAAGCTCCAAAATCTAAGCAGTGCAATCTGCAGGACCCAAGGATGTCCTTACGTATGCCTTCTCCTTGGAGACCTTCTTACCAGCTCAGAAAGGTGTGTAAGGCTCTGGAGATGGGGCATTAACAACTGCTGCTTTGCAGAGATAGAAAGCCACCAACTGAAAGGCTAGCTTCTGTTCCTTAAAACCACAGCCTAAATGTCAAGAGTGCTTAGGCACGTTGGTTGCCCAGTTCAGTTGTTTTGCTCTCAGTCACTATTATTTTACTCCCTTAACTTTTACTATGCCTCCATTTTTCACTAAGTCACTGGTCCATAAGCACAGGGCGCAGGAAACACGTTGCAGGTCTATGAAGTTTTTCACTGGATAGATTATTGCAGTATCCATCTATTATTAATTTTCATTAGCACTAAAAAGGCCACGAAAGCTCTTAGCATCTTGTTTACTTCATGCAGCTCATACTGAGGACTCCTCTCTAGCTCTTGAGATAGTGGAGTAGTTGTAAATAGAACTTAAAAAGTAATAAAACCTATATTCACTGCTGTAAGCCACTTTGAGAGGCAACTGCTTATCTCCTGCGCTGTGTTATTGGCAAGGAAGGAGCAGTGGGGTTTCTTTCATGAAATGCATGATTTCATCTACTTCTGGTTATACCCTGCACCACAACCTCAGGTGAGAATGGTCCCACCCCTCGGCAGACCTGCAAGGGCTGGGAAATTTCATGTTCTGTTTGATTTTGCCCTGTGGATCTCATCGCACACTCAGAATTTATCCATTGTCAGAAGTCGCTTACCTCTGAGCTTTGGTGGTGAAACAGTTAGTTTGCCTTTGTGCTGTTTGCCTCAGTTGGAAGAGGACAGATGCACCCACTTAGCCTGTGGTCTGCTTTGGAACAGATCTGAAGAGGCAGAGTGCTTTTGTACCCTGGGAGGGACAGAGCCACCCAGGGTACCACCACACTCCCCTCAAAAGGCTTGTTCTCACCATCTGTTTAGACCTTTGAGTTTCTGGATTGAGTGAGAGATTTCTTAGCCCACTGCATGTGTGTTAGGTGCATGCAATGGACTTATCTTGTAAGGAGCTTGCTTAAGAGATGCATTTGATAGGATCATCACTTGGATCTTCCTCTGGGTTTCACTGAGCATGGGGAGCAAGAGGACAGAGTTGGCTTTGCACTGTATGCTTCTGAAAATCCAGTGTAAATGTATGCAGCATGTTGTAGGAGAGGTAAGTGAAGGCACAAGAATGAAGTTGACATCAGTTCTGTACAAACTGTAGTCATATATTTGAGGGTGAGGCCACTGAGGATCCGATAGCTTGCTAAAGATTATTCTTCGTGTGCTGTTGACAAGGTCCTTGCCTTTGCATTGATTTTTAGGGTGTGTTTGGGGATGCATGTTAGCATGCCAAGGCCATAGTTGCAGGATGCATAGTATTAGAGTGATGCATTCCTGGAATATCCCAGCACTATTAATGTGATCTGAGTCAGGTCTGTTTATGTGGTTACATTTCTGTCCATTTAGCCAAAGCATATGATAGAAGTTTTCGTTGGCTTTTGTGCTCTGTGCTGGCTTTATTAGCTGTGAGGTGACAGATGATCTTCCTCCAGGATAAAGTTTGCAGGGACAAACTCGCCCATCAACTTTCTTCTTTAAATTTGCATTGGCAGTGTGAGTTGATGCACAACCAGCCTTTTGAGTTAGAAGGCTGCAGGGCTTTTCATGAGGTGAGTGCCACCCTAAAGCTGGGTTTATTGTGCAATCAAACCACCATCTTGGTACCTGTCAGTGCAGGAGATTGTTGTTCTCTACCTTCTTGCACCTATGCAAATATCTTGTATCTGCTTGTGTTGGAGCAAAGCCACCCTATACACACTACCCCTTGTTTTGCAAGGAATAAAAGTGGTTGATGTTGCCAGCTGACTACTAACAGAAACAGGGAATAGATTGGTATTTAAACCTTGTAAACACTATAGCAGGGAGGGCTGATAGTGCTGCAAGGATAAATGGAGTAAAATTAAAGCAAGTAGCACCTGAATACTGATCAGCTGAAGGGAAATAACATCATCAGTCAGACCGAAATGATGAAAGCTTGTTCCAAGGAAGCTGGACGTGCCGCATCCACTGCAGGTGCAACACTCTTACCTTGGCGTGAGCTACATGGCTCAACTGGGGCTTCTCCCAGTAACGCACAGGGTAATTCTCATGGCGAGCTTACAAGTGTGACTTCAACAAGAGGTATCAAAGAAAAAAAATAAATATATATATATATATATATGCACATATATATATATATATGGAAGTGTGTACTTGTTTAGTGAGACAGGGCAGTGAGTAGCACACAGGCTTGCTGCGGTCAGGGTGGTAAAGCCTATTTTGTTGTGCTTCCGCTTGCCTGCACCACTGCTGTCGGCCTTTGCGCTACCCGGGGAGCAGCAGCGGTGGGGTTCAGGGTTGGCATCTGTTACGTTGAGAGCCTGAAACATGAGCCCCGAGGCAATTAATGTAATTACGTCATTACCGTCACACCCCTGATGTTACAGTGTGTCACCGGCAGACAATTGCAGTGTTATGATTTCTTAGTTATGGAAAAGGTGATTAAGGCAATTAAGTGGGTGATTAAAGCTGCTCTGTCAGAGGTGCTGACTGATGCTATTACCCAGAAGCAGCACTGGTATTGTCACAGGGATGTGAAGTGCCCCTATCAGCAGCGATTGCTTGCAGCGGGGTGCCCGAGGTGTTTCTCCAGCATGTCCCCCCCACCCCCTGCCACCTCTCTCGGCCACGGTGATTTACAAAAGGTGTTGATGAGAAATGAGCCACATGCAGCGTCAACTACATGGTTAAATAAAAAGCTTCAATGTTCCCTTTGAAATGAGCATTATTGGCTTTATTTAATTAAATATGGATTTACACTATAAATATTGGAGCTCATAGAGCCCATATTTCAATTAATGGATCATTTATATGTCATGCTCACTTTGTAATTACTGGAATGTGAAAATACAATGGATTGAGATGATTTCCCCTCCTCATCAAATAAATCTGAGCGAGAATCAGATAGAAACTGTTCTCCTGCCCAGAAGTGTGTGGGCAGCCAGAGCAACCGCACGCGTACAAGACAGAGGAGGGTTTTTTTGGCAGGTCATCCCAGGAGGGGCGAGTAGGTTTGGTGAGGCATCTGTCTTAATACCACCGGTGATGCTGTAGGGCTGAAATCTGGGTAAATGAAGTGTTTTACCCCCAGGGTGAGGCTGGCAGTTGACAAATACAATGTACCATTTGGTGCAAAGGATGTAGATTTGTTGTTTTGTGTCTGGTTAGGACACCAAACAAGCCTGTTTAGAAGCTGTGTTTCGCAGTGCTGTCACAAGCTGTTTGATGGTGACTTGGTGGGGTGGGGACTGGTTTGGGGTTTCAGAGCGTAGAGAGCAAAAAGCATAGAAATGCCATTGTCTCTTGTCATCTGAACACTGCCCACACACATTTTTATGTCCCCTCCTTCTGTTTGCAAGGATGTGGTACGCAGTTTTTAGGGCATTTTATGTTAAGAAGAAGAAGTACAAATAAACATGTCAGGCTTTGCATCAAACAAATCCAGGAGTAATTCAGACTGGTGAGGATCTGATGTCAGGAAACGGGACTTTGTTATGTTCTGCTTGGCAGAAGAACCAGCCCTGGCCTCAGCCATCTCCTCCTCCCTGGCTCCTGGCCACACATCCCTGGAACCTGCCTGGCCTCCATTTGCTGACCAGCGAAAGGTGGCTGGAAGGGCCTGGCCGTGCGCTGACACGGCATACATAATTCCATCAGAAAATATCCAAGGGTGGAAATCATTGTTCTCCGAACTAGCTGAGCTGGAGCCAGAGCAGAAATACTAAAGTCAGTTGTGCCTTTGAGCTGCCTATAACAGCGCCCTTTGGAGACCCATTTCATACAAAATTTGAAGCCTGTGTTTATTGCCCATTAAAGCAACCTTTATTTTATGGCAAATGTTGCAGTAATTGCCTTTTACGAAGAGCACTTTGTAACACACATGCACTGTTGAAAGAAAACCACTCTGGTATTGTCTATCGGGACTTAATGGCGCAATTAATTTTACTCCATCTGTTCCTGAGACTTTAAAGGAAAATGGATTTTTTTTCTGAGCGCACTTTAATGAAGAAGATAAAGCGGCCCGGCTGGTGTCCCACCGGCTCAGCGCAGTAAGTTCAGATTATTGCTCAGTCTGTCAGAATGGGCTGCTTCCCTCGGCAGCCGCCGCAGCGAGCAGCCCGCGCTGGCCCCTCGCCGCGCCATTCCTGATGACAAACTGCCAGCCGGCTCCCACAAAAGCGCGATTAAAATGTCAGCACAGGATGACGAAGGGGCCAAGAGGGTCCTCGGAGACAAACTGTGTTCGCTATGAGTTAATACTTCACTGCAGTGTGGGGCTGGGCTGCTGCTGGTTCAGGGAAGCGGCGAGGCAGACTTACAATGGGCTGGTGTGAAAATACAGATACACCTCGTGCTGTAGCCTCAGCTGGAGCGCGCTGGCTCAGCGCCGCTGGCATCGCTTCTTTATACCGGCTCAGGGTCCTCCAGCAGAGCCGAGCTGCTTGTTTTATGTCCCACCACCCCATAGTGCACCGAAAAGCAGAGATGGAGCATTTGTTTCCCTTCATAGGGACCGCACTGGAGAAGGGAGGGGGATGCTGCTGCAGGCGCTGTGTGAGGTATTCTGCACACAGACACTGCAAAGGGGCTAAAGATGGGGATTTTGTACCAGAACACAAGGCCTGGAGGCCCCAGAGCTCTGTGTCATGGGGCTGGGGCTGCTGCGAGGGCTGCAGTGCTGGCAGGGAAAGGCCAGTACCCCAAAGAGCTTATGTGAGCAGCTTCCCAATACCTAAACGGGGCTACAGGAAACGTGGAGAGGGGCTTTGGACAAGGGCCTGTAAGGACAGGACAATGGGGAATGGCTTTAACCTGCCAGAGGGGAGATTGAGATGAGATCCGAGTTGTGCAGCTCCCTTTGTGCAGACAGGGCTGGGGGCCCAGGCTGCTCAGGGCAGCCCTCAGCAGAAGATGCTGACTTGTGCACAGCGTGCCAAACCTGTGCCACATCAGTGTGAGCATCCCGGGGTGCTCCCCTCGCAGTGCTTCGGCATATGTCCATTGGCAGGGAAAAAGCGATGCTTCGCCTGTTCGTGGTGTGGTGGTGTGTCGGCCCTCACCTGTGTTTGCTAACTTGGGAGGGGGTAGGACCCACTTTGTCACTGCAGTTTAATTCCCTGAGAGCCCTCCTGAGTAGTTTCTGGGGGTGTGAGAGTGACAAAAGCCTGTAATGAAAAGGAGAGAAGATTTTTCAGTGCTGGCATCCTGCTGGGAGCGATCTGCACTCTTCCTGGGCAGCAGGTGGGAGCTGCGCCATTGTCCCTAATGGTTATTAGCCAGTGATGAGCAGGACAAATGTGGGGTCACCTCTCCTGCTGGCAGGGCAGCAGTTGCAGGATTTAAAGCCCCTAGGAGAGGATGAAATGACATGGTTACTACCTACAGCTCAGGATATGTGACCTGCTCAGTTTTAAGTGATCTGTTACACTTTGGGGGAGGGAGAGCTGGGGACTGCTAAAGCAAGTTGAATTCAAAATATATTGCGTACTTGAATTAAATGCAATCAGAGACATTCACTGATATCATAATGGCTCTTGAATAATCAGCACAAGACATAGCACTGGGCTATTGACTATTTAAAGCAAGATCCAGCAAGACAGAGATTGCAGCGGGCCGCATTTGGTGAGGAGTGGTTTTTGTTTGTGATGCCATGTGCTGGTTCTCAATGAAGATTTAAAGTAAAGGATGTAAAGCAGGAAGCCTATACATTGCCAGTGAAATTTGCTTGCTTCTTACTGTTCATTTTTAGTTAAAAACCACCCATCTTCCCCGATTTCCGTGTTCCTTATGGACTTGCCTCATCCACCTCTCCGATGTGCTCCTCTGCTGCATCTTGTCCCCGCCCTACTCCCCTCGGCCTCTTTTTCTCCCCTCGGAGCACTCCACAGTTGGGGGTTGATCTTTCTCTTGTGCCCATTTAACTGGAACAGCTCTCCCTTCCCTCCCCTGAGCCACTTCCTCACCTCAGGTTGCCCCTTAAAAACTACTGATTTGCTTTTCTCTGCAGCTGGTGCTAAATGCTCCATTATTGCAGCTTTCCCTGCTCCTTTAAATTCCCACTTTTTTGCCGTGTCGTTACCCGCCTGCATGAATTTGGACCTTTTTGCTATTAAATTTCAGGTTTTTTTCAGGCTTCGCTTTGTCTCCCTGAGTAGTTTGCCCTGTCTGGGAGTTGCTGACCCAGATGTGTGCAGTAAAGTGTCCCAGCTGTGTTAATAGCTGTGCCTGGGGATCTCTGAGCACTTTGCAAACGGGAGCTGAGACTCAGGGTCTCCCATGAGGGTGAGTGTGTTGGGTTCCAGCTGGATGAGCTGAAGCAAGGGCTGTGCAAATGTCTCGGTCAGATGGGGTCGGCAGCAGGAGCTGAAAGGCACCATCACTTTCTGGTGCTTTCTTCAGAGGATTTGTATGAAACTAAATTGTGTTGTATTGGATTAGGGCTCCATAAGTTTACTGTTTGCAGTATAGCATACATCTGCTCCCACAGTAATCTCCCCTTGGATGGGATGCACATTTCTTCTGTGAGCTACTTCAACAGGAAAATAAATGTGCCCACATCAGTGTGTTATTGAGGGAGTAAAGGGATGCAGCTGGTCCCAAGCTCATTCAGCAAACCTGCGCTGTGACTTACAACTCTGTTCTGCACACACTGTGCCATTGGCTCTTCACAACCTATTAATGTAAGGGTTTATAAGTAGGTTCAGTCAGGGCAAGATTCCTGTCTAACACTTGGTGCTTTCCAAACCCTGCGGTAAATCCCCTTCTGAATGGAGCACTGTGCTGGCTTTTCAAGGCTGGGGAGAAGGGAGGATTGAAAGGTTTGCCTTTGCATTCTGCACGCCTCGCCTGACGCAGGCATATAAACCACAGGAGGTTTGCGCTTGTGTTTTCCCAGCTCATTTCCCATAACCTGAGAAGTGATCCCTGAGTGTCAGGTGGCATGAAGGCCACTTTCCATGGAGAGCAAAGCAAAAGAAACCAGTCTGCTCCTCTGTGTGGCTAGCTCTAATTTATCCCTTTAAGTGCTGCTTACATAGGAATGGAAATGACTGTCCCACCAGTTTGGACTCGGGCGGCATCTCTCTGACGCCGAGCTTCATTTCGGGAGCATTCCATGTTAGGGCTGAGGAGCCTTTCAGAGCTGCTGGGGTGGGTCATTGTTTCCCTCAGTGGAGTTTTGATCTGTTTCCAAAACGTATCTTTCCCCATTCACTGGGGAAAACTAAATGCCAAGATGGTTCTTCTTGGCAGCCCCTGGCTTCAAAGAGGCGTCTTTGGCCTGGTAGATATGGCCAAGAAGCAGTGAGGGGCTGAAATGTGGCTTCCAGCGAGCAGAAAGTTCTGTGTTGACAGCCCTGAGGGCATGAGACTTGCTTAAAGCCATTAGGGTTTTACAGTACTAAAAGTTGGTTGGATTGCTCTGTCTTGTTTTGAGGGGGTCGAGCCACAAGCATGGGCTTATTTACTGTTTTCCAGATGTAATCTGTGGTACACAGGACACCCTAATGAGGGTTGCTTCATCTCTCCTGTATGCAGTAGTGTTAATAGGAAGTTAATTCATTAAAGATAGCGGCAGTACACTGGAGGACACTGGAATGAGTAGGAATAAACCTGAACAACAGGGACATTGTAAAGATTTGGGTTGAGGCTTAAGGGGGAAGGGGGTGTCAAGTTTACAAAGAAATAGAAAAATCAAACATCCATATTTGTGAAGTGCTCAGGTGGCTGCAACACCTGTATGCTCGTGAGGAGTCCCAGTAGGCACAGTGTGAATATTGCAGTGAAAAGCAGGCTCTGAAATCAACAGCCAGCATTTCAAGAGGTCTAGCAAACAGGAGACCCAATATGCTAAAGAAAACACAGAAAATCCTAGGAAGCATCTCCTTTTCATGGCAGTATACCTGAAATACCACTGTGACCCAAGGGACACGTGTAATAGCATTTTAAGACAGTTCTTTGAGAGCAAACATTGCATTTGCCCCCGTGTATTAGATCAGCAGGTAAACAAGTGCTGTTCCTGTGGAACGGGGGTGGCAGGAGATGGTGCGGAGCTGTCAGTAGCCCTGTGGCGTGTGCCAAGGGGATATGAATCCTCCTGGCTCCTTGCAGCAAACAGATGGTGCCCTGAAGCCTAAAATTTGTTTGCCATTCCTTTGATTTCCAAAACTCCTTTGCTTCATGATCCTGCTCGGTTTCGCTGCTTGGTTTGCAGGTGAGCCAAGCACCCATCCGCTTTCTCCAGAATACATATCCTGGTCTGAATCCATGGGGTTTTGCCAGCAGCCTGATCTTTATGCTGGCTCCAGCAGGATGCTGTGGGGTGCGATTGCCCAGCTCTAGGGGTGCTGCTGTTGCAGGAGGGCTGGAGCTGCCCTGGCTGCCCCAGTGGGTCCCCTCAGCCCCAGCATGGAGCAGTTTAAGGCATCACGGAGGCTTGCAGGAGTGTTTTGTGCTGGCTGGTTTGACCAAGCGTAATGCAAAGTGCTGTTGAACACTCATGCTCATGGCCTTTACACCTTCCTCTGCTTTATTTCTCCTGTCTACAGTGGAGCAGCACTTAAGAGTAATGCTCTGCTTTTACCCAGTGATTTTCATCCCTGGATTTCAGGGCTCTGCAAAGACTGATCATCAGTTTCCTTTGAGCAGAGGCACTACAGCCATATGAGAAGTCAGTGAGAGCCCACACTAAACCATGACATCCTCAGTCCTGAGCCTTATCACAGGCTGAGCGTCGCTCTGATGGTCTCCACAGCCTCTTCCCACTCCTGTGCTCCCTCTGCCACTCCACTGTGCTGCATCCATAACCTGATGGGAAGAGGCAGACCACCTGCGAGCCACAGAGTGCTGCGCCCTGCTGCTGGCGGGTAATAAGGCAGAGCAGACATAGGAACTTTTAAAAGGCTGCCTGGCACAAAAAGCCAACGGAGGAAAGGCAAAAAAGCCCCAAACAACCCTCCAGTAAATTCCACAGTTCATACTGTCTTAAAAACTTGTAGTGATTTAAACTTTTGTTAGACATTCCACCTCTTGATCTTCAAACTCTAGGTATAATGATGGAAAAGAAAAATCCAGAGCCTCAGAGCTTAATATATTTTATAACAAAATAACTTTCCCATGACTTCCATCATCAGAATATCTTTTAAAACCAGCCAGACTCTTGTTGCTGCAGTGGAGTTTTCTGCTTTAACAGGCTACAGCTGAAGCAGGTTAGTAGGGTTTTGGGTACAAGGAGTTAACTTCACACCCCTGCCGAGTGCCTGGACCAGCCGCAACTTTGGCTTGTCAAGTTGGGAGAATTCCTCCAAATGAACTTTGCAAAGAATTATGCAGGGCTCGGCATTACAGTATTACACACGCGCCTGTTCTCAATCACTCACTGGAACTTATTTTGTAGTTAACCTCCATAAAGGACTGCACAACCGAGCAAAGGCCTGTCACACACACATTATTTAGAAGCCCTTATTATTATTTTATTGCCAGTCCTTGACAGCTGAGGAAAAGCCAAGCGCTTTAATCTTTCTTTCCCTTTAGTTTACAGTGTAAGAGCTGCATGTAAGATGGATTTGATTAATATGTAACAGAGATGCAATTCTCTGTAAAATGTGCTGTACTTTAGAACCCTGGAAAACAAACTGCATCACAATGGCTTAAATCTCAGTCCATTGTATTATATAGACATCATAAATAATAGAGAGCAGGCAGATATTGCTGCAGGCTTCATCTACATAACACATCTGAGCTCTCTATAATGTGTTCAACTTGTCACTTTTAGTACAGAAGAGAGGCAATAAAGCTAACAGCTGACTAAACCACATCAGCCTTGCTTCCACTTCCAGGGTGGTGAATGCTCATTAAGCAATCTTAGCTGTGACTTTTAAAATCCATAACTCTTACAAATGTAAAAAAGTTGCCACAAAAGATTAAGCGCAAAATACATGTCAAAGCATTAATTTTGTGTGCGTAGATTCCAAGCACCGCAAACCTCAAATATTTCTCTGTGTTTTGTTTTATATATGCTTTTGGTTAAAACAGATCTTCATAAAAAATACTTGTTTCCATCTGGGGCAGAAAATACCTCTGTGATTGTAGCCAGGGAAGGAGAATGTATTTCGTGCAGCCAGAACAGGCTGCACTTGTGCAACCCAGTCAGGTTTTCCCTTGGCAGAAATGGTGGATGTATGGTGCGTGAAATTACTCCCTAGGCAGAGTTTGAGTGCAGCGTGACCAGGACTGAGATGGTTCCTCACAGGTCAGAGTGGGGTAGATCCTGCGTTGGAGGCGGGGCCAAAAGGAAGCTGAGAATCTTTTGGCATGAGCTAAAGGTTGGGAACAAAGCACAAAGACCAGGCTGAGAGCTGGGAGCCAACCATCTTGTCCTACAGGATGGTCTAGGATTGAAGGCAGTATCAGGAATATGAGGTAGGAAGGATAAGTGAACAGCAAAGCTGGTTGCTGGCTGATGGGATCTCATGGGGCACCCATGGGACAAGCTGCATTGCAGCACTCAAGGTGCAGATGTTGCCCCCAGTGACTTGCTCTGTGCCCCAGAGACCTTCTACCTCTGACTCCAGCTGTCAGATTGGCTCCTGTGGATGGGCATGTTACCCTTCTAATACTCCAGAGGCTGTGCAGGAGGGCTGGGACACCAGCAGCAGTGTTCCATGTTCCTGTTCGGAGATCAGCCAAACTACCCAGCTACCTTTAGATCACCCTAACTCCAGCCAGACAAAAGGGAAAGGCAAGTAGAAGTAGGTATTTGCAGTGAGCAGGAGGTGAGTGTTTAGGAAAGTCACAGAGAGGAAATAAAGAAGAAAAACAGACATGGGTTATTGTCACAAGGGTACGGGCTGGAGGGTCTCTGCTGGTGTCCAGGGGCCTTTAACCCTGGCTCAGTTAGGGCTCACCAGGTAGTTCCATCTCTAGTAAAGCTAAGGCTGAAAGTGAGAAGTAAGTAATATGCAGGCTTTGCTTTGGGGCTTTTTTTTTTTTTCTTTTGCACAAAGGAATTTCATCTTGTGACAAAAAAAAAAAATTTGCTTTTAATTATGGGGGAAACATTTCAAAGGCAAAAAAAATGCAACTTGGAAAGCCTAATTCCCGCTTGCACTAGGGAGGGTGCCAAGCTGTCCTGTTCAAAGTCTTTGTTTTTATAGCACTGAGACAAAGCCCAGATTTAGAAAGGGAAAGACCTGAAAGGAGACCCCCCCCCTTACCTCCAATTTCCTATCAGATATGAAAAATGTTTTATTTTCAGGAAAATGAGTGGTGCTGCAGATGATCTGGAACAGGGCTCTCTGTGGGACTAAACTGAAAGGGCTGTGAGAGGGGTTGTTGAAAAGCTGTGGGGTGGAAATAACACAGAGTGTTGCTTCCAGTGTAGCTGAGAAGCTGCTCCAGCCTTTTGGCAACCACCTTCCCATTGCATCGCTGTGGCTTGTCGTTAATCATCATCATACACAGGGATGCATGGGCATCAGCATCCCTTCCAAAAAAGGGTCCAGAACTGAGCAGGCAGCTTTGTTTCTTAGTAACGCCCCCTTTTCTGGAAATCCTGCCATTCCAATGTCTTCTCTTTTATATCTTCAAGCAAAACATTAATACCTGAGGCTGATTATTCTGGAATCCAAGTGTGCTGTAGTCCCCTCCTCCCCCCTAATGGCACCTGGGACTCTCAGAGGGTGTGATGCTGTCACACAAAAAGTCTTTAAGAATCTTTCACTGCAGGCTGACATCCCCACAGGATGCTTTTTAGCAGTTTCAGAAGCTTTTCTTTCCCATGGGGGTTATTAAATGTCTGTCTTGCATATGGACCGATATTTGCAGCCTTCATTTCAGATTTAAATCAGTTTTAAAGCTCTGTGTGAGGTGGTAAAGAAAATGCAATGTTGTTTTAGAGGCTGTGGTCATGGGAGCAAGATTGAGAGCAATGTGGCAGCTAGGAGCCTTGGAAGAAGCAGAGGTGAGGAGACTTAGAGAGTTGTCCCAGCAATATCATTCTGCTGCCAAGGAAGATGATAAAAATTCCATCCCATAGGTCATTTGCATGTGGTAAGAGTGCTGGAGAAGACAGTGTAAGGTACTGGTTTGTACTGGCCCTACAGCCAGAGAAGGAGTAGGACTGTACAGTCCAGTAGGTCAAGTCTCTCATGCCTAAAATACCCCCCCCCCCTTTTTTGGTAGATAAAAGCTAATTCTTTTACTGAGACATAAATATAACCTTTTTGTCTTCTGTCCACTCTATACCTGCATATTATGCTATTGAGGGTGTTTTGAGGGTGTTGAAGGAAGGTTGGTTTATTAGCTTGAAAGAAACTGGAGTAGACAGGAAATTGGAGGAGGAGATGGACAAAAAACTGGAAGATCCAAAACCAGCGTGCACTTCAGTAAAAGAAGGTATTCATTCAGATTCTCCAGTTTCTTCAGGATACGTCTGTATTTCAGTGTCTTGCCATATGTTGGGATGACAGCAAAGTTTACCCTTAATATTTTTCAAGGCACTTCAACGTTAAAATGATAGATAGACTTCACACATGCTCTCAACACGCTGCATTGGTGCGAACGCAGAGGATAGAGAGGCTGAGCGAGTCTGTTAGTCCTTTTTTTCCCTGGTTGCTCCACACTTGTATTCTTATCTTTGTCATCCCTTGCATCCCAGTGTGCATTAGTGAACACTGATGCTATGAAATGAAGATGTTCAGGTTGGTTTCTGTATTTGTTTTCTGCTTTCCCCTGTTTGCCATGGGGATTAGATTTGAGCTCATCCCATGGTGGTGTGGAGAGCGGTCCCTTCAAAAACACAGTCACTTCACTTAGCTCTCCTTTGGAGGCCGTCCAGGAAGAGCATGTTCCAATGGGCGCACCAGGGGAAGAACAAAGCCTGTTAGTTTCCCCATCCACAGGGTAATTGATGTGTTGGGGTTGGTACAAGATTAGCCTGGCTGTAACATTTAAATAGCCTGTCTACAGATCGGTTGCATTTGAAAGAACTTTGAAGGGGAGGCACACCAAGAGGGTTTTTTTGTCCTAGCAGCTCTTCAGGAAGAGCAGGATCAGCCTCCCACATTGCACGCCTGATACCTGGCTTACCCTCCTCTTTATTACTATTGATCCAAAAGGGAAAATGTTTTAGCAGTTCTGGACAGCTAATCAGTATGATCCGATTCCCATCTATGCGTGCCGGCGAAGGACAGTGTGTGGGAGTGTGTCTGTGCTCTGCCTGCTGGGGGATAAATAAGAAGCCTTCAGTCTCCCAGGCTGTCAGTCCAGCAGCCTTTGCTAAGTGCTACCTTCCAGCCTAACACACAGCACTAGTGTTGGGAGGCAGAGGGAAACAAGCCTCTGAGCATCCGTTGTACGAGGGTGCTGTCTCTCGACTTCCCAGAGGCTCCTGGCAGGGCCCTTCTTGCACTGGGCAGCGCAACGAACTGCCTGCAAATAAATAAAGTGACTTGCAGACAGCAGTGATGGGGAGGGGAAAAAATGGTGCGCTAACATTTGCGAGTGAATAATGTCGCTGGGGCGAATGGGATCCGACAGGAGTCTTAGCTCAGCAGCAGCTACCGACTCTTTACGGCACAGCCAGATGGCCTGGTGCAACAACAGCCTTTCAGAATTAATAACTGCTGCTCTGCGGGGAGAGGTTCGTTCAGGAACCGTTTCACATTTCGGCAGGAGTAGGTTTAGTTTTTTTCCTAGTGTTTTCTGCCTGCTTTGCTGTGGGTAAGACATCAGCCACGCTCAAAGGGGGGGATAAAGTAGGAAGGGTAGATTCTCTGTCCCCCTCCTCTTTCTTCTCTCCCTTACTCTCCCTCTGTGCTGCTTTTCCTCTGCCTTTGGCTCTGAACATTGCAGCTTTTAATCTAGAAATTATGGTAAGTTGTATGTGCATTTTGAGAGTATATCATTGCTGCAGTTAATTAACAGTTATTAGCGTTAGCGTACTGTGCTGTATTATATGTCACAAATCATCGAGTCTCCCTGTGCAGTTACAGCAATTAAGAACTCCATCACACCTTCTGTATAGTCATTTGGTTCTCTTCCAGGTCTTTTCAAAACTGGAAATTGCTAATCAAATCATTTCTGCTCTGTGCCTCGCTATCGTTTATTCCATTCCTAATGATGTGCGACTTCTCTTCCTTTGGCCGTTAGCGGAGGCATCCATGCGTCTAACCCATTTCACACCACCAGCATGCTTTGGAGAGGCGATAATGAACTTGCAGGAGGAAGTGGAGGCTTTGGTGGTTCTCCCCCCAGTGCTGCTTCTCCTTCTTGTTTTGGTGTGTGTCGTCGTTCCCGTTCCCCCCCCCCCCCTTTTTTTTTAACCCAGTGTCTTTCCTGCTGTTGGGTGATTGAATTTTGAAACTGTAAAATGCATTGACAGACTTACAAACCCAGCTTGCCAGAGCTGGAGCTATCGCAGTTTAGCTTCAGTTCAGAGCTCAGTGAGATTCCTGCCTGATCAATTTGTCATCCCTCTAAATGGAAACTAATTACTTCCCAGGGAAAGATTGCAGGCAAATATCACCCTTTGCATCAGCAGCCTTCTGCAGTGAGGTGGAAGCAGAGTCCAAAGGGTTTAACTAACAGAGGATAGCACAAACCATGTCTTACCCCTTTCCTTAGTCCTGTCAGGGAGGGTTTATTTTATTCATGTTGTCTGTAAAATTGCCTTCACATTTGCTTAGGTTGTATGTCAAGGACATATTTTGTTTTTCAGGTCATGTGAATGTCATGATCCTGACAAGGATGATTGGTTTCATCTGAATACTAAGTCCTCTCTCTTATCTAGAGATAACAGATTCTGTACATACCAAAGCCTGAGACATCCTCCTGTGTGTTTCTGTGGCTGTTGGTGCTTTCCTTGGAGCATTCCAGTAGTGTCAGTGCTGTGGCTGAGTGCCCTGCGCTGCACCATGGGGTCAGGTGGACTTGGGAAAACTTTGACTAGAGTCACATTTCTTGGTATAAATAGCCTTAGGTGCTGTCTGTTGGAGAGGAACCACCCTGAGAGCTGTTAGGAACATTAAGTCAAGGTGGTCATTGCCTTGCCTGTGAGTGACAGCTCTGAGCCCTTGGGATCTGCAGGCCACTTGTCAGTCCCACCCTCACTCACCAAACAGCCATAACCAAGGAATCCAGGCATCTGCTTCTTGATCCAGCTCGTCAATTGACTTCTCTTCGCCTCAACACGTTCTTCTGTAAAATATATATAGTATAACTTGACCCTCATTGCAAGATTTTCTGAGGATTATATAGTGTTAACAAAATACATAAGGAAGGTGCAAGTGCCAAGCAGTAGCTATTATCTGCTTCAGGCAGGAAGAGCTCAGTTCAGAAAACTAAAGCATCTCCCATAGCTAATTACTCACTTTGGGATGCAGGGGCCTCTCCATTTGTCCTTTGCATTGGCCACCACTGCCTCAGCCTCCTTTGTCTTCTGCTTTGTTTTGCTTTAGTTGTAGTTATGTTTTACATTTATAGAAATGTAAAAGGAGAGTTTTGCAGGAAAAACGCATTATAGACTAAAGTTGACCTGAATGTGATAAGCCTTTCTGAGAGCGAGGGGCAATTTCTTGGACGAAAAATCTGTAGAAAGCTTTAAATACAAAGGTGACATCCCATGGCTTAACTAATCTCGTCGGGGCAGAAGGCAGAGAACATGTTGAGAGGAGTGTCACAGAACGGAATCATGGAATGGCTTGGGTGGAAGAGACCTTAAAGCTCTTCCAGTTCCAGCCCCCTGCCACAAGCAGGGACACCTTCCATTAGAGCGGCTTGCTCCAAGTCCTGTCCAGCACTGCCAGGGATGGGACAGCCCCAGCTTCTCTATGTGACCCTGCCAGCGCCTCACCACCCTTATAATGAAGAATTTTTTCCTAAAGCCTAATCTAAATCAACCCTCTTTTAGTTTAAAGCCATTCCTCCTTGTCCTGTCCCGACAGGACATTGTAAAGGCCATTTCCCAATATGCTTGTACATGTGCCATTCCCTAGAAAGCCAGCTCTGGCTTTTCTTGGAGACTTTTGACCTGTTGCTGCAGGGCAGCTCTTTGTTGTGAGGAATTAACCAATCTCCTTACAATCAAGACTCGCAGTTCACACCACATAGCTGGGGAGGGCCATAAGTGGGAAATGGCAGTGGCTCCCAAGGAGGTCCCTGTTGTGGGATGGTGGGGAATGAGTTTGTACTTGAGGCTTAGGGCAAAGGGAGCGGTGGAATGGGGAATTCCCTGCTAAGTGACTTATGCCCATGGCTGGTTTACCCACACAGCCCCAGATCCCCACATGCTATAGCCCTGGAGCTGTTTGCAACCTAGACAGAGCTCAGCTGGTGACCCTGCGTGCTCTCAGAGCCCATCCTCCTCTTGTTGTACATTTTTGACGTGCAGATACGAAAGAGTCATGGTCCATGGCAAAGGTCTTAGATGCAGATTACTACAGATCATCCCTGCTATAATAATTGGCTGCTCTGCAGAAAGGTGTTGGCTCATTCTGTGCACTGCTGAAATTAGGGTGGAATTTGATTCCGACTTGGCTGACAGCTTCCTCCTTAGGTTAATTCTTCAATACGTGACATGTGAGAGATCCGGGACTTGCATCCAGCAAGCATTTTCTGTCATATAAACAGCTGGAAGAATAAGAGGCTTTGCTAAATGGCACATTTCAAATGGATGGAGCTTACAGGTGCTGGGGACCTTCTGCTGTTTGGGGAGCTGGGTAGCTGACAAGCAGCACGCTCATTTGTTGTCATTTTTATTTCAGAAATGTAATGATGTGAAGGGCCAGAGGCTTGTGTGCTTTTCACTTTTTTTCCCTAATAAGTCATCACAGTTGGGAAGGAAACTTGGCTTTTGGCTTCCCTGTGCCCCCCAGAAAACCCAGCTTTATCCCTGGTGTAAAACTCAGTCTGTGTTAATCTCAGTTTCCCCACCGCCCAACGCCAGGCTGATTTGCAGCAGCTTCTGCAGCAGCATGCTGTGACTGAATAAGTACCTGGTCCCACTGGCTTCAGTAAAATGGTGGATGTTTGAATTGTTTATGGGCTTTTGAAATATTTATGCTTAATCCTAAGCTGCTGGTAGCTTTTCGCTTGACTGCTTTGCCTCATTCTTGTTGTTCTTCAGGCTATGCTTCAGGTAGGTTTTCCTTCCCAAACTAGAGGGTACTCACACCAGCAGGAAGCCCATACAGGGCAGGAGATGATGGTCCTGGTTGCACATGCTCATACGTGCCCTAAGCTGGCAGCTCCTACCTGAAGTAATGCATTTCGTGGTAATCCTCTTGACATTTTGCCTTGAAGGAATGGCTCAGCTGAAAGGCCAGGGCAGGTTTCACCTCTCCCTGCATGTGTGCCAAGCCTGGCACCTGCTCCAGACAAGAGAGGGACGCGGTGGTGGTGTCCCAGATCTTCTCCAGGCTGCTCAAGCCATTTTCAAAGAGGACACTGCTGGCCTGGCACAGCCCATCCTCAGATCATTTTTGAGGGCCAGACTCGTAACTGATCATAAACCAAATCCTTGGAAACGTTTAGGCTGGCATCTTTTCCTCTGAGGCATCTGCATCCAGCAGCTGTGGAGGTATCTGCATGCTCTTCCTGCAGGTAGACAGTCCCTTGCAAATCTGTGTTCTAAAAAAGAGCTATGAAGTTACTGAGCAAATCAACAACAGAAGCTTCTTAATGCTTCGTTTAGGACTAATGTAAGGTATAGATTGAAAACAAGTCATTAAGACAGTGCTGCCTTTATGGACGCCTGTGTTTTGGTTTGAGTGACTTTGGTCTGGCTCAGGTCAAATGGAAGCAGGCTTCTGCTGAATCAAAACTCAGCTGCTCTTTAGAAAACCCACTGTGTCCCCACAGCTTTATCTGGCACTTTAAATGCAGCAGCTTAGCAGTCCGTTAAGCAATGCCATACATTCAAGCTTGCTGAACAGGCTTAAATGGCAATAAGATTCCCTTTGCTGTGTCATGAGCTGGCCGGTCATTAAAGGCCTGGCTTTCCTCTCTGCTTACAAGCCTAAGCCACCTATAGCATTTCAATTGCTAAAATTGGATGTAGCTTCAAAGGGGATATTGTTAATGAGCTAAGCAGCTGTATGCTGCATTTCTTGTAGCTCAGATGGTTCTTAAACACAGACATTTGGAACACCAAGTGTGACCTGGCTGAAATGCAGGTGGGCTCTGAAACCCCAGATGTAGCACAGCTGGATTGCTGGGGCATGCATGTGGCTGTACCTTTGACTTGCTGCTTTTGGAGATGTGTGCAGTAAGCTTTAGTGCAACTATATGTGAGGTTGAGGGGGTTCCCCCCCCCTTGTTTCATGCAGCCTTGCATGAAGATGAATTATAGTATCTTTATTCTTAAGTCTACTTGGATTGGGTTTGTCACATGGTTTGCCTGTGCCTTAACTTCCCCAAAGACTGGAGAGAGGTTTCTGTTTTAGGTTTCCTACGCAGCCCAGTACAGAAGGCAGTTACAGGCTATGACCAAGGTTTGGTGGCTATCTGGTAAGAGCACTGCCGTTATCAGCCATTTGTGTGAAGGGCGGTTGTACAGATAGACTTCAGGTATTGTTACTAAACACACAAAAGGGAGGATTGGTCCATGTCCAAAAACTGCTTGCAAAGTTAACCAAGAAAATGAGACAGCAGAAGGAAGGGAGGGATTAGCTGTTTTCTCCATTAACACATCGGGATATTGTGTCTTAGGTGGATTTAATGACACGGCAGAAATCCATAGAAGATTGTCCCATAGCTGTATACTGGTGGTTTAACCTCAAGAGGTCATTCTTCTTGTCTGTGTGCAACTCAGTGAAGTAATGTCCAGTGTGGATATTGCTCATGGCTCCTGGGAGCATCTGCTCAGACAAAGGGGAGTCTATACGCTGTAGGTGGCCTTTGCAATGCTCCACTTCAGAGTAGTTGCCGTACCATGGCTCTGCTCTGCAGGCTGGGTAATTCTGCAGCCTTCCTTCAGTGACGGTCCTGAGATACTTTTCTTTTCCAAGGGACAAAGAAAACATCTGGTAATTTGAGACTCAGTCTGTGTGAAAGAGGGAGAGGAGCAGCTCACCCTGGTACTGCTGTTATCTGTTTAGATACCATTAACCTGCCCTTTGAAGGTAGTAGATGAGGTTGCCAACAACAATTAAAAACCCCTTTTTTTTTTTTTTTTTTTTTGCAAGTGTTGATTTTCCCAAGCCCTTCTCAGACCAGGAAATGAGATTAAAATCAGTTGCTGAAAAGCTACTGTGTTTATATGAACACAGCAGAACATGGTGGCTCAGGCCACCTCATTACAGGAGGGTATTATAAGCAGCCCGGTATTGTGTTTCCAGTTAGACAAAAAGCATTGTCTGACAGCAAGCTCAGTACAGCTCCAACTATATACTCTGGCACATATTTTCTGCCTCAGTGGTTCCTCTCAGTAGGATAGCCAGCCTCTGCCTCTCTGTTTGACGTTTTTGCTAATAATTACTTGAAAAATCATCCACTTCTATTTAAAAATTGCTACATGAAGTACAAGTCTGTCTTTGCATCATGACAGCAAGAGGCCAATGAAGTAACGGGTGTTCAACTACATGAAGCTAACTTCATAAAGCATTGCCCAGGGTGCACTGCAGGATGACTTGAAATAATTAGCCTCTGGAGGCTGGAAACCTATGCTGTAAATCCCAGAGCTCGGAGTGAGGGTAGTTTTTTATCACTGTCCTTGACAGAAGGATTGTAACATCATGGCTTACTCCGTCTTTGACATAATAAACTTATAGTGGTGCTTTTCAGATTCCCATACTTATACCTCTGTCTGCTGTTCCCCTCCCTCAGCCTTTTCTCATGGGTGGTTCAGGAAGTTTCCTTTGGGCCTTAAACCATCACACAGACATATAATAGCTTTCGGGCGTCTGGCTTCCAGCGAGAATCAGTCCTGCTCTGAATTAGACAAATTTCCACTGATGCAATCACTGTGACCTTACAGAGCAGCAAGATCCATATGGAAATGAACTGCCCTAAGAAGCTCATCACACCGGCGCCATGTAATGGGGAGGGATGCCTGCACTGGGACCTGCACTTCTGTACATACACAGTGGTTTCATCAGCACAGGCCTCTCGGATGCTGTTAGCACCTTGGTGTTTAATGCTGAGTGGGGCGTGTCTGCACAGATACTTGGGTGGACTGTTGTGTATATCAGAGTGTCTTGTAAAATGATAATGACCAGATGCCTTGTACACACTGCACAATAAGCCACTTGAAGTTGTCACCAGTTGTTTATAGATGTTATTAATATTAATAATTTACCACTCATTTCCATATGAAACCACATTAGGCTTTTCTACGCTGCATCCAGTTACCTGCAGAAGCTGGGAAGCTGTGGCAGCCTGCCCGAGCTAACATGTCCTGCTGAGAAAATGCTGCCTTTGTTCATGCCTCAGCAGCTCAGAGTAGAGCTGTGGACGTAGCCGGGCATTTGCTGTCCACTTGTGTGCCCATACACAGCACAGTGAACAGCAGTGATTAGTCAGGCCTCTGCTCCAGGGACTATTTTAAATGTTACTCAGAGTTTAATGTCTGCTTAACAAGGGGCATTTGTTTGGTGATGAAGGTGCCCTGCAAACATAGAATCATAGAGTAGTTTGGGTTGGAAGGGACCTTAAAGCTCATCCAGTTCCAAGCCCCTGCCATGGGCAGGGACACCTTCCACTAGACCAGGTTGCTCCAGGCTCCATCTAGCCTCTCCCATATATAGGAGAGGAGGTTCAAAGACCTGGGGATCTTTCCTTTGCAGAAAAAAAAAGGTCTATTTTGTTAGGGAAGTGAGAGAAAAACCAAACCATAGCGATTTACTCAGCTTTGGAAGTCTGAAGTTTCATCTCCTCTAATTTAGGCAAAGCTGAAATCTTGGTGTTCTGCACACATGGGAAGTAGGAGTTTAAGTCAAAGAGGTGAGGTTTTTTAAAGGTTTTAGCACTGACCTGCATCTTCTCCCAAGGAATTTAATGGCAATATGCCTGCTAATGTCTATAGAGGATGCAGGCCAATGCCAAACATGTTTTAAAAGATGTGTGCAGTGTCCCTTTCACTCCTCTGCTTGCAGTGAGAGGGGAGCTCTGATGAAGAGCTCATCCTGCATGTTCAGGAAGCACAGTGCTGAGCTCTCTGACCTGCCAGCATGTCTGTGTGGCACAGAGAGATCTTCTGGTGTGACCTCAGGCCTGAAGTGGAGGTTCCCAGACCTGTTTCTGCAGGGCTTGGGTGCGCTGAAGTCACATCCACAATGATTACTGCATTTGAATCCAGTTTCGTGTGGTTTAATATCCACCACGCTCTGTTGAGGTTGGGTCCAATTATCAGTATTTATTCCCAGAAGCCCAGGGAGCTTTTTGTCAAAAGACAAAGCAACAGAAGTGCCACGGTATGCAAAATAGAGACCTTTGTGTTGCAAGTGAAATATTTAGATAGGAATCATTACTGAGTCCTTTTACAGCAACCTTGCCAGAGAGAGAGGGTTGGGAAAGAGCACACAAAGGAGGTAATAGCATCTGATTAGGTAAGCAGCTGAAGAACTGATGGGGAACTGTGAAGCTGATCAAGGCGTTGGGACTTTCTGTATGAGTGACATTCTGCAGCAGGAAGCAGCTACCAACCGAGGAACTGCTCTTGAATATTTCCCCTAGGACTTGTCTTTTATTGGTAACCTTGCAGTATCCTTTGCTGGAGTTGTGTTTCTTGAGAATCCAGTGACTTGTCTACGAGGTTTAACTGACAGCTCCCCTTGCAGTTCCAGCTGGGTGGGATCCATCCCAAGCACGATGCCAAGGAAGAGTGAGTGGCTGTGCGTGGTGGATGGATATTTTGCAGCTATCCTCTAGTGTTCTGTGTCTTTTCAAGTCTGAGACTTGCAATGAGCTGAATAATACCTGCCATGGATGTGTTCTGTCAAATAATATAGTAGTATTTTCTGGATGCAGTGCCCAGTTTAACATTACACCTGTGATATCCAGCTGTCTTCTCGTTTACACCAGTGCAATGCCATCAATGGGGAATCACTTTTACTTTAAAGTACTGTACATCACCGTTCCAGCAGTCGGGATACTGAGTAACAGTTTGTTCCTTCCTTTGCTTTGTCAGGACTGTAGACCAGCAAAGACATTATCCCCATGGATTTGCACATTAACCTTCTTAATGCTTCCCTCCTTCTTCAGAAGCAGTTCCTCATTTAACTTGATAAAGGCATATTTTTCCTCAGATATGAGCACAGAGGAATCCAACTGAATTTTGTAGTAAAACAGCTCTTTCAGGAGAGAAAAATAAGGGAATTATTCTTGCTTAGGACCTGGCAAAGTGAATGTGAACTTGATATAGGAACAGTGCGATTACATCCTAGCTGCTCTTTACTTATTTTCATTTCTAAAATCTGTGAGACATCATAGATTTATACTCCCAGATCTCACATTTGCAGTAGGAGCTAGTTTAGAGCACAGTGTATGATACGTGATCCGTAAGAAATAGGACTGCAGCTTCCCGGAGCTGGAGGAATTGGCTATACCAACTTAATCCGAGTCTACCTCCTACAGAGAGGATGTAGGAATGAAATGAAAAGTAGATGTAAAGTTTTGTGTATTTATTACTTTTTAAAAACACTTTTCATGGGTGAAATCTGTCTTTAATGGTGCATTCCAGCTGCGGTGCTGAGCGGTATTGCATAGCTAATGCATTGGGTTGGTTTTGTTTATTCTGCAGAAATGATGGAATTCCATTTTTTAGTAGACTCACCAGTGCTCCTTTATTATTCACAGGTCTTAAACCGCATGACAGGCTGAACTGCAAAATCCTGCAGGATTTTAATACCAGCTTCTTTGCAAATCTAAACTGGTTTTCCAGCCCACTTCTTGGTGGGCCACAGGGGTTTTTACTGTAGTGTAATACACACTTAAAGCTTCTTATGGATGGCTACGTCTGCAAATAAGCTCAGAAGGGAGAAGAGGGAATGCACTGTGTTACCTGGAGTTGAGCAGGGAGGAGATTATCATAGGAGAAACCTGAACGAGAGGTGTGACAGTTTGACTGAGGTGCTTACTCTCAGTATATAATAGACACAGGCAGTTTCTAAAGGATCATGGAGTTACGAATCCAGCCTTCACTCATCATTATGAAACTTCTGGCTCTCTTGCTTGCTTTTATGAATAGAGAAGGTGGAAAATGCTAAGTAGTAAAGAACTGTGTATATTTAGTTCACGTGTAACATTAGGGTTTATTTTGTTTCACCTGTGAATGCTTTTAGGGAATAAATGCAATGCATTAGCCTGGATTCAATTGGGCAATGAATGTCTTAGCATATGTCATGTGCAACTGTTAAGACGGGACTGTCTTGTTCTAGACATTCAGAGCCTGAGTTCATAAATAAGGCTCTTAGGCAATGCAGTGACATAAAAAAGCAATACCAGAATTTCTCAACTGTATTTTTTTTTAAGGAAATTTGCAGACTTACTTGTAATCTCTATGCAAGGTCGGCATAAGGGGAATTTGGTTTTCCATCAGGGTCTCTAACTGATCTCCTTGCCGCCTTCCTATACCGTATAGCTTTCCTGAGCCCATGTGACTTCCAGATTTGCTCTAAAATAAAGGAGATCAAAGTCTGTCATTATATAATTTAGATTCCTTTATTATACTCCATAAAGCAAGTTGATGAATGGAAGGTCTTCAGAAATACAGGCAAGCCCTACGTCACAGCCACGAGGCCTGAGCGGCTTTGTGCGTGGTACGTGCCCTTACAACACCACCCGTATTTCTTGCGTACAATATTTATACTTCATTCAAACTAGGGCAGTAAAAATGATTAAGGGAAGTTCACAGCTTTTGAAGGATATTACCATGCTGGAGTGCGTGCTTGAAACTTCCTAAAAATATTTATACGTGCATACGTTTAAATAAAGATGGATTTGCAGCACTGTGCATCCGAACCAGTGCAAGCCCTCCATGGCTCCCTGACTGCAGTGCTGGGAGGCCAATGCCACAAAGGTGTCATAGGATGTGACCTTACAGCCAGCTTGGCTGGGAATCTTCGAATCCCAGCCTGGTTTGAAGTGGAAGGGATCTCAAAGCTCATCCAGTTCCAACCCCTGCCACGGGCAGGGACACCTTCCACTAGAGCAGCTTGCTCCAAGCCCCTGTGTCCAACCTGGCCTTGAACACTGCCAGGGATGGGGCAGCCACAGCTTCTCTGGGCACCCTGTGCCAGCGCCTCAGCACCCTCACAGGGAAGAGCTTCTGCCTAATAGCTCATCTCAGTCTCCCCTCTGGCATGGGGTGAGTGGTTACTAACGAGAGAGGTTTGATTTCTGTAGGTCTTCAGTAGGGCATCAGCAGTACAGCTCCATTGTCATTAGTTACACATTTTAAGAGGCAGGTTCTTCATTGCCGTGTCTTGATACCTGAGTTGCTGTTGTTCATTGAGTGGTTTTGGCCTGATCTCATCACATCCTGGGCAGTGCTGAGTTTTCTCCATTTCCCATGAATTCAGGAGCACAGTGCAGAGCTCAGATGCTGCCACGAGCCAGGCTGCTCATACTCTCCAGGGAGGCCCAGCCAGCAATTTAGAGCTCCCGTATCTGGTCAAAAGCAAGATGTATCTGTAAGCCCAGGAGGAAAGCTCATGCTGCAGTACTTTGGCCTTAGGCAGGTGCACAGAGAACCAGAAGCTTCTTGCTGAGTGTTTATTCTTCCAAGCTCAATTTTGCAGATGCAGGTAAACTGAATCCCTTCTTTCCTCTGCTTGTCCAAGCAGGGCCTGTTAAAGAGCTGTCTGGTGCTTGACAAAATGCCAGTGTAATTCCAAATCTGCTGCAGACACACTGCATCCTCTAGGAACAGCTTTATCTGGTGGTCTGATGTTGCTTTTCGCCCAACTGTGATGTATCTGATGTATATAAAATACATATAAAAGTTTATAATTATATATACTTGCAGGCACAGATGAACACAGACCTGAAGGCTCAGACCATCAACCAGCCTCATCTCTGCTGTAGCCTGCTGGAAGTTGTTGAACTTGTATAGAAAATCAGTCACAGCTCTGCAATTTCATGCTTTATCATTTTTGTTACATGTATGAGGGAAATTATAAACCTTGTAATTTTCTCTCTTACTATCTAAGAAGCTTTAGATAACATCAAGATAGGGAAGTAATACAAAATAAGATGCCTCGATACATTAGTGAACAAGATCTAACATAGACACTGTATACCTCAGTGGCATGAAAAGGAAAAGAATTCAACCTTGAATTGGTAGGATTAAAAAACCTTGTGAGGAAGAGGGCTTGGGAAGGTAGTGCAAAGCAAAACATGCTGTCAATACATGAGATCTCATTCCTGTCTTATTTTAAAGCTTGTGAATAATGGTAGGTGGTTTGTGGCAGTGGGATTCGTGCCTTCAGACCCCTGCAGACCTGTGTGCCAGGGATGAGATCGACCCCAGCCAGAGAGTCTCCATGTCCCCACTGCCACCATCACTGGGCTCCAGAGTGTCCTATCCCACCAGACAAAACCCAGCCCTGCTCTTGCATCCATCCTGTTCAAAACCCCAAACCAGTCTGGGGTTCTATGCTAACGTATTTGTAGTGCAAGTCCTGTAGGTTAATTCTAGCTGCAGCTTTTAAAGAAGTCATGTTTGAAGCTTCTCTGTCTTCTTGTGGCAGTTGGATTTGTCATCTTGAACTCCGCCTTTGATTAGCAAAGTTTTCCTTTATAGCTGCATTTTAAAAAGCCATAGTATTTAATGATAAAGCACTTTACCCTGTTTGTATTTCTGGCTCTTTCTGACTGTAATTCCCTGTGACTGGCTGGTCACCAAAAAGCATATAGATGCTTTCTCCCATAAAATCGGAGTATTGCAGTGCACACGTTATGTTATGAACTACACATTATCACATATGGGGTGCTAGAAGAAGGAAGAACATTTTCTAATACCTGCCCTGCCTTCTGAAAGTCATAGGGATGGTGGAGGAATGGGAGAAGAGAGAAAGGAAATAGATATTTGACTTGATTAGCTTTTGCCCTCTTCACCTAACCTGGGAGTAAAGCTGAGGACCCATTATCAGGCTGTACAGAACTCCTCACGTCCCTGGTTTGACTCCTGCAGAATTGCATTGGTGCACTGAAAACCACACATGCAGTGAAGCTTATTCTGTGAGGGCTTGACTGCCAAAAATAAACCTCATTGGGATTCCTGAGATGGCTGCTGTCAAGGAAAGTCAAATTTGGAGCTTTAAGCATGCGAACAGTGTCATTTTAGAAAGTCTGTTCACCAAGGAGATAAATAGGGATTAGCCTCCCAAGCTGCTTTAACTCCCCTACATCCTAGTGCGTGCCAGGGAGGGAAGGGAAGAGCCACCGGTGACGGGATCATATCAGGGTTTCTCCTGTCGGCCAGATCCCACCAGCGCTGCTGCGGGAGCGAGTGGGGACACTGTCCCCTGGCAGAGAAACCCTGGCAGCGTGCAGGGGGTGGTTGTGGGTTTCTTGTTCACCATGAGGTTTTACCTTCGCAGTGTGGCTTCCTGAGCCGTTTCTTTGAGGCTGATTGTGCACAGGTTTGCTGAAGGGCAGACTGGGGAAGAAACACAGGGGGCTGGGTTAAAGCGTCACTCTTGATGTACTCTAGGTTACCCTGCTCTTGTAGGAGGGTTGGACTAGGTGATCTTTTGAGCTCCCTTCCAACCCTTAGGATTCTGTGATTCTTCCCTGTGAGGGTGCTGAGGCGCTGGCACAGGGTGCCCAGAGAAGCTGTGGCTGCCCCATCCCTGGCAGTGTTCAAGGCCAGGTTGGACACAGGGGCTTGGAGCAAGCTGCTCTAGTGGAAGGTGTCCCTGCCTGTGGCAAGGGTTGGAGCTGGATGAGCTTTAATGTCCCTTCCAACCCAAACCGGGCTGGGGTTCTGTGATTCAGCCCCATGGTTTTTGTGCCGTAGCCATCTTACTGTAGCAGACTGAGAGCCAGGAGCTCCCTTGTACCTGTCAGCATACACCAGCTGAAAACACAAAAACAAACCAACCGAACAGAAACCTATCGCATCACTTCTCAGAACAGCGTTATTCTCAGTGTTTCTGTTAAGTACCATCAGTTGCAAAACCCTTCATGGGTGTTTTTGTCATAGTGAACATGCAGATGCCTCTTTATGATAATTTCTTTCACCATATTTTCCCTAAAGTTTTCTGTATGGGTGGGAAGTGTGAATTTTGGTGTAGCTTTTTGATAAACTGTTTGAACCTGGAAGCGCTTTGTCTGAAAATGCTTCAACAGAGATCCTAGATCAGCAGCAGCCTTTTGCCACTGCACACAATTGCCAGGTACATCCTGAAAGTAGTTCCTTCTTCTTGCATGGTTCCAGCAACATCATTAAAAAAAAAACCCTTGTCCTTTGTACTTCCTCCCCCCTCCATACATGCACATTTCTTGTAGTAAATTCATTTTGCAGTCCTGACTTTGTGCAAACACAATGTTGTGCTGCAAGCATTAAAAGGCAATTTAGTACTCAAAGGATTAAAAGCTCATGTTAAATTGAAGACTACACTTGGCATAAACATTAAAAATTGACAGAACACCCTACACATTAACTGCACCAGGGCTCCATAATTAGCATTTAAAAGTAAAACATCATTTCCTTACTGTTTCCTACTTACTCATTTATAATGCATTTATTATAATACAAATGTGAATATGAGGCTTTTCCACTATTGTCAGTTAGTAAATATCAAACCCCCTGCTCCTGTTACAAACATGGGCCTATGTACGAGGAATCCGGGATGAATGGTTTGTTAATCCAAATCTCAAATGCATGATGAATCAGCAGTGACTAACTAACCTCATTCTGGGTCTAATTCTCTTATGTGAGCATCCACAGAGAAAGCTTGGGGCTAAGCAGTGTTGAGTTTCATTGTCTAGCATCGGGAAAGGGAGCAGAGGATAAACTCTCCTTGTCGGGATTTTGATGTTATTGTGTTGGGTCTAGTGTTGTGCAATGTGGGAAAATAGATATATGATTCATCCTGTAATGTGGAAAATTTGGTGCAGATTGAAATTTGAATGCAGGCGAAAGAGAATGAGAAAGCCAATCTCATTAGGGAAGCGGAAAAGAGAGGCTATCAAGTGTTAAAGGGATAGCACTTTATTGACTTGTTTTATTTTTGGATGAGATGGTGTTTTGTTCATGCATACTAATGAAGACCTTTTTGTCATTAAAAGTGGAAGGTAAGATGGCCAAGTGCTAACTCTGCTGGGTTTCAGCATACTTCTGTGTTTGATTTAAATCATGCCCCATCTCCGCACTGGTGCGGCATTGCCTGTATTACATCTGGCTTGAGGCTTTCCTCCTGTTCCACATCCCCTAGAACCACTTCCCTGCACTTCCAGCAAACGTATCGGGCTTCAGTCAGACCTTTGCTTTCAACAGATCCATAGCTCTAGATGCACTGGGAGATTTTAATTAAGCTGCATAGATCATCCTGGGCGTCATTTGATCAAGGTTACAATGCCAAAACCCGTCTCCACCTCCAGACCTGGGTCAGTGAGCAAAGGTTCCTTCTCGCCAGCACAAAAGGAGACATTCACTCTGCTGGTCAAGGCAACCACCTGCAATTGGGTCTGGCTTTCTGCTGGTGCTGCGTATCAGATCCAAATGGCACGGGCTGGGTTCACAGATGCCCCGTGTTCAACACGGTGGGGAGGGAGCTGGCCACATTACTTCTGTGAAAACCCACCGCTGTTTATTCCTATTTAGAAACGCGGTAACATGCAGATAGTCTTGAATATGCTTCCCCGTTACCTCTGCACAGCTTGCTGACATGATAAACTCCTTTTTGTTCCTGCTCTGAAACCTCGCCTCGTATCCCGCGTCGTCCAGGGTCACTGCTGTGTGGAAGACAAGACCACGTTTTGTTCAGGCTCTGTGAAATGCAATTAGAAGCCCCTCCACAGCCAGCAGGAGCTTAAGTTAAAAGGAGAGAGGGGGAAAAAAGGGACCTCCCCGCCATCCAGCAGTGTGTTGACTTTGAAGTCCTGGGCCATCTTTTGTGAGTGTGTCCCCAAGGGCTTTTAATCAGGACCTTTGCCTTGTCGTTCGGGTAGGGGGGGTGAAAACCTGACACAGTTGGTGGGGTTGTCCCTGTGTGTGCCAGGAAGAAAAGCCTTTGTCAGAATTTCCCCTGACCCAAGCACTTTGTTTCTTTGTCTCTCCCAGACGACTGTTTGAACTAAAAAGAAGACGAAAACTCTCCTATGTGCTAATGGTATTTTAATAGGGAGCTGGGTGACTTCTTGCGAGCTTCCCTGCCAGGTCCAAGGCAGAGATGAGGCTTTTGGTCTGGAGGCCTCTTAAAGCCAGCTCTTGCAGCTTTTTACAGCCTCTGTGTATGTCCTGGCTGATACAAAGAGGCGTATGGTGTAATATTGCAACACAGTGTTAGGTAGAAAGACTTAATTATTGGATTATGTGTTATTCTATAGGCAGAGAACCTTGATTTGGTCACGATTAACATCGTGTCTGCATAGAAACAATTTATCAACTAAGAGTTTATCAACTAACAGTTGTTAAATAAATGACCATAAACCCCAAGCATCATGCACCTTCTATAAATAAGGGCAATGATCTATGCTCTGTTTTCAGTAGTGTTTTGCAGGTGATGAGAACGCTGCACCGAAATACTGAGATTTACATTAAAATTCAGGTTGCCAGTGTTTTACTCATGAAAAATCTACCTGAGCTACTTTTTAAAGAAATCTTTATGTATCTCTTACAATCTCACTTTGCTATTGAAATATGTACAGCTGGACTCATAACTATGACTTTTATTCCTCAGGTAGAGGCATAAAAAAGTACTCAGTGTTTTTTAAATGATGTAAAATATTTCTAAAGTAACTCTTCCATCCCAGTTAAACAAACATTATCTCCTTACCCATTTTTCCACTCACATTTTGGTACGCTGCAGCTTTTTCCCTACATTAAATCAGTTCCTCTTTAGAAAAAAAGTGAATTATTAAAAAAAAGGGAGAGAAAGAGAGAGAAGATTTTATAGGAACAAATAGATTAATAACTAACCATGATAAGATCTGGCAGCCTTTTCTTAGAGGTATGTGTGGAGCAGAACATGGAGCTGTGTTATCAAAACAGGTTAAAGTTTTATCATGACTCTCATGTATTATATTAGATTCGCAAAGCACACCTCCTCCAGTAATGCCTGGAATAATCCCGGCTGGATATAGATCAACTGATAAACTGAATCTCAGGAACAATAGCTCAGCTTTGGTATCAATTTTACTCTTTCAGCTTTCTCTCCCTGACCTTCCTATCATTTTTCAGTTGTATTATTTTGTATTTGTCCCTTTCTTCCTGCAAATTTGAACATCTATTTTGTGGTAGATGCCAAGCCTTCAGCCTTGCAGATCATTCATGGGTTCCATCCCATTTATGAAACATTAGATTACGAGAGAAAATAAACCTGCCTGCTCCCACTAACACAATAACACCACACACAGTATTACTTGCAACATGACTTACACATTAATTAATAATAGGAGGAGTTTCTGCAATTCATCTTGACACTCCACAGTCCTGGCTCTCGCTATTCTCACAGCTCTAATCAGCTGTGTATTTCCAACTTGTTTTGCCCTCTCAGTAACTGTGGGTCAACCTTGCAGGCTTGAATCCAGTGGAATGTTTCAATGATGCTTAAGTCCAAATGCCACCACAGCCCCATTAGCTTCAAAAGTTCTCCTTTTCACTCAGAGTTTAGCGGATATTTAAGTGCTTTGCTAGGTTAGGGTCAAAGTGTTCAGCACCTTGTTGGACTATGTCTTACCTACCTCCTCATTAAAGATACATCAGAACATCTGGCATGTCTTTATCAAGCAGAGAGGTGCAGCCAATTGACTTTATATGACAGCTGAAAGTGAAGGAGATCAAGGGAGCTTGAGAGACAAAGAAGATAGGTTTTGTTAGAATCATAAATGAAAGGAAAATAGCGTTTTGAGAGCGAGTAAAAACTGATTCTTGTGTTAGAAGGATTTTACTTTCAAGGGGACTTTAGATCAGGGCTTTCTGAGGATTTGGATGTGTGGATGGAGACCAGAGCAGAGTCCGTTTGTCTGCTTATTTTGTTGTTGATGGTTTTTGTTGTGTGTACCGTGACCTTCCGCAGTACTTTGAGTGTAGGTACCTGCAGTCCCACAGCAGAATTGGGAGCCTTGAAAAAGGTACTAGCATAGGCTCATATCATTTTGACAAGTGGGTTAGAAACAGCAAGGAGCCTGGTAGGCTTAACACAGAGTGAGACTAGACAGGACATTTACAGCCAGAGGTCAACTGTACGATGTGAATTGATTTCCAGTGTTTCCAAAATGATGACCAGGGAGAAATCTTCTCTGTTGGCTGCAGCATCAGCTTGATTCACTCTCATGATACAAATTAAAAGGTCATTTGTATTTATAGTTCTGTTAATGATTGTCTGAAAAAACCTGTTTTAAACCCAACGTCGTGTCTGTGCTTTCTCTCGTGCTGTAAGGTCAGTGCGTGTGTGTGATGGACCCTTTGTTCCATAGCAGAAGCGTGGGAGATCCTGGATGAGGTTCTGCTCTCACTGGAGGATCAAATAGATGAAAGTGGGCAGTGCTCAGGTTTTGGTGCTACCTGACCTGACTCATTTGATGTCCTCCCCCTGAGGAATGGGAAATAACAATATCCTTTTTCTCTTGTGCTGGTTGCAAGGCGTCTCTCCTCCCGTGGGGTTGTGTTGTACTTCATGCTATGAGGCCCAGATCACAAGTATTTTCTGGAGCCCAGACAGTCGAGTGGGTCAATGCAGGGGAGATGTGCCAACAGTGGTGGCCCATGGCCCACCAAGATGATGGCCAGGGTACATTTTTGGAGGTCCTTAGAAGTGGAAAGGAGGGAAGTGTTGTCCCTCAGGTGATGGTGGCCTTTGCTGCAGGGACAGAGCTGGAGTCTCCAGACGATGGTTGGGGTTTGGCCAGATTTTAGGCAGGTTTCTGTTATTTGATGCCCGTAGCAACCCTCATTCTGAGAGAAGTCTCTGCTTCCCCAAGGCAAAGGTCTGCACAGTGAACTTTTTCCCCTACCGTTTTTCCCCATAGGAGGAGGCTTTCTGTGTCTCTGCCTTTTCTACAACCTGAAGCTTAGATGCAACTGGAAAAACCCTTTTTTTATAAAAAAGCCAGCATAAATGTGAACGGTGCAAGTGTCAGGTTTACATTTATCCTTATAAGGCACATCAGCAGTGGGTACGCGTTTCTGCTGGGCTTATTCATTAAGTGTTCCGCATAGCAAAGGAAGTATCTCCAGTGTTATTTTCAGGCTCAGTGAACTCCAGAATGTATTTGTGAGTTTTGCAGTTATGATGACATCAATATGGGAACGTGAGGGAAGGGACTCAGTGGCAGCAGGCAGCTTTCCTGCCACTGCTAATTTACTGTCTCTTGGAGAACCAGATCCTCGCCACTTGAAGTATTAACATCATTTCAGCTCTTAAGTAAAACTAAATAAATCTTTTCATCTTCCCATTGAGTGGCAGGCTCCTTAAGCAGATCACAAGCTTTATCCTGCTTTGTCTGAGCGAGGAGGAAAACTTTAATTGTCCCCATCTTGTAGTGCAGGTATCGATTAATAAAATGTATTAGCAAAGATCTTGGCCTACTTTTTGCACCATCAAACAAGTACTTCATGACTGTATTACTATGAAAATGGCATCACTTTAAAGCACTGGATTTGAACCCCTTTGTACTTTGCTTTCACTTGATTTTTTTTTTTCTCTTATCCCATTATGAACAATAAAGTTTCTCCTGTACTTCAGTATTACACAGCAGAAGGAAGAGGAGGTGGTGAGGAGCTCTTAGCCGAGGGTACCAAGCTGGGATGCGGTGGCAGAAGGATGTGCTACCAGCCAGGCAGCCTGTCTGCAAGCGCAGACTGGTCAGTGAACAAATGTTAGGTGGTGAATCTGTATAATTTACACTAATTTAGCATTTGGTGGGTAGCAATATTAAGATGACTCACGTGCTAAGAGGGAGAAGGTGTGTTTATGAGGACCATAACAAATAGGTCTGTGTAAGATAAAGAACGCTGCCTCCCACCTCATTTAATCCTCTCTTCTCCTTTGGGTCCTGTTTGTAGCATCTCACTTATTTTACTCCCCTTTGTAGCTACCTACCAGCCTACCTCTTCCCCACATCCCTGTGAACACCGGTTTGTATCGTACATCATGCATAAAGCGCCTGTATTTTGCACACTTGCTGAGTGGCAAATCCGTGTGAGTTCTACTGATTTACTACTATTTATCCATCTATTATTTATATTTATCAGTATGTTATTTATATTTGCTACTATTTATCAGGGCCCTGAAGTACTCTGAAATTTTAAATACATCTTCTCATATCATAGCTGGGAATTGCTGGAAATCCTGCCTTTTCATAGCCTCAAAATGCAGCTTGACTCAGTCTCAATGAGCCTCTCCAGTTTGCACCTTGCCAGGCCACGATGTTGTACTAAAGGCTTTCGTTTTACAGCACTTTGAGTGTTAGTACAAAATGGTTAAGGCCTGACAACAATGTGATGCTTTCAATCTTGATGCTTTTATCAAACCTGCCTTTGCCTGTACCTGCTAACGTGTTCTGAAGCCAAGTGGGGCTTATGGCGTCTGGAATGACAAAGCATTTCTTGCAGCAACAAAAAAAAAGTGTTATTGCAGAACACTTTGTAATCTGTAAATTTGGAATTAAGGCTCATTTTATAGCACCAGTACTGGGAAGTCCCATAACACTTGGATTTTATGCAGTGCTTTTATATCCCATGCTGAAAACTGAGGCGCAGAGAAGTGAAATGAGACTCCAACTGCCTTCCACACCAGGAAAAAACTGAAAATAAACCCACTGCTGCCTGCTGTTCCATAGCTGCTGGGCCACACTTATACCTTGACTGAAATTCATGTTAGCCCCCCTCTGCAGACACATAGTGGCTGGGTACTACGTTGGGTTGGGAGGAGTGGAGAAACACAGTGGCATCGCTTAAAATAGCCAGAAAAGGACCCTTAGTCCTTTCTTGCCTTGTTCCCTTCACATTCACAAATGTTCATCTCTGTCTCTCCTTTTTTTTCCATCCTTCCTAGGGGCGATGACTGACAGATTAATATATGTCTAGCTACGTGTCTTAGAAATCAAAAGGAAGGTGCTGTCAGAATCGCTTGTCAGAAAATGAGATTAGGCACACTTGTCATTTGCTGAGGATTGCAGTCTTTCAGAGATAAGGTTGCATTTAATGAGTGTAAAAAGCCTCCTTGTGAAAAAGGGGGTGGTGCAGGAGAGGGAGAATGATTATTTTTCTGGTGTCAGCTGAGTGCTTTATCATATAACTTGATACTGTGGCACCCTGGCAGGCACTGATAATGGCTGCTGGGGCTATTGCACCTCTTCAGTGGCTCTGCAGCTTCAAAAGTGATGACTTGTTACCTGCTTTTAAACTCTTCTTGGATGTCGAAACCCACTATCCTAAGGGAAAGAAGCAAAAGCATGTACAGTGTGTTTTAAAGAAAGACCTGTGAAAACACACAGCATAAAGGGAATGTGCTAAATGTATAGCCACTTTCCCCGGCAAACTATAAAGAATACTCAGCGGGTTTCAGTGAAATATGGAACTTGTCTGACAAGTGAAGGATAACTAATGAGAAGCAGAGCTGTATCCCACTGAAACCAATTGTGTTTTGTTATGGAAAATATTTATCAAGCTTTTTTTTTTTTTCCTCCGTTTGTTGGTTCTCCTAACAGTGCCATAATAACTCCTTATGTATGGGATTTGGTTTCTCTCATCTACATCTCAGTTACTTCAATCAGCAGCGGGGTGGAGGGGTTTTCTTTGGTTATCAGTTGGATATTATCATATCGTACATGAATATTTTAGGTGAATGTTTCATTCGTCAAAGTAATGGTCATTCTTTTGCCAAGTTAATGCCTTTGCATGCTTTAGAAGCTGGCTAAATGCACAGATTTATTGTTTGCAATCTGCTGTCTAAATACGAGTTGACAGTCAAAAAGGGAATTTATCTCTCCAGCAGAAGAGACCCTACATTAGCCGCATGGTTCTGCAATAGTCTGTCTTTACTTGGCATACCTCTTTTAAAATTACCCTTGGAAGAAGAGATTTCTCTCATATATCTCCTCATCAAACGAGATGTGATTTTCATTATTGTGCTTGAATGTTAGAAAATGAAAGAAATTACTTGATTGGTTTATGGTGCTGATTCAGCATTTTCGGGGCTAAAAATGACCCGAAAGACAGACTGGGATTACAGCGCGCAATAACGGATGCTTTATTCAGTGATAAGAAGGACTCTTCTTCTGACTAAGAGAATGAAAAATACTTCTCCCTTATTAGTTGCTTCAGTCTCCAGATATTGACAGACAGATTAACTTGAAATACTTCTTCAGCTGCAGAACCTGCCAGCAGGCAGAAACCAGGGGAAGGGAATGGCCACAGCTTCAAAGTGGTGGTGCATTTATGGAGTGGACTCACAGGAGTGCTAGTGGAAGGGGCAGAATTTGTATTTCATCTCCTTACTCAGTGATAGGACCTTAGAAATGTTCCCAGTTAGGCTGTAGTGTAGGTAGGTAGCAGCTCAAGAGCCCAGCAAGGTCTCTGGGAACTGAATCCTGTGAACCTCTGTTCCATCTCTTGTAACTCAGAATTCAAACCGTAGGAAGACATACAGAAGAGATAAAACACGTGTATTTTCTGATGGAAAAGTTAGAGCCAGGGGTTGGTCTGGGGATTCTTGCTCGTCATGGTTGGCAAAGGGAAGAAAATACATCTGTGGTATTCCCCTTAAGTTATTTGGACAAGCCTGGGGGAGAAATGGCTTCACGCTTATAGGACTGAAGATTTCTCTTTGGTACAGTGAATGGGTTCAGAAAATGATCAAACCTCCCCCAGGGATGCAGAACCGGGCTGAACCCTGCCCTAAGAAGCAGTGGAGACCACTTAGTATTTTATAGGACCAGGCCCATAAAGGTAGGGAAGAGAGAGCAGCCCTATTGTTCCCTCAGCCCCACTTTTTATCTTTGTTTCCATTTGAAACCCGAATCATAAAAGTGCCTGCAGAGCAGTTGCCTTGCTGTTCCTCTAAATGAGAATTCCAGCTTTTATGCTAATTCAGTTTCAGGTTTCTTTGAACCTGCAGTTTATGGGCCTCTGCTTAAAACTGCAATCTGTTCTGCATAAAAGCAGGAGTACAAAGTGGTTTAGTTCTGCAAATGCTGCAGAAAAAAAAATCACTAAAAAAGTTGCTCTGTCATTAATACGCTCTCGCAAAAGTTTTCCACTTTCTCAGAGGAAAAGCTTTGTGTGCATGGGCTGTGTCCAAGGGAGCGTGAGCAGCAGGTTGAGGGAGGGCATTCACACACCCCCACACCTACCCCCCCCCCCGCAGTCCTGTGTCCAGCTCTGGGGCAACAACACAGGAGAGACACGGAGCTGTTGGAGGGAGCCCAGAGGAGGCCGTGGAGATGCTGCGAGGGCTGGAGCAGCTCTGCTCTGGAGCCAGGCTGAGAGAGCTGGGCTGGGTCAGCCTGGAGAAGAGAAGGCTCCTGAAGGGGAGACCTGAGAGCAGCTCCAGTGCCTGAAGGGGCTGCAGGAAACCTGGAGAGGGGCTTGGGACAAGGGCCTGTAGGGACAGGACAAGGGGAATGGCTTTAACCTGCCAGAGGGGAGACTGAGATGAGCTCTTAGGCAGAAGCTCTTCCCTGTGAGGGTGCTGAGGCGCTGGCACAGGGTGCCCAGAGAAGCTGTGGCTGCCCCATCCCTGGCAGTGTTCAAGGCCAGGTTGGACACAGGGGCTTGGAGCAAGCTGCTCTAGTGGAAGGTGTCCCTGCCTGTGGCAGGGGTTGGAACTGGATGAGCTTTAAGGTCCCTTCCAACACAAATCACTTTGTGGTTCTATGGAGAACTTACCCAGTGATGTTACATGGTCCAGTAGTTCTGTTTCCATCTGAAAGATGCATTTTCTTTTTGTATCACCTTCTTCCCTGCGTTACTTAGCTGAAGGCTTATGAGAGCTCTGTCTCTGCTGGTAGGCCCATGGAGAAAGCATCACTTTGCTTTGGTGCTAGTGCTCACCCTTGGGGTTGATGCTGCTGTTACACAGCAGGACAGAGCCTGGCCTCCTGGCAAAACCCAGCCTCAACAGGATTCACATTTACTGACATCTGTTGCCATCATTTCATGGCACAAACCAGCAGTGATTTTGTCATTGTTTAGATCACATTCATGAATAGGTCCTTTTCATGACCCTCTTTAAAGCATTAGAGTCTAAGTACTTTCTGGTTGGGACGTTATGCTGTGGCTTGCTGTTCAAATCCATAAAACTCCACTGGTAGCTCCATAAATTCTTCTCTTGAGGAAAAGTACCTGCATGTCCTTGCCAGTAAGGGACAAAATTATGTATGTTTTCAAAGCATTGTGGAGGACTTTATAAGGCATCATAATCACGTTCCGAACTCATGTCTTCTGGAAAGATCAGCAACTTAATGGAAACATAAATGTTTCCAGTCTTTCACAGAATACCAAAGAATTGGAATACCCAGTTTTCATGTTGCCAGGAAAAAGCTGCAGAACCTTCCAGGTGAGGTGAGGTTTGCCATAAATAATTTAATCCAATATAATCTGCTGTAATTTCAATATTCATTTGTTCCTTGTGCCAAAGATGGGTAATTTGTCTTTGGAATTACTCTCTGACTTGGAAACGAATGTCTGCTGCTCTGCCTGCCGTCGAGGCGGCTTTAGGTCATTTTTATAACGTAGTTGGATCTGGAAACCTCTTTGAGAGAGTGAAAGATCTTGAAATCACTTTTGATCCAAGTTCAATGCACTTCATTTGGCTGTTGTTGTGGCAGGAACAAACGTCAACGCTGACAGAGACCACAGACATGAAAAACATTCTGGCAAGTTCCCATGTAGATAAGAGACAGAAGGGTTCACAAGCCTATCCAGGCATGACCTACAACATGGGAAGGTAGTGATGTCAAGAGAGGGGGAGGCTTGAGCCAAAGGCCATTGAAATCATTAGGAGGTGCTGGTGGGGTTTGTTTCTTCTTTGATGTCCTTTGGCTGGGGGTGAATTCCTAAGCTCTCTCATTCAGAATTATAAAACACATTTCATGCATGTTTAATGTTCTAGCAGGAAAACAGAGGTCTTCTATTTATCTCTAAGGCACGAATAATGAACATAATGAGGCCCACAGCCCTGCCAATAAACCTTAACAGCCCTAGGGAGGTGAGTAGGTAAATGCATTTCTGATTTTGTGTATGCTGAGATTTCAGGTGTGGCATGTGCTTAACGCTTGAAAAATCCAGTACAGACAAGCCTGCAGTTTAATCCAGGCTAAATTTATCAAATTAAAGTCTTGTGAGGAGTCTAGGCTTTAATTAGACCAGCTCTTACCATGTGGAGAGGTGGAAAGTCTTGACCAAAGTGCTCATAGACGGTATGAGCTGCCACACCTTAACATGGTGCATTTAATTCCCTGTGCTGGTACCATCTCGCCATGCGGGCAGTCCCAGTCTTCTGGCTGCTGTGCAGGGAACACTCTGCCCATCTAATGCCTTTACCAGTTTATTTTTGGTGGAGGCTGAACACTGCACTCAGGCCATCCATTTCCTTTGCTGAGCCTGGGAAACAGCCAGTGGACTGCGATGGCTTTTGGCCACTGTCCACTGTTTGTTCTGTAAAGCAGAACCCCTCTGTTGGGTTTCTAGACGAGGAGATGGAAACCACTTCTCTGACAGCACAAGGTTATCTTTGCAATATATGTTTATTTAGAGATGCTAAAACCTGTGATGTTTTACCAGCTGAAGTCTATGCTCAGATATGTTCTAGAAAACTAGGGATAACTGTGCTGAGGTGGACAGCTTGGAAGAGCTCTTGCTTCCCTTGCTGTAACCAGGATCTGAAGTTGGCCACAGTTTTTTAATCTTCTGATGAAGACCATTTGTCACTCCTGGTCAGACACAGTGAAAGCACTGTCGTGTTTGCAGCCACTGTCTGAGTTTGGAGCTGTGGTGGGTGCATTGTCTCCTGCTTGCCATTATCATCCCGGTTGTGCTTCTTCCCATGTAGTTGTTCCAGTTGGAACCATTGCAGTCAGTGGTATTGTACCTCAGCTAGGAATTTTGGAAAAGCCACAATGTAATGGTGAGGGGGAAAACTGTTCTTAAATGGATCAGAGCGTGATGGAATGAGGAACGAGTGAAAAGTATTTGCATGAGATCCTGTAGTTCTACATCGGTAATGGGCAGGGAGGTTTTCTCAGGAGTTTTTCCATAAGTACAGCACTTGTGTGGACAGCTCAGCCCATGCTTTCCCTCCCTCCCCTCTCACGCTGCAGTGTTTGCAGGGGGTAAGCAAGACCTCTGGAACCACTGCAGTGTTTGGTCTGTGGCTGCATCCAGGGACCACCTTGGAACCCAGGGGCCAGCAGAAGAGGTTTCTCTCTTCATCTCACATCATCCACACCCCATCCCCAAGGTGAGCCTAGAGCTGGGCTGGGACATGGGCATTCCTTTCCAAGCTCCTGTTGGCTTTTGGGCGCGCTGCACTTCTCCTGGCTCAGGTGAGGCCAACCCCGCACCCACAGCTGGTGGGTCTGGTGATTTGGGGCTGGTGTGGGTAGTTCTCATCTTTGCCTTGGGGGAGTCAGCTCCTCCAGGCTGCAGGGGCTGAGGTGAGTAGGGTTTGTCAGCCCTGTTTCTGAGGTTTTCACTCAAATCAGGGTGAGCCCAGTGGAGTTCAGTTCCATTCTCCTGGCCCAGTACTGGTTTGAAACCAGTTTCAAGATTTGAAATCTTGAAAACATAGAATAGAATCATAGAATAGTTTGGGTTGGAAAGGACCTTAAGATCATCAAGTTCCAACCCCCCTGAGGGCAGGGACACCTCACACTAAACCATATCAGCCAAGGCTTCGTCCAACCTGGTCTTGAACACCGCCAGGGATGGAGCATTCACAGCCTCCCTGGGCAGCCCATTCCAGTGCCTCACCACCCTAACAGGAAAGAATTTCCTCCTAAAACATTTCCCGGGCAAGGCCTTACGAGCCTGTGAGCCCCATCTTAGCACCTATCCATCTCCCAGGAGCCATCCCATCACACAGGAATACCATGCCGTGGGCATAACTGCCTCGTGCCTTTGCAGCAGTTCGGTTTATAGGAGACACCGTTTGGCTCCAACTGCCCCGCTTCAGTGGCTGATCATTCATATAAAAACGTACCTGTGCGTTTGTTTTCCGTGGTGGCTGTGTCACTAATGGGAATTACTTAAGGAAAACCCGCAGCCACTGAGACATGAGCTGCCCGTAACGCTCTGGTGCTGTGAGTCGAGTGGGTCCCTGGCAGCCCCGGAGCCTCGCGCGCCGGCTGGCTCCGTGGGGGCCGCCCGCTCTGCGGCTGGGGACGGGTGTTCCTCCCGTTGAATGGAAGCCCATGAAATTCCCGTTAAGGGAACACGCGCGATGCAGTGCGGCGGCTCCCTCCCTCCTGCCGCGCTCCCCGCTCAGGGGGAGCCCCGTCCAGCCCCGCGGCCGACAACGGGTCCCCGTCCGTCCCCAGGCCCGAGTTGCGACTCCGCCTGGCGGGACCGCGCCTCCCGCGGACACCCACCCCCCCCTCCCCGCCGTTCCAGCGCTGTGGGGACACCGGCGGGGCGGGGCGGGCGGCGGAGGGAGGAGCTGGCGGCGGCGGGCGGGTGGACGCGGCTCGGGGAGCGCCGCGCAGTGCGGAGCGGAGCGCAGCGCCCGGTTGGCGGCGAGGGGTCCGGCCGGCAGCACGCAGCCCGCAGCCCGGCCGGGCGGAGCAGCGCGGAGCGGAGCAGCGCGGAGCGGCCGTTCCTCCCCTCCCTCGGGGATTATACAGGCTTGCGGGGTTGTTTCGGCGGGGCCGGAGGAGCTTGGGGCCGGGCTGCTGCTTCTCCCCGATGGAATTCACCTGAACGCGGCCGCGGCGAGCCCTGGACGGCGGGAGGGACGGTGCCCCGGCGGGAGCCCGCTTTGTCTCGGGAGAGGACGGGCATGACTTTTTAATACATACGTATATCACCCCCCAGAATAAAACCCCCTAAAGCCGAAGAAGCAGCAGCCACCCGCCCGGAGGAAGGGACGCCTGGACCGCGGAGGGCGGGCGGGAGGAGCGTTGGCCCCGGGACCCGGAGTTGCCCGCGCTCCGCCGCACATGGTTTTCTTTGTCCTGCTGCCGCTCTGTTAGCGCCCCTCGCACAGCGCGCCCCGATCGCGCTCTCCTCCCTCCCAGGGAACCATCTTTGCGTGAAGAAGGGAACGGGAAGGATGCCCGCCGGGCGGCCCGCGTGCCCGGCCCTCGGAGTTGTGCCCCGGAGGATTAGTTGGGGTTTGGCTGCGGGGCGTTGAGAGCCGCACTTGGATCCGAGTGTCCCGCACCGCCATGAGCCCCGCGCCGGCAGCCGCCGTTACCCTGCTGCGAGCAGGTAAAGCCTCTTCCCCTCGGCGGGGGGCCGGGCAGCGGGGCCCGGCTCGGTTCGGGGTCCTCGCGGGGTGAGGTCGGGCCGCCGAGCCCGGGCACCCGGGGCGGGGTTCCGAGGGGCTCCGCGGTAGTTCCTCGGGCAGGTGCGCGGCGGTCGGGGCCGGTGCAAGTGGTGCGGCGGGGACCGTGCCAGGAATGAGTCAAGCTGCGCTGTCTGGACAGGAAACATTTTAGTCATCCACGCGCTTGAATGACAGCGCAGCCCTTGATGGGGAAAACGCTCTTTAGGTCATATTTTTATTATAATTATTCCCCACCCCCATTTATTTTTTTTTTTTGCTCAGGGATTGCTGATTTGTTCATTCCCCGTTGCAAAAGACTGAGCCGTGCCTGGTAACAAGGGGGTTTCTAAAGGAAAAGGGCCCAAGCGCACTGAAGGAGCTGTTTGTACCCGGCGCTGGGTTTCGTTCGGAGCTGCGCACGGAGCAGCTCGGCTCCGGGACAGCCGCTGTACGCAGTGTCCCGGAACGTAGCGCTGCCAACAGTGTCTTTCCGTCAGCTGCTCCAGTCAGACCTGGAGGTGATCGGGGGGAAGGGGAAAGAAGAGGGAGTTTAGCTTGTCTCGTGTGAAAGGGACAGCCAAGCTCCTCTCCGCGGCTGGAACGCTGAGGTCTGACCACGTTGCCTTGAAGCACCCAGCGTGGGCATAAAGGCACTTTGTTGCCTGCAGAGATTGCTGTCAGTGCAGCGGGGATGTTAGGTCAGCACTGCAAAGGCACTGCGTGTCACCCGTCTGCCTCAGCGCCGAGTTGTTGGGGTTTCTCTAAATGTATTTGGCTTTTTGCTACTCCAGTGTTGTTCCTCTAGTGCTGTTGATGATGTGACTCCCTAAGTACAAAAAAAAGAGGAGTTGCGTGGAAATGGATAGCGCATCAATCTGCTGGCAGAGGTTGTATTCACTCCTGCATCATTGATGCCGTGCCCTAAGTGCTGTTTTCGGTTTAAAGTCAAATTTTCAAGTACTGGACCAGGCAGTCAGAGTTCCATCTTGCTGTTCAAGCCAGTGGAATGGGGTTTGGGTTATTCTGATGGTAACCCAGGCAGTGGGGTTCTCTCAAGTTGCTCTTCCATTCAGCAGCGTGTGATCAGTAATGCAGAGGGAGACTGGCTCTCGGACAAGCTGTGTCTTTGTCAGACGAGTTCTTCTTTAGTTACCCGTTGTGCTGAGAATCATCTCCCACTTTGCTTACGAGGGGTTCTCAGCCAGGATGTATTTATTGTGCAGCACTTTATGTCCGAGAAGTGCCCCTTCCCGATCGCACAGCCGTGTTTGTGACTGGTTTGTGCCATAGCACAGAAAACGATTTTGTTTGGAAAACGATGGCTTAAACCTGAGCTGTGTGTTCAGGCTCGGTGTTAGAGCAAACTTCTTAACAGAAAATGTTTTTCTAGTGTTTGGAAAAACGAAGCAAATGGGAAACTTGGAGCTTCCCTGCGCTGGTTTGTTTTGACATAGTAAAATGAAGTAATAGCTGCAACTGGAAGAAGTTTGAGTATTTAATACTGGGTTTTCTTTCTAAAAAGAAGGAATGGTTCTGAGAGTTTTGCCTTCTGAGAGGAGCTGCAATGAAAAAGGCAACAACAGATGAAATTCCCTGGCAAAGGTTGTTAGTTTTCATCGTGGTTTGCAAGGTTAAGAAAGCATTGAGCAGCTCTGAATTTGTTGGACTAATATTGGACTGCCCTTCAAGCACATGGCCTGCTTGATCTTTGAAATTTGTGCATTATTCACATATTTTCCTTAATTTAGAGAAAGTCATCACTGAGCCATAAATCCATCATTGGGTAATAAATCCCAGTGTTTACAAGGTATTTAATCGAGAAGAAATACACCAGCCCTGCTTTTAAATAAGCCAACAGTAATCTAGTAAAATCTGTCTAGAAACTTGAAAAGAAAGAATAAAAAGCCATTTTTAATAATTAACCATAGAAATTCTCTATGTTGTTAACTTGAGGGCAGACAAATTATTTCAGTGCCTTAGTACACTGGGTTAGACAGTCTGAACCATATCTACTTATTTATCGGTAATTCCACATCGAAGTTTTTAGTGCACTTGAAGCATAGATGGTGCTTGCCTGATGGGTTTTATCGAGTGGGAAGTGAGAAATTCCCTCCCTTTAACAAAAACAAAAAGAAACGCAGCCTGCTTTAGGATGTGTTTTTACGTATTTTGCCTGAATCCAGAGAGAAAACATTCCCTAAGAGAAGAGGAGACTGTCTTGAGTATTGTATTTTATCCCCGTTTGCAATATTTCGTTACTGAATGCATTTCTTTTGCTGTATGTTCAACAAGAAGGTTATCTGCGGGGTTGGATCCAAGGTACAGCCCCAAATGAAAGAGTTCTCTGCATTCTGTGAGTGTGTAGGGGGTGGAAGTCAAAGCTTTCGATGCGTGTATGTGTGTATTCTGTTTGTGCACCAAGACAGCAGAGCACAGAGGCATAAACTTGGTGCTTTCTGCTTTGGGGCTCGGGATGTTTGTCAAATTGACGTTTGCAGTGATATCTTCCCCCGCCTGGTTTCTTGCCATGGTAGTTTCTGAAAGGGGAGCTCAGTGTTTTTGTGTGAAACTTAAAGAAGGCGTTTTAATCATGGGTAGAAAGGTTAACCGGCGTGCTTGCGTGCAAACAGCAGTAGTAGACGAGGGAGTAATGCAATATTAGGAGGAAAATCCTCCCACAAATAAAGGTGGTTTGATGAAAAAATGAAATACATGATGAATTTATACAGTGTGGTGTCAGGAATCAGTTGTTCACATGGAGGTGAATCTTACATAGAAATACTAAGTGCTAACATACTTGTTCTTATTCATACAGTTTGTAATAGCAATTCTCAAATCACTAACTGAAGTTATCAGCACTGCTCCAAAGATGGTAAAATCAGATGCTTGACACAGTAGTGTCTCCAAAAATACTTCAGAAATTAATTAAGAAATCTGCTGTTCTGCAAATTCCCCAAACTGGGCTGTTTGCTTCCAAATGGTGACTCTTCTCCATTGCAAAATCAATGTCAAAACGTATCAGATAATTCCAGTGCAAAAATTAGGTTTTGTGCAGCTAATACTTGAATAAAAAAAGAGAAATAAAATCATTTCTTTATTATACAGAACCTTTCCAAATAAATAGCTGCACTGCAGGGCGGTGAAGCACAGCCAAACAGCACCACCTCATGGCCATTCTCCTCCGAGGCTGCAGCTCCCACTCGCTCCCTTGCTTTTTGTCACCTGATTTGTTTCTCTACAATATCCATCTCGGTGCGTGTGTATAAATACACCACATGCCTTTTGGAAGCTCTCCCTTGTACAGAATGTAACCTTTCTTTTTTCTGTTGGTCTTTCAGGCATCTGATGCCAGTTCTGAGAAACTGTTCAACGCTGTTACAAAGAAAGGTAAGGCTGCAATTCACATCACAAACATATCCCCCCCCCTCCAGCACATTTCTTTTCATGGCAGTTTCAATGGGAGATGAAATGTAACTTGTCTCGCAGAAATGTCGCAATCAGCTTGTTAGTGCTTTTTATGTTTCTCTGGGTTTCAGACATGTTCTGTATGCTTGGTAATTGCTTTGCTTAATATAAAATATAGGCTTTAAATAATGCATTGCCTGCCAGGTCAGAATTAATTTAAATAACAATATTAGGGAATAGTTTATTTTACAAATGGCTTTAATTTAAGCTCATTTAAATAACTGTAAGAGTTTTCAAAATGTTTTAACTTGATTGTTACTCATCAGCTACATGATAGACACGGAATTATGAATAGCCAATTTGCACTGCTGACAGTAATAACCAGCCAACGTTTAGTATTCACAAGATAATAGTCATAAACCACGGCTTACTGTGCTGTGTGCTTTCTGTAGAGTTAATAAATGATATAGAGGGCCACATTTAAATATTCAGTATCCCATTAATTTCTTCCAAACAGCAATCCAAAGAGAGAGTGGCTAGTGATATAACAGTACATTAAGGGAAAACTTGCCCTAAATCAGTGCCAGGGAGCTTCTGTGCAGAGCTTGTCCTGAAGCAGCCTTATATGAAAGACTGGAGGCTTTAGGGAATTTTAATCCTTGTTTCTGGTTTGGTCTGTGCATTTGGAAGGAGGGTCGAGGGAGCAGCTCCAGGCATGAGTTACACCGACTGGTATAATTCAAAGCCTTTAAAATGCATCTGGTTTTTACCCCCCTGTCCTGCTACTTAATGGCAGCTCATTATAACTGCTGAGTAAAAGGGTGTTGCTTCTAGCTTAGGTTAAAACAAACATTGTATTTCAGCTTACTGGGGTTTTGGAACCTTTGAGTCAGTTTGCATTAGAAGAGGCAGCTGTGATGAGTTTGAAATTTAGGTCTTTTTTGTTGACCAGGTGTGGATTTGCTCAGTATTTGTGTGCTTCTGACTGGGTTTGGGTTTGTTATTCCACTGGGTCATTGTGGTGGCTTTTTGTGGCTTTTAATCCCACAAAGCTGCAGCGGTTTAACGGGACGGTGCGTGACCTCGGTGCATTTGGGATTCCTGTGCTGATACGCCATGCTTCTGAAGTCTTTTGCTGCATATTGAGTTATACCTATATTTAATTGTGTTAAGGCTCCATATTCCTGTTTTTCATGTATTAGCATCCTCTGGAAGTACAGTCTGGATTATTTCTGTGGTCTAACTAGGTTATCTCACTTGGCAAGCTTATCTGTCCTTTCTGATTAACTTCATTTGCAGGGTCCCCCTCGGCCCCTCCATAGGCGGAGAAGAGGTGGCCAGGAGGAGGAGAAGGGGCGAGTTATGTGTTTGGAGTGACCCAAGGCCCCCAAACGACATGTGACTGCATCTTTAGTTTGCTAATTCGCTGTAAAAAGCTTTGGCACTTGAACAGCCCTTTCCTGGGGCTCGGCCAGGGCGAGGAGAAGCCCAAGCAGTGAATCCACATTCCTGGCAAAGGACTGTAACCAGGGTGAGGGGCTCTCCTCCCTCCCCCGGGAGGTGATTGATGAAGAGTAGGCCCCTCTTCCTCTTCCTTTCGCTTTCTTTCTCTTTCTTTTTGAATCAAACACATTTCCCACATTCTTATTTTTGTTTACTTACCCGAGCTTGATTCGTGGCATCTATTTGGTTGTGAATACCCATGCTTGACAGGGAGCCTTTTCTTCCGAGGTACTTTTCTTTGGTGATTTAGTTCCCTTGAAAGGATTAGGCTTTCTTTGTGTAGCCTAAAATCAACACCCGCTTTTGGAAGCTTTGCTTGGGAAACCGTACACAAATAAGCTTTTTAGTTGATGGTAGGTTATTCCTTTGCCCCTTATTTCCATCAAAATGGCGTCTGTCTTTTCTCCTCCTGAGTTTCCCCTTAAAGCCATATGCTAATTCCTGTTGGTAACATGAATGACAAGGGAAGAATCAATGCAAATCCAGGTGCGGCCAAACTAGGCTGACTGGTATTTTCTTTTTCTCTCCCCCCCCCCCCCTTTTTTTTTTCCACTGGGAGAAAGAGATAAAGGAGAAAGAGATAAAGGGGAAAGAGGGTGGAAAAAAGCAAAGGGAACAGTTTTGTTAAAGGGATTAGCATTCAAACTACTAAATATCGGGAAAAGAGCCTCAGAAAAGATCCGCTGTTTGGAGATAATGTCAATAATTGCTTGCAGCCAGGTGCAGGGGCTCTCCGAGGTGGTTGGGAGGCTGTTGCCTTCCCTAAGTGTCTGCCTTGGGGACGGCTGATGACCGCCCAGGCAGTGTCAGTTTGATATATTCCAAGTTCAAGTTCCCTCTCTCCAATTCAGTCTATTTGCTTCCAAGCCAGCTCTCCCCCCCCCCCCCAACCCTGCTGTGTTGTCCGTGGTTGCTTTTGCCAAAAGCAATAAAAGTCGCCTGTAAGAAAGGTCAGATTTGCATTGGGTAAACCATGATGAAACCTTCAAAGCCTCCTGGCTGATGGGCCAGGCTGGCAGGGCTCGGCAGGCTGACAAGTGGACATACCTCCGTGTCCACAGCCGCTCCTCTCCCGTGTCCTGCACATACCCACTGTATGTCTCACACATCCTCTTCTTTTCTCCTTGCAGCTTCTGTTTTGCAGAACTACTGGTAGCTGAGGTAGCAGAAATTACAGAGGTGTTTACAAAGCAGGTAGAAATCCTGAAGCATTTTAGGTCTTGCCATATGTATTTTGTCCCTCTTTCTGTCATTTAGCTGTAGACTTCAAGGCTGAAGATGAGATGAAGCTCAAGCTGTGGTGGATTAGTGTGGATGTGTGATGTTGAGCAGTGCTTTCCTCAGAAATACTAACAATTAAAATATCTAGGGCAAAGTGAAATCCCTCCTAGACCTCCCCTGAAGAGGTAGTAAAACCCCTTGACAAGTGTCTCATCTTCCATTTAGGAGTTAGCTGGCCTTGAAGCTGTATGGGAAGATGCCTCCCTAAACGTAGAAGGGTCCTCTGAGTTCTGGGGGCAGTACGTGGATGTTGGGGCCTCTCAGTGCTGGGCTGTGTGCCGTAGCCGAGCAGTGCTGTGTTGGAGAGGGATGTAGGGATCCCTGTCAGCTCTGTGCTGCCACCATTCCCAGAGGTCTGCAGCCTTCTGCCGTGTCTGCAGCTGGGCTGGGAACTCGGGAGGGATGTGATTGGACCCCAGGGCAGGAATCACTGTAGCTGCTGCTGAAATGAGTTGTTCCTGGTCACTGATCAGATCCCTGTGCTCCATCACTTGGGCAGGAACACTTTCACCTTGCAATGTTCAGAATTCTCTAGGGAGATGATTCCCGTGGAAATCCAGGTGGCTGTGCTGGGAGGTAATCACCCAGGGGTCTGGGCCCTTACGAATACTTGAGAAAGGGGCTGTTAACATCTGAATAAATGAGATGGGTAAGGGATGGAGGAGGAGTGCATCACCCGCCTGCAGCTCCCTGTCTGTCCCCTCCCTACCTGCACACTGGGCCTTCCAGTTTGGGAGTGCTGCTTACAGTCTTTATGTCTTTGAACAAGCATAACCTTTTCTGAGAGTATCAACTTCAGCACCATTAATCCTGGCTAAAACACAGGTTTTGTTCAGGAATTTTTGTAACACTACTTCAGCATAATGAAATTCCATTATCTCTTAATAATTTAAATAGACACATCTGAAGTTGTAGAGCAGGCAGATCCTACTATTACGATGTATTTCATTTATGCTAACTCCCTCCCACGTAGCCTTGGAAAACAGCTTTTCCTGGAGGGAGAAATGAGTCCCAAAGTGATGAAGTTTTCATTTGTGCTGTATACTGAAGCTTGCCTTTGATCAGGAACACAATTGGGCTGTTACAGCTTTTTACATTCAAATTGTTTACAGGATGTTCATGTAAACTTGATGAATCCTTCTGCTTCCTGGCACCACCAGCTGTCAGGGAAATATTTAGACTCTCAGCTGGAGGTAGATCAAGGCGTCTGGGTTACGAGTCTTCACTGGTGGCTGAAATACCAGTCAGATCAAGGCCTGGCTTTTTAGATGGCTCTACAGCAATATCCTTCCCTAGAAAAACAGACGCATTGTTGTTTCTTGTCTGTCTGTGGTGAATCATTTCTTGAGGATCCTCCACAACATCTGTTTCTGTAAACAAGTAAGGAGCTACACTTGGCAAATATTTCTCTGCTGATCCCTTAGCTGTGGAGAAGTGCTCTCGCTCTCCCTAAGTAAACCATCCCCACAGCATCTCACGTTGAGTACAAGTGGATTCACCACTACATAGGTAGCGTGTGTGCAGTATTAACGTGTTTAGTATGCTAGAGAACTGGCTGCTGCTGTCTCCCTCCTCTCCAGGCGTCTGTAGGAATCTATGTAACATCCTCACTCCCTTGGTTCTTAGTGTTGCTCTTGAATTTTTGGGGCGCTGCTGTCTCTGTGGGTTGGCCTCGATGCACTGGAGGGCTCTGTGGTTGGACTGGAGGCACTCCATGTTGTTCCTCTGCAGTGAAAAGCTTCTTACTAGCTTGCTGTTAGGGCTGCCATCATCAACCAGCAAACCTCAGGGACTACTGAACCACACGAGCAGTGCTGCAGCTCTCTGTCTTTGTGGTTGTTACAGTGGCTCAGCCCTCCTGAAGCGACACCCAGACGATGGTGTCTCCTTGCCTTTCCAGCGGAGACTTCCGTGGTGGCTTTGGATCACTTGGTTTGCCTGTGTTTTCTGGGTTTCAAATGGCTTTTCAGTATTTTCCATGTGAAAGTTCAGTGTCTCATTAGTGAGGGACTCGGCACTGCACAAAGCCTCTGGTTTTGAGGACCCCAGGTTTCTTGTGCCTGTGAGTTAGATTAGAAGAACTGGTGCATTGCTTCACTCTGACTTCCAAGTCAGGCAGACAAATTGATGTATGTCTCGAGATGGTTCTTTGTTCTGGTACACAAAAGAGCAAGGCAGTTATTTCTGTGCCATGAAGGCTTTATGTGAGCAAGGAATTTGTTCCATAACATCCTCATAAAGGCTGTGCCTCCTAAGCACATACCACTCCTCTCCATCTGTATGCTTTCTATGCCCCCTCCTTCTTTATGTGCTGGTGCTTTTTGGCTGGGACATGACAGCCAGGCAGGGTTGCAGTGCTGGGAGGTATCATAGCTGTTCTGTAGATACAGGAAGAGGTCAGTGGATAATGTGACGTAGTTTTGTGTGCCCAGAGGGACTGGTGAGAGTCAAAGGTGGCCTCTTCCAAGATCTTTCAGATGCTGAAATCCTAAAACTTACAAACAGGAATCTTCTAAACAGGATAATTTTTAAGTTGGTAATTCGAAACAAACCCATAAACCATCAGCGTGGGACAAGCACCTGCAGTCCCTGGCTTTTCCTGATCCAAGTAGTGGCAGATGTCAATTGAAAGTGTTGTTCTGCCCATTTAGAGTGGTATCGAGTACCCTTTGGGGTTGGTTGGTGAATGTGTTCATATAAGGTTGGTTGGAGTAGTTTGCCTATGGTGACAGTGAGCAGAATGGCAGTATTTACTAACATGTAATGGTATCTGTTCTGGAGAGAGCATTTGTTCTATAGATTAACCTTTTATCAAAAAAGACTTAGCAGCATTGGCTGTAAAATAACAACTTGTGCCAATCTCTTTGAAATAAGGTGGAAAAATTCTTGGGATAGGAGTGTTTGGACGTCAGAGGTCCTGACTTGACAAACCTGCAGTTGGTGGTGTCCAAGCTGGAGCGTGGCGTGAGGTTTTGTGCATGGAGCATCCTGCAGGCCTCCCATATCTGCCCTGCTGCTAGTCTCTCCCTTGTAATAAAATGTTGTTTTCTCTGAAAATGTATGTTTATTTAAGTAGGTCTCTTTTTGCTTCACAATCTGGATTCCATTCAGTCAGTTACCACTCCAATTAACTAACAATTATTTAACATTAACAGTAATTACAGACGCCAGTTAAGCGCCTACAGATGTCAACTGTTAGCTTTGTACCTAATCACTCAATGAAATGGAGAAAGTTCAACAAACATCAATTAGCCAAGCAATTAGGATGAGGTAGGAAAGAGCATGTTATCGTGTGTGAGCTGATTCAATTTATTTTATTTTGTCAGTAAAACACACACACTGCAGACAAGCAGCAATAAGTTGCTGAGATTAGATAAAGCTGTATTGTTTTGCTGTTTATACAAGAGTTTTCCCCTCCTCTTCCTTCCCCTACATAACTCAAATGCGCTTTGCCAGGCGTTTGTTATCTTATCAAATACATTTCAGTTCAATTGGGAAAGCACAGCAATGTCGTTTTCAGCGCAGAGGTGAAGAGTGTTCACATCACGTTCACAGCAACAGGCGTGAGCTTTATCCCAGCACAACTGTCAGCTTAGCAAAGCTACTCCTGGGAGTAGGTTTAACCCATGCATGTATGTAACCAAGGGCCAGGTAGACACCAATGGGCTTAGCCAGTAGATACATGGTTTTAGGTAACACCGAACAATGTGAATTGGTTCCTCCATCTGCTTTATCCATGTATTTAATCTCAACAGTGGGTTGACTTGGGCTCCACACCACCTTGCTGAGGTTGTAAGAGGACAAAAGGGCTTCCTCAAAGGCTACATTAGAGCAGCTTGGGCTGTCCCAGCTCAAGGGTGGGAGCAACCTGTGCGGGGTGTTCCCATTGCATGCTGCTGTCTGAAGGGTACCGTGCATTGGCAGCCATCACGGGGAGTAACTGTGCCTCCATCAGCACTGTGTAGCTATGTATTGTGTGATTGTGTGGCTCAAATAAAACCCTAAAAGAGTAGGAACGGGTTATAACTTTACTTTTGGAAGGAGCCTTGGTTTCTAGCCACCATCCAAGGTGCATTGCAGGCCTCTCTTTTAAGACCTTTTGAAGGCACTTGACCCTGTTCACAGGGTGCCTGGGCTTCCCAAGTACCCAGCAGTACCATAACCCACCCGTTGACCTCCATAGTCACTTTTCCTGTAGGATCTAATGGCTTCTCACTTGGCACAACGTAACACCTCTTGCTCAGGCTGGATTACATCCTGTTACTGTTAATTATCTCAGACCTTACAGTCTGGACACTCTGGATGTCTGTAGGGGTTTTACAGGGTCATCTCTATGTATTGTGGAGGGTTTTTTCTTCCTTTTTGTAAAGCCTTTATAGCTGCTTAAAAACCAAAGCAAAGAGGCTTTTTCCTTCCAGTTCTCAACTGCCCCCCAAACAAGAATTCCTGCCTTTTGCCTTCATCACCACACTGACATATTTCAAATGTTTCCCCACATAAAATGGTCCCACGAAGTAAGATTGTTTTCTCATGCAGTCTGCCCACAAGACTCCATGGAGTTATTTGAATTAGTCATTGTTTTCCAGAGTGAAGGAATGAGAGTGGAGAACCACAGGCGGAGCTCGCTGCTGCTTCCCCAAGTCTCAGCTGGCTTTTCTGTTCTGGAAAAAACACAAAGTCCGAACATGCAAATAAAGCCCTCAGTGTGCGACCGGAGTGAGGTCATGTTTGAGTGGACAGAAAAACTGAAACCGAGCTTCAAAGTGAGAGCTACCGCATTGATTCTGGTGACAGAAATCATAGAATCATTAAATCCCAGACTGCTTTGGGTTGGAAGGGACCTTAAAGCTCCTCCAGTTCCAACCGCTGCCACGGGCAGGGACACCTTCCACTAGAGCAGCTTGCTCCAAGCCCCTGTGTCCAGCCTGGCCTTGAACACTGCCAGGGATGGGGCAGCCACAGCTTCTCTGGGCACCCTGTGCCAGCGCCTCAGCACCCTCACAGGGAAGAACTTCTGCCTGAGAGCTCATCTCAGTCTCCCCTCTGGCAGGTTAAAGCCGTTCCCCTTGTCCTGTCCCTACAGGCCCTTTCTTGATTTGGAGATACTTCAAATTGGCATCAAAGATCAGAGAAAGAGACATGTTAGTCTTCACTTGGGTTTCAGTTCAGTAACTGCTTCATGAAGTAACTGCTTCATTGCTTGACTGACTTTAAACACTTGTTAACACTGAGCATTTACCTAAGAGCTTTGCTGGATGAGGCCCACAGGAGTAAATCTTGGGACACCCCTGAGACTTCCAGCCACCTGGCATCGCTCGTGTTTCCTTTTCGTTCTGTCCCTTGTGCACCTCTGTGACTGAGGGGAGCTGAGCCCCTTTTACCCATCCCTGTCCCTAGCAGGTCCCGCTCTCTAACCGTTGGTTCTGTTCCATGAGCCAAGGAATTTCTCTCCAGAAATTCAAACACGGCAAGAAGGAGATGATTTTGCAGCCAAGATACCCATCGGGTGCAGGGAAGGAGGCAAAGCACAGGTGAAGGCAGAGGGGCTGCCCCCCACCAAGCCTTTGGATCAGCCTTCACCCTGCAGTCGGTACTTTTCTGCTGTCATTCAGTGTTACTCAGTGTAACATAAACTGATTTCCAGGCTAGATGTGGCCAGTCCTGGCTGTGCGGCTGCCAGGAGCATGCTGAGAAGTGCTTCAAGCAGCGAATGACTGTGTGTCTGAATGGGGTGTCTGCAGCATTGGGCTGGCTGTTTAAAAAGCCAGTGTAAATGTATACTCAAAGAGTGGCAAACACAAGAGCAGATAAACTGATTTAAGTGCCTTTTAGAGCAGTTAATGGCCTTGACTTACAAATGCTGGGAAAGTAAGTCAGGAGCTGGGGGTGGGTTTCCTTCTGTACTTACCCAGAAAACACTGTTCTAAAACCTTCTTGTCTGAGGTGCAGCCCTGCTCTCACAAGAGGATCCTCAAAGTGGGGCCTGGGGAGAATTCCCAAGTCCAAGAGTACAAGAGTCAAACCCCACCAGGCTGCTGCAGCCTGTATTTAGTGCAGCAGGATTTCTCCTGGCACTTGAGATCCTGTCTTAAGGCATGCTCACAACTTGCCGTGATCCCCCCCCAAGGGCCACCTGGCTTATTCCCATCGCCCATCTGCAGCCAGAGGAGCTCCACGAACCCTGTGCTAACCCCTCACTTATAGCTTATCTGAAAGTCACAGTCTTTGGAGCACAGGCCAAGCCTCCTTCCTCCTCAGCCCTTTCTGGGAATCTTATCCCTGGGTTTACACCATGCTCTGTGCTTCCTTATGGGTTTTCCCAAAATGCTGTGGGGTTGAGGTGAGGAGGATCTGGAGGGCTTGGGCTGCCTGGGGCAGCACTCAGCACCTGCAGTTTTGCTGCTGCCTGTGTTTTATGAGACAATGAGGAGCGGGAAGAAGGATGAGCTGCAGCCCTGTGGAGCTCCCACAGAATTCGGGTGTAATTTCCAAATATTTCAAGTTAGTGAGCACTTTTGAATATTGGAGGCAAAGGAATTGTCATAATAGAAACCAGCTGCTGCAGAGCAGGCTGTGTCCTAAGAAAAAACAGCTCCATGAAAATAGGTCTGCTGAGTAATAAAGCCACAAATAAATACTTAGTTCATTTACTGGGTTGTTAGTCCCATAAGCACTTAAACTTCATTTGTTAAAAGAAACAGCATTATACAAATCAAAAGCAGATGAGCAAAAGCCCCGGGTTTACTTTTGCTTGCTGTTTTTTATTGGTGGTTGGTTGAACAGTTACAGCCCTGCAGCTTTCAGCAGGTGGGGTTGGTGCCTGGGTACAACAGATGCTGCTGCAACAACAGCACCGTTTTGTTCTGTCCTGTGATAGTAATTGGGTTGTTGTTTCCTTTCCTTGGCACCTTGGGATAGAGCAAAGAGAGAGTTGTCATTAAGGGAATTGTATCCTAAGGTGGTCCTTAGTTTTTTGATGTATGGGGGTCAATGAGACACTTCAAGCTTTGGTCTTAAGGATGCTGAGTTTCTGACCCTTCTGACACAGAACTGTGTAAATCTTTCTTCTTCCATCTGACTGCATCTAAGTGAGGTCCCTGCGCTGTTCTTCAGGTACTCCTGACACTCTTCCTGAGGTCCAAACAGGTCTTATTTAGTTGACTGGGAGAAATGGGGTGAACTCGTGGGCTCTCATCTCTTCATCAAGACAGAGGAATGATCTTGGGCTTTGCTTTGGTCTTAGTTCGTTGCCAGAAACTGAGTCAGGTGTTTCTAACTCCCAGTCAAGTGGGTGCTGATTTGGAAGTGAGGATTGTTCTGTATGAATAAGCAGCCTTCAGTGTCTTTGGGATCTGGGAGAGAGTTACCATGTGGATGGAAAAATGGGAAGCTGTCAGCATTCTGGGAAGAGGAGAGTGGAAGAGTACAGGTTCTCTGAACACATCCATCTGGCAGGAAACAATAGGAGCAATCATGGAACACCATATATATCCTCTTTCACCATACCAAAAGAAGTCCATGATTACATCAGACATGTTTAAAGCAGACCACTCTGAGCAGAGCTGTTTTGAAGACTGGCTCTTGAGTAACCAGCTCATTCTAATCCAGTTCATATTTGAACAGTCCTGTCTGATTGCAGATGGGGTGAACAGCCGTTAGAGTACACAAGCAATTGCCTGTAAATGGCTGGACCCATTAACTCCTGCTGGTCTTGATGCTGTGTCTGCAGTGCTGCTTGTAGTGGTGCTCTCTATACATGAAAAGAGATGTCATAAGCCATCTGAGGCCAGACCCATTGTCATGGCCATGAATAGACAGGTTCCTGTTGACTCTGTTTAGTTCAGGCTCTAAGAGAATCATAATCTTTTGGTACAGAAGCTCATACTTGAGCATTTAGAAGGTTAAAACAAAGCCGAGTGGCTCTATGGATTGCATTAGGAGAAACTCTTCATTTGTTTCTATGTTGCAAAGGTCACTTTCCTTGTCTTACAGCTTTTTTTGTGCTATGGTCTGGTTTTCTTCCTAAAAATTGGCTGTTGTACCTGCCTTTGTGATTTCCCAATGGTTTCTCTAGTTATGTTATGCCCAAATCAGCAACCTATGAGTTTGCACTTGGAAGAAGAAGAAATGAGAGTGCTCAATCTGTGGAATGTGGTGGAGTTACTAGTGCTTATCTCTATCATGAGAGTTTTTCTATACATGCATCTGCATAAATACAGAAATCAGTATCTTTTTACAGTGACCCTCTTTAAAAGATCATGGCCGCATGCTGTCATGCGGGACATAATGTAAAGTTTGTGTAGATAAAACCCGATTTGAAGAGTCAGACAGGTCTGAGCCACTTCCCGCAGCGTGTATAGTGAGGACCAGCATGATGATTTCGGAAGGCTGCTTCTGCAGAGCCCACTGCTGGGAGATGTTAAGCATATTTGTGGGGATCATGGGTAGAGTCCGGCTTACTGGAACACTCTTACATGGACAGCAGGTGAAACCCACCAAGCAGGAGGGAGAACTTGTGCCCTACTCTACGTCTCTTCAGGTCACTCCAGTCCCTCGGGCACCGTGTGAGCCTTCCTCTTTTGTTGATGGGTCTCAATGAAGGTGTTCTTCCATCTGCTTCCGTATCTGTTCTCTGTATATGCTGACTTTTAAATTACAGGTCTTGAGACCCCCTTTTGTCCTGTTTTCACAGCCACTGAGATTTAACAAACCAGGCCTGTGGCCGGGGCTTGTGGGAGTTGCTGTAATACAGTTAAATGTTGATAATCATCTGGCAAGCTGTTACACTTGTCTGGAAAGGGCTGGGTGATGTGTGCATGTGGGACAAGTCAGTACATCTTTTGAATTAATAAATTAAGTTTGTTGGCGAGCCAGCCTGTAGTAAATTAACACCTTGCTTAAATAGTTAGCTGACAGCTTGAAGTGGGGGGGTGGCATTTTAATAGTTAAGCTGGTTTTCTCTGTCTTCACATGCCCTGCCCAGCATCTCATCTTATTCAAATAACCTAATTGCTATCCAGCCTTTCAACAGCACATCATCTTAGCACCTTGCTGCCAAGACAGTTATTCACCTAAAGGCCTCATTATGTTTTGCCAGTATATCAGGGGCCAAAAATAACTTGACAATATCTGCTCGATACCCAGGTATCTACATGACAAACAAATAATTGGGTGAAGCAAGCCCTAAGCACAGTGCAGCTGACACCACTGTGTGCAGAGCCCTTAACGATAACAGCCACCACTCTGCCTGGGTTGTGTCACAGCAAATCTTTAGGCAGGGGAGAGTGCTGAGACGTGAGGGTGACAGCTTGGGAAATAGCTGTTAGTGCAGGCAGTAAGGAGGGTGTTGGTGGCAGTCTGTGACAAGTCACTGTCATTCTCCTGCAGGTAAATGGCTGACACCTTAGAACAAAGGCTTTAACAATAGCGTTTTCTGAAAAAGTTAAAAAAAAATCACAGACGTGCTCTCATCTGAGAGGGTTCATGAGTGGGCCGGGGAATGCTCCAGCTTCCCCTTTTAATCTGATATTATAATTAATTTAAAGTTGATTGCTATGAGTGGCTGTGCATGCTTAAAAATTAGATCAGCCACTAACGTGGCTCTTAATGAGGGTTTTTATTGGTCTGGTAGCTTACACAAAAGCAATGAACACGATTTGGAGCAAGTTAATGCACCCGGAGAAGGCAGCTGTGGTCTGCATCAAGAGTCCCCAAAAGTAAGGCTTCCTCATAAGACAGGTCCCTCTGACCTGGTCATTGTCCTTCAACCTGATGGATCTCTGATGGGTCAACAGGGTGCTGGCAGACCAGTTGCTCTGCCCATCATCTTGGCAAACCCTAGTGTTGTGGTCCTCCGAGGCTCCCACAGCCTCAGTGCTCCTATGTGTCCAGAGGCCTTTAGTGCATTCCTGTGTGTTAGACCATACTACTAATCCTCTCCAGCCCAAACCATTCCACGGTTCTATGTGACGTAGTGTATGTGATAAAATGGAGTGGATGCGTGAAGGAGTGTGTGACAGATGCTGGAACTTGAAATGTCTCTGAATTGCTCCTTTCCTTACCACTAAAGTGACCTTTTCTGTGCATGCAAGTAGCAAATGAGGATTTTCAGCCACACAGAATCAACCAGGTTGGAAAAGACCTTTAAGATCATCAAGTCCAAGTTGCCAAGGCCACCACTAATTCGTGGCACTGAGGACCTCACATGGTTAGTTAACACTTCCAAGGACGGTGACTCCACCACTGCCCTGGTCAGCCTGTTCCACTGCCTAACCACCCTTTCAGTGAAGAAATAGTTCCTAATACCCAACCTAAGCCTCCCCTGGCACAGGTTGCACTAACAGTTGAGCAAGGGAATTGGGATTTTCATATGAAAGTGCTTGTGCTTGCTTCTAATGCCACAGTCAATGTCGGTACATAGATAGTGGGGCAGAGGAAGAAGCAGCATTGCTGTGTTACTGGAAGTGGTTCAAAAAGATGCTACGGGGGGAATGTTACATGTTTTGGCAAGGAACCCATAGCATTTTTCTGCAGCATTTTAGGATTCTGCTGCTGCAAGCAGTTAGACTGGGAGCGGCCAGAACGTTTCAGGCAATGAAGGGAACTTCAAAGCTTAAAAAAGATCAGCCTAATTTGTAGGTAAAAGTCTGCTTTCATAATTAGCATGTCTGTGCTCTTCATTCTAGTAAACACGTATGGAGAAAGTCATTTGCACATGCAAACAAATCCAGGAGGCAACAGGAATACGAGTCCATCTTCGAGCTGATTCTTCGGGAAATGCTAAATAGACTTCAGCATTTTTCAGATGAATATCTAGTTTCTCTTTGCTTTCCTTTGGCTCACTGTAGAGCACAAGCGCTGCTTAAAATCCGTAGTATATCGCTGTGCGTTTTCTCCCTGCAACTTCAACTTTGTCCTTTGTAGATAGAATGAATAAGTTCTGTTAGGCTATGCTTTTAATATACAGAAAGCACGCAGATAACTTGCTGTGACAGGCAGAAGGTGAACGATTTCCCTGCATCTCAGGCAGTTGTTCAGGGTTTTTTGAAAGAAAGAAATTGCTTATACTCTATTTACCTTTTCCCCTGAGGAGTAAAAGTGAGGTGTGGGCATCACATACTTCTTGACATGGTGTATTCCAGTTTGCTATTCATTGCAGCAACCCGTAGCCCCGCAGTGTGTTTCCTGAAGGTGACTGGGTGGTGTGACATGCCTTACCTTGCCTTGTCAACAGCAGCATTCTTGGGATTTTATTCAGTGGCAGGCGTCTTGCAAAATGGGAGCTTCATAAGTCATAATTCATGTTGTATTGCAAAGATTAAGAACAAACAGGAGCAGGATGTGATGTATTTAGGCAGGATCTGCTTATATTTAAGTATATAACTTTAGAGGGAACATAAGAGAATAGCTGAGAAAATGCAGTATATTATATGTAGGACCTGGAGCAGATGAGATCTGGGACAAAAAGTCCACAGAGGTGGATTTATTTGAGACATCCTACAGCCTTTTGATGCAAAAGATGGTGGTGATTAAAACTAAGTAGCAGCCAAGATACTCAGAAGTACTCAAAGAGCAATGGAGATAAATAATCACTGTCAAATTACAGGGAAAATTCTTCACTCCTTGACCAAATATTCCTTGAATTAGGGGTTTTGAGGGTTATTTTGAGACAAATATGTGTACTTTCAGCTTCATTTGTGTAGTTTTGAGTAACATGACTGAAATGAGCTTACGTGGCTTGGTAGAAGTGTGCTCAAAGTTAAGTATTATGGTAAAATCTCAGATCTCATTCCCTCACATACAGAAGGAGTCATGGATTCAGGCATGCCTTGGACAGTGGCGGCTGGTTTTCAGGACAAAAGGTTTTACAGTTACACGCTGTTAAAATCACGTTACTTAAAAGGTAAACCAAGATTACACAGCCTCCCTTTTTTTTCTCCCTAAGCGTCTGCAGGAATGCAGTTTCAAGTGCATAGATCTGTGTATGGTTTTAATAATACTCTGTCATTTGCCGTGGTGTCGTGCCAAAAATGAACTCATTAATGAACTCCACGGGGTATTTATGTAGTTCCAAAGCTGCTCATTACATCTATTTTTAAGTCCATTGCAGCATTGATGGCAAGGGGAATTTGTTGAAACCTGTAGCGTAAAACTTGTAATTTTGTTTGCTAACACTTGCAAAAGATTACAGATGTGATCCGAGGCCCTTTGAAGTCAAGGGGAGTAATGGGATCATTAGCGTAGGAATTAGTACGTGTTTTTCTAATATAATACTCTTACATGATGCTCTGGGGAGAGCTTCCCCTTCTTCCATCCCTCCCTTCCCATCTCCTGCATGGGGAGTGTGCATGGCAGTGTTGGTACATGGAGTGTGTGGCTTTCCGGTGGCTGAAAACTTGGCCTCTTGAGTGTCCATGGAGTCTGAATGTCCCTGAAGTCGGTCACTGTGGATTTGTAATTAGTCCAAAATCTTATTTTTAGAGCCAGTGCCCCCCCCCCCCCCGAGACGTTATTTGAAGGCCTCTGGTGTCAGTAATGTTGCCTTTCTGCTCCCAGATGAGGTGCACAGTGCTCTGATGGATTTACCTTCTTAAAGCACTTGAAACAAAGGGGCATCAGTGTCAAACGCAAGGGCAGTTTTTCATACAAGGTGGAAAGAGCCTCTTGTTGCAGTGGGATGCAGACATAGCATAGTAACTTTATATGTGTCTGCAGAATTTAGAATTTCAGTTTGCTGCTGGTGTTGGGTTCTCTACAAGCATTTAATGGGTTTTGCTGAGACATGCTCCTGATTGTAAAGTGGTTCTGGAGCTGACAGACTTTGCTCAAGGCAAATTCTTTTCATTAAAAAAGGATTTAACTAATTAGACCCGACTGTCGACTGACAGGTTAATTGATAAGGGAAGTGGGCCCAGTAACCTGGAGGTGAGATTATACTGTGACTTTAAAGCCTTATAGTCCCTGATAAAAGTTAGTCTTCCCCTGGAATGTCAGGAAAATCACGCTGGTTTCTTTACAAGGCATCGTGCCTGAAAAGATCTGTAAAAAGAGCTGCGGTTTCCTAAAATTAATTTCTCAAAGTAAAGGTCTGATCCAGCAAATTTATTCTTAGATAGGGCTCATTGAAGCCGATTCAGTGGGAGCTTTGCACATTCGTAGCTTGGGCTCACATATAGTTTGGTTGGGGGTGACAGGTAGTTTACATGGAACCTCTTTATCTCTTTAGCTAGCTACAGTAAAACTTCTTTTTTTTTTTTTTTTAACTGTTTAAGTAAGCAATCACTTGGTCCAATAAATATTAGTTCTGGAACTATTATTTTCTAATAACTTGCTTCTTAACATGTAAAGGAGCTTGGGAGTGCGTTTAGTGCTTGATAGGAAGGAGACGGCGATACAGGGAGCCTGGCCGAGTCTGGGTGGGACCTGCACATCTGGGCTCTGCCTTTTCCAGGTACATCTGGTGATCATGAGAGACAAAGAGGCAGAGTTCTGGTAGTTATTCTTTCACCCATGTGCAAACCGTATCTTACAGGTTAGAAAGATAATAATGAGAAGACAAGTAATTATGACAGCGTCTGGAAAAATCCAAATAGAAAACCATCTTGACCTCCACCCAGGTCTGCTAACGTTGCAGGAAGAGCCTGTGGTGGGTGAGAGCTACTCATCCATGCTTAACACTTTCTGGTTTGTCCAGGTAATTCCTTAGAGCTTGACATTAACTTCCTTTATCTTCATGTGTCCAGATAACATTTAGGCACAGGAGAGGCTGTTTGGCAGCAGGAACAGTGGGTTTTGTGTTAGGCAGGAGGGATTGGCCCAGTGTCAGGATCATGTGAAGGAATCAAAGGAAGGTGCTGGGCAGAGAGGGCTCAATCACTTCTCCTGTGAAAACCTGAGTATATTTTAAACCCTAGTTTTGGCAGTCTTTCCAAAGAAAATCACTAGGATAAAGAAACCTGTTTGCGGGTAAGCTGAGAGCAGCATATCACTCATCAGATTCGAGGGAAGAAATTTCAACTGTTATGAATGAGGCGATTTACACTTGCTATTAATAACTATGACTGTAAGTTGGGGGGGTGAGTCCTAAGGATTTTTAAGGGTTGTTTTCATTGGCGTACTAACACCTGACTGTAAGAGCAGAGACGTTTCTGTTACCCTCCTTTCCTGTTGGATAGAATTAGATGCATGGATTGCATATATCAGTCTAATCAACCCTGCGAAGATGTCAAAACATAGAAAGTCAATTTGATCATAAAGTCTAAACCTGTCTTGTTTTTCTTTTCCTTTCCTTCCCCTCCTTGTGCTCCATCTAAAGTAAATAACTGGACATAACTGAATGAATATAATCCATTTCTCCAAAGGAAGAAAAATAATTGCCTCCAGACTTCTAACTTACCTGCCAAATTGCATCCTGATGTGAATTGCAATGGACAAATTATAATCTGTTGAGACAAGGGAGGCAATGATGGAGTCTGTAAGTGACCCTTCCCTGGTAGGCACAGTCACAATGAAACTAAACTTGGCAAGTGATTTGCACTCACATCAGGGAAGAGTTGGTCCCCAGGTCATCCTTGAAAGGCATTAACTTAGGAGAGGAAAACAGCTTGCAATGCAGGCTGACGGCCTGGGGTTGAACAGAAGTCAGTCTCAAGTGAGATCAGCATTATGCAGACCACAAGCTCTGTATTCCACCACTTCAGGAAGAAACCCAAACCAAACAACCAGAACAAAAATATGACAACAAAAAGCACAGAGAAGCAGGAAGATCTAACCAGGGAGCCTCAATTTTGCAGGGTCGGCCTTGCAAAGGCTTTTACACAGTGGAGCTGGTAGGAATGGCCACAGCGGTGAGATTTGAGCATCTGTCTCCAAGAATTCCAGTATTTCCAGCGGTCCCCCAGCCCAGGGATGTTCCTTTGTTGAGCCCTGCTATGGCTGCAGTTTCTGTAAGCTGGTTCAGGCTGCTCTCAGCTGTATAAGAGTGCCATGATGCAGTTGGATACCAACAGCCGGTCTGTGGACTGTGTCTTGGTTTACTTCGTGATCCAGTACTTTGTGTAAATGTAAAGCAGTTTCAAGACATGCTTTTGTCACATTACGTAGGTATCAGATAGCTGCATGTGTCCTGAAGTTGTGGTGAGTATGCAGATGGTCACGTTGGCAAAGAAGGAGAGATTTCCATCATCTGCTTCAGACTTGAGTGTGGTTCTTATCCTGGTTTTGGTATTGGAATGACTTCTCTGGGACTCAAGGCTGTGGTGCACAAAGGACAAGGGGCAGCTGGAGGTGTTTGCTTGCAGGGAGTCCTTTAAGGGGGTGAGAACAGTAATACTGCATGATACTGAGTAGTGTAAGGTTTATTTTGAACTCCAGAAAACACCAGTGAAGAAACAAAACTTCATTTTCAGATGGGAGTGAGTTTTGTGACAGTTGATTCCACAGACCCTGCTCAAAGCTCTTCTTTGTCTGCACCCAAATAACCTGAACCATTGTCTAAAAAGCCTTATGCTATAAAATCTAAGAATAGGGACAAACTCCGTAAGAAACGGCAGTGCACACTGTAGCATGAGCTGTGTGGAGAGAAAAAAGGCATAATATTGTTACTCTTTTGTAGAAAGGATCCTGGTGTGAAGCCAGAATGTCTCAATGCACATAGTAACTTCTCGAACACCTGCAGTGCATGGTGGGGTTCATTCCTTGAAGACACATGTAAAAACTAAAATGAAATATTAGCTTTCTTATTTTAAACCATGTGTGTTTTCAAATGTATGTGGATATGCACACTTATACATGTTACAGTTTTCTGGCACTTTTGAATGTTATGGTTAAGTCTGATATTTTGTGAAATATCCAATGTCATTTCCTAACCTCTTGCAGAGAAGTCAAACAACTCAGAAACTCTGGTTATTTACCAGGTTACTTAATACTGTTGATACTTTTGCACATTGAGGTCCATTTAGATGCATCCTCAAACTCTACTTTTTGATATACTTGCTATCAGAAGGCTCTAACTCCAGCTCAGTTTGGATGGCATAGATGGGTTGAGACATCTCCCACTAGTTGAAGCTCAAAAGTCAGAAGCCAAGTTAAGATCTTCCTACCCAAGCCAAATTATCTATAACCAGATCTTGATCTTCAGGTTTTGGTTGGTTGTAAGAATGGTGTTACCGTGGGAGAGGATGCTGGGCAGAGGAATTAAGACTGCAAAAATAAAGAAGAGAGGGAATCTTTCCGGCCTGAGTAGCAAGAGAATGTAGAAAAAGGAGATGTAAGGCTGTGTCCCACTACAAAAGGCGGTGTAAGGCTGTGTACGGATGTGCTGATCTGGTGGAAACAACACCGTGGCACATCCTAGGATAGTTTGTGGCCATTTTTTTAACCCCAGGAATATGAAATGTCCTTTGGTAAACCTGCTGTAGAAGACGATAGCGAAACTTGTAAGCATTTTCTGAGGGAAACGTGAGCTGTAGAGTTTTATTAATAGGATGTAAAGCAATTATTTGTTTGTGTGCTTTTCCCCCTCAGGAATCTTTTCCTTTCTGTTTTCTAAATAATACAAGACATCCTTGGCAGCAGAATCCCCACAGTTGTTAATGTCAGATTGTTATCAGATTTGGCAGTGATTGTTTTCTAATAATATGTATGTTTTTCCCTTGCTGCTTATGTAAGAGTGACAGTTTGCTGAAACTTAATGCAAGATAGAAAATAAAAAAGGTCAGCACTTGCCATTTACATCCCTGAAAACAAATGATCTAGTGAGCACAGATCCTTTTTTATATCCTTTATCTGCCTTGTAGTTATCTAAGAGAAAGATTTCCATGAAGCAGATGAGGGGTGGAATTCCTCCTGCTTTTTAGCTCCTGTTTAGATCCTATTCATGTTTGGGCTTGAGTAACAACTTCTCTACACTCCCAGCAGAAGAGCTGATGGAATTCATTTCAGTTTTGGCCTTATCTGTAAGGGTTTGTGGAGATGTTTTAATTTAGTAAGCTTCATAACAGCCTAGTTACATGATTAGTATCTTCTCTTGAGATAGGAGTGGGAAGCAGAGCCCCTCAAATGGCAAATGCCTGGTGCGAGGTCTCAGAAGCCGGTGTGTGCCAGACGTCATTCCTGGGGCTGCCCATTGCTTGCCCATAGCCTCATACAGAGGCTGCAGACCAAGGATACCAAATCCTTCTCCTCCAGGTGGACTTCAGCAAAGCTCAGAGCAGGGCCACGGTTCTGATTTTCTTCATTTCCCACCATTACAGTGAGTTTGTGTGTCCGTCCTGTGCTCTGACCTCAGCCAGTGCAGTTGTGGCTGGCAGCTCCAGTGGGTCAGACATCGAGCTGCCCATGGAGCCAGGGAGAAATGATTCTCTCTTGCATCTTCAGCCATGTGGCAGTGAAAAGGCACCAGCTGTCCGGCTCCAAACCAAACCATCCACTTTGCTCTGCACCAGGCTGTTTCCTAAACAAAGCTCTCTGATTACTGAGTATTATCCATCTCCCTAAGGAGCCACGGCTACTCCCCCAGCTGCCATCTTCCTCCTGAAGTGAACATGAAAGATAGACTGAGTCTGATCCCAGGGCAGGATTAACAACCTGGGATGTGTCACGGCAGAGAAGAAAGGGCAGCGTTCAAAGCTCCTCTCATCTGTTATGGCAACAAAACACAACAGAAGAAGTAGCTTAATACCAAACACAACGCAACCTCTTTCAGAAAGGGATTAAGTAGCTGAATGCACTTTTTTAGACTGAAAGTGATACGGTGTTAAATATAACCCTTTTAGACTATTTCTTCCTGGGGATTATTTTGGAAAAGCACCATGACCCTGGATCAATGAGCATCTCTTGATGCTGAAAGTATTAACCAGGAACGAGAACATTAAGCAAGAACAAGCTACTGTGAGTTATTTTTTGCCTTGCCAGTCTTCATCTCAAGATTACTGGCAAGATCCTCTTGTCTGTGTGTTGTTCTTAGCTGGAAGATTAACTGCTGCTATATTTCTACAGTGACTTTAGTCTTATTAATGAGAATGATAGGAAGTGTGTATGTTGTTGTAACTTAGTTGACTACATTGGAATTTAAGATCTAGAAGAAAGTGTGTGTATATATATATATTGTTTTTAAGATTCATTTAGTAAGAGTAATTTATGTTTGGGTTTTTGGCGGAGAACACAGGTTGTTTAGCAAAGAGGAGGCTCTGTGTGATACAGCCCAACCCCAGCTCCCAGGCTCAATGATGTCTGAGTGCAGGCTGGTGTGGTACAGGGCTGCACCAGGTTGCAGAAGAACCCTTAAAGATTGAATTTCAATGAAATAGCCCAGGTGGACAAAGTGTATTTTTCTTCCTGTGCTTTTCCTTCCTCTGTGTTTTTGTGTATCAAGTAATAACAAATGATTACACTTAGCTGGGTGAAATACTCCTCTCTAAATAGCTCTTACTTGAGCGAGCTGCTCTGCTGTTGTTCCTGATAACCAAAACTGGAGCGCTGAAACAGATATCCAGGGTTATTCTGGGGTTAGAAATATTAAAATCTTTCTTCACACTTTCCCTCCAACTCTTTTCCTGTGTGAGCTGCTGAGATCTCACCCTTTTGTTGACACCACAAAGTTTCCACCACACTCGGGGAATACAGGAGGTCCTAGAAGACACTATAGGCAAAGCTGGAGCAGGATGTGGCGGGTTTAGGGGCTTTTTTTGTATGGGAGGAGGAGGAGGAGGAGAACTCTTTAAGGTTGCATGCGGTTGTTTACTGACTTAGCCTCAGTCCACAACAGCTTCTGTAGCCTGTTCAGTGTGAAAATTGAGATGGGGGAATAATAGTGTCAGAAGAAATAACCTATTTCAAGCAATGTGTTGTAACTCAACTGCATTGACCCTACTTGAATGAATTTACCAAGTAGTGTAAAGTGAAGAAAAGAGCAGCCTCCTAGTGAAGCAGGAGGAGATATTTCCTTTCTGCTGTGATACTTGACTCTGTGAGTGAACACTTAAACCTTCCAGGCAGCAGTGGAGAGCCCCTGAGACTGCATCTCCTTCTGCCAGGGTAGAATGCAAGTACGCTTTCTGATATCCGTGAGGATTGTAATACACTTTTGGAGTAGTCCTAAGTCGTGAGCCAAGACCCATCATGCTGCGGGATGTACAAATGCACCAGGGCAGATGTGTCCATCACTGCTTTTGTGCAGATAATCTGTGGAGTAGACAAGGGTTAGAGGAACCACAAAAGATCTGTAGAGAGAAGTAGAGGTTTGAAGTAGAGAGACATACAGATTTCTCCAGTTGTAGAGTCTGAAGGCAAAGCACCCTCTTACATTAAAGAAATAGAAGGACTCCAGTTATGAGGTTGTTGTTCAGCCAGGATGTGATCACTCCATGGTATAAAGACATGTTGAAATGAAAGCATTATCTGGGATACTGATTTGTTACTGGCATTGAGGAGCATATCATGGTTATTACTGGGGAACGCTTGGCATTTTCACTGAAGTCTAGCTTGGTTCAAGCCCACTGTTACTGGTGCCATTGAAACAAATCAGTAGTAATATATCAGAGTGTTAGTTCCCTTTTTGAGCCAGTAGTTAATTCACACAGTTATGTTGGGTGATCCTTTGGAGATGTACAACCCCATGTAGGGATAGTCTTAACATTTTGCACAGTGAAAGAGTGAGATGTGATGGGGACCCTGTTCCCACACTGTGGTGGATGTAAGTGGGTGTTTCAAATGTCACTTTTCAAAGGTGACATGTCAGGAGCCTGGATAAGCAGAAAGCTGAGCACTTACTGTCTTTAAGTATTCGCTGGCATCGTCTAAAGCTGATGTCTGGTTCAGTACCAGGCATGGATGTGGTGCCTGTCTCGCTTCCCCTGGTAGTTTCAAGCAGGTGTACCTTGAATGGAAAAGGGTGAAGTGATTCACCCACAGAATGGTTGCACTCAACCGATGTCTGAAGTACTTTTGCAACATCCATTCACCAGAGCATAGGTATGTTATTTTTTTTCTTTTGCAAGTTTATGGTTACTTAAACAGCTTAAAAGTTCATCCAAAATATTATTTATGTGATTTTGAAAAGCAACATTTTACTGCAAAACCCTGTAAAGATGCAGAGGGTAATGTTACCAGCTGAGTGTGTGGCTCTGGAAGGGATCAGCATTGTGGCTTCTTTACTGTTGCATCTTCTGCATCATTATCCAAGCTCAACAATAGACTCTTGCCTGCTATTAGGGAGGCCCTTGCCACTATTAAGAAGAAACTGAATTACCATGGAGTGGTTAATAAGACGCAGCATTGCTGCCTTTCATGATTGTATCAGGAGTCTCATGATTATCTTTCTTCTTTTTTTAATCTTAGATCCTGAAGTACTGTCATTATGTGCAAGGCACTCCCTTTCATGAGGCTAAAAATGAAATGCAAATAAAACCCTGAATATACATGCCACAGCTTTTAAAGCAGTTTCATAGGAGGGAGGGATTGAGTGGTGTTTTTTTATACTTGAGATTGGAAATACTTCAAAGTTTTGTCAAGCTGGAAGAAGCAGTGAAGCATCTCACATAGGCACAGCTCTATACCTTGTGCATATTTGCCATTAAGTGAGTCCCTGTGTCCTGGGTAGCATCCTTCGTGTCCCACACAGTTGGGACTGTGTGTGTTGCTGCTGTGGCCACAGATGGTTTGCAGAGGCTGTTCCTTCTCCCAGAGCTTGGTCAGATACTGGGCTGCCTCACCACTGTCAGCCAGGTACTGTGTGGGAATAGCAGTTGTACTTTGGCCATGGTTTCCACTAACACTGCTGCTCCCTGGCAGCATTTCCTACCTTGTCCCAAATGCAGCCAGCTGTCAGAGTGAAGGTGCAGTCATGGCAATGTGACTGTGAGTTTGCCAGCACTGCTCCAGCTTCTGCCCGAGCCTCTGGCAGAGGCTGCTGTAGGGATCATGGCTGTCCCCTGTCCCCTCTCACCCTTCTGCCAGTCTGAACCGAAGCAACAGAGGAGCTGGCGTATGCCCCCTCTGCTGTCACCTTCTAGCAGTAGCTCTGTCAGAGAGGGATGGAGTACGTGGCTCTGGAGTACAAGGTAGCTGTTACACCTAGAAAATGCTCAAATCTCTGTCATTAAAACATTTCCAGGCGTCATTGCGTGCTGTAGATATGCTGGCGTGCGTTAGTAGTGTTTTCTTGAGCTGTGTTTCAGTCAGGGAGGGGAAGGGAGGCAAATTTTACCTGATACCAGTGGGGAAGCAGCATATCAGCACATACTCTGTCCTCGGAGTAGGTCAGCAGCCCTCCTTCACTGGCTTTTAGCCTGGAAAGAGAGACCCATACAGTAAAACAAGGGGATCAGAGTTTGTCCATTCTTTTTCTTTGTCCTCCGTGGTTAAATATGGGTTATCCATTACAGACAGCTGTTTGAGGAGGAAGGAATGTTGAGATCAAGTAATTAAATTCCGCCAGGGTTACTGCATCCATTGAATAAACACAGTGAAAGATTTTGATGCTACTGCTGTGCTTAAACCCCTGCATTTTCCCTCTTCAGACCAGTAGTAATACTGCCAGAAACAATTTCACTGCAGCTACCACCATTAATACCAAACTTGTGCAATGTATCTCCTGTTAAATCTGGAGTGCTGGGAGCAGAGTAACCACAGAAATCATTCCCTTGAAGGTCTGGGTTTGCATTGGCAGCTGAGTTGGTAAGTGCTGAGATAAAAGCCCTGCCTGGAGCACCCCATATTAACCAGCCATCCGTGTGAAATGCATCCATTTATTTAAGTAAATCTTGCTGTTACTTGGCTTTGAACAAGAGCCCTTCTTTTCCTTTGTGGTTTCTTCAGATAATCTCAAGCTCAAATGTAACTGCTCCTTTCCAATGTCTTCTGGGCAAAGGTGGTTCTAACGCTGTGGTGGAAAGCATGGGCTGGTAACTGTTGGAAGGACTTGTCTTTGCAGCACTGTACGCCTCAGATACGTGACAGCAGCAAAACATGTTCCAGAGTGCTGCAGTGTCTTCATTAGAAGTCTGTTGAGCAGTGAGATGGCAAACTGGGTTATGAATGCACAATTATTTGGGTTATTCAAGAGGAGAAACAGCAACACTGAGCACCACGGGGAGATAGCAAAGGTGCTGAGCAGAGTGAGTGACAGGAGATGAGGTTATGTGTTAAATAATTGCAAGATGAGGGCTACTGGAAGAATGAACTATTCAGAAGCAGCTCTGGCCTCTAAATTAACTGGGATAATTCAGTGAAATGGCCTGTGGACAGCTCAATAGGTGTTTTTGTTCAATGCACTGAAACAATTCAAAAAGATGCAAATAATGAAAGGCTGAATCAAATCTTGGAGTCTGAAATAGAAGACATGGCTTTTGTTCAAAACACTTGCTCGAGGCAGCCTTTGAGGAGCGTGTTGTTTTCATTGGGCTCCATGCCCAAAAGACAGAGCTGGAGTAAGGGCTTGTAGATGGCCAGTGGAGATGCTTACACATGAGAAATGGCTGTGGTATGAGGAAAGGCTGGAGGGACTGGAACTGGGTACAGAGGAGATAGTGAGGAAATCAGAGTTGGAGGGACTGGAACTGGGTACAGAGGAGATAGTGAGGACATCAGAGTTACTATGGTTAACGATAGAAGCAGTAGCTGCAGTAATACATCTCCTTCCTACATGCATGCCCAGGGCACATGTGTGATCCATTTGGGCTGGTCAGCTTCTCACCAGATGATGGGGAGCCCACTGGTGTGAAATAGGTGGGGAAGCATGGCTGTGGAGCCCAGGGCAGGTGAGGCTGGCTGGAGAAACATGGAGGAGGAGGGAGGGCAATAGTTTAGTATTCATCTCTTCTTCTGCACTGAGATGTATCCAGAACCCAGGAGAGCATCACTGCTGTACCGGCACTGGGGATGTCCAAGCACCTGCTCTGAGAAGGGGCTTGAGGCAGTGCTGGGCTTCGCTTTCCCTTCACCCACATGCTGTGGTTCAGACCCGCGTCCTGCTGTGCCCAGCCAGATCTGCGATGCAGACAGTGCTGTAGGAACATGTGGAAGTAAAATCAGACCCTTGTGAGCAGCTGATTTTTATCTTCCTCCCACCAGTGGCTCTGTGGCCCAGTCTTGCTTTTGCTGCACTCTTGTCTCTGTGGAACAACAAAACCACCCTCATTCCAAGTGCTTTCTTTTTTTCTCCATTTGTTTCTTTTTTGTGTAACAAAGAGACTTTCACTCGGTACTTTGCAGAATCATTTAATGTTGTTTGGTTTTAATCTGTTGTGTGATTAAAATAGATTAATGTTGTAGTAACATAAAAACCCTCAGGGGGGTTTGTTCTCTTTGTAAATATTCTCTAGGATCTCTTCTGTCTTCTAAACTGTGTGTAGGGAGAGTATTTAACGGGACCTGGGGAGAAAAGAGCCATGTTTTAAACTTAATATAAGAATTTAATTTTTAATAGGTTTCATTTGGGGGTAGAGTATTCATATTGGAGTGGAAATTAAAGTGTCTAAATGCTTTGTGTGTAAGCTGGTGGAAAGTCTATAAAGCGATGTGCAGGTAAAAACCTACCTTTCTTTCTTTAGCTGATCTTAAACCCATGAAAGTACAGAAACTATTGATCGATGTAGTTCACTGATACATGACCTGGTTTTGCAACCTTGCTTTTTGATCTGCCTTCAGCTGATACAGAGAGGGTTTACTCTGCAGAGAGCCAAGTGACCTTCCCTCCTCCAGCAGATCTCATTTGTCCCCACATGGATCTCTGGAGGGCTGTGCAGAGGATGGAAAGTTATTACAGGAATAAAGTCACTTCTAGTGTGTTGCCAGCCATATGGACAAGTGAGGTGTGCCTAGCCAAGCTGCTTGTGCTGCACTGGGGTTTATTCATGTCAGAGTAAAATGGCCATTATCACTTGAACTTTTTGGATGAGAAGGGTGTAAAGAAGCATTAGTTGCTTCCTAAATATACTTATTTACTATGGGCTTTACCTGGGAGTAAAGCCTCTGCAGTTTTATTTCAAGGTTAGGGAAGATTTTACTTAGTGTTACTGTTGAATTACTGGCTTTAATCCAATCAGCCTGATGGGGAGGTGGGAAGCTCAGCTGCAGGCAGCTTTCCTTGAGTTTTGTGCACTGCTAATCCAGAGACTCTTCTGTATCACACCTTGCAAAGGGGACTTTAGCTCTCTTCAGCTCATCAGACTGGAGCTTGCTTGTGTATTTGATTGCCATTCCCATCCGTGGAAGAGCATCATGGTTTGAACTGCTCCATCCCTCCTGGTGCAACATCCCCGCTGCAGAACTGGCTCCCAATGGCCGTGAGCTATGCTGGGCCAGCCACGCCAGCAAAGGATGCTTGACACAGCAAGTGTAGACAAGCTGGCTGAATTAGTGGTTAGGCTTCTATGTCTAAATCACAAGTTTATTCCATTTCTTTGCAGCTGGTAACTTGCACAAGTTTATAACTAGTTGGTGCCTCAGTTTTATGTACGTAAAGCAGGGGATGCCGAGGTGCTTATGGCAAGAACCCCGACTGCAGCTAATGACCCCCTCTAGCAGCTGCAGCAAGACACAGCAGTAATCCCTGCTGCATATACATTTCCAGGTCTGTGAGATTAGTTTAATACCTCAGCTTTATCTTGGCATTATGGACTGCTTTCTGTCTTCGTGTGGAGGCATCAGAATGTCCTCCGGCTCTTTTGTAAGATTAAGCGCTTCCCTTGGCATCCTGACAAGGAGGAAATTTAAGGAACAAGAGTATTTAACTTAAAGCTAATCTGGTCTTTGTGAAAGCAGGAGGATTAGACCATTAAGTTTTACATGCTGGCAGGTTTATGCCACCGATGGCACTGATGAACGAAGCACTGTGGAGAGGCGAGCTGGAGGTTGATGATGTATTGGAGCTGGAAGGAGGAAGGAGAGCATTTGTAAAGTAGGGTCTGCAGGACTTTGCCAGGCAGCAAGGGATTTAGAGTCCACACAGGAGCTGCAATGTGGCTATAGGTCTGTTCCACAGGACTGTGTGCTTCATTAAGGAAAAACATAATGTGTGGAAAAGGAGTGGGCAAGTCTCTACCCCTGCCTCACACTGGGTTCATTGAATGGGCATGTGAGTCCTGAGCAATGCCACTGTATTTCTCCAGCATCACCTTCTGTACGTATTTCCTGGACCACAGAGTTTTGTGTCTCCTAAAACCTTATGTTTATCTGTAAACTTGTTCTGTATCTAGAATTCAGTTCTAAGCCTTACTGGAAGAAGGGTAGTTAAGAGAAAATGCGTCATGAATTCATTGTGGCACCACCTTGTTCCTCCTGAGGATGAGTTTTTAAACGTTTTCAACAGTTTCCAGTAAAACTGGTGGCTGTTGGTAAATGTTCAACTGTCTTCTTCCTCTTCTAGTCAGAAACAAACAGTAAGCTTGAAGTGAGTGCTGGAGAGCTTCCAGCACAAATGGCAGACTTCACACCTCTTGGGAGCAGGAGGGGTTTGGATCCCTTCTGAAGGGGAGTGTGAGAAGCAAGTGTGGGGCCCTACCTGCCTCCAGAATGATTTGCATGTGCTGTTCTCCCTCTTTCCCTCTGAATACATTTGTCAGCCCTGCTTTGATAATAATCAAAGGAAATCCTCCACACTTGCACCAGAACAGGGCAAATTACTACATTTGTGTATGTATGTTCCTATGCAAAGGTATGCGCATCCACGCACACATGTATACATGATGAATATCTATCTTACAGTGGGTTGATCTGTTCAGTGGAGCTCTTAATAGCTTATTTCTAAGTGTTAATGGGCCCACTTGATTCTCTGTGTGTTTTCTGTGTTGCTCTGCAGATTATTATAGTTTCAGCCTTCTGCATATTATACAAGGGTTATGTATGATTATAAATTAGTAGTCATCATCAAGGCCTAATGGCAAACTAAACAAATGAGCTCAGGATGCGATTATAAAATGCTCATGGCTGTCAGCCTCACTGAGAAGTGAACAAATCCAGGTAGGTGCTTTTCAAACGTCCCAGTGCAGAGCAAGGAGTAGTGCAAGCAAATAAATGGTTATAGCTTACATTTCCTTACTCATTTATTCAGACGCATCTGTTGAACCACAGTGAAGAGCACTGGCATTCTGCCAGGCTTCAATTTGACCTTTTTTTTTAATCCTTAGCATTATTCATAGAATCATAGAATGATTCCTTAGATGGAATGAATACAGAGAGGCCTTAAGCAAGAGCTGATTCTTGTTTTACAGCAGCCTCTGCCCTGAAAAGAGTGGGGACAAGCACTGACCTAACTGCATCCTGCAGGAGCCAGAGCAGAACTTTAATCTTCTAGTCCAGTGCACTGTCCCTGAATAGTGGTGATTTTCCATAATTCACATCATTTTCTCTATATATTTGGAGATGTTGCAAGATCAGTTTTGCCCAATACATCCTTAAGGGTTATTGCTAAAAGCTTCTCATAGCCTTGTAAGAAATATGTGCTTTGGCATATCTATTACCTATTAAACCTGGCGAAATAAGAGTTTACCTATGTCATAACAAATCAAGCCTGGGCCAAAACAGCTGCAAACATTCTGTAAGGCTTAATGAGCTCTTCTTGCTGGTTTGCCATGGTCCAAACAACTTGTTATTGTGACTGTTCCATAGTGCAGAATTACATTATCGAAACTGCTGTTAAAAAGACAAGATGAGGTGTCAGGGAAACTGATTCCCCTCTGCAAGGGGCATGTGTGGCACAGAACTGTGCTTTATTTCCATGGTAATTCAGTTTATAGGTGTATAATCTTTTGTAATTCTGATATGATTAAACAGAGGTAATAGCAGAAGGTGGTTTTGTTTATTCCTGAAGTCCCTTTAAAGGGAAGCACAGGGAGAGAGGACAGAACAGAGAGAAAGGAACATTCCATATTTCTCTTACCCTTTGCATAAAGCACCCCTGGATACCAAAGTGAAGCAAAACAGGGAATTTGGGGAGTTAAAGTCCTGCCTGTCAGAGCGCTTCTCTCAAACAGGCTTACACACATCATCATAAAGAATGTCAGTGTAAAATATCTGAACTAGAGCAAATTGAACCATTTGGCGATTCTGATGCTTTCATTTGAAGGCTCACACCTACAAGGATGTGAAAAAGTCAATAACATGAATTGGAAGCTATTGATTATTTCACTGGGCTACTGTTGGAACATCATATGTGCTTGATTTGGTCTCCCAACACTCAGTAAACGTTTGGTTTTAGTTTCACCTCCCTTTGTGAGAAGAATTGGAAATACCATAAAACTGCAAGTGGGTTTGTGGGATTGGCTTTTTTCCCCCCTGATTTTAAAGTATTTTTCTTAAACTGAAATAAATGTTATTTGTAAAAGGCTCCTCTCACTCCAAGATGGATATTTCATGCCACAGATGGGCCTATTCTCAATTTCCTTTGTAAGGCACTGAACCTTCTGTTTGACACTGCCATCTGCAGCCCCATGGATTTTAAGACATTTGGATAAGGCCCATCCCCATCAGCCAGGTTGTGGGGCCGGGCCTCTGCTCCTTGGACACAAAACCAGTTATGGAAATGTCCTGTTTTGCTGCTGCTTCTCGGCCAGGACCTATCTTGCCACCCTGCTAAATTATAGCAAGAGATCTAAATGGAAGCCTCAACTAGGAGGCAGCTTGGGGTCAGAGTCTGTGATGTGGAAGTTTTAAACGCTGTAGTGCTGCGTGAAGGTCAGTTGTGTTGATCACTGAATCCAAAAGAGCACCGTGTTACCCACATCACAAGTGTGGAGCTGCCTTTGCTTTGTACTGCTGAGCGCTTCATAGAGTCCCAGACTGGTTTGGGTTGGAAAAGGGGCCTTAAAGCTCATCCAGTTCCAACCCCTTGCCACAGGCAGGGATACCTTCCACTAGACCAGGATGTTCTATCTGAGGCAGATAGCAAAAGAGAGGGAGAAAAAAGAATAGGGATTATTGTGGGTATTTGCAGAACTGATTTGACTGTAAGATTATTCCCAAGAATAAAAATATTTACATCCCAGTTGGTTAAAAATCTGTCCATGATGTCTATTTGTTTAGTGAGCAGTAATTACCCAACTCGGCTCCTTCTGGTAAAAGACTATTCAGTGTTTGGTTAATTTCCAAGACTCAAACATTTTGCTTTAAATTACTGGTATTGAGATGGAAGCATCCTCAGGCTGTTTTGCTAATGCAGTGTTATGAAAACACACACACTGCAGAAGCTAGGGTTGGTGTGGTCCTGCCAGGGCATGACCATGCAAAGTGATGGGACCCAAAACACCATGGCCCTGAGTGAGTCAAGCTGCCAGCAGGAACAGAGGGAGAACAGAAACCAAACCACTTCATCCACAATTCTTCAAACCCCTGAGCTCATCTTTCCAGTTTGACCCTGACATGGTTAAGTGAGCTTAAGTGTGTACTGCAAGTTAAGCACATGCTGTAACACTGCCCTAAGAAGGATGTTTTCCCTCATCAAAGGCCTTTGAGAGGAGAAACAGAGTGGGGAAAACACAATAACATGTGAGCTGTTCAGCTGTTGAGGTCAGAATGAAAGTTGAGCAATAAAACCTTTCTCAATGTCTCACCTATGCTAGGTGGAAGATGTTCAGATGCTGCATTCCAGGCTGGCCGTGCAGACTGCCGAGGCAGTGCAGGCTCCATTGAAGGAGGCTTTTCTGCCTTGTTATCTCCAAGCCAGTATTCCAATACCATGGTAATCCCTAGCTGCAGCGTTCAGGCTGTCTGAAGGCGAGTGGCTGGTTCTTGCTGGAAGGGTTTGGAGCACAGGCTGTTGCTGGAGCTTTGCAGAGCTGTTGAAATGATGGCATGCTCATAGAATCCCAGACTGGTACCTGTTATAGACAACACTGCAAGTGTCATATCTGCCTCTTGATGTGCCAGGAGCTCTGGTGTGATGTTCTCTGTGCTTGTGTGATCTTGAGTTTGCTTTGTGGTGAGCAGCAGAGGTGGAAGGATGTTCATAGGAGCAAAGCAAAGTGTGACCTCTGTTCCCTCAAGTGCCTCAAGCACTGTCCAGAGCTCCATCTGTTCAGTTTTGATGTAAAAACAGTTAGATGAAGTTAGTTTGCAATGTTCTGCAGAATTTGTAATGTTGGAATGGAAGATGTCTTCTCATTTCCCTACCTAACACATTTAAATGTAACAAGTGTGGGCTAATGCCAACCTCATGAAGTTTAACCATGCCAAGTGCAAGATCCTACACCTTGGTCAGAGCAATCCCAGGCACAGCTACAGGTTGGGCAGAGAAGAGATTCAGAGCAGCCCAAGGAGAAGGACTTGGGGGTGTTGGTTGATGAGGAAATGAACATGAGCCAGCTTCAGTGTGCACTCCCAGCCCAGAAAGCCAAGCGCATCCTGGGCTGCATCAAAAGGAGCGTGACCAGCAGGTCCAAGGAGGTGATCCTGCCCCTCTACTCTGCTCTTGTGAGACCTCACCTGGAGCATTGTGTGCAGTTCTGGTGTCCTCAACATAAAAAGGACATGGAACTGTTGGAACAAGTCCAGAGGAGGCCACGAGGATGATCAGGGGACTGGAGCACCTCCTGTATGAAGACAGGCTGAGGAAGATGGGGCTGTTCAGCCTGGAGAAGAGAAGGCTGCGTGGAGACCTCATAGCAGCCTTCCAGTATCTGAAGGGGGCCTATAGGGGTGCTGGGGAGGGACTTTTTATTAGGGACTGTAGTGATAGGACAAGGGGTAACGGGTTAAAACTTAAACAGGGGAAGTTTAGATTGGATGTAAGGAGCAAATTCTTTCCTGTCAGGGTGGTGAGGCACTGGAATGGGCTGCCCAGGGAGGTTGTGAATGCTCCATCCCTGGCAGTGTTCAAGGCCAGGTTGGACGAAGCCTTGAGTGATACGGTTTAGTGTAAGGTGTCCCTGCCCATGGCAGGGGGCGTTGGAACTAGATGATCTAAAGGTCCTTTCCAACCCTAACTATTCTATGATTCTATGAAAAGGAAATGCTGAGTTGTAAAGTTCCCTGATGCAAGAGAATGTTAAGGTAAAGTGCTTTGGAGGGTTCAGGGGGTTACTGGATGTTTATAGATATAATAAAGATATTCTCACAGTTCCGCCAGGTGGGATAACAGCTTGCTAGAGGGAACAAACCTCGAGGTTCACTGTGTTAACCAGCCTCTTGCTGAGGGGGCTTGGAAGAGCTTTCCTCGGGTTGAGGTCATGGGTAAGTGCTGCGTTCACATCATCCCACTGCACCTGCAGTGATATGAGTCAGAAAGCAAATGCCATCTGAAATGGACCATTGATGTTACACCTCTCATGTGAGCTCTGTGCCCATCTGGGATAGCTATTGTCTGCTTTCATCTCCTGTGGGGTGTGTTTTGCTGACCTGACATTCACGCAGATGCCTTCTGGAGACAGAAGTTAAATGTGGAACTGTGTTTATTTAGAGGAAACACTCGTGGTTAATGGCACAAACTGTTTATACATAGAAAGAGTCTTTGCTTTTAGTACTGGGAAGCCAGCTGCTGACACCGTGGGGCTGTCCTGGGTTAGCCCTGTGATTCCTTCCCTCCACTGATGGTGCCACAGGGGGCTGGACCCCACGTGGGATGAGCTTGCTGTGCTGGCAGCCCGGCTCTGTGCCACACATCCTGTATATCCCAAATGACAGCTGAGCAAACTTATGAAATCACAATTGAGGATGATTATATTGGTTGTGAGGATTAGCACAGCAGGTAGCTGTTGGCACAGGGCAAGGTTTGGGCCGAAGGATAAGTACAAATTCCTTTTATTATTGCAGCTAATGGGAATCTGCCAGACTTTGAAGCACAGAAAAGCCTCACTGGCCACCTGTGAGCTAATCACATAGATTTGCCTCATTCTGTATTTCAGCTCACTTGGAGCCTGTAATCTAATTTCCAAACAGAGATGAGAAGAGTGAACAATTCATTTTCTACTTTACATGGCTGTGCTGGTAAACTTTTAATCCCTTTAGAATTACAGTTCCTTGCAACATGGAGGTAACACCACAAAGTCTACGTGCAAGGCTTGAGTCTTTGAATGCGGCAGTTGCTGGATAATAATGGGCCTCAGTGAGGCACAACCTGCATCAAAATGAAAGGAGCATGGGATGTTTTTCAGATGGTATTTTGAAGCACAGATGGGCTAAAGATTTCAGGTTGTGTAGAAAATCCCCGAGTTTTGGACTGCACAAGTACCCTGCAGCAGTCAGGGTTGTCTTCAGCTTCAGACGTTGCACCCCAGTGTTGGGGTCTTTTCTGCATCTAGGACACTATTGTGTCACTCTTGCATTCTACCAGCTAATCGGCCATTTCATAGTTACAGTGGAAGTGTATAAACCTGCAAGGCCAGGATGGATGTGGTTCTGAGCAACCTGGTATAGTTGATGATATCCCTGCTCATTGCAGGGGGGTGGAGTAGATGAGCTTTGAAGGTCTGTTCCAACCCAAACTATTCTGTGATTCTGTGTATGTGGCATATTTGGCTTTAATCTGGTTTTCACTGCTCACCATTTATTTTGGGACCAAGGATATTTAGTTAGAATTTAATCCACATCTGAGCTAACGTTGAGTTGGGGGTGCTCATGTCTGCTGAAAGCCCAATACTTGTTCATGGTGGTGTGTTTTAGGATGTGTTCTTGTGGATGCTTCTCATCCAGTTGCTCTGTCATAAGGAACACAGCACCAGCATGCTGTTCCGCTGGTTTCATTAGGGACAGGTCAATCAGTGAGCATTTAGTGAAAGCGAGCACTGTACTTCTGACATGTGAAGGACTTTTCACACCAACTGAGTGTCTTTTTAGTGATCTGCATGGACAGTGCAGAGATTATCCACATCTCTGGGAAGAAAAACTTCAGTCAGAGCTTTCTCGAAGACACAGTGTGCTTCAGTAGTGAACAGGTAGTTCACAAATTGGTTTCATGCTGCAGTCAAACTGGGGCCTACTTAGTTCAGGTAACTGGGACAAAGTAGTCAATGTTCAGTGGATGTGAAGAGCAGGCTGGGAGAGCCATGGTCAAGAAAAGGAGATGTCAAGGCAAAGCAAACCTATGAGATTAATTCCATAGGGTCTCTAACTGAGGCAGGTCTTTGGACAAGAAAAGGCCTACATTGCATTATGCAGAATATGGTGATACTCCTTTTTGAGTGGCTATAAGAAAAAGCAAGAGGCTTTTCAATTTCTGAATTATCATATGGGCTCTAGTGGAATATCACATTCCTGTTTATAAAATGCTATAGAATGATGTAAGAACAAAACTGACACATGCTAAAGAGGTGTTACCATGCCTTTTTCTCAAGTTCATGCTCTTTTCTATTTTTAATTTCTATAAAGTCTTTTAAGTCCTCTACCTCTGTCTCGCACAGGAGGACTTGGTATGCAGAATCATGCTTTGCGTGCAGAGAAAAGCTTCTAGTAACTGTGGTGTTGTCAAAGCAATCAAACACAAAACAGAGTGGTAGATCTTCAGTTCTGGTACAGCTCTGTATTTAAAACTAGTCAGGAATTCAGCCATTCCCCCCCACCCCCCTTTAAGAATAAATTCATGGAATATGTGAGACCAATACAAGGAATTCAGACAATTTAAAAAGAGATGGGCATTACTGGACATGTATAATTTAATAGATTAAATAGAATAGACAGATTCAGTAAGACCCTTTGTTGACCAGGAACTTTGAAATTTCATTTTTGCATTTACTGATATGACCCAGACCAAAAGAATTCTTTTTAAGTGATGCTATGTTAGAGCAGACAGTTGGATAATATCTGTCTTTTACTCTGGAGCATTGGAAACACGAGCAAATAGTGCCAAGCATAAGAATACTGTGAAGCAACACTGGTTGGTGGAGTTGTGATTTGTTTGCTCACAAAGTTTTCCTAGGGACACTAATGGCTTAAAACAGTTGTAATTTAAAGTGGGTATTGTCATGGTCGTGCTGCGCTTCATCTCAGTGTTAGCACAGAGGCAGTGGAGGTTTAAGCTCTCTGCTTATATTGACATCATGCCTTTAAAAACAGAAGAGGAAATTCTTGGCTCTAAAGAGCAAACTCACAATGGAAGCAGTGGTATGTGTCTGGTGAGTTACGGGTATGACACTTCTCGAGGGGAATAAATGTGTTACTTTGCTGTATAAACATATCACACAGATCTTTTTTGTCCTTCATGTATTAAGCTGAGCTGTCAGGCTAAATTCGATTAGTGTTCATAGGGTGATACTTTTCAAGCTGCTTTTGAAAGCTGGTTTTGTTCAAGCTCATTCAGGTAATGCTGTCACATAGAGCAGAATGAGCAGATGTCATGAGCATTGGAGGGAATATTGCAGCTCTATGGCCAAGGCAAATGGAGAGCAGGGAGGGGGGACAGTGGGTGGATAAACTCAGTATATTTTCCTTCCCTCACCGTGCAATGGAGTTAACCTTGTGCTGAGGTTACCCAGCTCCCACCACACTTCTGCTCTGCCCACTGGGTGGGTAACAGGGCGTTCAGGTCACAGCCAGAAGAGGAGAGGGGAAGATGCTTTTCTGAAGCCAAACCGAAGTGGTCTAATGGGTGGTGTCCCTGCCCACAGCAGGGGATTGGAACTGGATGAGCTTTAAGGTCCCTTCCAACCGAACCCAGGCTGGGATTCTATGATTCTGTAACTGTTACCAGCAAAATGCAGCTGAAGAAAGGAGAGTAAAGAGTTGTGTTACTTTTGTCATGATCTGTTTGCAATGTGGTGTTGGATTAAGAGCAGCTGAAGTCTTGAGTCCTCTGTCCAGAGTTGGGAGGGCCAAACGCAGCAGTCATACATGATCTAAGGGTGCCTGTGGTAGCTGGAGCTGGAGAGAACTGTTAGAAACCACAGAGAAACCTCACCAGGCTGAGAGAATAGGGATGGAGAGTCAGGCAAACTCAGAGCAATTCACATTATACCAAACCATGCAGGTGCCTACAGACCTTGTGGGGCTCTGAATTAGCTGGGACAAGTCAAGGCAAGAAGCTGAGTGTTACTAGGTGGTTTAACACAGAGCTTCACTCACAGCTGCAGCTGCAGGCTGGGGACAACTGCCTGTCTTGTGGGTGAAGAATACTGTGGTGAGGATGAAATGCTTTGATATTAATGGGGGTTCAGCTTCTGAGGACTGGGCAGTATTGTCAGGGCTTCAGAAAGTATTGCAGAAGCCCAAGAGGTGTGACAGGATAGCAGGAAAAATAAAAAGTGAGCAGGCGTGTCGGAAAATTCTCACAGGACGAAAGAGTGGGAAGACAGGAGTTGAAAACATTATAAAGGACATAGAAGGGGAAGCAGTTTAATTTTCTAAAGGACTAGGTGATCCTGATGGTTTGTAGAGAAGTCATCTTCTCACAGACTTGCAAGAACCAAGTGCAGTTAAAAGATGAGAAATGAAAACCTTGTGGGAGGAATATTTTCCTATGACATGCTAAGAAATTTACTGCTATGGGCAAGAACTTGCGAGTACTCAGAAGGGACCTGAGATTTATGTGCAGAACAAGCCCATGGTTGTTATCACAGTTCTAGAAAACCTTGGAAGAAAACCTCGGGCTTTTGGTGTAAGCCAGCCTTTGAGATTGGCATCAGATCCCGTGGGTTGGACAGGCTGCTTTACATTTGCTGGCAAGGATTCTACACCTGGTTTGGAAAACCTTTGTGCTTGCTGCAGTCGGTGGTGGGAAGCAGGGACCTCCAGCCTGGTTTAATAAGGCCTTCTCTATGTTTCTTTGACACTAGGTGTGCTTTACAGATACTGTGATTACAAGACCTGTATTTCTTGAATTAGAACATGAAATTGAAGCAGGAGGCTAAAACTCCTTGTGCTCAAACCCTTTATTATTAGAGAATATTCCCCAATGACTTTGTCTCATAGCTTCCTACGTGGGAAGTTTGCCAGCCCATTTGAGAAAAGTCCATTTTTTATAAGCGCTCCAATGCTGGTAGCTGGCTATTGAATAGTTAATGGTATGGTTAAGGATGTAATGTATTGCATCCAAACTGGAAAGGTTAGGAAGCCAAGAGATTTTCCCTACTGGAAATAAACCTTTGGCTGTGTAAGTGTGTGCACTGAAACAGGATGGAGGTATCATGGTGTTGCTTTCTCCTAGGATCTGTAAGAATGTTACAGTTGCATGCATCTCTATTAAGTAAAATGCAATCATTTATGAAAGAAAGGCGATCTTGGATGTTCTGTGCTCACTTTCCTCTAGGAAGGTATATCCCATTCCTTTTTACTAACTAAAGAGGTGCTTTATTACAAAGCTCAAACATAAAGTGCTTTCAGTGTTATACTCACAGTGTACAGGATACAGGAGTCACAATTGTTGCGTGTTCTGTTTAACAGCTGGATGAAATTAATTGTTTCATGTGAAATACTGGAGGACTCTGCATCTTCAAATCAAGGCCAGAAGCAGCTCAGTGCCTGAAGACTTTTCAGCATCTTATGCAATGACACTAAGTGCTTCTTCTCATTGATCTGCAACTTTCTTGTTGCCAATTAAATCCATTTGAAGGCAGAAGATAAACATTATTAACAGGAGGGAGCAAAATCTTTTGCCCTGACTTTCTTCTCTGTTTTATGAGGAAGTACAAAGTGTGTCACAAGTCTTGCAAGTCAGTTGTACTAATACCTGCTTACTGTGGAATAATTGGTCTCAGCAGATGACAGCGGCCATGCTTGGGAATGCGTGGTTTTGATTTGCATAATCAGATACTTTGGTGATGTCCTCGAAAATTGGGGTGAAAGCTGGCTGGAAAATTGTTTCAGCAAATTATGTATATCCAGCAGATGAATTGCTCTGGGGGCCTTTATGGTACGTGTTGGCTGGTGAACCCAACAACCTCCTCCATCCCCTGCAGTAATGGTTTCTGTCATCTGCCTTTATTTATCCCAAAGTTCCATTGACCAATGTCTAATCAATATGAAATGTACAATCGGGTCTTAAATCTGATTAATTATTTCAAGCCTTGTGAAATGCTGGTTGAAGTGTATCTCCCAGGGCTGGTGCTCAGCAGGGGCTTTCTGCATTCCATTGACTTCAGAGAAGTAAGGGCAGGTTGTATTGGTTGTGACAGTTGGCACCAACTGCCCACTAACCATGTTAAAAATGGGGAAAACAGGGGTTATATTTTTTTGAAAGCTCTAATTTTTTATCTTGCATTAAGAAGTTTGCAGAAAATTTTAGTTGGGCAGAGATAATATTGTTAAGAGTTAAACTGGCTACAGTATTAAAATCAATGCTGTTTTTAAGTTACATAGCATTATCCCAAAGATAATGCTGCAAAATATTGAAGACTCCTGTAATGAGTCTGCACTTGGGTTACATGGAGGTGTCTGGGAGTCCTGCATCTTGAGAGATTCCCCAGGCAGTGTTTGTTCAGTGAAAAATAGAGAAATTTGGGGGTTAAGACAGATCAAGGGGCAAAGACAGGAAAGAGGAGGATAATGGAAGTTGCAAGTCCTGTCGGTATGAGACAAGCTTCCATGGAATCCCAGACTGGTTTGGGTTGGAAGGGACCTTAAAGCTCATCCAGTTCCAACCGTTGCCACAGGCCCAGACACCTTCCACTAGAGCAGGTTGCTCCAAGCCCCTGTGTCCAACCTGGCCTTGAACACTGCCAGGGATGGGGCAGCCACAGCTTCTCTGGGCACCCTGTGCCAGCGCCTCAGCACCCTCACAGGGAAGAGCTTCTGCCTAAGAGCTCATCTCAGTCTCCCCTCTGGCAGGTTAAAGCCGTTCCCCTTGTCCTGTCCCTACAGGCCCTTGCCCAAAGCCACTCCCCAAGTTTCTCCTCAGTCCTTGGCATCAGACTATGTCTTTATTCCTTTTTCAGTAAAAAGACTGACGGCTGCTGAGTGCAGTATCAACCCAGTGGATAAAGGGAAGCCTCTGTCAGCACAAAGTTACATCACAGTTACTGGTCTTTGGAGTTCTGATGCAGTCATTGCACTTGATCCAAAATAGAGTATGGAGACTGCCATCAAATAAAGTTGCTTGCTTGCTTCTTCAGCTGGAGGCTGGAGGTGAATTCCCATGATGGATCACCAAGCTTGAAAAGCTGTGTAACTGGGTTCTCTGTGTCATAGTGACGTGAAAGGTTTTTTTGTCCCTTAGTTTTAACACTGAGCTTGTCAGTCAACATTCAGAGATGCAGTGTGCGAAGACGTACTGGTAGGAGAGGAGTAATCTTGTATGTATGACCTTGAAGTAGCGTTGATGAAGTTGTTGAGCCCTCCTTATGAAACATGTAATTGGTACTGTTCATCACTGATGTGGGATTTCACCTCCCTAAATAGATACTGTGGGATGAAGGACTCTTTCTGATTCATGTATCATAATTATCAGCCATGTGGGGATGCATGTACCAGGCGTTCTGGGGTTAGAGACTTCTGGACATCTGGCACTGTTTGGGGTATAGCATAGGTGCAGATAGAGGGAGAGGCTGCACACATTCCATTTTTGACATTTGGAATAACATTATCTACTAAACACAGCATTTTCTAAGCTGTGGACTAACAGGGACAGTACTTAAGGGGAGATGTAATGAAGTTGTATGCAGCAGCAGCAAAGAACACCCAGGAGACACTGGGATTCATAGCCCTTTCCTCCAGGGGAGGAGGAGCAATGGTGTGAGGAGCAAACTCCCCACAGAGACATATGCAGAATAAATGTTACACACACGAGAGACATGAAAAACATCAAATGAAAAGCTGTAATGAATGCACAGAGTGCAGGGTGGTCCCCGTAGTATCACCTCTGTGGGCTGTTCAGCCCATCTACTGTGTTCATCTTGTGGGGATTTCTGATGACAAGGCTGAGCCCTCAAAGCCTCATTACGATGCCTGACAGACAAGAAATAGGAATATCATAACTTTTACATCTTTAAGGTGTAGGGACACAGATCCACCTATTCCTGAACAAACTGCTGCTCATTGCCTTCCTCCTTGGGGACCTGCCTTAACACATGTGGTGATCACACTGGTGAACTTTCAGTAATGCTTGCTCAGATGGGATTGATCCAAAGAATTAATGCAAATGGAGTTTCCTTTATTTAGAACCTGCAATTTAATTGCAATGAGATAGACCTTGGGTGTACAGCAGAGTAATACTTTTTATTCCTCTGGAGTCCCACTTTGCCCCCATAGTCTTCTGATCCAAATTCATGGAGAAGCCTCTGTGCCTGGTACAGACTGTGCACTCTAGAAGTGACTTTTTTCTTCTGTTCATTTGGCAGCCCAGGCAATGGAGTTGAATGTATCATAGTAGATAGGGATAAAGGGATGCTCCTAGAAGATGAGCAGCTCTCGAAGACGCGTGAATCCTGGCTTCATGTGGAGCTCTGCCCCTTGCCTTGCAATGCTTTGTGCTTCCATGATTCAACAGATCATTTCAGTGGTGGTTATGTGATCATTTAGGGACTGATTTTGCCAAATACACATGCAGATGATATTACCTGTGCTATGATATTACCTATGGGAATTCATCATCATTGTTCATGGCCTTGGAACATGGAATCATGCAATTATTGTGCAAATCTAATTTTTCTTGAAAATCTATGAAGCTCTTGCATGGTTGTAGAGGAAAGTTGGGAAATGGATCCATAGGAGAGCAGACCCAGGAGGCAAGTGGGGAGGACCTGGTGTGTATTGTGCCACGGAGACAGACCAAAGCAAAGCACAACCCTCCTGGTATTTTCCTGCAGGCAGAGGTGGGGATTTGGGGGAGGTTCTGCCTCAAGAGTTTGAACCACTGCACTGTGCTTGCTTTTTAATATGTTAATGAAGACACCCAGAAACTTCCTCATGTTAAAATAGAAGTATTAGGAGAAGGACTTGAGGGTTAGGGATGCTGCTGGAAGTGTGTTTGGATTTGATTTGGTTTCACGTTGGCACAGTCCTTGATGAAAACAACATGGAGCTGCCCAGAGTGCACCTCTGGCACACCACTTCGGTTTTGCCCATTTTGTTGCTCATGTGACTGTTTTCTCTCTCTTCTGTTGTTGCAGATAAAGAGTTAGGAGTCAGTGCACTAGCTGAAAATGACGACCCTGGTGCTAGGGCCCCAGCTGTCCCGAAAATATCAGGATTAGAAAGGAGCCAAGAGAAGAGCCAGGACAGCAGCAAAGACCCAATACTTGAGCCTGTGGTGCCTAAAGACCCTTGTCCTCAGGTGAGCCAGCCTCTGGCCCAGCCACAGTTGGAGCCGCAGCCCGAGGCACCGTGCCCCAGCCCCGCGCTGGCCCCACGGCCAGAGGCTCCTGCCCCGCCAGTGCCGGTGCCGCAGCCGCCAGTGCCGGAGGAAGCCACACGCCCACCAGTGCCGCAGCCGCCAGCACAGCACCCGCCGCGGCCGCAGTCACCGGTGCAGCCAGCGCACCCCAACCTGCCCCCGGTGCAGCCACATCCGGCCTCACAGAGCCTCTCACAGCCACTCTCTGCCTATAACAGCAGCAGTTTAAGCCTCAACAGCTTAAGGTAGGTGAACAGAACTGCGAGCACACTGATGCCCATGCTGGTTTGCTGCTTGGTGGTGATCACAGAATCATACAATGGTTTGGGTTGGAAAGGACCTCAAGATCATTCAGTTCCAACACCTTGCCATGGGCAGGGACACCTTCCACTAGGCCAGGTTGCTCAAAGACCCCTCCAGATTGGCCTTGAAGACTTCCGTTTCTCCAACTACAGACATACCCTGGAGTGAGAAGTATGGCACAGCTGCTGTTTGCCTGGTGACAGCCTGGCACGGACCATCTCACCCCAATGGCTTTAAAGCTGAATTTTTTCCTCACTGCTGACACTTTGCAGTCTCCAGTATTTTTCTCTTCACATGGCCACAGTGAGATAAACCTCAGCTTTTATTGGGGAGGTGACAGAGTTGACCAGAGAGACTAAGCCACATGTTCATAGGAGCCCGTGAGGTGTGTGAGAAGGGACCTGAACTCTCCCTTACTCTAAGTTAATGCTGCCAGCACAAGGTTGTCTTTCCCCAGATCCAACAGGCAGCTGGTGCATTTCCAAGACCTGGTGAACCAGCATTAGGGTTGTTCCATGGTTTCACTGAAGACTGGGAGGTGTTTAAGACTTTATTTTTAACCAAGTTGGTATTGCTTGTCTTTCAAAATCACTGCAATAGCAGCATGTTGTTACTTGAAATAATCACAAGTAGAATTAAGCACTAGGTGAATATATTTTAAATACTCATTAGTAGGATGTGAAACCTGAAGAATTGCAACCAGTGTAATCACAAATACTTTGCTGACTCGTCTTATCTCTGTCTATTGTGGAGGTAGAGAGGCATTAACTGCACAAGAAGCTTGTATCCGTTTGCCTTCTCAGCTTTGTTTCACATTTTCTGCAGCCTTTCATCTTACTAAGTCATAGGGAAAAAAAAATTAAACCTTTATTAATGCAGTGATCACTGATTTTGAGCTTCATTTGCCTGAAAACATGAATCAGAAGCAGTCATGTAGAAAGGACCTGATAATTAAGTAATGAATGCAGAGGGATGATTACTCCTTTGTGTGTCATTCCTGTGTTGGTGGAGGACAGAATATCAACCTCTTACAGCGGAGGAGAGTGTGTCTCGGGTTTCGGTGTGGAGAGACCATAGGAAGTAAAAGCAGATGGTTAGAGAAAGGAGTATCTCAGTGGTATTGCTAGAAAAGTAGAAAAGCAACTTGAATTTGTAATATGTAACTGACACTAATAATGTGTTAACATGAGCTGGGCATAGCCTGGCGGGGTTGTAATGTGTATGTTTGGAGCTTTTCCCTCTTCCATGCAATGCTTAATTGCTTTTCCTCTCATTAACAGCAGCAGCAGAAGCAGCACTCCTGCCAAGACTCAGGCCCCTCCTCCTCACATCTCCCACCACCCCTCAGCATCACCGTTCCCCCTGTCTCTGCCCAGCCACAGCCCCCTGCACACCTTCACACCCGCCCTGCAGCCCCCTGCGCACCCACATCACCCCAATATGTTTGCCCCTCCTACGGCCCTGCCTCCTCCACCACCACTGACATCGGGGACGCTGCAGGTTCCAGGACACCCTGCTGGGAGCACTTACTCAGGTGAGAGACGGGCAGATCATGATGTGAGTGGGAAACCAGTTCTCTGGGTTTAGTCAGAATAAGTCAGTTCGGGCCATTTGATGAGGGCAGTTGATTGGGTGGAGGCTGTACCCATTGCTGAATGATTTGGAGAGATATCAAAGCTAAAGAACACCTACACATACCCCAAGACATTTCTTCTACCCTGGGAATTAATATTTTTGGAGGGCTGTGGTTTTTCCATGTGTGTTTTCTTTCTTCCCATGGTAAGAACACACTAGAGTTCATAATGTGCCCACAGAGGATCTGTGACTCCCTTAGCGAACTTCTTCACTGCGGTTGTGGTCTGTAGTTAGCATTCCTTCCCTGCCTAGAGGGAAGGTCTCCTGTGGCTGTGCACACAGTGATCCTAAGCTCATGTATGTGCAGAATTTGGGGGTGAGATGTAGAGATTTTTATCAGTGGAGAAAATTGTGCTCTTCTGTATTTGACTGTGGGAGATGTAACATGTCTGCTCCTCCCAGGTCACTGAAAGGGAGCTAAGGGAAGAAGATGGAGCATTACTCATATTAGCAGTAATCACTTGATGTTTACTCACTCAAGCTCCTCACCTATTTTAGGACTATGCCCGTATTTAGGGAGAACCCTTAGGTTAATGCTCAGAGGAATGCTGTAGTGAAGACAGAGTTGGTGAGAGAAGGGAGATGGAAGCATTCTTCTGCCTCTCAGGCCTTTGGGGAGGATCCAAAGGAGCTTTTTTCCCCCTGTGCAGTGACATAGTTTACCACCAGAAAGCTTTACACACAGCATTGCTACTGCAGCCAGCAAACAGTAAGTGGCACAAGGTCTGTGAGAGTCCCTGAGTAAAACTGAGTTTTACTGTTTGTATTCCAGAACAAGATCTCCTCCGTCAGGAACTAAACACGCGCTTTCTGGCCTCGCAGAGCGCAGACCGTGGGGCCTCGCTGGGCCCACCACCCTACCTGAGGACCGAGTTCCACCAACACCAGCACCAGCACCAGCACACACACCAACACACACACCAGCACACCTTCACGCCTTTCCCGCACGCCATCCCACCCACTGCCATCATGCCGACGCCAGCACCGCCCATGGTGCGTACCCCAGGCAGAAATGTGAGGATAAGTAGAGCACAACTCTATTCTTTATTACAAACGTTTCAGATTTGCCAGGTTGTTGGGGCAGGAGGACGCTGCTGCCCAGGTGTGCTTGGGCAGGAGAAGGGCTGGCTGTCCCTTCCTTACGGTAGGTTCAGGGGGCAGCACAGGGGCTGAAGCAGTGCTCATGCTTGGGGCTTGCCAGTGGTTAGAGTGGTGCACTCTGGTGCCTCCTTCTCTCTGTCTCATAAAGACCTTGGTTTACTTTGAAGAAAGAAAAATCCCCAACAGTTTCATTGGAAACTTAATTTTCTGCATATTTTTACCTCTGTTGGTTGCCAAATAGAGAAGTAGTCTTTTATCTTACCAACAGAGCTAAAGCAAGAAAATATAAAGTAACTAGTTTGTGCTTTGATCCCTTTGCAGTTTGACAAATACCCTACAAAAGTTGACCCCTTCTACCGTCACAGTGTGAGTTTTATTACTCTGTTAAAACTGACTTAACCGCTTTTCTGTGGTGGGTTGGGATCACCACTCAGTCAGCAGCACAGTGTCGAATCTCTCCCTAATCATCACTCCAGGATTTACCATTACTGTTCTTGGTCGCTTTGGCTTTTGAAGGCTTGCATTCATGGTGCTTGTTTCTGATTAAGATGCAGTATCAGCTTTTCCAATCAAAAGATCTCTTGCTCATATACCATTTGAAGATAGGTTTGATGTGAAAAAGATGAGGCAGAAGAGCTGACTGTTCCATGAAGCAGGAGAGAGCAGTAATTTCATCATGGTGTTTCAGTTGTGCCACAAACCCTTAGACTGATCTTCTTCCTAAGAAGCTTGAAATGAAATGACAATCTATCATACAAATCCCTCAGGGATAGGTAATCTAATCGTTTTCCTAGTATATCATATTTTGTTTTATAAAATCTGAAAACTTGTCTCATTCTTCAGATTTCAAAGGCACATCTGATCCACTGGCTTATGTTCTGAAAGCTCTGTTTGATGAAAGCAACATGAATCCAGCTAAGCACTAGACAAGTTTACCTAAGAGCTACCAAAAATGCTATGTTTAAGATGAACGGATTTTTAATATTCCAGTTAATTGCCAAGCTTCTGCTCTTGAGAGTTTGAATCTACTGATTCATTTGCTGCTGAAATATGGGTTGCATTTCCTTCATATGATTGGCAGAGCCAGAGATCTAGTTGCATATGACAAGAATTTCTACATCCAATAGTGATATTTTGATGAGAGAAGGCGTACTGCATCAGCACTCAGAAATCTGCAAAGCACTTGGCTTTATGTGTTGGTTTTGCTTAGAAGTGGAACTGGGCAAACAAAACTGGTTAAAATGATAGTGTGATGCTTTCTGCTGTCCTCATTAAACACAGTTCCTGCTAAAAACTCATCCCTGTAGTACATGTGAGTAGTCCTTTTAACTCCTGATACTTCATTTGAGTAACTTTAACTGTGTTGAGTGTTTGCAGGATCAGAGCTCTAGGAGTATTAGGCAAACATTTCAGTCTGTGCTAATCACTTTTGCTCAGAAGGGTAATGCTGATCATTTGCATCGTTGTTTGCAAAACTACACGCTTGCTGAGCTTTACATGGATTCAAAAGATACGTTATCATCCATGTGGCGTGTTGATTCAAGCAAGAACACGGTCGTGGGAAATAGGTAAATGGATTTTAGACAAATGAAGCACAGACGTTGACATGAAATATAGGAAACATTGCTAAAGTCTCCAACTATATATGCTTTTCACATTCAGTGACAGAATCTCTTACAAATCTGGCAGCTACCTGAATTGTAAAGGTCATGGTATTACCCCTTTAAAGCTAGAAAAGGCTTCATGTTGTTCTCTGTTAGCCAGTGAGCTATGCTCTTGAACTTGGCAGAGATCCCTTCCATTGTGTCTCCCCTGCCTTTCCTTCAGGAAAGATTTGTCCTTGCAAAGTGCTTGCAAAATAATCACTGTTGCATTTGATGGATATGTAGCAAGCTAATACCAGAAGATCAACGTGATGGCTACAGGCTACCCTGGATTAAGTCTGTCTTAAACTACAGCAGAGCCATACTAGCGAGGGTATGTCAGTAACCTCCTCTGGTCTGACCACAGATTCGATAAGTAACAGAGGAACTGCTTGCAGCAGTGTCCTGAGCAGCTGCAGTATCAAAAATCACACTTTCAGTGGCATCCACACCACGAATTCAGACACTTCAGAAAATCTGGCAATGTTTTTAAAGTAAACTTTATAGAACAAGGTCTGTTTGAGAGTTAAAATCAATTTACTTCGGAACAGGGAATGCAGCTCACAGGGAACCAGCTGTAGAGTTATAAAACAGTTTTCTTTCTTGGTGTCTTTGATTTTCAGTTGTTTCTCTTGGAGGGGGCTTACTGTAGCACAGTGAGGCATTACTTTTAACCTGCAGTTGATGCTAGTTGTAGTTTGACACTAAAATGCACTGGGTCACGTGAAAGCTGTGGTTACTGCATTGTGCCCTGAAGAAAGCTAGAAGGGAAAAATGCTGCTCGAAGAAGAAGGGATGCTGGGGAGAAAGGGAACACTGACTGTGAAAGATGTCTTTGGAAAGCTGGAGGAATTGAACTGATACAGAGAGATCCTGGAGATCCCATATTTATATTTTATTAATAATCCTGACCTTGAGGAAAGGTCATGTTTGATTAACTCACCAGTTGTTACAAAACTCCAAGGAAAGCATTCTTTATTATTTGTCATAGCCAATAGAACAGTCAATATTATATCTCTTCCCATCATTTGGAATTAGTCCATTACACACAGAATTAAGTGTAGATCTGGAGGATTTAAAGCACATTTTACTCATTGAAGTTATTGTAAATGAGGACATGTGTCTCTTAATGATTTCTCAAATGCCTACAGTTCAGTATCAACTAATCTCAAAATGTTTTCTGCATCATTGAATGGAGCAGGTCCAAATTAAATAGAATTAAGAACAACAATAGAAACGTGAATGGAAGGAGACTCGATACCATGCTTTTAAACAGCGAAAAGCTTTAGGTATCTCTAAAATACTGAAATAGTTTTTCAGCTTTCAGTAAACATAACATAAATCTGAGCTTGCAAGATAAGCAAGTGGAAAGAAAAATGTATAGGAAAAGCCTGGCATAAACAAATTCATCAAAACTTTATGGTACAGATTTACCCTGGAATGTGATTTTCCCAGTGTTTGCCCACACCACATGGCCAGTCTTTGCCCAGTCCTGCTTCTGTTCAGTTGGCCATTAACTCATTTATTTTGATCTTAAAAGTAGCCTACAGTAGATTGCTCTTTGGTTGGCTGTGTTGAGAGGTGACTTTTGATTGGCCAGAGAACCCCATTAGGTGTTTGGGTGGCAATACCACTGAAGTTAGTAGCCATTCCCTCTTAGATGCTGAGTCTTCACAGTGAGAACATCTCTGGAGTGTGATGCTCTGAGCCCCCAAGACAGCAATTTTGTGTGTAACCTCAGCATTTTCCATGGAATTGGGCAAGGTAACTGTGTTACTCCATGAGTATGATTTACAGCTGGACCATGGGGACAAGATATGATTTGATGTTCAGGTTTACTTGCTTGTTTCCCTTGTGTTTCTCTGCATTAGTACTGAACAGCTGGTCGGGTTTTTGTCTAAATTCTCTTAGATACACTGGGATCAGGGAGGTCAGTGGAGATGTGCACTGCTTTATGCTTAGTAGTCTGTCTTGATAAAAAAGTATCCTGAATTTGGAAGATGGGGGGAATATCTGCCTTAATATTTTGTTTAAATAATTAGAACAAATCAGATTGTCTCTGTTAATCTTAGCTGTGGCAGGATATCCTCTCAGACAGGCTAATGAAGTATGAATTGTGCATGTTTTCCTCATTTCCTACATATACTATTAAATTCCTAATGTACTAATGGAGTTTTAATGATACAATATCCTAGAACTCGTCAGGGGTTTCTTCCACTGAACACTAGATTTTTGTGTCTTCCTTGGCTCAGTGTTCTGCCTTTTCTCTTGAACTGGCATGCAAACTGAAGCCGTTTAAAACATCTATCCAATTTAAGAATTAATAGTTAAATAATAAAGTCTCTTTTATGCTATGAGGGCCTAATCCAGGGGAGAGGTTGCTGACTTTATGAGTTTGGAACTGCTTTTAAGCTCTAAACATCATGACATTTGTCAACATTTCATTGACTGCTTTAACTAACATTGTTGCGGTGAGATCACTCTTCAATGCTTCTCAGTTTTCTCCATGTACCATTTTCCCTAATATTATGCAGAAATGCTTTCCCTGTCTTGTTCAACCTGTCTTCTTTTTTGACATGCGCTTGTATTTATGTTTTTCTGTCTTTCTGTTCCAGCTCTTTCACTCCTATCCTCCAGCTGTATCAGGTATTCCTCCCATGATTCCTCCAACTGGCCCCTTTGGCTCGCTACAGGGAGCATTTCAACCCAAGGTAAGAGGGAATTACTGGTATAGCTGTTACTGCTCAAATACATGGATGGTGTGAGCCGGGTTAGGTTTAGGGTTAGCATGTGGCTGAGATTCTGGAGCAGTGGACATCTTGATTTACAATCTAATTCCATAGAGGACAATTGGGTTTTCCAAAACTTACTACAAAGAGAGGTTATTTCTCATTAGTTTCAGATACTTTGAGTCAGAATCATAGAATGTTTTGGGTTGGAAGGGACCTTAAAGCTCCTCCAGTCCCAACCCCCCCTGCCACAGGCAGGGACACCTTCCACAAGAGCAGCTTGCTCCAAGCCCCTGTGTCCAACCTGGCCTTGAACACTGCCAGGGATGGGGCAGCCACAGCTTCTCTGGGCACCCTGTGCCAGCACCTCAGCACCCTCACAGGGAAGAGCTTCTGCCTAAGAGCTCATCTCAGTCTCCCCTCTGGCAGGTTAAAGCCATTCCCCTTGGCCTGTCCCTACAGGCCCTTGTCCAAAGCCCCTCTCCAGGTTTCTTGTAACCCCTTTAGTCACTGGGAGCTGCTCTAAGGTATCCCCAGAGCCTTCTCTTCTCCAGACCGAACCAGCTCAGCTCTCTCAGCCTGACTCCAGAGCAGAGCTGCTCAGTATATCTACATACATTTAAAAAAACTCTCCAGAATGGCATAGTTAACTTTAGAAGCAATATAATTAGTTCCCAGTGTGCATTAATGTAAGAACATGTAATAATCAAGATTTTAAGAACTCATGATCATTATTGTTTACTCATTTCCATAATTATCTCACAGCTCCACCACAATGCAAGACACTGATTTAGTTCTCCTCTCATTTGTGGTAGCTGGGATAGATAAATGTGATGAGCTTGGGTTTTTTCCCCTTTTGTTTTCATGAAGTCACTCTTGATTTATAAGTGGGGGGAAATCATACTCTGTCGTCTGTAGTCTTTGCAACTAAAGACTGAAATCAGGACTGAAATTTCTGCAGAGAAGACACCTTCTTTCTTAAATTGGCCCATCCACTGTAATGACTGAATATGTAAATTGCAGTTCATTAGTGGAATTCTTCGTATGTATAGTAATCAGACTGTTAACAACTCTGTTACTTAATTGTTAGTTACACTGGAGCTGATTTCTTTTTTTCTTCATTTTAATGTAGGAAGAAGCTCTGTCTAAATGTAGGGTTTTGGTTGTTTTTTTTCCCCACAAAGCTGCATTTTGTTACATTAGCTGAATATTTACATTCAAATCATGGGAAAAGCTTTAATTTTGTCAACTGGATGTTGCTTTTTGCTGCTATCTGTATGGTAACAGTTCATTGTGGATGGAGCTCAGACCCTTGTACAGTGACTGAGGAGACTGACTGATGCTTTGTGTGCTGACAGGTTAGCAGCTTTAGCCACTTCAGTGCAGTATCCATAAGGAGCAGAGCACAAGCTGGTCCTCCAAATACTGCTTTAGATGCCATATCATAAATATATTGCTAATCAGGTTTTTGATAGTGGATTTTTCAGTGTTAACAGTCACTGTTCCCTCATGTGTTTTGAATTGAAGTAATGGGAAATTGGTGCAAAATGAAAGTTTGAAAATTGAGGTAATAATACAAAGTATATTATAATGATTACCCTGTTTCAAGAGTTTATCTTCATTGCTTAGGCAAATGTTAAAGTATCATTTTTCACTTCCTGCTGCTGTTATGTGTTGTATTCCTCATTAATGTTGTCTTTCCTTGTGGTATTTCTAGACTTCCAATCCTATTGATGTTGCAGCCAGACCTGGAACTGTCCCCCATACCCTTCTACAGAAAGATCCACGGGTCTGTATAAAATGCTATGTTTTTCTCAAGTAAAGCTCTTCCTCCTGAAAGCCTGTAATGCTGGAGCTGCCATCCTCAATATGTCCAAACTAACATCTTAAAACTAAAGCTTAGCCTGAACTGATTTAAGTCAGTGAGAAATAGAGAAGTTCTGTGTTAGCAATTTAGGTCCTGATACTTCTGTTCGTCATTAGCAACAGCCAGTAGACACTGTGCAGTGGAAGATCTCTTCCCTTGCTGTCAGGAGGCACTCCCCAAGCCCAGGGACAAAGGCACGAAAGTCCAGTGTAGGAATGTATAAATTCTCTTCAGGATTTATGTTTGTACTCTGTAATTGTTTTGAATGTGGGTAACGACAGTTATTCTCTTGGTTACTGTATCGTTGATTGCACCAGTGAAATGTGGATGCACTTTATTGATCACTTGGTGCCTCTGGATTTTCAAGTTCCAGCCTGTGTGAACAGCATTTATTGTCTCAGCACTTGGCCTCAGCTTTTTTTCTGCTGTTCGTGAATGCCCATGGGTTGTTTGTGTGTTTGAGTGAATGTACATTGTTTGTGATGAGGAACATCAGGCAGTTGTATTTTTAGCAGAAGTCTGACAAAAGGAATCGGAAGCTTTCCCTAAAAATCCCTCTTGTGGGTATGGCTGAACTTTGAAGCACAGCAGAGCAGTTTGCTTTGGGTGATGCCAAGTTCCAGTACTTTGGTTTGCTCATACTAAAAAAAAACAATTTTTGTTTGTTTTTTGTCTAATTGAAAAGATGATTAAGTCATTGAGGTTTATGCTCCCTTGCAACTGGTAGTGTAGTTTTGATTATTTCAAGCTGATGTATTGAGCCATCACTTCCTCTGCAAAGTACTTCTTACACCTGTAAATCTCCTTTAGTACTGCATTTCAATAAAGAGAATCCAAAAGAAATGAGAAATAATAAATAGAATTGATTTTTCAGCATTAATTGGTGAAATGTGAGCAAAAAAGAAGAAATTGACCCACCCCCAAAAAACAGGCTACACAAAAGAATAATAATGAGAAAATTGGGAGTTTTATACAGCCCCTGTTTACCAGCATCTGCTGCACTATGAAAAATACGTAAGGCTAAGCCCATTTGTGATAGAGAATGCAGCAGGCAAGCACTCAGGAAGGGCTCTTTGTAGGTACAATTCAGGAGGTAACACCATAGCCACTGAGCAGATACAGTCCTTGGTTTGCAGGAGTACATCTGAAACACATTCCAGCCCATTCCAACCCACTTTATGGGACCACGCCTGTGAAGAAGGCCCCTGTCCACTCCCCAGCCTTCTCGGAAGGCGAGCAGCTTTGAAATATGAGAGAAGTTTGCCCAAAGGATAGCTCCATGGTGTTCTCCCGAGCAGTTATCCAGCCATTTCTGTAGTATTAAATCAACAAATTACTGGTGGTGCCAGAGGACAGAGCACTCTGTGTGAAGCTTGTTTAGTTGCTTGTCAACACTTGGGTACAACAGCTATGGGGGGAGGGAGAGCAGCTCAGATACAGAGGCTGAGGACTAATTATTATCCGAAAGGGCTTCATTTGAAAGTAAAATGATAACATTTTAATTTCATCTCTTAATGAAGCAATACAAATTTGTTAATTAGAGCGATTGTTTGAGTGACAGGCATGTAACCAAGCTGTCATTTCTTCTTCACAGTTGACAGATCCGTTCAGGCCCATGCTGAGGGTAAGAAATCTTCTCGTGATACAGTTTGTCAGGCTTGTCTCAGTCCCCACCGGGTTGGAGCAGCAGACTCATTACAGAGCAGTGCTGTGTTCCAGCTCAGTGCTTTACAACCTGTTTGCTGAGCAGTGTGGTCAGTTCCTTTTCTCATGCATCTTCTGGTCACTTGAGGAAAAGGCACAAAGTTGTTTTCTGTTCTTCCCATGCAACCCTGTTGTTGATAATCCTCCTATTGTGCTGGCTTAGAAAGTCCTGAGCCAAATCCTAGACACCTACCCTGGCAGGGATCCCCTGTCATGGATTCACAGACCGGTTTGGGTTAGAAGGGACCTTAAAGCTCATCCAGAGGGAGTCAGATTCATTTTGAAACCCAGAGTGATGTTTGAAAGCACTTTCATTTTCGCCTTTTGGTGGAAAAGCTGGTCTTGGAACAGCTGCACATTGGGAAATGAGCTCCCTGTACAGTTGTGAAGCAATCCAGCCATGCAGAGCAGCTGCTGAGAGACAGTTGCATTGATCTCAGCAACACAAGCTGCATTCTTAGCCAGTGGCATGAGAAGATTACAAGAGTGTGTAAAATCTGAGCATGAGTTCATTTGGAGAGGAGAGAGACCAGGAGCATTCCTGGATATCCAGAGAAACTGCTTAGGAAGGGACAAATTCTTTGCATGCCTGGTTTCCCAGGAGGATGGTGCGGTACTGAAGGAGACCTTGTGCTTCTATTGTCTTGATACAGAGAATCCCCTAGACCAAAACAGACTGTGCTGAGAGGGGTCAAGAGTTGCTAGAATTAGAGTAACAGCATCATAGTGTTCTGAAAAGTTACTGATTGATGTCGTATCCCTTTTTTTTTTCCAGAAACCTGGAAAGTGGTGTGCTATGCATGTCCACATTGCCTGGCAGATATACCATCACCAACAGAAAGTCAAGGTCAGTCTTCCGGGCATGCCTGAATTTCACATGAGGTGCACAGGGCAAACCTGCGTGAGGAAGAGTTTGCCTCTGGCTGTTAGCAGTTCTGTGCCATGGCTAATGTTTTGTTAAAGTAACCATATGTAGCATTATAGTGTAACCCTCCACTTCATAGAGGTGGCATCTCAGAATTAAAATCACAGAGTCTCAAAGAAAAGTCTGTGCTAGCTTCTATCAAGGACACCAGATCTTCCTGACAGCCACCGGTTTGTAGCTAGAAAGAGCGAAATGGGTGTGCCTGTGAGCTACAATATTGCTTTTGTTTATGACTGAGGACACAAATGTAGCAAGATTGGATGTTTTTAAGCCTGGAGAAGGTAGGCATGTGTATCCCATTCCTCTTATTTAGTGTGCACACCCAGAAGAGGGCACAGGAAGATTCCTGCTTGTCCCTAAGATGCTTCATCCAGTGTGGGTGCACAGCCTCCCATCAGACTTTTTCCCAAGCTGTCTCATAGCTGGAGGTTGGGACCTCTGCGTGTCTGGGCTGGTCAGGCAGACACAGCCTCTCAGATGGGGTAATGTTATCCAGACACTCTCATTGTGCTGAATCTTTCCTTTGTTGTACATGTTTTGAGAATTCAAGGGTAAGGGCCGTGGCCATTTCAGGCTCTGCTGAAACAGAGGTCAGAGAAAAAAACAAATAATTTATTCTTCTAATAGTTAGGGTATTTCCAGTCTTAGTTCAACTGCATTTTCACTGCACATGGACTCTGAAGAAGGTTTCTTTCCCTTTAAAATATTTTCACTATATTTGTCAGTGACAATTCTGTGTTGCTCCTGCAGTTGTTCAGTAGGTCAGGCAAGGCTGGTGCTCTTTGTTGTTTATCCTTGTACTTCAGGAGTCCATAGCTTGTGTTGGGAAGTACAATTAACAAGGAGTCCATTGCACTTTGCAGTCTGTGCATGCAGTTGAATTGTATGAGGTAGTGCTATAGAAATATGAAGATGTTGAACAGCTACTAAAACCTGCAGCTAATAGAGTTTAAAAATAACCCTTTTAAACAAGGTTGACAGGTTAATTTGCTGCAGTAGACATATCTCTCTTCTCTGCTTCCTTATGTTTCCCCTGCTAGTGATCTTCATTCATCTGCCCATTATCAAAAAAGACAAGATTATAGACCTCGAGTGTTATATGTCCTTTTTCTTATTTTATTGAAAAGGTATTTTCTTGAAATGAAATTATTATTCCCATGCTATCTATGTCCTTTGAATCTTCCTTGATTTGATATTCAGAGAGAGGTCATACCCATGTATTTATAACTTCTCATAAATGCCATTTTCATGCAGCCATTTCTTTTACCTAATACTTTTCTGTCTTGCATGTTAAAAAACAGGAATAAAGCCAAGAAGTACAGGAAAGGATGTTCCTTGACTTTTTGAAGCTGTGCATGATAATAATTTCAAGAGTAGTTGGGAAGTGCATTTCACTGTCTCAGTTTAGATCAGAACATTAGATACAGTCTGCAATCAGTAAGGCAAGTAGGCTGATGTCCCCATGGGCTGTCAGACTCACACACAGAGGCAAAAGCCACCATTAAACCATGTCACTAAGAGCCTCATCTACATGGTTTGGGAACACTTCCAGGGATGGTGACTCTGCCACTGCCCTGGGCAGCCTGTTCCAATGCCTGAGCACCCTCTGGGAAAGGAATTGTTCCTAATCTCCATTTAAACCTTCCCTGGAGCAGCTTGAGGCTGTTATCTCTTGTCCTACCGTTTGTTACTTGGGAGAAGAGACAACTTCTACCTCACTATAACCTCCTGTCAGGTAGTTGTAGAGAGTGATAAGGTCCATTCACAGCATAAAAATCTGGCACTCAGGCTTCAAGGGAGGCATGTTTCTGAACTTTGCTTCTTTAAAAGCATGACCTTCACTTGGCCATCTTTTCCATGGCAGTATTCTTGCAGACCGTTACCTCAAACCATTGCTAAAACCATTTTTGTAGTTGTTTTTTTTGTCCTCGTAGCTACATAGACATATTATTAGCACTTGAAAAACAGCTACTAGGCATGCACATTAACTTGGTCATAACTTTTTAATATGCATATTTATATCACTGTAATGGTCTGGACTCTGAGCTGGCACAGTATTAAACACTGATTTATAAAGCGTAAAAGCTGCAGAATGACTGTTAAGATCTACTGGTTCAGTGTGGCCCATTTGTAAATCTTTTCAGCTGACCTGCACAGTTAATCAGCAAGCTGTGTCTGGGGAGTTCTGGGAATTGGGAATTTGGTTTTCCTCTTCATTCTCTAAAACTACTAAAGTAGGGACCACTGACATGAGTCCATGGCACAAAGAAGAGCCTATCCTTCATCCACTTAGCATTAACAATACAGCTGCCTCAGCAAATTTACCTTAATAAAGAAGCCTGCTGCTTCTGATACCCACAGTGATACAGTGCCTTAAGTTTGCAGTGCAAACAGTCAGAATGGGACTTGATTTTTTTCGACTCTACCACACTTCATCTGTAATTGGATTCATTTTAGCCCCTCGTTTGCTCGGTTGCAGCTTGAGAGGTTATGAAGATATACTGCATCAAGTGTGTGTTGACTGCAGCTCACATTGAAATCAGTGGTTCTGGTGTCCACTGTCTGGCAGGGGATTGCTGCAGGGGGAAGAGGGCAGCTGCCTCTGCTGCGGTTGGTGCTTTCACCCAGCTGTAACAGGCCTGCCCACCCAGGATCAGATCCAAGCTAACATTCCTCTTCAGCTTTCTTGTTATTATTTAAAGACAGACCTATTCTTACAGCTAAGCCAGCTTCTGAGGTCCCTTCAAAGATTCTTATGTGTGTTATTTTAAGCTGAAATGCTTTGCTCCAGAGGGATGGATGTGAGCATATGTGAAACACAGTTGAGATTGGTGGAGAAATGTGCATTGGGAGCCTGAGATTTTCTTCCTCTGCTTCCCTTCCAGGAAAATAGCTGTTCACCTATTCTCAGCATCCAAAAGTTAATATTCTGCTTAAAATATGAGTTAGTATGAATAAATTGCTATAACCACATCATTCTGAAAGTGCCTTTTGCTGCTGTTGTATAGGACAGTCTCTTCCAAATGCTGCTCTTGCATTTCAGAAACAGATGCAGTCTGATCCGCACAAGCTGGACTTTGGCCTGAAACCAGAATTCCTGAGCAGGCCACCAGGTCCCAGCCTTTTTGGAGCCATCCACCACCCCCATGACCTGGCCCGGCCCTCAACTCTCTTCTCCACAGCCAGTGAGTACTGACAAGTGAAATCTCCTTGTGTCACACTCATTAAAATGCTCACCTTTGCCATGTTAAAAGGAAATTTCCCTTATGCTTTGGCTTATGAACTGTCTGGAAGATGTGCCAGCAGCTGTTAGTCTATATGATAAATATATTTTAAATTTTTCTCTGTGCTTTTGAAAAAGTTCAGTCTGCTGAAATGCCAGACAGGTAGTAAATGGAGGAACATTTCTTCACACAGTGATGTCTAATGCATCATGGAAGTGACAACAAGTTGTAAATAAGTTGTATTTCACATGCTTTTGTTTTTTTACCCATACCAAAACGTTTCCCCCCTACCCCTTGTAGTCTAACTGGGAATTTCTGTTTGGAAAAGCAGTGATATCTAAAAGATCCTGACACAAGAGCCTTGCCCAGTGTACAGCAATCTCTGCTGACGTGAGCTGCCATTCAAGAACTAGTCAGGCACAGGGCACAGCGAGTCCCTTCCTGAGCTTTTGGTAGAAATTGACCATTTCTGCTTTGTTTTGGTAGGCGGGGGTCATCCAGCCGGCACCCCTTTTGGCCCACCACCTCACCACAGCAACTTCCTCAACCCAGCTGCTCACTTAGGTACGTTTTCTTTGCAACTAACTAGGAGTGAATACAATGCAGAAGTAACATGCATTGACTGTTGAGACCATTGAAGGTTTTCCACATGGAGACGCTTGTGACTATCTTGCCTTCTTAATCTTTACATATGGCACATTTTAGCCATTAGCCAAGTAGCTGGTCTAAATGCACATCATAGTATCACTAACAGCATGTTTTGAAATGCTTCTGAGAACATCTGGATGTTAGAGGAGCAGAGTAACAGGGCTGGTTAGGTTTCACTGTAGTCATGTTTATAACCAAGTCAGAAAAAATGCTGTAAGATTAAGGCTTCAGTTCATAGAGATGTTTCTTTTCTTAATTCCTATTTAAATTGTCTGCTTTTCCATTTAAGTGAGTGGGAAATGTAGCCTTGGAATCTTGTGAGCTGGCCTCAAATGTATCCATTAGTGAAAATCAGTGAATGCACAGTTAAAACCACAACTACCCAAGTTGTACCAGGATGGTCTGCTGGCTGTGGGAGCATCTGAAATGAAGACTCTAAGCTGGCATTTTATTTTGCATGGGGAAGGGTTTGGAAAGGTCACAGAATTGATAACAGCAGACACATATTGGAGGTTTATTGTTCTGCCCTTAGCTGCTTATAGAAAACACTAGGTTTGGTCTTCCTAAATACCAGTGATGGCATTTATCAGAAGTAGTTTCATCAAAATGGTTAGACTTCCTCAAAAAGAACTGGGAAGAGAATTTGTTTCCCATGACTTACCAATACTTTTCAGTCTAGTTTTCTATATGGTATTAGCAACAAATATTAAGAGAAATACAAAATGTTAAGGTCAGCATGACACACCAGTATAATAGGACATTTTATTTATATCCTGGCTATGGTTTAGGAGACATGGCCTGAAGGTTTTAGGAGCACAGTTGCCAGAGTTAATAATAGTCTTGCCTAGCCAGGGACATTTCCTGACAAAGAGCATGGAATTGAATTGGAATAAAAAGAAATAAATATGGAGATGATTGCAGGTTTTAAATGAATGAGGTACTTATGCTGAAGCGCAGGCCTTAATACTGGGTCTACTTTAACATCTTGTTTTGATTGGAAGAGGAAGTTTTCCTAGTAAGATGATCCCATACATACAGTCTGGAAAAATATAGCGGTTTATGTCCCAGTCACAGCTGTGTTGTGAGAGGATAATGTTCAGCTACTGGTGAGCACAGGCAGAGCTTTCATGCTGTAATGCAGTTGGATAACACGCTCATGCTTCATGATAAGCTGCAGCTCTTTCTTGGTTTGCAGAGCCTTTCAATCGACCTGCTTCCTTCAGCGGCCTCACTGCAGTGGGTAGTAACGCCTTCGGGGGACTGGGGAACCCCACAGTCAGTGAGTAACCTCTTTGTTTATCAATTTCTCTTTGCTGTGTAACTCAGGGTATTGAGTGATGGGGACTATTTGCGTTCTTTTTTTACCAGCTTAGACCATATACCCCTAAGAATTTGAAAATTGACCTTTTTCCTGTAAATTACAGCAATTTTTAGCATCAGTAAATTGTTTTCTGTTAGTTACTTAATAGTTTGGGTTCAGCATAGTGCTAAACGTTACCATTACGTCGTTCAGTAAAAGAAAGGGGAAAAGAAGAACATAGAACCTTTGAGTCTAAGGAGTTTGTGTAATTTCTGATGTTTTTGTTGCATGTTCAAGGCTAGTTAATGTGTGCAGCATCCCTAGCTGTGGATGAGACATTTTATTTTCCTTTTTCACCAGTAATTCAGGACATTAGCCTGGAAAAGATTACTAACCTGCATTTATTTGTCCAGGATCATAAACATTTCTCTAGATTTGGCCAGTCACAAAAGATCATCCTTTTAGAAATCACTGTCTTTCTCCATACTTCCAATCTGGCATGATTTTGGTCACATATTATTTTACTTTGGTTCAGGATCAAATGCAACGAGTTCCATTATTTATAGTCTGTATAATGGCCATTTCCTGATGTCGCCAAACTGTTTGGAATAAGGATCATTGTCACTTCGATCTTACTGCTTCATCCCTTGTCAATTTTATCCACAGCATTTCCCTTTCCAATTAAAACAGCTGCCCATTTGTAGGAATGAGACCCTCTAATGAATCTCTGTTAATTTCCTTTCCTTTTCCAGCTCCCAATAATATGTATTCATTTTAACTCTGAGTGCTGTAAAACTTGTTTTGGTAAGTACCTTCACTAGAGCATACCTTTTTCTTAAACCTTTTTGTTTTCCACTTCACCATTTCAGCACCCAACTCAATGTTCGGCCACAAGGATGGCCCCAGTATGCAGAGCTTTAGCAACCCTCACGAGCCCTGGAACCGACTGCACCGAACTCCTCCTTCGTTCCCGACCCCTCCGCCCTGGCTGAAGCCAGGAGAGCTGGAGCGCAGTTCATCTGCTGCAGCTCATGACAGAGATAGAGATGTAGATAAACGAGACTCATCTGTTAGTAAAGATGACAAAGAAAGGTACGAAAGAACACTTCCAAGAATTGTCTAGTTCAAAGCTTGGGGCTCTGTTCCGCTTTTAACCCTTCCCAGCCTGGCACATTGTTAAACCAGAGCTTCAGGAGAGGGACACCTGCAGAGCTGACACCATTGCTGCCTGCAACACGAGGCACTACAGATGATGCAGGTTTCTAACTGAGGTGTTTCCTACTGCATCTGTTTCTCTTCTCACTTGCACTGCACTTCATGAGAAGGAGCTTTGCTGGAGCAGAGTTCAGGCTGTGTCAAGTGAGAATAGAATCAGACCCACACACTCTGTTACCTTGTGGGTCACGTTGTCATAGGTCTTCTGATGACCTACGTGTAGATAGGTGCCTGACAGGATTATTAAAAGGATTGTAAAGGCCATCAGACGCATACCTGCACCTTGGAATACTTAAATAACTTAATAAATTGGACCCTATCTGCAAAACAAATAAAGCTACCTCCCTCTTCAAAAATGGACTGACCAGAGGGACCACTGATGGAATTGTACAATTCTAACACTGTAAAATGCACCACCTATGTCATGTTCCAATACCACCATAAGTTTCAGTGCATGCAGTTCAATAAATGAACCTTAATTCCCCTCCAAAGAGCCATACACACACCCACTGCTATTACACACCTTCAAGCACAGTTTCTATTCAGTGTTTTACATGGATTTGCACACTAACATGTCCAGGCTGGGAAGGGTTAATGGAAAGTAAAACCTGGTCATATTTTTTTTGTCAGGACTGTTCCCATTCTGCAGTTAATTTAGTAACAATTCCTCTTAGCATTTGAGTACCAAATTGTAAGAATTTGCCATTCAGCAAGTGTCATGCCTTCCTTGAAAAATGTAGAGAGGCTGATTTCAGCTTTTTCGGTTGTGGCTTAATGGCTTTCCTGTTCAGTTTGCACATTACGTTGCTACATAATGGCTCTTGTTTCTAATTTTTTACCATAGAAGAATATTTAGGAGATGGGCTTTTCTGACTTCTCTGTCACTAACCCAAATATAGGCATTAGTAGCCTGTTCTAAAAGAAGTTATGCTAACATATTAGATACTCTAAAATACATTGAAGAGCTTTTCTGTATTGTTGTAAAATGTGAAGAGCAAGTCAAACTACAGATCTTTTCACCTACATTTTCCATTGGAATATTTTCTGTTTGGTAGCATAGCTTCATTATTTTCATGTCTGCTGTTAATGCTTCAAAATAAATTGCTGTTACAAATTAGAGATTCTGTCCTGCAAAATGCTTAAGCATGTGAGTAACTTTACTGGCTTGAATGGCAAAGCATTTTAGTTACTAATGATATGGATAGTCTTTAGAATTATGTGATGATTTCAGTTGGTGTTTTGTTGTTTTCTTGTCAAGTGTTCCTGCTGAAGAAAATCCCTTTCCAAAATACATTCCTTGCAAGCTGCTTTGGCATTGCCTGAACTCCATATCATAGCTCAGAACATATTTATTTTCAATAATTTGAGAGCTTACAAATGAGCATCATTCATGCTTCATACTTCTGTGCAATTATGGCTACCAGTTCAGTACAGTTACATTTTCACTGATCCAGTGTTGTTGTGCATCCATCTGTGTGGTTCTGAAGAGTTCTACTTTGCAGCATGCTCACACTGTCGCCTGTAGGAGAAGATGCTGAGAATCCCTTCATGGAGACGTGCTCCCTATGTAGATAATGTCTGGAGCAGTTTGCGAGCCTCTCATACCTGTTCTTGCATCTTGAGTGGCACCCAGCAGGGCGAGGATGTAGCCCTGCTTTCTAGTTGAGGTCCCAGTCTTTGTTACCTGTGTTTGCCAAAAAAACTTGGTTTGCCCAAACAGGAGAACTAGGAATCCAGATTTCTTCTGTTAACAGTGGAAAGGGTACCTCAGAGGTGCCTCTTAGGTTGGCTCTTCCCCATCTAAGCTTGGTGTGAGAGTAGGGTGCAGTGAATCAGTGGTTCCTCTTCTTGGATAAGCTGCATGGCTACTGCTCCACAGCCCCCTTCCAGCTAGACTGGGATAAGGTAAACCCCTCAAGATAGCTTAGATAATATGAAAGTAAAATCTCTGAACTTTCCCTAGGTGCAGAGCAGGCTGGGGAATTACACTGCAGTGACCTCATTCACTCCCCACCTTCTCCTGGAGCATTGTTTGCAGTTGCAAAGGGTTTTTTATTTTGCTTTAAGAATTCTCTTATTCCAGCCCAGCATTAGGGAAAATATCAGTAAAATCAGCTGCTGTGAAAAATAGGATTTGTGCCTTCTCAGTGGTATTTTGTTCAAAAGATGTCATTGAACAATTCCATTCTAATAATGCCATTCACGTGTATGTAATCCCAGAGCATTAAAAAAACCCCACCCAAGAATCTATTGAGCTTTTATCAACATAAATTGGACAAAATACTCAGCATAAGATAAGCATGTTTCAGTGTAGCACACAGCCTCAAAACATACCTCTCTTAGTAAAAAGTTCATTTGAGAACATGATCTTAAGTTTCTCCTTTGTGGAGGCAGAGGCTTAGAGCTGTTCCTGTATTATTAACCTAAGGAGCCCTTGACAAATCTGAGAATAAAAAATTATGCCCTCTCTGACCAGGGAACTACATGTAGTTCACTTAAGAGAGCTACATAATCAATAGCCTCTTGAGCTAATACCATGACTGTAATTGAATAGGATGACACTGGCAAAGGAATATGTTCTTTTGGTTGCACATATATTTTTCTTTAGTTACAGAAAATGCCTGTTACTGTGTCTAAATTTTATACATAATTTTAAACATGTCAGTTACATACAAAGTTGATTAAATATCAGTTAAAGGACTCGATGAGCTCTCTAAGTGAAGTAAAACAATTGGGAGTGTCCTCTGAACTGGTCACATCAGCAAAACAAATAAAAGACTAGGTATTGCAGGGTCCAGCCACTGCTTTCCCAGAGTCAAAGAAGTAGTCTTGACATTGAGAAGCTTTCATTGAAGTGCTTTGACTTGGTCTCACTGTGTCCAGATCTGGAAACTGTTAAATCAAATGAAAAGCAAAAGGAGGGAAATGAGAGCCAGGACACAATTTCCAGACTGTTCATGGCACGGTCAGAGCAGAACATGATACCAAGGAGTTAGTTGGTGCTCAGTGCAGACTGGGAAGTTCTGTTATCAAATGCTCCATCTTACAAGTGTTTTCTAAGTCACATTCTGGCCTCTCAGAGGTCTCTCAGACATGGCTCATAAAATGACAGTTTCAACAGGTCAGTCTAGATACATCTAGTGAGATTATAATAATGAGAGTTCCTTTTGAAAGACATTTTTTTATGCAGTTGCTTCAGTTTCACCAACCAAAAGTACCTCCAGGTAGAAATCTTACACAGGTCAGTTCAGCAAAGCAGAAAATACATAAGTGAAGGAGCAGGTGTCCACTCCAGAGTCATCCTCTTGAGTTGCCGTTCAGCCAGTCAGAATTGCTCATCTTGCCCAGACCGAGTTCCAGCCTGCTGTCCTCATCCAAGTGTGTTCAGGTTACACATTACTAAGCAGAGACTGCAGTACCCAAGGAAAAGCCATGTAACCTGGAGCTGGTGGGGACTTCAGAGGGACCTTGCTGCTTATCCCTCACTTTTGCCTTTATCAACACGTCGTCCATCACTCTGCATGGAATGGGATTTCCATACTTAGCCAGCAGTACATGTCCAGGGATTAGATTTACCTGATGAATTTGATTCATTTGAAATAGGAAATCTTTTTCACTTAGCGTTGCCCATAACAATCCGTAGTCACCACTGCTTCCAGAAAAGTAATTGGTACAGTCTATTCACAGATTTAGGTTTTTGTCCACTGCCAAACAATAATTCTCTAATATGTTGTGCATCATAAGTAAGTTTGAAAGATGGAATGAATTCACATGTTTTGAGGCTCTCTAACATTGGGAGGGAGATGCCCTTGTCCTGGCCCTGCTCTGCTTGCTCTAGCCTACAAATGGGAAAGGGTTGGTAATCTGAAGAGCAACTGACTCCAGAGAGGTGATGTTTTCAGAGCTAGCATGAATGATGGGCATGTAGGGTAGACTGATCTCTACTGAGAAAGTCAACACAAGCCATGCATGATGACCACCTCTATTAAAACACTTGCACTGAGGGAGGAGTGCCTGCCTGTTCAGAGGGGTGGGTTGCTGGTACAGGTATCTTGAGAGGTTTCTGGTTTCTTTTTTAAGAAGTAAATTGAACTGAAGTACCTTAAAAATTCAAAGGTTGAAGAGAACAGAGGAAAGAAATTAGTAACATACATAGGTCTAGAAATGTTTTAAAGTCAATTGAACAAAATGTCATTTATTTTCCCAAATGTATTCTTAATAGAAGAAGCAGGTAAAATACTATTAACCATGGAATTTGGATTTAATTACCTCCCTTTTTTGGATAAAATTAGTATGGTTTTATTTTTCTCTTTCTTCTTTGCAAACAGTTAAGGCTGTTGTCTTAGAAACATGTACTACAGATAGATTCACTTGATAGCCTTCTGTGGACTTCAGTGTTTGAAATCTCAATCAGCTCATTCACAAAGCAGCTTTGGGGATCTTCATCTTCTGGGCCAAGATAATAGAATAGGCCTAGCTTAAAGATGGGATGTTCTTCCGGTGTTTGGGTGTGCAAAAGGAACAGTGCATTTAATGGTGCATGTTAGTAGCTTTCTGCAAAGCAACAAGTATAAATCAGACACCTGAGATGCTTTGTTGTATTTGCAATGTCTCATGCCTTCATTTTTACACTTCTCTTTCTTCTAGGGAGAGCATTGAGAAAAGACACTCCAGCCATCCTTCGCCAGCACCTATCCATCCAGTAAACTCCCTCGGACATAATCGCAGCTCAAACGAGCAGATCAGGAGCCATCTGAATCCCGAGGTTCGAGAGAAAGAGAAACCCAAAGAACGAGAGAGGGATCACTCCGAATCTCGGAAGGAAATTAATGTTGAAGAGCACAAGGTGAAGGACAACTATATTTCGGAGAAAGAAGGCCTGAGCCATGAAAGCCGAGTGGTGGAAGAGTCTAAGCAAATGCCCAGGGTTCCTTCACCCTATGCTAGGCCCCCTGTTGTGGAAAGTACCAGGCCTAACAGTACCTCAAACCGTGAGGCTGAGAGGAAGAGCGAGCCAGCATACGATAATCCGAAGAAAAGCAACGAAGTCAAAGTGAAGGAGGAGAGAAAGGAAGACCATGATGTTCAACCTGAGGGACCTCAGACTCATAGATCATCTGATCAGCCACCACCTATATCTACATCCAACGTCCATCCAAGTCCTTTAGTGTCTATGCCCATGACTGTAGGTGTAGCTGGTATACATCACATGAACAGCATCAGTGGCCTGGATAGGACTCGCATGATGACCCCTTTTATGGGAATTAGCCCGATTCCTGGTGGAGAGCGTTTCCCCTATCCTTCTTTCCACTGGGATCCAATGAGAGATCCTTTAAGAGATCCATACAGAGAGCTAGATATTCATCGGAGAGACCCCCTGGGCAGAGACTTTTTGCTAAGAAATGACCCCCTTCATCGTCTTTCTACGCCAAGATTATACGAAGCAGATAGGTCATTCAGGGATCGGGAACCTCACGACTACAATCACCACCACCATCACCACCACCCTCTCTCTGTTGACCCTCGACGTGAGCATGAAAGGGGCAACCACCTGGATGAGAGGGAGCGGTTGCACATGCTCAGAGAGGACTATGAACATGCACGCCTGCACTCAGTTCACCCTGCCGCCTTGGATGGGCACCTGCCTCACCCAAGCCTGATCACGCCAGGACTGCCTAGCATGCACTACCCCAGAGTCAGTCCTCCGACGGGACACCAAAATGGCATCCTCAACAAAACTCCCCCCACAGCAGCTCTCAGTGCCCCTCCACCTCTTATTTCTACTCTGGGACCTCGGCCTGGGTCTCCCAGAAGGACTACTCCTCTGTCAACAGAGATGAGAGAGAGGCCTCCTTCTCACAACCTCAAGGACATTGAGGCTCGATAAAGAGAGTAAGACTAAATAAAAACCAGAGAAAGAGGGACAGAAAGTTGTAAATGAACATAATATAAAGACCTTCTTACTAGTCATTGATACAGACTGGAGATGTGACCCACTGTACAATATGTATAGACCTGAGTGCAAAGATTTTGAAATGGTTTTTTTGTATATTCTATGTTGAAATTTTCCAGATCTTTTAGCCAAGTTCATGTTCCTTGTGTCTCCTCCTCTATTTTATTTCTAGTTTAAAAATTTCAGAGTTTGAACTGAAGAACAAGACATTAATCTGAATGATTTGACTAGCAACAAGCCACCACCAATGTCAACCATACAAAGCTCTTTCAGACCAGAAGTGAAGACAATTGTAGATATTTATGTAAAAAGATTGCTTCATGGGTTAATGGTTCATATATGCAAAAAGGGTAAGATGAAAGCTTTACTTTGTACAAATGTAAATAGATAAAATTAAGTAACATAATACATTAATACTTCTTAAACTGTGCTATTTGCAAACTTAATATTGATCAACACAGTCTGCTTATGCTGTGTTACATATATTGTTATAGACAGCTAAACCCCTTCAACTATGCAATGAATTTTAAGGCTTTTCACAAAAGCCTTTATAACTCAAAGGAGCCTTTTCAACACACAACATAATTAAAGTCATATTTTCCCTGAACAAGCTCATCTATAATAGAAACCTCTTTCTCTTGCTTGTTTGGATGAAGAAACAGCCCATTACAAGTGTCATTTTCTGTCTGAACCCCTGCACCAAGAGGCTGATGTTACTGTAGCTCATGTACTCCTTAGAACACGTCAGGGTTAGCGGTGTGTAACCTCTGGTACTGTAGTTGTACAGGTTGGGTTTCAGTCACATGAATCTGAGTTAAATAATCAAATACTGGGTATTTTCCAGAACTTTGTCACTTCACATGTCAAATTTATTTTGGAAGAACATCTGCTGATAGCCATTCATGTCTGGGTTTATTGCCAGTGTGGTATTTTTGTCTGTACACACACTGGTTTGGGTTTTTTTAAGTGATTTTTAGCTACATTGAAACAAATCCTACAAGAAAGGTAATACTTTTCTACATAATGGATATGTTTTCACAGTGGATCAGTAGTTGAATTAATGAACTCTTATGCAGATTTCATAATGCAATTTCTTGTACATCAGTTGGTAATAAAGTCTGTGCATAGCTAACAGGCCAGCCTTGTTGTTCCCCAATCACAGAAGACATGAAATAACATGCAGAACATGGTCCTTTGGAAGGATATGCATCGGTCTTCTGAAACCTGTCTTTTCATAACACAGTTTTTTATAACGCGTTCAGTTTCTTGTCTAAATATTTGGAGAGAATATGACTTTATCAGAGAGAATTCACTATCTTGTCTACTGGACTGTAAAATATATGTATGAAATAAAATTAGTTCCATTGGTCTTCTAGTGTATGAAAGTGCTATCTGAAGTTGTTACCCTGTTTTGGCAAAAAAGAAAAAGGAAAAAAAAAATAAAAAAGTTACCTACAGACAGTTGTTTCTAATGCTCAGAGATCTATTTTAGTAGTCAACTGAAGGTTTAGTTGTGAGCTTCAGATTTTGTGAACTCCAGATGTTGTGCAGTGGTTCTTTTCTTTCTTTCTTTCTTTTTTTTTTTTTTGGTTGGTTTTGGTTTCTTTCTTTTTTTTTAAGAACAAAAGGAAAACGAAAAAAAAAACCCAACCCTGAAGAATATGTACACTGGAACCGTAGTGGTAGCTTTCAGTATTGTAAAGAGATTGTTATATACGAACCTTTTTGCTGTTTATCCTGTATGTAATAAAGTCCTTTCTAGATCCTATGTGAAAAGCAAAGTGAAGCGGCTCTCAATCTTCAGCATGTTTCCTCATCAGCGAAGACTTGTGTAATGTAAATTGTGCCATGTTATTAAAAAATGTGAACTAAACTGCTAGGTGCTTCTTTGTGTGGAGTACCCCATCAGTGCTATGGGGAAGAAAGACCTTTTCCCACGAGTGGGGTTTTGTTCAGAATTAAAAATGTAAAGGAAAAGGCATCTTATTAAAATTATTCTAGAAATGAGGAAAAAAGGAACAAAAAGGAAATCAGATCCTTGGCCTGCCAAGATTCTTTTAAATGTAGTTAACTCCCTTCTTACATCAGCTTTGAGTTAAGTGACCACTTGGTCTTTCAGGAGAGTCCCATGCTTAAGCATGTGGCTCTGTGTCAAGCCCTTTTGTCAATCTGTGCAGTTCCACACAAGCCAATGGCTTTTTACCAGTTTTCATCTGCTAATGATATGACTATCAATTACTATGATATCAATTACAATTTATACCGATGTATGTCCAGTTTCCTCCACTTAGTTCTTCATAATTCAGCTTTCATTGTATCCTGGTGTTTTTTGGTTTTTTTTTGGGGGGGGGAAGCTCCTCATACATGATTTCCGGGACATTTCTTTTAGTTCAGGTTTTTACAAGCTTGTGCACACTTCAAACCTTTATCCAGAGTTGCTTTGGCTGAGGTAACCTGTGACACTGCAGTTTGCTTCCTTGAGCAAGTCTTAGGCAATCTTTCTTCTCCCTCAATATCTGTCAGTTGTTTTGGTAAGCAATTAAATGTATGCAGCTGTATATTCAAGTTTGGGTTTGTTTCTCTCTTCAGCCCTGGAGCATTTCTGGCTGTATTCTGCTCTTATGTAAATCTGATGAAAGCAAAATTTGTCTGAATTTCAGGCATGTTACTAAAAAAAAATAGCTTTCTGTCTTTCATAAAATCCAATTTTGTGTAACCTGTGCAGAATTGTCAAAAATGTGCAAAAAGATCCTTTTTTTTTTTTTTTTTCCTGTGAGGAGCCTGTATCTCAGTCTTCTGGATGCACATCATTAAAAACCTTCCAAGTTTCTGAAGGAACCAGTGGCTGTTGAAGGATGAAACTATTGGAACATGCTTGCATAGATACAGTGTGAGGGGCCCCATGAGAGCGGGTGTAATGAAAGCATCATCTTCCAGGCTCATCTCTGAGCATGGCAATAGGAGTCCTAATGGCTTGGCAGTGTCTTCAGGGGGAAGAAATGTGGTCTCTGATTGTACAGACCATGATCCTTGTCCTCTCATGCTGAGCATAGTCATGCTCATAGGTCTGAATTCCCAGTCAAGCCAACGAACCCACACTCCCAGAGTCTCAGAGAGCATGGAGGCATTTCACCGCCTTTGAATTCAATACAGTTCAAGTGGCTATATGCCTTTGAAGCTTCTGGTGTCAGGTCTTCTTGCACAAGTGGTGATGCTCAGAGGAGTATGCCTCAAAGGTATAGCAAGGGATGAAACAGGATTTTTAATGCTTCAAAACTTTTTCAGATGCATCTGTTGCTTTCCAAAAGTTTGATACAGGGGTATTACCTTGCAGGTATCAACGATTTTTTTTTTTGCAGGGTTTTCCATTCAAGACATTTGTGTTAAATCTCTTTTAGAATCCCTAGTATTAAAGGAAGCTTGTTTAAAGGCAATGCCAAATACCACCTTTAGGAATGAAATGAATCATGAAGGCTATTATTCTGTAAGCTGTGAGAGATTTGTATCATAGAAAACCCCAAGGTACTGTGCTTACAGACCTAGGACCTTTGCTTTATGCTTTAAAGCTCTCAGCTTCCCACATTCTGACTAATTTCCTACTTAGCAGCTTCCTACAGCCAGTTGAGATGCCGAAGCAGCATAGGGGAAGTGATCCTTTGAAAGCAGTCACATCTGTTCCCTGATAGTCATGCTTTGCCCCTTCTTTTTAAACTTTCTAAATAGTTTTGTTTCTTCTTACTAAATACTGCATTTTAACCTGGTTTTCTACTTATTTACACTTCACTGATACTCTCTTACTTTTTTTGCTAGTGGTCATGTTCTCTTTCATGGCTTATAATGAAAGCCACAAGCAGCAAAAAACTCTGCAGACAAATCTTTTCTGAGAGCATAGACACTGTACATTTTTGTTCCTTTTTACCTTTGCTTGTATGAGCTCATGAAAATTCATGGTTATTGCTGGACTGTAAGACAGGCAAATGGAGGTTGGGGAGGATTTTACTAAGAAGTATTTTCATTTGTTGTGGCTGTGCCTCATTAAGCAAATATTTAGGATGAATCTTGATAATGTGAACTCTAGCTACTGCTTCACATGTGCAGGTGACCTCTGCTGAAAGCCACCTGGGGCACTGGAACAAGGTAACAGACCATGGGTTATATTCCATTTTCAGGGAAGCTACTTGGCTTACTGCTTTTGTTTCTGGCAAGAAAGAAGAGCAAGCTGTGGTATCTTTGGAGGCATACTCATCCATAGCTTCGGAAGGTGATTTGGAGCAGGATTCTAACCTAAATGGTCTGAATTGCCATTTGAAGGTGACTCTTCTTTAATTCCAGATGGAGACTAGCCTTTAACTTAGCTGGTTCAGACAAGTACATGCAAATGAGTAGTGGGAGTACCTCCTCCCTTTTAATTTTGCAGTCTCATCAGGTCTTCCTTCCTTTGCACTGTAAAGTTCCAATCTCAGCCATCCTTTATTTGAACCTCTTTGGGACACAGTCTGTCTTACTACATGATTGCACCGTGCTTGGTACCCTGACTGGGGCAAGTGAGCATTTCCCAGTGCTGCTATAATACAAAAAGAAACCCTTGGTAGTACTAGAGACAGGAGTGAAAATTGAAGGCCTCAGTGAATTAGCCATGGTAACCACCATAAAGGACTTCAAGTTTTTGCTAGCCAAGAAGAAAAAAAAGCTACAGGTAAAGGCAAACTGTTCTCCCTGTGCCCTGTCTCCATCTGCAGGGTCTTAGACTGCTTGTGACCATGGATAAGGTGGCAGTTCCCAGCTGGCAACACCCCCAAGTGCTTATCATGGAGATGGCAGTTTCCAGCATGGACCCATCCTGACAGTTGCATGGTTGGGAATACACACACCTTTCTTTTTCCACAGATAACCTTGCAACTAAAATCATTTTAGCACTAAAATTTTTCCTGGTCATAAGGAATATCCTCATTTGTGCACTGCTTGCATATAGAAACACATGTATTGATACACCTCAAAATGCACACTCAATGTCAGGGGCAGTATCACAGGGGCGAAGCCCTGTACAGCAAAGAGCAGTGTTTGACATCATGATGGCACTTTGCAATCTCACACAGCTTGTTTGGTGTTTTCTGCTGAGGCCTTTCCTGTAGACTGCAATCATTGTACTTGCTGTTTGGTAATACAGGCTTCACTGTATCATTATCCCCATTTCATAAATGAGAAAAGCCCAACTGGGAACAAAACTCAGAGTCACCAGTGTAATAGCAACCACCTACTGCTTGAGTCATCCCAGGAGTCACCCAAGGGAATGAGGTTACTGCCTTAGTCACCAGGAGAACAAAAACCCTGAATCAGGTAAACTGCAGAGTCAGTGGTGGAAAGAGATGAGCAGTGTCTGGGTTGCTGTTTTGTGTTAAGAAATCTTTTTTAAACCTAACCTATGTTAACAGCTTCCTGGGGTCCTAGATTTGCTAAAATTGATAATTCAAACACCTCAAGTACTGACCCAAATTGACAAGGTCTGGTCATTCTGGTTATTGAGGGCTGATAGGCTGTATTCCGTCACCCAGTGTGGCTTGTTTAATCGTTACTGCTTCTCACTATTGAAACTCACAGTGTAGCACTGTCGTGGTTTAAAACCAGTCAGGCAGCTTGTTCACTCAATCTCCCCCTTCTTGCCCTCCCCCTACTCCCAGAGGAACGGAGAGCAGAATTGGAAAGAATGCAACTCCCACAGGTTGAGATAAGAGCAGTCCAGTAACTAAGGTATAACACAAATCACTACTGCCATCACCAATAATAATAATGATGAAGGAAATAACAAGGGAAGAGAATACAACACCTCAGCACCAGCCAACCGATAACTCTCCCCCCCAGCCTGACCAAGGACCAACCAATACCTCATCCAGCCCCGCAGACCCCTAGCCCTTCCGGTAACTCTCAGTTACATCCTGGGCATGACGTGCTGTGGTATGGAATACCTCTTTGGTCAGTTTGGGTCAGGTGTCCTGTCTCTGCTTCCTCCTGGCTTTCCCTCCTCCCTGGCAGAGCATGAGGCTCACAAAGTCCTTGGTCAGACTAAAACATCAGTGTTATCAGCTCTGGTCCCAGGCCAAAAGTCAAAACAGCGCTGAACCAGCTACTAAGAAGGAGAAAAATGACTGCTACTGCTGAACCCACAACAAGCACTTGGGTTGCATTTGGTTTACATTTCTCTACTGCAAAAGTTGCATTTAGTCCTAGAAACTTAACCATCCATCCACAATACAATCATATTTGTTTCAACCCAAGAAAATAAGTGAGAACTTAATGAATTCATTAAGTAGAGACTTTACGTATCAAATACAAGATATTACTGTATGTTGATGAGGTGCACCTTGTGCTTTGCATTTTCAAAGGTCTTAACTGGTTTCTGTTGAATCAATGATGGATTTGGGGAGGGGGTGTAGATTATTTTTTCTTTTCTTTTAAAGACAACTAAAAATGCAAGTATAAACTTGTGGAATTTTCAATAGCCTGCATTTTAGAAGGGCCTCAGTGTATCTGGGGCAAGCAAGATGCATTTGGAGAGCATTTGTTGAAAAAACAAACCAAACTCTAAACCAATCACCATCTACTTGCCCTTCTAAAGGAAACTTTTGCCTCAGTTAATACTGGGATGGTCAAGAAGAGCTGGATTTATTTTAGCCTGTTAGTAAAGGCTGTCGTTCTTCAGAGATACCACAAGAGGGTAGTTAAAGAGAGACTGAAATGTGTGTAGGATGTCGAGATGGCAGTGCTGTTTTGTGCAAGGTGAATAGAGCTGTAAATTATTTTTATCTGTGAGGAGCTCTCCTGTTCCCCTGCATAACTGACAGAAATCTCAACGGTGCTGTGGCACACAGAGATCAGGTTTGTCTAAGGACTGACCTTGCTTTATCACATTTAATATGAGGGACTAGAAGTGGTCCATACCCAGAGCATTCAGCAAGATAAAGGCAATCATCTTGTGGAGAGTTAGGTTTAAATTGCATGGTGCTACAGTCTAGCAACAAACCACATTGCTTATGTTAAGGGAATAAAAGATGCATCTCTATAGCAAAATAGTACATATGATATGAGTTAGTATTTGTCAGCTCAGCAAACCCTCAGCCTTTAGTGAGGATATTCCTCTGTTTTTTTCCATTACCTGGCTTTTGAAAAGATTACCCAAGGACTAAGCAAGAGAATTGCTTCACTTGAGGATGGGGAAAAAAACTAATGCCAGATTTTCTAAGGACATAAATTAAAATGGTTTATATACAATCATCAGAGCTGTCTGCTTCATGCCAGCAGAAAACTTGGCCCTGTTTTTAGCTTTTCTACCCTAGTCACCTCTGCCATGTCAGCAGAGAGCTAACACAGCCCTGCTGCTATGAAAGCTCCTGCCTCAAGGGACATTCCCTTGAGCAGGGCCTGAGGAGCAGGCAGCAGAGCATGGCCCCACATGGCCCTGGTGCTTTTTGTCCAGGCTGAGGCACAAAGTGGGCTTGACAGAGCCTTCATCTCCTTTCCCACAAAAGGAAGGGCCATGCCCCAAACCGACCTGCCCCCAGACAGCACCTGGAATTTGGGCTGTCCCCATGGGCACCAGTTCCCTCAGGAAGGGTGGCAGCCCTGCAGCACCCTGCTCCCATGGCCGCTGTGGTCTGAGCCCCTGGGCTAGCTGGTCTGACTGAGGAAGACTCCTTTGAACAGAGCGGTCCTACCTCACCACAGCTGATATCCGCGCACTCCTCTGCTCTCCTGGGATCCACAACAGCATTCTTCATGAAGCCGAGCAGCGAGGTGGATCAGCAGCCGTGAGGTGGAACACGGTGTTGAGGCAATGGTGGCTCGCACCCACATGCTCAGAGGAGGACAGGGCACCCCAGCCAGCTGTGCCACCCCACGCTGGGCTCCCTTCAGCAGCACCAGGGCTGGGGAGCTGCAGAGACAGAGCCTCCCAGGGCCAATGGCCCTGACGAACACGTACCATCCACCTTGCAGTATTACCATTGTGCTTTGTCGTCAGCGGAGTCATGCTATGATAGTTGTTACGGTTTTGAATGACTCATTTTCCACTTAACTGTATTATTGTGGCTGACAGAGCATCTGGAGCTCTGCAGCTCTAAATACATCACTGAATATTACAGCAATATACTAATCTGTTGCTTTGAAGGATCTATTTAACAAAATACAGTTGCAGCAGGCAGGTGTGTCTGTGCCTGGTCCGGCTCACTGCTCCTCAGGCATCTGTCTGGTGATACCACAACACAGTGCACTGCATGGGGCAGAAACACCTCCAGCTGGTGACATGCTTGCAGAAACTGATTAATCGTCTTCATCTTGCCTGAAGTTGGTATATTTTGATGAGAAAATGAGAGATTCTTGTCAGCTGCACATGAGAGACCCTGTGCTTGTGCTGAGGTGGCCAGGCCCATGAGGTGCTGGTGCCTCAGGGAATTACATGGGCCTGTTCTGGCCAGTCAGTTCCGAGTGGAAGGACCCCTCTGGACTCCTTTTATTATTATTTTACTATACTTTCCTTCAGTTTGAGGCCTTTAGTCCCTGCAGGCACAGCCTGGCAGCGAGCTGCAGAGGGCAGTGTGGGAGAGAGAAACCACAGCCAACATGGCGGCGGCGCGGGCGGCGTGCACGGACACTAGAGGGAGTTGGCGCCTTAGCCTGTCGGGCTCGTATGGCACCTTAAACATGTAGTTTTGGGGGCTTTTTGCCTGTTTGAGGTGTTTTTTTAACCCTCGGGCAGACTCTGCCTGCCGGGAGCTCTTGAGCCGGGACGCTTCTGATTGTACACCTGCAAGGTGTTAGGATGAGTCTAGGTCGGGAGTTACTCTGATGAAGGCATTTTGAGGAACACAGCGAGCTGAGGAACGCAGCAAGTTGAAGTAAAGGCTGGCGAAAAAATGCTGTCATGTCGCCTGAGGTGATGGAAAGATGAAGTAAGAAAAGGAGCAGGTATAAGAGAGTAGGCTTTCGCAGTGTATTCATTTCCTTGTCATCAAAAGAGGCAGTAAGTGCCTCTGTATTCCTGGCAGCACCTCTGAGCCCTGCCCCTCGTGTGCAGGGCCTGGCGCCCTCAGCTTTGGAAGGACAAAGGAGCAATACTTGGGTGAGTTTTTTCTTCACTAAGCTTGAGTTTCATAGACAAGTGAAAGTGGGAAAAGTTGTTTTCAAATCCCATCCAGCTGAGGCAGCATGCGGGCCCGGGCAGCCGGCAGGACAATGGTGCCAGACAACCTGTCTGCAGCAGTCACTCCCCTTCTTTACCAGCGTGGGCTGTATCCTCCACCTTGGGTGTAAGAAGCAGGAGCTCCAAAAGGATTTTTGAATTGGAAACTGTGTGTTTCCCAGCACTGTATACATTTAGGGTGATAGCAGGACTCATGAGCTCTGGTAATGTGGGGATGCAGCCAAACTATGAAAAATTAGAGGTAAAGTTTGTTCTCACTCCAGTTGTGTGGAGGTAAATCAAGTGCGTGTTTTCCTGTAGGCTGTTTCTTCAGATGATTGCATGTATTAAAATTGGATTTCAAACACAGGACTAGAGGGGGCCTACAAGAAATATGGAGAGGGACACACAGAGACCGGACAAGGGGTGATGGCTTTAACCTGCCAGAGGGGAGACTGAGATGAGCTCTTAGGCAGAAGCTCTTCCCTGTGAGGGTGCTGAGGCGCTGGCACAGGGTGCCCAGAGAAGCTGTGGCTGCCCCATCCCTGGCAGTGTTCAAGGCCAGGTTGGACACAGGGGCTTGGAGCAAGCTGCTCTAGTGGAAGGTGTCCCTGCCTGTGGCAGGGGGTTGGAACTGGATGAGCTTTAAGGTCCCTTCCAACACAAAACAGTCTGGGATTCTATGATTCTAGCCTGCTGGAGAGTCTTAAGGAAGTCATACAGAGAATCGGTGCCTTTATTCATCCCGTAAAAAGCTTTTAGGTCTATTATTGGAAACTCAATATAAGAGGTTTCATCATGATGTTTCTTGTTGGGTCTGTCTCTGCAATCCCCCTCCATCCCCCTGCCCAGTTTTATTTTCTAATACCCATCAGGAATGCAGCAAGTCTGTTCTGGCAGATTATTTAGTTTTATCTTTAGGTTGTCTTGAATTTGGAGGAATTGCAGTCAAAGTGGACCCTGGATTTTAAGAATTGTTCTGTAATAACTGCAGTAGCTTTCTATCACTGCTATTTCTAAACTCCATTAACTTTTCTCCTATCTCTGCAGCTTTGATTTAGTAAACTTGGCTCTGAATGGCACCAAGACTGCTTGATGAAACAGGAAACAATCTATTTCCAGTAAATCTAGCATAGAGTAGTTGGATCTCTGTCTAGTTGATCGTTTACATGAGTAAATTCTGCCATCTAGATTACTGTGGGATCAAACTGGACCTGATTTTTGTGCATGTGCGTTTGACAACTTTAGTTCTGCCCAAATGTGCAGGACTGAATTTGCCTGTCACTGAAGGGTAAATCATGAAAGTCCTAGACTTTCACTTCCAAAATACTCTGCATGCAGATGCCTGCAGCATTTTGGTGTGTGAGCTGAGTGCTTTGTTTTAGCAAAGGGAATCCAACTGAAAAATACGAAGACAGCTCTGCAACACTACACTTGGTGATTCATGCTTTTGAATTTAATTTTAAACACATCCTATGAGTAAACTTGCAGTGAAAGAGTCTCATATTGCACTCTTAACTCATCAAGACAGGAAAAAGACTCTTGAAATTACCTGTACTGGGGGGGACAAAAGGCAAAATGTGATGGTTAAGTGTAAAATTGTAGGATTTTCTTTTATCTAGAATACTAGATTTGAGTTTTGGCTTTTATGCAGGAAGATTGGTTTGCTGTTACCTTTTCTCCTGTCTTCAGGAAGTTCTGATGAATGGCTTATGTATTGGCAAATATGGAGTTAGTAGCCTGTAAAAATATCTGATGATTGTAAAAACACTAGGAGAGGATCTTTTATGAGAGTATTTATGCTTTGAGGAAGGGACAGAAGATTGTATAATGAGTTCAACGGGAGGCCTAAAAGGAGATGAAATGGGAATGATTTGTACATAATAGAACACTTAGTTCCAAGGTAAAATTTTTTTATGCGAAATTCTGAACCTGCTAGTGGTGCAAAGACAGAGGCTGATGATACTTGTGAATCCTTTCTTCCTGTAGGTATCTGAAGACCTGTTGAAGATAATAATAAACTCTTTTGCTGCTGAGTATCAGAGAAATCCCAGGGGTTCCTGAATTTGCCACAGGTATGAAAAAAATGATGAGAGTTATGGGAAAAGTTGTGGCAATTGCTTATTTTGATTCTCTTGGTAAAGCATGAATACAAGGGGAACAGGCTTGCTGGCAATGGCACCAGTCTTTGATTGTGGAGCTCTGTATTGTTTTTTCAGCTCAGCAGGAGACTCACAGGTTTACCCAATATCAAAATGAACCTGATTTCCCAAACCTCTCCGTGTATATTGTACATTGTATCCTGTCTCCATCTACAGGATCTATGAAAACAATGAACAAAAAAAGTCACTCTTCTGTGTGGAGAGCGAAATTCTCCAGATAACTTTAAAAGACAAAACAGGAAATGTTATTTTGAAATGTTCTACCCAAAATGAAGTAATCGTTTCTAAAGCCCAAGCACAGCCACATCCTGAGGTTGTATGCCAGCAGAGCAAACGGAGAGCTGGGACCATACTGGCTTCAGGAAGCAGATATCACCTCTCTGTGAATTGCTGTGCTTATTCCAGAGCAAGCCAAGCTTCTCAGGACTGCTGGTTCAAGAACTGGGACTTTGCAGTAACCAGACTTTCAGGTTCCCCATATTACTGGTACATACCAGTTCAGAGGACCCAAAACCAGTTACTAATGAAAATCTTTGCCTATGAAATCTGACCAAAGACTCAGTTCTCATATTTTCCCTATGGGGTTCACAGATCACAAATTTCAAAGCTCTGTCAACGTAAGGAGACACAAGTTTCCTGAGGCTGCTGATCCTGCAGTTAAACCAAAAGCCCCTTTCAGGTAATTTACATGTTTGTTTTGCCTGTGGTGTTGTGAAATCCCTGCAGCCTCCTAGCGAAGTGTATGGGGAAACTTACTTCTGTTGTTGGAAGCTAGTACATTTCCAGGATGCATTTTTGTTTTGGTTTATTGCTTTTTTCCAGTATTTTCCTGGAAAATTTTCAGCGGTTCTAATTCTGCCTTGTGTGGTTAGGTGGCAAACACCTCAGAGCACAGCCTGGCATACTGCGTATGCATATGGTACTGCACTCTGTTTGCAGCTGAATTGTAATGGCTAAAGGCCACCACAAAGCTCCAGATACTCAATGAGCCTTGCATGCTTGGCTAAGGCATGTCTTCCACCATTGTCACATCATTATATCTAGATGAAAGGGCTTTGACACTTTGCTTAGGACTTCACACAACTGCAGAAATAGGATCTAAAGGGGAACTTCTGCACCAGGAGGGTGCTTCACCTCCAAGCAGCTCCTGCATGTCATGCCGTGATGATTTCAGCTGTTCCCTATGAAGCTGTTCTTTGTTTAGATTTGCCTAGTCTTGGATCTGAGGCCCCTGTGCTGGATTCTGTGTAACGCAGGAAAAGGTGGCTCACTAACTGGGTATGAAACAACCAGGACTGTGCAAAGACGAGGATACAGCTTTGCCTGAACAGGATGGGCTTTGGTGCCAAAGCTTTTTCAGTGGGTTTAAGTGTTGCCCAGCTTTTCCAGGCAGTAAAGAAGCACTTTAAGGTGGAAATTGATGGCTGCTCAAACCAATAACTTTGCCTACCTTTCAGGTGAGCTTCTCCCACAGGTGAAGGTGATAATATAGGAGAAGGTATGCTGGTGTTTGCTTATAGGCTACAGCTAAAACTTGGAGGAAGATTAGGGTTGGGATGTTTGTTCTGTTCCTTCTCTTTCCTCAGTTATCTTAGATCAGGGTACAGGTGAATAAACTTAGTACCTCTTTGAGCCATAGAGAATAGCTAAAGACTTAAAGTCTTTAGAAAACTGTGCATCTTGTGGAGAGCGTTTCTATTCCCAGGAGTCTTGATAAGTTTTTGGTTTTGTTGCTGTCTGGTAGTATGTGTTGGACTGATTGTCTAATGATAAAGTGGCCCTGGTTGTTTAATGGCTCTGTGTCTCACAGACTTGAATGGATTTTGTTTGTTTGGGATTTTTTGGTTTGGTTTGTGGTTTTGTCATGTTTATAAGAAGAATTTCATAAATGGGGAGCCCAGTCAAAGAAAAGTGAAGTTCAAGACTGCATGGAGCTGGTAAAGGAGGAGCTCAGCTGTGGTTTCACAAGTTCATCCTTATCAGCAGCTTGGTAGAGATGACTAGAGAATGAATAGCTAGATGGACCATGAGTTAAGAAGGAGAAGAGGGATGCAGAATAACATGTAAAGCTGGTCACTTCAAACTGTGAATGACTTTTGGTTTGAGGAACTCATTCTAATGCTATTTGTGCTCAAGCTGCCCTTGACAAGAACAAAAAACTTCTCTTCCAGGTTGCAATGTAACAATTTTTTGCCTGCCCTAAATTCACTTAATTTTAACTTAATCACTCTGTTTTTTTAATGTTTCTCTGAGACGTACATGTTGCTGGCTCAGCACTAATAGTGAGAAGTTGAAAGAAGTTAATCGTGCTGTGTAGCTCAATGCCTTATGATTTATTATTAAGAATAAAGACAAGCACTCCACTGTTTTATCTCTAATGTGCAGTTAACTTAATTCCTAATCCTCTAAAGAGATGGTGCTCTTCCAAACAGTTTGGTTTCTGCCTTGCTTTCAAGTTGCACACAGAACTTAAAAGCTGAAAAGCTTGGTGCTGAGAAAATGTAAATAAATGTGGAAGTCAGTCTTCATTAGCTTCTTCTAAACATACAGGGAGAGAAGTTTTCTTTTTACTGGAGTGCCTAGTTGAAATTAATGCTTAGCAGGCTGCTTTCCTGTTCCTCTTGTGCATGTAATGGCCACTGACTGATGGCGCAGTGCAAACAAATACCCGCGGACTCAATGTTGGCTTAGTTCTCTGCTTTAAATGTTGGCGAGTGCCTAAAATACCTGTTCCTCCAGGGCTGCAGTTCTTTTCTTAGTCTGGCTGCCACCTCCTCTCCATTTTCAGAGTTCTTCACTAGGTTTGAGTAGTCACTGAGGGCATGTGGGATGTGGTACAAGTTAGTAAGCTCCTGCAAGCAGTCTTTACGATGATGGTTTTCTTACTTTTCAGTGTATAATTCTCTGAAGATACAGTGCAGTGTCTTTAGCAAATAGTTTAATAAGCTTCCTCTGTGGAATTTTGCCATTACTGTGTTTTTACTTGTGGAAAAACACGCACTTTCATCCCTGTTCACTGTCTCTCTTGTGATACAAGCTCCCAAACTGCCAATGCAACATCTGTTCTCAGGTGAAGGTTTCAAACTGCACATAGTCCTCTAAATCTCAGAATTTAGAAGGTTTAGAATACAGTTTTCATTGCCCCTTTCACTTGGGTATGTTTAATTTTAGCCTCTCTCAATCTTCCGTTTCCCTAGTACCCATCACATTCACCTTACTCCACTCAGCTAATGGGATTAACAACACACTTAGTGAATTTATTGTATAGTATTGATTTGGTCATACCAATCTTTCCCTCTTAACTGTAATCTCGTATTTTCTGTGGCCTCAAACCAGCCTTACTAAATGCCCCTCCTGCTTTTTGACTTCATATAAAATCACAACAGTGATGAAAAGCCCTGAAGCTGATCATGCTCTGTGCCCACAGTGCCTTTGCTGACTTCAGAAGCACTGAAGTCTGAGGGAAAGGTGTTGGATAATGCTCCCACATCTCTTAACAGCTTCTTGATGCTATATAAATGACTTCCCAAAATCCGAGGCTTGTGTTTCTGCACGTGGTTAGTCACTTGGGTGCTTAGCTTGGTACCTTTTGGGGAGGTTAAATACCTCAAATATTTGCTTGCCTGTGCTTACTCTTCAATTTCAAACTTCTGGCAAGAGCTCTACATCCAGATTCCCTGGTGACCTGTGGAAATCTCTGCCTAAGTGCCTGAAGCATATAAATCTTAAGCTTTCTTAGAGTCAAGAAGCATTTGCAATGCAGCAGAGTCAGATTCACTGAAATTAGCAGCTGCTTTCCACAAATTGTGGCAAAATAGTGTTGGTCCTCTCTGTAAAGAAAGTCTTTTAACAGTCTGATGTGCAAGTTCACGTATACATGGACTCTGCAGTTTTAAGCTTCATGTGTATCTTTATTTTGCTTCCTGGAAAAGCACATTCAGTATGTGGACTGCATTCTATAAAAGCCAGAAATTATGCCCTGGGCTGGACAGTGACTTTCACAGCTTCTCCTCAAGTGAGCTGAGGCTTCCTCCTACCTCACCTGCCTTTGCTTCAATTTGTGTGGCTGTGAACATGGGTGAGGCTCCATCCATCCTGCTCCAGCAGAAGCCTTGTGCACTGTGGAGGGGAGAGGGTGTCCAAAGCGGATCCTTTGCAAAGAGGGATTTATTCTTGGGATCCTGGCAATTCTCCCATCTTCTCCAAAACAGTACTGCAATAATGACTTATTTTGGCACAGGGGAAATGGGAAACAAAATGCTCTGCCTGCCCCTTTTTGCTGTTGAGTCAGCAGTTTGGAAATAGGGCTTGCCCTAACTCAAACTGCCTGTACAGTCCAGAGCAGATGCTACTCTGTGCACACACACAGAGTACAGCCTCGGGTGCAGGCAGATTCATTTTCTGTCTCGCTCTGTAGTTGTCTCAGAGTTTTAAAGAACATTTTCATTATACCATGGCAGCTGTAAGACACTTCCGCTGTTTGACAGCTCTATGCCAGCTCACTACTCTCATCACACAGATGAGGTTCTCTTTCATGTTCAATATCAACATTTCACTTTGCTGAGGTACAGAGCTGTAGGGTAAGTAAGGAGAGGACAGCCGCAGAAAGTAACAGGATGTAAACATGAGGGGGGTGTGGATGCTGTCACAGGGATACCAAAAGAAGATGTGATTGTGAGGGGACTTTTTGGTGCTGTTTGGCATTACATTGACTTAAATTTTAGTTCATTCCTTAAATAAAATACTCCTGAGGCTAAAACCGCAACTCAGGACATGAAGTATCTTGTGGTGTTTTGTTGTCTTTTGCTTGTGCTGGTGGGGAGTCATGGCCTCCAAATCTCTCTGAAGACTCTGTCTGTGGGGTCTGTGCTTTCCCTGTTCAGCGCCTGGCCAGTGTCCTACCTCCTGTAGGAGAAGAAATGGAAGCTACATAATCTCTATGGAGACAGTTGTGCATTGGACATTTTAATCCCAGTGTTCTAAAGTCTATTATTCACTAGACAGAGAAGTCTCTGCTAAATGGCATTGCTTTGTAGTGAATAGCTTTGTCCTGAAAAACTGAGAGATCAATTAGGTTTTGCTTCTCACAGTAGCTTCTCTAGAATTTCAGTCATGCTTGGCAAGTACCTAAGGGGCATGGACATCCTCTGGTATCATTTAGCACTGGCCATGACAGTTGAGTATTCCTTCATCTTGGAGCAGCAGAAAAGCAGAGGTTTTTGCAGTGTTGAATCATGGGATTGGTGTCAAGAGCCACATTATGATAAAAATGGGGAAGTTTATATAAATGGAAATGTTTAGTTGTACAAAACTAACAGCTAGCATATGGCTAGTACCAACTAGGTAAACAGGAGTACATCATGGTTTGGGTACAGAGCTGTTGACTTCTTGAAGGTATGCAGCAATATAATCAGCTACAGGAACATAACCAATTCCTGAGGGCCCAGTCCTGCAGTGCACTCTGCAAATGGACTTTATTGAGTTGCAGTGATGCTAATTATGGACAATGGTGCCACTCGGTGCAGGGTGAGGTTAAAACTCCTGAGTGCAACATATGTTAGAGCATTAACATTTTCATAGTGTCAGAAGGCCATCTGAACACCTTATTTATGGTTTTATCTTCACACAAGACTTGAAATGCACCTTCCTGCAAACAGGCAGCTGATGAAATGTCTGAACCCAAACTGCAGTGGGAAGAACAATTGAAATGTGTCTGGTGGACCTATTAAGTTGATCATGTTGTGATCTGGCGCAAGTGCTCCTGTTGCGAAGTTACATGTTAGTCTTTTAATATGACCTGAGAAGGAGTTTCCAGGAGTTTCTGGTCTTCAAAAGCCATGAAGCCAGTTGAATACTGGAAGTGGTGGCACACTGTGCTCTTGCTAGAAGTGATTCTATTAATAAAAAGTAGTATGTTCTTACATATTTAAATATTAATAGCCAAATTTCTGAATGTGAGAGAGGATTCTGAGCCATCATGTTGTTTTTTCCTGGCAGTGTTTGCACACTGACAGTTTAGAAGAACAGCAAGTATCTTCAACCATTTATTTAGAAATAAAATTGGCTATAGACTGAGTAATGCTGCTGAGAATTGGGATCCAGTTATGAGGCGTAGCAAAAGAGACTGACAAGAACAATTTACTGAATGGGATCTTGGAGGGAAGATGTGGTGCTGCAGTGATAACTTGTACCATACAATACAATTTTCATCCTAAGATGCTTCCTCTGGAGGTGAGATACATGTTTTAGTAAAATATATGACTTTATTTCATCATGTTTTGGGTGGAAAGTAGGTAAAGTTTGACGTTTCTATATTAAGAGTGAGTTGAAGTCATTTAAACTGCATCCCATGCGTCAAATTCTCTTCTCCATGCTGTAGGCACAGTACTTGTCCAAGGCTCTCATATAAATTCCTGCTGAAGTATAATACTATAATTACTATCTATTTTTAAATAGGTAAAAATGACCTATCAATACATAATAAACAGAAATAAAGAAATATTTTATTCATGTTTTCTGAAAGCTTCAATTATTTCTATTTGGATATCAGTTAGAGTTTGCTTTTAAACAGAATTCGGAGTAGTAGTGCTCAATTCACTGACTCTAAATTAGATGGCAGTATGTTTCACTTATAAATTGGGTGCGATTACTTACAATCAGTTTAAATCAATAAGTTTGTGATGGATTTTTACCCTGTGCTGTGGTTTCTCAGTAATAAATCCCATGTTTAGTCCAGAAGGCATTGCTGCTTTTGGCAGCTTTCCATGCAATTCAGTAATGAGTATTGGATAGGCACAGTTTCAGCAAATCAGCATTTAAGGGGGGGAAAAAGTCCCTGTAGAAGATAAGTGCATTAAAAAAAATCAATTTAACTCAACTAGTCCCAATTCAAATTGGTAGAATACTCAGCTTTGAGAATCTTGGATCTGTTCCTTGTAGCAGAACTTGCACATATCATAGAATCATAGAATAGTTAGGGTTGGAAAGGACCTTAAGATCATCAAGTTCCAACCCCCCTGCATGGGCAGGGACACCTCACACTAAACCATATCACCCAAGGCTTCATCCAGCCTGGCCTCATAATTTAAAGGCAGGGAACCAGAGTGTGGTTTGTAGCTCAAAGAGTTGGAAGCTTTGTTACAGCATCCATGGAGGATAGGTGCAGATTATTATCGTCATGTTTGATTGAACTGAGTCGCAAGCTGGCTTGACTTGTTCGTGAGGTTATATCACCCATCTGCAAAACCACTGTCTGAACCACAGAAGCGAATGGACGAGAGGAGTTGCTGCTCTGGAGAAATTGCGTAGTGGTGACAGTGCATAAGAAAAGCTATCCAAAGATATCCTACCTGAAAAGCTGTGTGGATTTGGGTTTTAACACAGGAGTTGGGAGGGAGCCCCAAGAGACGGTGGCACCAAGCACGGCTGTCAGTTGTCTTGAAGTCTGGTGTGCTGGTAAGATGGGAAGGAAAGTTGTGTCTGAGATCCTTGAAGATGAAGGAAAATGTAGGCTCTAGGGATGATGGAGCACAGTGAAAGCCAGCCTGGCTATGGCTCAGCACTGCTGTAAGTGGCAGCCTTCAGCCCCACTTACTGCTGAAAGTACTGGCAGAAAATCTGTTGGTCTAAAGCATCTACTCTGCTTGATCACATGGTTCTGGCTATAGTAATTAATTGAACCAGAATGGAGAAATCAATTTTCATCTTCCTAAATGGAAAGCACCTTCTAGGCCAGGAAACTGTTACCCATCTCTCATGCGAGCTCTGTTCTCCAACTCATTGATGTTACTGTGTGAGTATACATATGCTCAGGCTTTCTCCCATTTCATGCTTGAGCTCCTGGTTATAAAAGGCACACACTAGCACAGCGTTGCTTCCCAAGACTGAGCAGACTTCACGAAGGAATTCTTAGAACAAAAAAAGCATGGAAATGAATTAGTGAAATGCTGAGCTTCAAAGACAGCCAAAAAAGTCAGGGCGTGCCAAGTGTTGCAAGGTCTGGCAGTGAGGAGGGAGCAGGGTAGTGAAGGAGCTATAGGAAGAGAGCACTACAGTGTAAAACAAGCATTTGTTGTGCAAGCATGGTGGGTTAGGGATGACTTGCATGGAACCACTGAACTTTCATGCAAGCACCAGGGTTAAAGATACGTACTGTCACTTGCTGGATCCTCTGTACAAATTGGTCTGTACAACTTGGGTTGTTTAGGAAGCAGGTGGCGATTATGTTGTTCCTGCAGCCAGAAGGGTGGTGAAGGAACATTTAACAGTCCTTTTGTTTTTAAAGGATCTACTGATCTGCTGGATGTCTTGGCAAGAATAGCGGCTCTTTGTGGCTATTTCTTTTCAGCAGAATGAAGTGTGCTGGGCTGGGTGTTCTGGTCCTTCATCATCTGCTTTCCCTGCAATGGTGCAGAGCTCCTCAGTGTTTACTAATGGACTAACCTGTGATCCCCATGGGTGTGCTGTGTGTGTGCTTGCTGGGCTTGTCCCCAGCCCTGTCTGCTGCTGCTTTGTCAGAAATACAGCATGAGTTGTGAACTTGAAGGATTGTTTTCTATCTGGGCTACTTGAGCGCTCTAATTTGTCAAGTGTTTGCCGCTGGATTGTGGCTTTGCCTCAAGGGTGACGCTGAAAGAACTATTTGAGGGTGTGCACACAAGTGTATGATTTTATGCTGTTAATCTATTTGATTTAGAAGATCATAGATCACAGAATGGTTTGGGTTGGAAGGGACCTTCAGGATTGTCTAGTTCTTGCCTCCCCCAAGCATGGCCAGGCTGTTTCCATCCAGTGGTGTGTCTGACTTGCAGCATACGTGTCAGATTCAGTCACTTCCACTCAAATGGAAACTAGTTTTGGGAAATACTTGCCTGTGAGCACATCTGAAAGTATAATTATAGCACATAGGGAGACCTTGTGCTAGAACTGAACCATTGCTGATAGGCAATGAAAAATGACTGTCCTTTGAAGACTGTGCCCATCCTGTTCTCTTTGTCATGGTATCTGTTTTAAGATCAGTTTGTGGTATTGGCAGTAGTTGGCATTTCTCATCCTTGGAGCCTTTCAAGTCTTATCCCTTCAGTGCAATAACTACTTGGACTTTTTGACCTGTGCTTTAAGCTACTCTTGAGGTGTTCCAAGGAGGTAGTTTAGGCAAGAAATATGTTCATTACAGTCACTGATGCTCCATTTTTCTCTGCATATGGATACTGTAGTAATTGCACAAGAGCAAGAGCTACAGATAAGGTGCCCTGTGATCTTAAATGAAGCTTTTGGTGTCTGAAGTACACAAGGCTGTTGCATTGGTGCTTAGGGGTTTGCAGTTACCTTCAGCATGTTTACCACATCCAAAGTAGGGCGGATGAATAGTTGTCACAAGAAGCCATTTTCATCTGACATACAGCCATGTACCTGCTCTGCTTTTGTCTGTTGCTCAAGACCATTTGTCAGTTCATCACAGTTCAACTCTTGCCTTGCTTTAAGCATATATTCATGTGATCCAATGCCTGTGAAAAGTTTTGCATAACACTTGGCAAAGTCCCTGCCTGTAGCCACCTCCACTGCTGCTGGAGGCTCTGGCTGAGCAGTCCTGCTGTCCTCAGGAGGAAAGGGTGCTACAGGCAGCGGCTCAATCGTCAGAGGTAATAAGGCTGCAAAGAGGCTTTTTCTCTTTTTTGGGGGGTGGGGGGTAGGAATGATATTCCAAGCAATTGCATTCCACTCAGGAATGGGTCCTGGTGGTGCAGGATGCTCTGACCAGTGGAGTGTGGGTCTCCTCTACCATCTTCCACTGCAGACTGGTGTGGAAACAGTATAAATGGTGCACTGTTAAGCACTTGGGTCAGACCTGGTCCTTTGCACTGTAAGGCTGTCTGAACAGACTGTTTTCCTACAGCCCTTGCATGTGGCTTGAAACCTGAGTCTTGTACAGGTATAGGTACACTTGACCATCTTGAGATTTGCTGTTTGGAGATCTGGTTTCTCTGTGCCTTTTAGAGTAGTGGTTCTTTTCATGCAGCCATCAGTATGCTGCTGTGTCACCTCCCAAATGCTTTTCATCTTTTCAGCTGTGCCTGCTACTTCAGCCTTGCCAAATACCTTAGATCTTTGCCACTGTTCCAGGTGATCCGTATCCCTATGGATGATTTTGCATTTCAATGTTGTAAAATTTCAAAGGGGACTTCAACTTCCTTTAGCCTTACCTTCTGCTCACGACTCATCTCTGGAAGGATACCAACTGAAGCAGAGTGAACCCTGGCAGGTAATAAGGCTGCAATCAGAGAAGGCAAAAAAAATGTTCTCTCCAAAATCTCTTCAGTTGTTCTCCTTTCTCTGAGGAAAAATGTGTAAATTGGCAGTTGCTGAATCTGAGCCCTAGATTTTACTCCCTCTAGCCTCCCTGGGAGAATGGGAGTGATGGGCCAAGCTCCTGTTTGCTCCCTGCCTTGCTGAAAGAGTGGCATGTGTGGCTGTGTGACACAGGCCTGGGAATCCACCCATACCCGACGTGTCTGCTCATCTGACACATGGTGTTCTTGTAATGAAGTTTGTGCCAAGGTAAACTGCCTGAAGAAGGGAAGTGGAGCAAAAGGGAGTTGGAGCAATTGCTCCACTTGATCTTGGCAGGTCTCTACTCACTGCTTTCCTTTTTTGTGCTTTATAAGGGCATGTAGTAATAGGACAAGGGGGTTGGTTTTAAACTGACAGAAGAGAAACTGAGACTAGATAATAGGAAGAAGCTCTTCCCTGTCAGGGTGCTGAGGTGCTGGCACAGGTTGCCCAGAGGAGCTGTGGCTGCCCCATCCCTGGCAGTGCTCAAGGCCAGGTTGGACGGGGCTTGGAGCAACCTGCTCTAGTGGAAGGTGTGCCTGTTCCAGGGAGTTGGAACTGGCACTTTAAGGTCCCTTCCAACTCAAATCATTCTATGATACAAAGAATGGACAGGGCAAGTGAGAGAGATAGGGGGCCACGCCACTCATAAATTAAATTCTCATACAGTTTGGAACACAGGCAATTGCAGCTCTATGCATTTAGTGCCAAGCTACTGAAGATTCAGAGAATCAGTAGCAAGTGCATTTGGATTTCCCCCTCTGCAGTCCTGAACTTTTCCTTCTTTCTCAGGAGGACACAGAAGTAGCATCTGCTGAAAATACTTGCTTATGAGCAGGCAATAGCTAAAGAAAGCAAGTCTCTTTTTTTGACTCTATTTTCTTTCTTTTCTCTAACTTTCTCTATGTAGCGTTGTGTGAGACTGTTCTCTGTGGAGAGCTTGTGGTTTTTTTGGCAAGAGAAGATTTGACAAATGTGCAGTCCTCTTAAACAAAACAACTGGGTTTAGAAACAGCAATCTTTTGATCCACAGAAGGACAGATTCCACCCACCCTCTGCCCATTGCATTCTTGGGTTAAATTGCAAGTCTTGTGGAAGTATTGGAGACTTGGCTTTGATCAGTCCATTTTAATTGAAAAAAATAAGAAAGAATAAAAGGATGACAATGAAGTTCCTGTGCATTTTACCCCCTTCCACCTTTCCTTTGACCCACTGGTGATGGTACTGTATTTCAGTTCTTAGTAAGGATCTGGCCAGTGACTTACCTTGTGTTGAATGCAGAAGCTTTAGTCAGCTTAGGTGGGAGTTTGTGGCTTGTCTGTGAGGTAAAGTTGCTTTTCACAGTGGCAGTGTACGCAAATAAAGCATTGGGGTGTTTTTGCCACTGCTATTATACTTCACATTTAGCATCTTACATCCTCTCTCTACCCTCTGACTTACAAAATGGGTTGTCTGCGTGGTTTCTGCTGCAGTGAATCTTCATTTCAATTGCAAACTGTGGCTATTAGTATTCCATAAATAACCATTTAGGCACTTGGGTTTCTCAGTAAAAGGAGAACTTAAAATGGGGCTGGACGTGATGCTCAGGATGGATGTCTCGGGAGAGCCTGTGATTTTACCCAGAGGCTGTCAAATACTGTCAGTGACCTGAGCTTATTTTATAATTGCCCCCAATATTCTTCACACACTTTTTTTCTCTTTGTAACAAAGGCAGCCTTTGAACTTGCATTTTATTCTATACTTTTGTTTTTTCCTTTTTGGGCACAGGGAGGATTCCTCTTGCTTAGGACCTAAAAAGCAATACACAATAGAGTTGTTTCTCTTCAAGGAGTTATGGTGGCTTGTACCATGGGGACTTTTGGACCCTGCAGGTTGGGCTGAAGGCTGGGTGCTGGGAGGGACCTCACTGCTCCACTTGGCCTGTATTCTTGGGGACCATCCTCTGACTCTGTCTTGTTTTCCCTCCAGCCATCCTGTCTTCTTGGTTCCAGTTCATCCATGTCAAACAAGCGTGGATAAAACTGGACTGCAGCAGGGTCACTGTAGAGCAGCTCACTCTGCTGAGGAGAGGAGCACTTGGTACTCACTATGGCTGAAGAACATGAAGGAATTTGGGACACACACACATGGCCAATACATCTTGCTAGGATCTTTTCTGGGTGTTTTGAGAATTCTCAGGATTAAATGGAGCTTTCCAGTTGCCCTCCCTGTGAAGGAGGGTGGCCTCGCTCTTGACATGACTGTGGTTTTAATGCAGAGAAGTTGTTTTGGTTTTCCTCTTTTCCATTTTTTTCCTGATAGGTGAATGGGGCTGGTTCTAACCTAACTTTATAACAAAGCCCTTCTGTCTGTTGTGAAGGGCTGAAGGCATAATCACCACTTTCTCATTTAAATTCTGAAATTGCCTTTCAGATCTTACCTTTTCATTTCTTTTGTGAAAGTCTTCTGTGGCCTTTTGAGGGATGAGCAAACAGGGTTTCAGTAGCACAGTTTCAGTAAAAGGCTATAAATTGTTCCCTGTGAATTTACAGAATTTACATAATCCAAAATCGTGGCATGGAAAGAGTAACTACATAACTACGCTTAACTTCTGTCAAGGTGGAGCTGTATCATAGAATCACAGACTGGTATGGATTGGAAGAGACATTAAAGCTCATCCAGTTCCGCCCCCTTGCCATGGGCAGGGACACCTTCCACTAGAGCAGCTTGCTCCAAGCCCCTGTGTCCAACCTGGCCTTGAACACTGCCAGGGATGGGGCAGCCACAGCTTCTCTGGGCACCCTGTGCCAGCACCTCAGCACCCTCACAGGGAAGAACTTCTGCCTAAGATCTCATCTCTGTCTCCCCTCAGACAGCTTGTTGAGGAAGTGGTGGTGGTTCTGGCTGGGGGATGTGGTTTACTTGTTCTCTCTTAATGGTTTCCTTTAGTTTTAAAAGCTGTGCTTAGGTGAAAGAAAGCAAGGCACCCCTCTGCTCTGTTCAACCTGGATTGTTCCTGTACCTGGGGGGCTGTTTCCTCCATGGAGAGCCACCAAGCTCAGCTGGGACAGATTGAGGTTCATGGCAGAACCCCATGAGTAGCACCAGGGGACAGCAAGAGGAATGGGGAGCAGACCTGCAGCCCAGCCTTGGAGTAGGGAGCACTGACTGTTGGAGAGGCTGAGAAGGTGATAAAGAGAGAGGACCCCCTTTGTTTATCGCCACTTCCCTCTTCCCATGTTCACCCAGGAATGGCAGTACTTGTTTTCTGACCCTTCTATTTGCATCTTTCACACTCGGTGTGTTGAAGTTTCTGCTGTTGCAGAACTGAACCTGCTTTGTTGTTATATTTTTCCTCTCCGCAGCTAGCTCTGGAGACTCAGTGCTCTTCTGATATTTTTACTGTGCTCACTTTAAAGGAGAGGTGTAGGCAGATCCATCTCCCAGCTCTAGTTGATGCAGGATACTGTCACGTAAATCAGAGCATCAAAGTGTGTTTGCTATGGAGGAAGGTTTGCTTTTTGATTATACTACCTTATTACCAGATACATTGCTCTCAGGCAAGTGTGGGGAACCTTTTCCTTGCTAAGGGCTGTATAGACCTTTCAAATAACTTTGACAAGCTATACATTAAATCACACAGTTGTGGGTTTTACCCCTTCTGTTGCTATTGACTAATTTTGCTGTGGGCTTTATGAAATAAGGAGCTAGCAGTAGTCAGCCGTAGGGTTCCAGATGCACCACATCAGCTTCACAAACTAATAAGCTTTCTCTTAGTAGTGTCTATAAAGCTGATGCTGCTGGAGCTGTAATGTCATTTCTCAACTTGAAGTCAGATGCTGCCACAAACGCTTGCCATGCTTTCCAGCTGTGTCAGCCACTGCAAAGCATCTCTGGGTGGAGGGAGTGTTGGTAACTGAGGCTGTCTTTTGTCAGAGGATGGCCAGAAAATGCCACTGAGCAGTAGCCCAACCAGGTCCCGGTTGCATGCATGCAGCAGGATTTGGAAACTGGGAAAAACAGATTTCCTTGTGAATAGAAACTAAAATTTGGCAGATGTCTAATGGGAATTCTTTAGGAGAGTCTTGAGTGATGAAATCAAAGGACTCCAACTATGGTAAAGCTTTGCTATTAATGGCCAAGTTAGAGGCACTGAAATGATTCATCTTTTGAGGTAGTAGTGTCTTCATCTCTGATAGCTCATCATCAAAATGCCTTTTGGGAATGGGGTACTGAGGCAGTTGACCCTGTCCAAGGCCAGGGAACAGATGAGTCAAACTTACTCCCTTCCTGTCCCCTTGCCTGGTGTTCCAGGAGCTGCAACTTTGAAAAGTAACAGTGGTCTAATGCATCCTCTCATGGTGCATACTGCCTCTGACCCTCAGCTTTTTTCCCTTTGACAAAGAGGATTTTGAGGACTGGCAGTGTAGTGGTTGCACTGATGAGAGCTACAGCAGTGAAGGCATCCTAGGCCATGGGAAGGTCAGCAGTGCTGTTTGTTTTCATGGAGCAGTGCTTCAGGATCTAAGACTCTGAAGGGACTTGTTTTGGTGAAGGCATTTCTCCTGATACCAAATCTAAATGTCCCCTGGCACAACTTGAGGCCATTTCCTCTTGTCCTATCACTTGTTACTTGGGAGAAGAGACTGACTGCCACCTCGCTCCCCTTCTTTCAGGTATTGTAGAGAGCTGTAAGATCATTCTTCTTTAAGGTTTTGAGAGTTTCCAGCTTATTAGAAATGTGGTTCTGAGTGAGGTCTGTAAGTGTTATGTTACAGCTTATCTCCATCAAACTTTGAGGGAGATATCTCCCGCATGTCACTGGCACTTTATATGAGGGAGGGAGTGAGTAGGAAAACTGCTACTGACAGCATATAACAGTTTTTGCAAGCAGTTAAGGAGGAGATAGCTTTTGGTTCTGGAGAGAGTAAATGATTAGAAAATTATGGTCATTTGACAACAGAAAATCTATTTTTTGTCGTTACTGTATATTGGAGAGATCAGTAAATGAGACTATTTAAACCTTGATCAGTCACCAGCCCACACAGGCTTGCTTTCTTTCCTCTTTCTCTTCATTTAATTTCACTGCTGAGATTGACAGCTCCAAGTATGAAAGGCTTTAAATAGGTGATCATTCCTATCTCAAGGATTTGCCTGGCTTTTTAGTTTTCAAATCTCATTTCAGAGCACATTGCATTAAAAGACATGAAATTACCAAGCACTTTAATTACTTTTTTATATACAACCCATTCTTACCCGTTGCTGTTGCTTACAGACTCTGAGACACAGGGAAGTGCAGTAGTTTACTGGTGCAGTTCCACATTCCCTAATGGCATTATGCTTCAGAACATGAAGAGAAGTTACCCAGCTACAGCCGTGTGAACTCTGGGAAGCACAATGCAGCTTCTGGTGCCAGATTACAGCTCATTGTAGGACCCTTCCTTTGAAAGTATCTCCACATCTGAAGAGCACTGAAGGGCCAGCTGGAGCTTGAGCTTCTTTTGTGGAAGAGAAGAAACCCATCATTGATTTGAGATGAAGATGAATGGGTTGCATTATACTTTTAGGTGTTGCTCTTAATACTGTCAATGTTGATTTGCTGCTGATGTAAAGTGTTGTTACTGGGCAGAGCAAAACAGAGAGAGGGATAAATGCACAAAGTTTCTAATAGGAAAGGTTGTTGATAAGGAAAGAATTGTTGTTTCTAATTGGAACGGATGGTGGGATCTTCCCATGGAAATTACCATTTCTAATTGACTGTAGGAGAGTGCTGGCTGTGGCTTTCCTGCACTGGGGTTGCTAGGGAATGTTGCTAGGCAACTACTCAGTGACGGAACCGACCTTTAAGATAAATATATGTATTTTTTTTCCCCATTTTGATGCTGGAGAGCAAACCTCTATTTTGTCTTTTGTGCCAGCCTTTCTCTGAGCACTAGGAGCTGTTTGGGCATGGACAGTGCTAAATAATAGTCTCCTTAAGATTTGGCAAAGCTGTTTTGTAGGCACAACCTTTTTGTGTGTTCTTAGGAGCTCAATTTCTCTCTTGCAATGTGAGCAGCAAAAGTTGACAAATAATGGCTTGAATGATGTAGCTGATGAATTTTGTGATCTTTATTCAATGAATCATTGAAGAAACATTCTTCACTGTTCACGCAGCTACCAAGGGGCAGGCAGGGCAGAAGGAGAGCAGGAAAGGACTGTTGATGCAGTATGACAAATAGGATTTTAAAGGGCTCATGTTGATCAGGCCTTCTCATAAGAAGCCTGGTGGCACAGCCCAGAGCAGCCGCTGTTTCCTTTGGGTGTGTCTTCCTTTTACCAGCTGTCTTTGAAGCAAATCCCTTTGTTTATTGTCATGTTCAAATGAATCATGCTCATAATTTTTGGAATGCTTTTGCTTGTCCAAAATGAATTATCACGTTGTGGTTTTTTCCAGGAGAGCAGTTTGAATACTCTGGAAGGCTCATAATTTAAAAGTTCCTGTAGTTAAAGACAACTTGCAGAAAGCTATAGAGAGAGTCTAGTTTTAAACTCAGCTTGAAGGCTGAAGCCTCAAAATGCAGAGCCTTGCTGAGAGAGCACAGTGCAGCTGTATGGGAGCCCTGTGTTTTGTCTACAGCCCTATCAGGGAGCTGGTGAGGAAGGACAGCTTCTGCTCCATGGAAGTGCACAGGCAGAGGTTTGCATCCCTCAGTGATGGGCTGTGTGGCCTGTCTAGAGCACAAAGCAGTGGGAAGGAGGAGGAGGATGCTGAAAACTGAGGCAGAGCAAGTTGTTTTGTTGCTAGGAGCTGGATGGTGCTGTTCCCATGGCCAGCTCACAGGAGAGTGGAGAAGTAAAGGCACAGGAAAGTGTGAACCACCTGTGAGCACCTCAGAAGAGGGAGAACAGGCTGCAGAGGAGGAAGAGGCAGGTTTTGCCTGACTGTGAATAAGAATACTCACTGCCCATCTCTAAACTTCTCAGTAACTTCTCAGGTGTCCCTGGACTCTTGTGTAACCAGGCTTGGAAGATGCTGTGCTTGCTTTCAAAGCTGTTTTTGACATTCTGCTTCAGCCCTGCTGAACTTTAGAGCTCTTCTTTCCCCAAACATTGCCCCCCTCTCGCATATCCACTCTGTGCAGTGAACAGACCCGAGTTCTCACAGTGTGTTGCAGACACCCAGCTGAGGCAATGCTTGTTTTGAAATAAACCCAGATATCTACCACTGTTCTAATTGAAATAACCTGTTTGTTCCAAGCTTTAAGTTAGCTGATAGGGATTTCCCAGTGCCTGCCTCTGCTGTGCTTGTTGCCAAGGAGGGTGTCCCTGGATTCTGCATTTCCAGAGTTCAGTCATTCAACAAACTGTGCATGAAAGAAAGATGGGCTCTTCCTGAGGTGATTTAGCCATCCTTTGTAAAGCATCTTTATAGTGTGGGGATTTACTTTCTCCTCTGGCTGTAGGTAGGTACCTGTGTCTGAGCACAGCACAGAGGTGAGAATGAGACTTGGGGCACAGTAGGACCTGTTCCTGCTATGTGCAGCAAGGACTGGGAATGATTAGCATGAAACTGGATTTTGTGTTACTCTAAGGCAGTAATGCAGCACAGAATTGACTAGCACATAATTTCATTCTTTCCCATCCCTTAAATAATAAGAGAGCTTCAATCCAGACTTGAAGGAGGCAACTGCTCCGGTGTGGTCATAGGAAAATGTCAGTGCTATGATTGGCCTTTGTAAGGGAGCAGAATTCAGATTCAGTGAAGCAACCCAGGTCTTTACTGCTGCTGAGGTGGGAGATGGCTTACTAGCATTTGTTTTTGTCCTTGCTTTTAGCTCTAGGAACAGCAGTTGTTTTAAATTGCGCCATAATGGAAGTATTAGAGGACTGTGACAGGGTATTGTGTGGATATTCTATTGCTAGATTTGAAAATCTAATCAGGTTTAGTAACCTTCTGATTACAACAACAAAAAAATAATTTGAATGTACAAATGGACTTTGTTAGTGTTCCTTGTTCAGAGAAAGCAGTATGGGTGCATGCAGCATCTTACAGAAGCTAAAGGTTTAAGTTGTTTGTGAGGAGTCTAGAGTCTCCAAATATTTTGCTCTCAGTACATGTGTAGTCACAATGAATTTAGGGAAAATCATGGAATAGAATCATGGAGGTTGCAAAAAGACCCCCAAGATCAAGTCCAGCTGTTAACCCTACACTGCCAAGGCCACTAAACCATGTCACTTAGGGCCTCATCTACACATCTGTTAAATCCCTCCGGCCGGGGATGGTGACTGCACCACTGCCCTGGGCAGCCTGTTCCAACATTTGACAACCCTTTTCATGAAGACATTTCTCCTGATCTCCAGTCTAAACCTTCCGTGGTGAAGCTTGGGGCTGTTTCCTCTCGTTCTGTCACTTGTTCCCTGGGAGCAGAGACCAGTCACCTCCTTGCTCCATCCTCCTTTCGGGTAGCTGTAGAGAGTGATAAGATCCCTCCTGAGCCTTCTTTTCTACAGACTAAACACCCCCCCAGGTGCCTCAGCTGTTCCTCATCCCACTTGTGCTCCAAGCCCTTCACCAGCTCTTGCTGATCACCAAAACAAAGGGATGTGCTGTTGCTCCTGAGCACACAATTTCACTTCCCTGGGCCTTCAGTTTCCCTCTCTGTAAAAGGGACTGACCTCACTTGTCTGTTCAGATTAAGGACCTTAAGGAAATTCATTGCAAGAGACTTCCAAAACCCAGCAGGCTGTATTTGTATCCCTGTGTAGGAGCTTAATACAGTTTTTGATGTTTTCCTAGCCACAATTGCACACAAATACTCATGTCTCTTCTGCAAAATAGATGCATTTGGGGAAATAAATGGCTGTGCTGTGAAGCTCAGTGGGATATGTACCAGTGCTAATAGATAATAGTAGTTGTATGGAATGATTCAGTTTTGGTTTGCCAGAGTGAGCACTGCCAGCCTTGAGGTTGACTTTTGTGGTGTTCTAAGCTCCAGGTTCTTTGCCATAATGTCAAAGCACTGACTCTTCATTATGATTACTATTATCAGTGTAAAACTTGGGCTTACTCTTCTCCTAACTCTACTTAAAGGAAGCTTCTAGCAAATGGAAGTCTTGGGCTAGAATAATACCAAGAGCTGGTCTTTGTCAGTTAACTAGTGCAGTTTGTAGAGGGCAGTAATGCAGATGCTAGCTCCAACTATGTTCTTGCAGGGTTGTAAGCAGGCAACCTAACTGGCAAATGAAAATGCTGTTGGACAAAGCTTTAGGGCAGTACTTCACTTTCCTTATCTCCTCAAGTGATTAGAGTGGTAATAATGCTGTGTAATATAAAGGCAGATCTAAGGGAGTTGAAGCTGGAGAGGCATGTTCATGTCTGGGTACAAATAGCCTCAGGTTGTACCTGTTCAGCAGGAAAGGAGTCCTGACTCTGGTGAGTGATACTGCAAAAAGAGGATTATTCTGAAAGTAGAGGTTTATCAAGCCCTTTTTTGTCAGGGATGTCAGATCCTGCAGAAATCCTGGCTTTCTGGATTTCTTCTATTTCACTCTTTGCAAAATTCTTACATTTTCCAGGTTTGTTTGGAGATAAGTAGTTTAAACCTCAAGTTTTGTTAGTGAACACCACCAAAGGAAACCTGGCATTTTCTAGTGGGAAAACTTCAAAAGCTCGTATCTTCATCAATTTCTCCCTTTCAAAATTGTTCCACAGAAAGGAAGTAAATGACACTTTTTGCAACTTCATTATTCCTGATCAGTGGCACCTACAACAACAGCAGGTTGTTTTCAGTCCAACTAACTGAAGAATCCTGACCTTGTGATTCCTTAAGTGACCCAGAAATAACCTGGATCACCTGAATCTGTGGGACAGGTGGCATGGAGAAAACCACAGGGGCCCACATCTGACTTCCACTGCTTTATAGAGAGCACTTTGGCCTAGAGGCAGCTGTGTGGGGAGGGATGATGTGCAAGTTGTGCTGATACCTTTAGTCCTCACCTTCTGAGGCTGCATTTGAAGGAACGGCAAAGTGAGAGGTTGCAAATAGGTGACACCGTTGAGCTTTACCCTATGTTCAGTTCTTCACCACTTTGAGGTTCACTCCCAGCCCTGTTGCCATACCAGCTCTCCAGCACTGCAGCTGAATTCAGCCCTTTCGCCTGCCTTGCCATGCTTCCATACTTTGTATGTCTGCGCTGGTTTCCACCGTGGTGCTCTCCCCAGCAAGGTAAGATCCTCCTACTGAGTAAGTCGTGCTGGAGCAGACCTATGTAAAGCAACTCACAGAGTTATTGCTGTGTTTCAGGTAGCTTTGCTAGCTCAGAACACACAGGGCTGCCCCAAAGGGCTCTGTGGCTCTTCTTTTCCTTAGGCTTTGAATACCCAAACCCTGAACCCCCTTTGGTACTCAGAGGACTAGTGAGGGCTTACAGGGCAGCACCATTTTCTTTAGCCTCAGCCCTGGTGCAGTCTGTGTTCCAGCAAGAAGGTGTTCTCTGAAATTAAAACAAGTCTGTGATACGTTTAATAGGATTAATGAGTTTAATATCTCCTGACAAACTGAATCTATCAAGATAGTAAAAGAGAAGAGTTACTGGGCAATTAAGTTGTTTCAGTCTTTAGACAGGGTCTTTAATGAACAATTGGTATGCATATACTGCCTGATACTATGTTTTAATACTAGATGATGAAATTATTTCCTGCCAAAAACTTTAAGTGTGGGAAACCAGAAAATATCTTTAAGCCTAAAACTGTTATTTAAATATTCATAAAAGAATATTGGAAAAATGCTAGAGAGCATATTGGCAGCTCCACTTTCCTTTTTAAATAAGAAGTCTTGTTAGTTGGAAGACTAAGTATTCATTTTTCTATTAAAAATCAGAGGGTTTTCAACACTGGATTAGAGAGGCTTCTGTTTTGAAAGTCCATGCTGAAGCATATCAAATGTATTGGTTAAAACTGAGAAACTGGCTGCAAGCCTTCAGCTCTAACATCTGTTCAAGACTGAACAGAACAAAGAAAACATAATGGCTGTGAACAATATGAGGAAGAGAGTATTCTTTCATTCTGAATAGGTTTTTCTGTACCACAGTCACTACAGTAACATTTGAACACTTCCCAGTAGTAAATTAAATAATGGGGTTAACATCTGTATTCTCTTCTCTGCTTTCAGACAGCAGAGAACTCACCTCTCTTGCACAAGTGGCTCTCTTCTTAGGGCTACACTCAAGGTGGTTGCGTGTCACAGTACGGTCATCTCTTCCAAATGGCCTTTCTCTGCCTGTTTGCTTTTGATACAGTTGTTCACAGCCCTGTGTGAGGAGGTGGAGCAAACATGTGGAGTGCAGAAAGCAGGTAGGACTGGGAGGCTGCTGAATGTAAGTGCCTGCACCAGCATCTGACTCGAACCTGAGCGGCACCTCCCAAAACCAACCTCTGAGCAATGTAAGAGGGCTCCCACATGCTTTGTGTTAATGCTTCTCATAAACATAGAGCCCCACAGGTTAAGTAGAAGAGACAAATGTATGCTAAAAAGCATCATATTCTGTAACGAGATGTCCACAATCATATTAGCCTGTAAGAGGGGAGAGCTTTGAAAAGGTGAAGGAAAACGTGCTGTTACCAGTAGTTGTTTCCTTATAACTTCAGGGATAAAGGAAGTGTAATAACCCCCTAATGTCCTCAGCAATCTGCTGAGGTAAGTCAGTAATACACGGAGATGCTGCAGAACCAATTTACTGCAGTTTGTGTGCTACTGATAGGTAAGAAGTTCATAGTGCTTTTATTATTTTGTCTTTCTCTTCAGTCCCCAGGAAGAAACTTCAATGACCTGTGTCCAGAGAGTGGGTAATAACTTATTATAATGCATCATATTGATATTGTTGAGCCTGTATGGAGAAATATTTTAGGAAGCATAGCTGAGGAAGTTAAACATTTTTTTCTTGTCCACAAGGGACTCTCTGGCCTCTGGAGAGGATGTTTCCTGGGTTAAAACTGAGACACGCTTTGGATATATTTGGATAATGTTCGTTATATAGACTCTGTGACTTGCTTATGAATGAGCATGGAAATTAATCTCCTTCTTAAGAGGATATATAGATTAGGGGAAGCTTGAGAGATTATTATATCCTGTTTGAGAAAGTATCAAGTGAATAGAGCTTAATAGCATTCATAATGATGTACTTCTGTCTGACATTAGCATAATATACCTGTATAGGAACTCAAAAATCTATTACTTCATTAACGAAGAGCATTCACACGTTTACTGCAATGCTTCAAACTGTCACTTTTGGCTATGGCTAAAAGTACAAACGCAGTTGGATTTTTGACTGAAGGCAGCTGAATATGTTGCTAATTAAGTCTGTTGTATTAATGTGTCTCTCTCAGAGTGATTTTGGGGTGAAGCTCTTGTTTAAAGGCTGTAGTCACACAAATGAGCTATGGATGGAAAAAGCAGGTTATGTCTGTTCATTTGCTAATGAGGGAAGGGCAGCTCCTTGGCTTCATGGATGAACAGCAGCTTCCTCTTCAGTATGTTAACTGAGGATGGGAAATTTGGGATAAATGGACAGATTTATGACTCTATCTATGAAAAAATAATGGATAGTCATCACTATTTGACCTGCATTGTCTTGTGCTCCATTAATTGTTACTTCTTGTGGTATTGTCAAAACAACATCTACAGAAAAAACACTGAATTAAGAGTTGCTCAAAATGCATTCAGTAAATGTTGACACTGTCTTGGGTTTCCCCTGCTCCTTTATTCAATACCTAACTGAAATATTAATTAACATCTCCAGTTCTGACTTCATCTCATAGTTAAGGATCTGCATAGCTGGGAATTGGCAACTGTTGGGAAAGCAACCTTTAGAATCCCTTTGGATTTGTTTTCCCTTTTAAAATCACAAACAGTGGTGGTGTTGACCTACATAGCCTCTGAGGTTTATTTTCTTTTTAACATAAATTCTTGAAAGTCTACTAATTCTAGCATCCTCAAAAATAAATTAGTGATCCATCAGTAAAAATGACATTAGAAACAACATTATTTCCCATAACATTAATAAGCACTTTTTGGGTGTGATTTATTTTTGCAACAATTACTGTGAAGTCTCCTGGAAGATGTATTTCTGTGTAGTTAATGTAATATACATGTATGCAGTTTTCCATTTTAGTGCCTATTGATTGCTTCATTTTTCATCTCTATTAGGCTATTCTTATCATTTCCTCTGGGCTTTCACAAGTGGCAGACATCAAGGGAAAATTGTAGCAGCATGTCCGATGGGAAATGGAAAAAAGCAAATAGATCAGAGTCTAACAGAAAGGACTGAGTTCAAGTGCACTTGCATCAGGAGATTTGAAACTGCTTTCAAGCCTTTTAGAGATTTGAAAGGATTTTATTGAAGTAACTTTGCTTTTATATGCTTTATCAGGATATGAATTCTAATTGTGAGTGGAGTCCTTGTGCCTGTAAGAGAAGTGTGTCCCTTCTGCTCCATTTGCAACCTCTAAGGTCAAAAGGTTGCCAACCTGACAGTATTTCTCACTATTAGCTGAAAACTGAGGTTCAAGTTCACTGGAATTCCAGTGAATCAGTGCCTCCTGGGGAAAAAGGCTCTCTCAGCACCCTTGGATGCAGCCTCTCTGATTCCAGTAAGGGTGCTGTTTCCTCAAGTAATCCTTGACTTCATCCCACTCACTGCTGGCTGTTCTCCTCCAGAGCCCAAAGGACTTGGGAGACCTTGGTGCTGGTAACAGGGACTGAGGGGGTCAGGTTCCAGCTCAGGGAAGTTATAGCAGGCTGGTTCCTAAAATTCCAGTTTGCTCCTTCAAATGGCCAGGGTTACAAGGCACACTAGTATCAAAATATAAGAGAAGGTATGTTCACTTGTATCCAGTAGATGTGAAGTGTTTCAGTTCAAAACAAGAAGGAGCAAATACAACTGCAGTCTAGAGCCTTGCAGTTAACTGCCTCCTCGCTACTTTCTCCTCTCCTGGCAGTGGTGAGCTCAGAGGGACAGGCTCTGTTTGCAGGTCAGTTGTTGCAATGTAAATTCCAGCTGTGAATTTATCTTCACAGCTCTCAGTAAGATAATTAATTCTCTTCTCATTACTATATCCTGAGTGCCACAGTATGTAGCTGTTTATAGTACAGGCTGATATAATGTAGTTAATATATGTTTTGTTGACAGTAGTAGTTGTAAGTTGCTGGGTTTTTATTTGTGCTTTTACAACTACTTGACAAAGCAGAGTCAGGCGCAGGATTTGGCTTTGGTTGAAGAGTGCAGGAGCAAAATCAGACCACGGGAGCTGATACCTGCTCCTCTAAGAGTGCAGGAGCAAAATCAGAGCAAGGGAGCTGATACCTGATCCTCTAAGAGTGCAGGAGCAAAATCAGAGCAAGGGAGCTGAGCACCTGATCCTCTAAGACTACATTATTCTGCTGAGATCAAGGGTGTTGATCAGGAGCATGGGTGAGAGATCTCCCAACCAAACTTGTACACAACTCCAGTTAAATCTCCATCCTAAACCAGGTGACTAAGTTTGGCCTGTACATAGGGTTCAGAGAAGTATTATAGTGCATGTTTCACCCAGACTATTTCAGAAAGTGCCAATATTTGGATGAATGCGAGTAGGGAGAAAAATCTAATCTACCTGCTCTCTGAATTTCAGTTTTGTCACAGAAAACACTAGCATTGGAATGGATAAACCAGTGCACTCATGATGAATACAAGACTTTCAGGGGTGCCCATGAAGGAGTTATCAGATACCCAATTAAACTTTAGGGAAGGATTTGCATACCTGACTCCTGTAGCCTACTTTGAAAATCCTACTAGCTCTAACTATTCTGTAATGAAGACCTTTGCAAGTTACATGGCAGAAGTCTTATGCCCTTTTCATTTCATGCATTTCTTCTCTTAGTGCAAGCAGCAAAACATTTTGAAGAGGTGTTTCCTTGTGAATAGTAATTTGGAGGTTCTGTTTATGCCCTTCCAGAAAGGTCAGCTTAAAAACTCCCCTGCAAGATTAACCACTGGGGCAAAATCAAGTATTAAACAAATGGTATAAAGGATAAAAGTTGAATTATTTGAATTAATTTAAAACTCTTGATTGAATACTGCCCTCTGCTTGTGATATGGCACTGTTGGGGCTTTCCACTTCCTCCACTAGCACTTCACATTCAAGAAGGCTTTCCAAGGCCACTAGCTCCCACTATCTTGGTGGGGAAAAAGACTTCTAGGACCAAAACCTTTTTACTGAGAAGAAGAAAAAAAAGTTCACAACTTGTTTCATTGTGGCCTTATCTTCTGTGAAAGAAGATAATACCTTGATCATCCAGTGGCCCTGCAGGCTCTCTAGCAAGCCACCACCTAGGACATTTTTGATAAATGATTTATTATTAGATATTACAAGTTTTGCAAGCTGTTCCTCAGACTATTTTGGCCTGTTTTGTACTACTGCTACAGTCAGCCTGCCTTAGTGGTACATGGTGCTTTCTATTTTGGGCACAACTTCACCTTCTTGAAGCCTCAGTGTAGTGTGTTTATGTGACCTTTCTGCCACCTGCAGGGATCTTTGCTTTCTCCTGCACTTCTGAGGTGTATGGGGGTTTCTGAACTTAGTTCAACTTGTTCTTCGTTGCAAAAAGAATCTTTCACTCTTTGGTTAATCCAACATGGATGTTGAATTTAAACACACAGGGATCTGTGTCCTCATGTTCTGCATGAACAGGCATGAAGAACTGGAGCTGCAGTGCTGGCCAGAGCCAGCTCAAGAGTTGCTTTCCCTGTGGCTCCCTAATCAGCTACTTGGTGAAACAGTCATGTAGTGGTACTGAAAAATCAGTCCTGGCATTCTGTCTGGTGTGACATTTACTTGATGCACATGGGGGTGTCTGATTCTCCCATTACAGCTGCATTTTTTGGCACTAAGTTTCTCTAGTCTCTCTGAGCACGCCAAAGCCATGGCCACTGCCAGCAACAGGCTGTTGTAATATAACCCTGCTCTTGTATTTCTCTTTTTAAGGCCTTGAAGGTGCTACTGCTGTTCATGTATGCAAGATCTGATTTGTGTTGAGAATAGGCAGCTGCAACAGGTGTCTTTGTAGAATGAAATAGCTGTATAATGAGCTGGTATACACATAAAGTAACTTCATTGGATTTCTAACTTCCTACACCTGAAACTACTTCATCCAGGTCCCTGTGAGGTAAGAGCAAGTTCATATGAAATGCAGATCTCCTTAGAAAGAGACCTCTTTCCACCTAAGACTGGGGAGGATGAAGCACTGTAGAGCACACTTTATGTACCAGCCTTGAAATGCTGATCAAAACTCCTAGACATCCTCACTCCTTGAGCTGGCTGTGCCATGCATGTCATGTAGATGGCAACCAACCCTTCTAGTATCATTGACTCTTCAAATGTTCACCAACCCTGCTGCAGGAACGTGCCCATTCTAATGGCACAAACCTTACTTTTGTTCCCTAATGTGTCACCCTTTCTCTACCTTTGGTGGGCCTAAAGAGCTTTGTGCTTTCATTCACTTTGTACTTTTTAAGCAAGCCTCCTAGAACAGCACACACATTCCTACCCTGTATTTTTGTTGGGTGTGATACAACTAAGGAGGGTTTCTGCTGAGGGGAAGCTGAAACTCAGAAGACCTGAGGATGAGAACCTTTAAAAGTTGGCTTATTGCTCAACATAAACCACTTACCTTTTCAGTCACTTCCCCAAAAGAGAATACACTAAGAACCATAAGCTTGGCTATTTCTCTGGAGCAACTGAAGACATCAAATGCCTGGCACCTTTCTAGGCTGTTCCCTGTGGCAGTCCATTTAGTGGGAAAATATAACATTTGCTAAAAATCTAGTAGGACAAAGTTGCTGAAGTAAATTTGCTGAGATAAAGCTGGAGTGTTTTGGTGATGAGGCTGAAGGGAGGACTGAAGAGGAGGGTAAGACACAGGAAAATTAAGGAGGCAAATTGTGTCTTCACTCAGCCAGTGCTGCTTTTGGGAGTGCTGACAGTGGGAAGTTTTATAAGGACACAGATTCAGGCAAAAAGCAGAGAGATTGAAATATCATCCATCTCTTCTAGTGATAATAATTTCTTAGCTTTTATCTCTGTGAATCTAAAAGCACTTAGAAAGCAGTTCATATCAATTTTCCCTGTGGTCATCTTGGAGCTGAACTAGAAATCGAACTTGAGTGCTGGGTTTGGTGAAATGCTGGTGTCAGGGTCTTTGCCAGACTTTGTCCCTGTTGGATATCTAGTGTGCTCCCTTCCTGGTGTTCTGCCTCCTTGCTCGTGGCAAGGAACAAAAGGGAGGGCATTGGGAATGGGGATTATGTTGGAGCTTTTGAGCCAGTTTGCTCATTTTTGGGGACTGGGTAGAAGGGTGAGGAGGGCAGGTTTTGTACAGCAAGGCTTTCTTGTGGCCTTGAGAAAGCCAGCAAGTCCGGTGAATGATTGTCTCTATATCGTTACTGCTTTGCAAGGGTGGTGAGTGAAAAAAATCTCTTGAATTCATTGTTATCAGATTATCTCCTGTTACAGGTCCTAAATCCTTATTCAGGAGAGCTGTAAGGAAACCCTCGTAGCTGCATTTGTATTCCTGTATGTCTGAAGTGTAAGCTGGTTGGTTTTGAACGACAGTCAGAAGCTAGTTAAAAACAAAGTGATTTCAATGCAGGAGATAATGTTGCAGTGACTCCAGGCTGCTTAGCCTGTCTCATCTCCAGCATCAAATTCCTTACATGTAAGGAAACCATTTATGAATCCCACAAACAGGTTCTGATCCTATCAGGGAATTTGGGCAACTCAAAAAGCTCACAGTCAGCGTGAAGAAGTAGGTGTTCTGCCTTTACACAAGCCGCAGATAAAACCTTAGCCTAGGTATATGCAATAACACAAATGTATGTCATAGCTGATTTCCTTTTATATCTTCTTATTCCAGTTGACAACACGAGTCAGATGTACCAGATATACTTAATCTGGAGAAGTCTCAGCTGTATCATTTTTTCCTCTGCTTTTATATTTCCTGCCCTTCTAACATTCAGACCTGCTGATCTTATTTCTTCTGGCCATCCTTCTCCATGTACTCTTTTTCCTGTTTCTATTTCTGTAGCTTTGTGCAGCTTACTACAAATGCACATAATATAAATATATAAAAATGAATGTACTCCTAGCTACCTGCCTTTACTTGCTGCTTCCAGGAGAAAGAGAATGTAAGTAATAAATGAAGTCTGGTAGGTAGAATGAAGGTGGAAATAAGTTTGCAGAGCACATCATGTCTGTGGATGTAGGCTACTTTGTGGTAGATGTGTGTTTATTTTAGAAGTGTCTTAGTTACTGTTGGCTTTCCTTTTACCTCTTCCACACTTAACAAAAATATACTAATAACTTTCATGCAGTAAATAGAAGAGTAGCACTTAATGGCTTTAAAAGAAATTTGGAAGAGAAGCCACTTTTTCATACTGAAAACATTGCTAAATAATAAATCTTTCTCCATTTAAATCTTTCTTCATCACAAATGAGAGCTGAGATCAAAATGCTTCAATACTTTTGAGAGGAAACATTTGTAGTTTGTAATGTTGGATTGAAGTTTTCTTCTACATTCAATGTGTGAGAGCTTTAATTTTCAGGTTGTTGATTACTTGAAGGTTGGTATAACAATCTCTGCTCCTGGGGGCAGGGGAAGTGCATTTGTTCTGCTTTGTGTGGTTTTGTGAAAGTGAGTGGGCACGCTCATTGTAACTCCCTCAGGTCTGACTCTGTAGTAGCACGGTGAAAGGGTGACAAACCTCTGCGAGGTTGGGCAACAGGTATTGGGATAGTGGAGATGTTGGTTGGTGGCTTGACCAGAGTTTTAACCTCACTAGTCTGTCACCATGGTGTTATCCTGAGATATTGTTCAGAAAGGATTTGCAGTGACTGTTTCCTGGAAGGTCAAATTGAAGATGATAGACAAATCAGGAACATAGGAAACGATGGGGCAGGGAGATGTGGAGGGGTTCAAAGGAAATGGGTCTCAGTCTGATTTCATGCTGACGTGCCAGCTGCTAGAAGACAGTGAACTCTATCCCAGCCTAAACAGGACAGTTTGGCAGATACTGGGAGGAAATTATAAGGTGTCAAGGTTCAGTTCCTTCTGTAGGACACCAGTCAGGACTAGAAAGCAGATCTTGGTGTAACTTGGTGGAAGGAATTGACACCTCTCTGGAAAGCAATTGTCTTTGTTCAGATGGGCTGAAAATTGCATAAAGATATAAGACACAGCGAGCAGATGCACTAAAAGGGCAAGACCAAAAGACCACACGGAGGACCTCAAGTTCAGCCACCCTGCCTGGGCAAGGGGAGCTGAAGCTACACAAGCAATGGAAACACAGGATTCTTCAGGCTTGCCTATGAGCAAAAGTGCTTTTAGCATCCTTACCCAAACCACATGGAAAACCTCAGCAATACAATCACCCCTCTGAACACTTGTGCCAACACTTGCATGGTCTCCTGGTCTCTCTGGCATGAATCAACAGTGAATAGGAGAATGTTGTGTTTTTCTCTCTGAACTTCTCCTCTTTTGCCCCATGCCAGAACTGGAACTGAGCAATTGAAATCACAACGAATACAGAGATTTCTGTTGAGGGCCATGTAATTTGTTTCTGAATGGAAGGGAGAATATAGATTTTTGTGGAGAACTTTGTTGTGCTTGTTTATAACGAAGCAAAACTGCATGTTTACACAAGGAAAAGGAACCAGAGAAGTTGTAACACTGGTGTTTTGTTTGAAACCTAATTTTTCTTGTTAATTAAACCTCTGCAGGGCAAGCCTTATATATGACACTTGGTGTTACAGATGGCAGGGGCTGGGTTCTAAGATCTCTGGTTTGAATCATTACCCCCGTGTAATATATCGTGGGCCAACCATGCATGATGTTCTTGACAAGGATAAACCCAGCTGGCTCATAGTAGCAGAAATCAACATTTATTTCAGCCAGCTATTGAGTGATAGTCCTTTCACTGTAGCTCATGTTGCCAAGTGTGCTTTCCAGAACTCCTGAGGACATTGCTGCATGTTGTCAGGAGCAGTGATTTTTCACACTCCTGCTCTTTATGACTGTCTCAACCTTACCCTTAGTTTCCAAGTGTAAAACTGTTTTCTTCATCATCTAGTAAGAACATTTCGAATGAATGCATATGGTAAAATAAATCTGGGAAGCTCTTCCTGTCTGTTCTGGAGAAAGCTGCATTCCAGACATTGTGGGGTGGGATTGTGAAAGGGAGACTATTTTGGTGCATGCTTTTTTTTTTTAGAACAGCTCTAAGAAAGTACATGAACAAGAATGCAGAATTTCAGCTCATGGGAACCAGAAACTGAGAAGGCTCCAGGATCTGTGGGTCAAGAGGAGAACTTTGTGAACTTCTGCATGTAAGACATACTTTCCTAGTCCTGTGCTGTACTTTTCACCTTTCATGAACTGTGTGGAGACCCAAACATGTGCAGTGATACTACAGAGGAAAACAAATGGGGAGGAGTGAACTGATACAGGCAGTGAAATGCTAGACAATCGGGACTGACTGTGAGGGTGCTGTAGCACAGCCTGGTTTAGTTCAGAAGGATACTTCAAACTCTGTGAGCTTGTAAACAGCGCTCTTCCTTCTGATCTTGTTCTTGGCTTGACTGATCTCACTGAAGAGGAAGAGGTGTCTGCTGAACATACTACAAACCTGAGGAAAGCTGTTTTACAGTAACAGGGAAATAGCTCTTTTAAAAAGAAATTTATTTCTTGAAGCAAGGCATGTTATTTTACTGCTACCTACACATTTAAGAAATGTACATAGGAAATTTGAGGTGAGCTTTTAGACAGAAGCTCTTCCCTGTGAGGGTGCTGAGGCGCTGGCACAGGGTGCCCAGAGAAGCTGTGGCTGCCCCATCCCTGGCAGTGTTCAAGGCCAAGTTGGACACAGGGGCTTGGAGCAAGCTGCTCTAGTGGAAGGTGTCCCTGCCTGTGGCAGGGGGTTGGAACTGGATGAATTTTAGGGTCCCTTCCAACCCAAATCAGTCTGGGATTTTATGCAGAGCTCCTTTTGAATTTGAAACACATCCTGGATGGAGCCATTGGAAATGTAAACAAATTGCTGAAAGCTGAATTTCAGATGGAACATGTGATAAGTCTCTCAGCCCAGGAACATAAATCCACTCCTAGAGAGGGAGGAACAGGATTGCACCAGTTATTATTGCAAATTCCAGGTTTCCTTCCGTTGGCAGAAGAGGAACTGCAGGGGCCAGAACAGGCAGGATTATTTACACTTTATCCTTCTTTCCTGTTGATCTGTCCTTGCTCTTCTCTTGAAGCCTGAAGTCTTCAGGAGCTCCCATGTGTAAAGTTTATGTCATCTTATGGATGGGGGACAAAACTCTTGTAGGGTGTAAAGTGTTCATTACACAAAAGGAGAGCGTTGGTGGCTTTGAACAGAAACTGTAAGGTGGCAGCTGGTTGGGTTGTTCAGCTCCTCAGACAGCCCCCCATTACTGCTCTATCCAGAGACAGGCAGTTTGTGTTTGCAAGTAATGTGCAAAAATCTCCTGTGCTTGGTGGGAGGTGTTTGTCCAAGAGCCAGGACTGAATGTGTTGCCTAAATGAACACTGCTTGATCCACTTGGCTGTGCATCTCTGTAAGTCATTTATATAAGTGCACCCAAAATAAATGGCATCTTGATTACTTCATCACTCTGGAGTTATTGTAACTGAGAAGATGGTCAGAGAAGAGCAGCTAAGAAGCTAACAGGAGCCTGAAGGGTTTGATTAATAAAGAAAGTTGCTGGAAGGTGCTGTGGGTGACTGAGGGAGCATAATAGAATCATAGAACAGTTAGGGTTGGAAAGGACCTTAAGATCATCACGTTCCAACCCCCCTGCCATGGGCAGGGATGCCTCACACTAAACCATGCCACGCAAGGCTTCGTCCAACCTGGTCTTGAACACTGCCAGGGATGGAGCATTCACAACCTCCCTGGGCAACCCATTCCAGTGCCTCACCACCCTAACAGGAAAGAACTTCCTCCTTATATCCAATCTAAATACACTATAAACATTTGAAGAACAAAAATATGAAGAGGAATTAGTCAAGACAGAAACAAAGTGAAACTGGAGGTGTGGAATAAATGCAAGGAAGAGTATTCCTGACAGTGAGATGTTTCAGGCTGTGAACACAGTACCTCAGAGGGACCCTTAACCAATTGCATGTCTGAAACTCAATTGAATAGACAAGGAATAAAAACCTGTAGCAGGTGATCCTTTATGGCGGGGCAGGAGGAGATGGTGAGTGGCTTAGTCGTGGCAAGATTAAGTGCTGGTAATTTGGCTGGCTCTGTGATATTTTAAAGTTGAAACATCATGTAGGTGTACAAACAGGGACAAGTTAGTTGAGCAGTTTAGTGCATAGACCTTGTGGAAGGGGAAGCTGGAAGTTGTCAGTCCTGAGATTTCTGGGAAAATATATTACTGTCAATACAGCTTCTAATTTCATTTTGAATTAAATAAATACACTTTGTGATAGGAAATGGATTTTTAATTGCGTATTAGATAGCTTTAATTGCATTTAGACCAATCCCAGTTGCTCCACAGTGCTGCAGATGTTAGAGGTGTGCAAGAAGTCCCAGAACCATGTATCAGGAGGAGCCCTGTGCTTGTGCATGTTGGTTCTGCTCCAGGGCAGGACTAACCACCACTTGTGTCTCAGCACACTTACTAGAAAGCATCTTTTTAAAGTGACCCAAACAACTTCAACATACAAATCAGTAGAAATGCAAAGTGAGTATGCAGTGAAGTTATACTGCTCTGAAGTGTTCTTCACCCTGGATGGGGGCATGAGGTTTCCCCTCAGCCAGCTAGGCTCCTGCTGCCCTGAAGAGCAGTATCTTCATCCACCTTCATCTTTCCTTCTTCCCTCCTTCATCCACCTCCTTTTAGTTAATTCCATGTTATCAGACAACAAAAAATGAAATGGATAAACTCAGGTCTATGTGATATGTCTTTATGTTATAATGCTTCTTAGTTGCCCAAAATCCTCTGCAGGAAAACATCCTGGTAGGGCCATAGAATTATCTCCAGTATTTAGTATAAATTCAGTATTGTCAGCAAGAAAGATCACTTCCAACACTCACACGGTATTTTACTTTTAGCAAAGCCATTACTGGAGTCATGTCTTCTCTTTATATTAACGTAGTATAAACTGTAACCTAATAAAGATGTCAAATGCATGAAATCAATTAGGTACAGATTTAAGGAGTGTATATAAAGGAAATGTTCTGATTTACCTTCACAGTTGTTGAATACAAACTTTGCATTGGTTCAAATGTGGAAGGATTCAATTGACTCTATTTAATTCCATTAATTAATTTCTGCTATTGGTTTATTTGCCTCTTTACTTCAGTTTTAAAACGTGGGTCCCAGTTATAAGATTCTCTTCAGTCATAACAATTTGAAATTACAAGGTTTATTAAACAATATCATTTAGACTCTACGAGCTTACTAGTTAAAACCTTTGTTCCAAGTTAATCTTCAACTTCACAGAAGGATTTCAGGTTTTTAAAAGATTTTTGTTTCTGTTTTCCATTAATTTATAACTGAGCAATGTGGAAAGCCTCTTATTCAATAGAGAGTTTCCAAAACATGCCCAAGCCCACTGTTTTTAGTTAACAAGGGAAAAGCACATGAACTGATTTTTTTTTCCAGTATTTTGTCCAAACTAGTGAGAACTCTGTACAGAAATGCAGGTAGGAATACAATTTTTCCTGTGCTGTCTCATTGTGAAGCAGATTTCCATAATGCTTCGTTGTTGTTAAAGCTATCACTGAACTGCAGAGAGCCTCAGACTTGCAAATAGCAGCAGCTGGGAAACAGTTGGGAAATGTGTTTGTTGGGTGGGTTTGGGTTTGGTTGGGATTTTTGGTTAGTTAGTTTTGGACTGGCTGTGGACACTGCACACTCAGAAACTCTACTGACAAAGTGAGCAGAAACAATCCAGTTAATTATCTGGAGTTGTATCCTGTGAGCAAGTTGTGTGTGTGGGAAGAGTTGCTAATGCTGCGGTGCTGCTCCTGTTAAGATTGCAATGTGATGTGTAGGATGCGATGTGTTGCTGGCTGGGGGAATTGGGCTCTTGTCCATTGCACAGAACAAATGAGCTACACGTGGTCAGTTTGATCTTCTTGAGCTTTTATTCATGCTAAGCCCTGGGCATCCGCAGACCAAGGGGCTCCTGTATTTCCCCATGTGATGGTGCTTGCTTTGTAGGAGCCATGCTGCCCTACTTCTGGTGTAAACCTTGTCCCATTTCTTTCAGATCCCTTACTGGATTGCCTCAGGCTCTGTCTCCTCAGGCAAAGCCTCTCAGTGCAAGTGGAAGAAGCTCTGCTGTGTGTGCAGTGAGCAGAACTGGTACATAACAGGGCATGTCCACTCTCCCAACAGCCTGCCCTTGAGAGCTGTGTGGCTCTTTTCATAGAATCAACCAGGTTGGAAAAGACCTTTAAGATCATTAAGTCCAACCGTTCCCCAGCACTAACCCACGTCACTGAGGGCCTCATCTACATAGTTGTGAACACTTCCAGGGACGATGACTCCACCACTATTCCAATGCCTGACTTTTTTAAGCATGTCCTAGGGTGAGGATCAGGCCAGTGTGATGTGTAGCTGTCAGGAGCCTTTATTGAAGTCCTTTAAAACCTGGGTCTCTAATGCACTGAATACTCTGCCCCAGTTTTGGGGCACCTGAGCAATGTTTAAGGGTGTGAGTGCTTGATTCTACAGGCTTTACTGGGACTTGAATTTAGGAAGTACTTACATGATGAGTTAGGGGTTTGGAGACTAGGGATCTTGTGCCAAACAGTGCAGCACTGAGCCCCCAAGCCAGCTGACAATCCAAAAACCCATCAGGGTTTATTTTTACAGTTAAAAAGACAAAGGTCATGAGTAATGTATGTGGTCAAATCAATCGTGCACATTCAAAGCATCAAGTTAATCACAGAAAGAGAATGGGGCTGTGTACTATGCTTTAATGTTCACTTCTGGGAAATGAAGGTGGAAGAGGCCACTTCTGTTCACTCCTTGGAAGTAATAGGCAGCAGCTGTAGCTGGCTGGGCAGTGGCTTGTGCCATGAGATCACTCTGGAAAACAGAATTAGCAACGGATCGAAGTGCTGGAGTTATGATCTGACCTATCCTATGGTTGTGTCACTGAGTGTCTTCAAGGGAAGAGCATTCAAAAGTGCTCCTAAACACTCATCATCTAATGAGACAGAATAAAGAGTAATTCTTTAGGGAAAGGATGAATGAAACCAGCAGATGTGCCACACCACTTCTTTCACAGTGCTCAGCCTGAAAACGAAGGGTTTCCAAAAGGCACTGGGGGGTTGTGGATTGGTGGACTTTGATGGGATATACCACGCCTGGGATAATCACAGTTTTTGTGCCCACTGGGCTTTGTACTGGATGAACTCCTCAGCTGGTATGATAGAAACAGATTGGGGTGGAATTCTTTCATGTGGCTTTGTTGTAGATTTGGCTTTTTGAAACCAAGTGGATTATTTGGGCAGGTTGCTGTGAACGCTAACTGGGAACAATTTTCTAGGTAGATCTTCCATAAGCTGTAGCTATTCTTGGGGCCAACTGAGGACCCTGCAGCTGGGGATGGTGTTTCCTATTACAGCTGGAGGCAGGGAGTCTTTAAGGATTAAGAGGAAAATCCCACCAGGGCCTTGCTGCATCTTACAAAAAACAGCTTAAAGTGATGTTTCCAGTATTCAACTAAAAGTCCTTTGGAGCAGCGAAGAGTTGTCATGGATACTCCAACTCCAGGGCACTATAAGGCTCATCATTTGTTACATCTATAAAATCTTCAGCACTTTAAAATCTGCTGTCAGTATCATTGCAAACCTACATCAAAGCAGATGGTACAGTGCTACAAGAATAACCCCTCCATCTCTTCAGGCATGGTGAGGGCTCTGTTGCTCAAAACCCTCCCTGCCATCACCTGAGCACCATTAGGAAACTCTTTAATGTAAATAAAGGAAGAATGTGTCATTGTTTGACTAGAGATTCCTTACTGCTATGCAAGTGTAGCTGCCTTTAGTCTAAAGCCTTCTGCGCTCCATTAACTGAGGTGAGCTATTTTGGGTATGTGACACAGGTTGATGAACACAGACCTGCAACCCCAGGGCTTCTTTATGTATTTTGGAGGTCATGGCAAATGCTCTGATGAAAAGTTGACTTGATTATTTGTTTTATTGGGAAGAGCTGGGAGAAATTTTCTTAATGTGGAAGTTGTAAACTGGAGAGAATAAGGAAAATTGGAAAAAAAAACCCCATAAGTAACCTTTTTAGCTTTGGAGTGGATCTGTATTTAATAATCTGGAAGACTCTACCCTATTTCCCTATTTAATTGCATATTAGTGCAATAGATATCTCTGCATCTCTCTGGAATTAATTTTAGCTAGGTCCTGACATCACAAGGAGCCAGCTTAATAGAGGATGGGTCCTGAAAGGCAAACTTCTTCCATGTTTCCTTCAATACTCTATCTAGGAGCTGACAGCCAGCAACTACAGTACCTGTAATATTGCTTTGCTTAGCAGGTAAAACATATATATTTTTTTTTTTAGAAGACTCAGCTTTTGGGCCTGGTTCTAGTAAAAATCTTTTAAATTGACTTGAGTAAGTGCACCAGGATTCACCTGATCCCCCTTTTAATATTCACGAGAATAAAGTGTAACTTCTCTGAGAGTGTGGTGCTGATGCTTTATTGGCTTGAGTGAAGCAGAGAACAATTAAAGTCTGATTGGAAAAGATGTGTCTGCTCCTAATAATGCCTCTAGCTGTAATTAGTGTGGACTAATAAATGTGTAATTAAAGGTGATGTGCACTTGCTGAGCACTGTCTGCCACTGCAGGGGACAAATATAGGCTCGCTTATCGTTGACTGTCATGATGCCATCACCAGTTGCCAGCAACCCTTTAAAATGACATCTGGAGTCAGAGCAAACCTGTGGGCAACAGCTCAGGTAGGTCATGCTTGACAGGTCCCAACCCTGTTCCAGGGCAGTCATGGCACACACAGGCTTTGTTCCATGAACAAAGATGAGTGTGTGTAGGTTTGAACTGCAGAAGAGCTGCAGAGGACTGCACCCCTGAGTTGCAGAGGATGGCTGTGTTTCTAAGAAGGAAAACAGAAGGGGAAAACCACATCTCCTGCCACATCCCGGCCCTGAGCTAAGTACTGGAGGCACAGGAGGCTGTGACCTTCTTCTCTGTCTGTTCTCAGTGCTGGAAGTGAATCCAGTGATAGCACGTTGCTACTGAAAGATTAAGAACAAATCCAGCCTCTTCCTGAGCTGTGCTTCAGGGTCTTGTCCAGGGCCTATCGGAGATAAGACATTTTCTTGCAGCCTTCACTGCATTAGGCCTTTATTCTATATAGCCAGTACACTTCTGCAGGAGCACTTCATTCTCTCTAGCTTTGCCCTGTTTTCCAGCTGTGGTGTTTGTGATGTTACATTCTACACCCAAGTCAAATCATGTACTACTTTGCTTCACCTCTTATGCAGGATATTGTTCTGGTCTCTCCCTTTCAAGTGAAGGTGAGCACCACTATAGTGAGAGAGGATTAGACAGGGATAAACCCTTCCTTCCTGCTGTCAAAAAAAAACCAAAAGGTCTTGGTGGTGGTTTTGAACTTGAAGTGCAAGAATAAATATGTGAAGTTCTCATTTATTTTGATCAGTGACTGAATTGAACTTGGATGAATCATTGATTTGTCCTTTATTGTTTTGTGTAGCACATACATCTGAAATTAAATCAAAGAATGCATCTAGGCCTTAAAAGTAATAGGTTTGGCTATAGGCTTATAGAAAATTATCTACTCTTATTCAGGGTGATAGTAATAAATACTGAAAACCATGTGTCCTCCTATGAGATACAACAGACCTGTAAAAATTGCTACTGTAACTTGCAGGCTCTGTGCTATAAACCTCTTTTCTTGTCTAGTGTGTCCACTGGGGTTAGTTGCTTTCAAAAGGGATAATGTTATTGAGGTTTTGGCGTTGTCCATGGGAAGGAACCAGTGTAAAGATGCAATATCTGTTTGTAAAGCAAGAGGAGACTTTCCAATAGTAACCTTTAGAAATAGCTGTGTGGTTTGAGGCTTGGAGGAGTTGCAGTGTTTTCTTTTCTTTGACACCCAGGAGAAACTGTGAAGCTGCCTCATGAAGGGCTGCACAAGTGATGCGGGTACATCTACACTGCAATGGATCACCAGACATTAGCTTCAGCCTCAGGTACACCAACCTCTCAAGGAGAATAAATCACAAACACTTGTTGCTGAAGGCAACCTTCTGCATGGTTAAAAATATCAAAAGGGAAAGAGGGCTTGATAATAATGAAGTTTGGGAATTTGAGAAATTACAGAGGTCACATCACATCCCACTGGCCCCTGAGCAAAACTGTATCAAGGTGTTTTAGTTCTCTGACCTTCTTTGTACCTATTTGAAAGCCACAGTTTTTCACCTAAAGTGCTCTAAAGGAGATTAAACTGCTTTTTAACATCTGCTGCTCTCATGGTGTGTAGGAAGAGCTATCACGTGCTATTAAGATGGATGGGTTTTTACTTGATTTGGAAAAAGTGTTTAAACATACTTTGGTTTATGTTTCTGTCTTCTATTATACTCTGAAAATGAGGGAAGAAATACCTTGCTTTGATTTGGTGACTTCCATTCAGTAGGAAATAAATCTCTAAGCAGCCCCACATCTGGAGGTCAGTTCTCTTGCAGGCATGAATAGCGGCATCTGTTTCACAGCAGGCAGCACGTGTGTAATAATGCAGTGCAGAAGTGTATCCATAAAAAGTAAAAATGGGGAAAAAATGGGGAATAAAACTATAGACTGGTTGTTTGAGTAGCAAGGACAATTAATATTTAAGAATAGTGTGATGAGTATCTTATGAGGACAGGATGAGAGAGCTGGGGGTCCTCAGCCTGGAGAAGAGAAGGCTCCAGGGAGAACTTAGAGCAGCTCCAGTGCCTAAAGGAGCCAACAAGAAACCTGGACAGGGGCTTTGGTTAAGGGCTTGTAGGGGCAGGACAAGGGGGAATGGCTTTAACCTGCCAGAGGGGAGACTGAGATGAGCTCTTAGGCAGAAGCTCTTCCCTGTGAGGGTGCTGAGGCACTGGCACAGGGTACCCAGAGAAGCTGTGGCTGCCCCATCCCTGGCAGTGTTCAAGGCCAGGTTGGACACAGGGGCTTGGAGCAACCTGCTCTAGTGGGAAGGTGTCCCTGCCTGTGGCAGGGGGTTGGAACTGGATGAGCTTTAAGGTCCCTTCCAACACAAAACAGTCTGGAATGAGTCTTCATTCCTATGAATGAAGGATTTGATAAATATCCTCTGCCTTTCTTATTCAATGTGATCGTATCTTACTTGACACTGACTTAATCAGAGAGGTCCTTTTGCTCAGGACAGAGCTGCTCCAGCTCCCAGCTGCCCAGCAATGCTGACCTTTGGTGCAACATTGGCTCTGGTGGTTTTGACTCTCATTCCAAGCACAAATCTGAATTCATGACTGTGCTCTGCTCAGTTTCTAAGTTCTTCGGGACAGAACAGCAGCAGGCATCGAAGAGAAAATGGTGGTGTTTGCAGTATACTCTAGTGCTGCTGATTAGAACCAGTGCTCTGATTCCCTGATGTTCACTTGGGGTCTGTAACCCAGGAATACAGGCTTCGTGCTTGAAACAGCCTTGCAATCAGATCTGGAGAAAGCCCTCTGGAGGACTAACTGTGGAGTTTTGAACTTCAGATGAAAAGCCAGTTGCCAAGTCTCTTATGTATCTGAATTTCCCTTGACTTTAATAAGAGACTGAGCTGAGCAGAGGATGCAGACATCCAGCCTGAGCTTTCTGGAATTCAGATCTGCTGTTGCCTGATACACATTGCCTTGTATAAGTCATTTAGGTTGTACTGAGGATCAGATTTTCTTCCTGTTTTATATTTACATGCTTTGCCCAGAGCTTGCCTCTGCTGGGATTAAGGTATTTCCTCTTGTGAGGTTACTCCAGTGATGAGTACAAAGTGCAAGCTGAGCAGAGCTTGTTTAATGTTTGGGTTCTAAGAAAAGCATTCTGTACATTACAGCAGTGGCTCTCAGGGCAGGTTATATGCATGTATAGGGTGCTCCCGGTGAGGAGCAAGAGGCTGTGTCCGGCTGCCTTTGTATCCCACAGCCTTTGGGATTGGTTTCACATTCACCTGGATGGGCCTTTTGAATGCAGGCTTAAACTTCTTGGGATATTCTTAATAGGAGCCAGAAGGATGGCTCGTGCCTCCCTCACCTCTCTAATGAATGTAGTGCATCAGAGGTTGGTGCTTTGTCCCAGGGGTGAAAGCTTCTCGAGCTCAGCCTATTTGCTAAGACCTCCACTGCTTTCTTGGTAAGGAGATTAGTTGAGGCAGTAAGTTCTGCTCCCTTAGGAACTGTGGTGCATTGCCAGTTTGTAAATACACAGATGGCATCACAAGAAAAACCCCAAATACTCTAGCAAGCTGTGATGTCTGAAACATTGTTTTATGTTCTAATACAATCTTGCTTTGATATTGAGCACTTGGATGTAACAAAAAGGAATGTGCAGCTTTAATTTTTCACAGCTAAAGAGAACAGCAACATCATAATAGTGGGTGGCCACTGTTAGTGTATTTGTAGGAAAACCCCCCAGACATCTTCCTAGTGTCAAGTTGATGCTGTGTTTTCTGAAGTGTGTTTAGTCATAGTGTAAGAACCTTCAAGAGAGGTGAAAATATAACCAACCCTCTTTAGCCTCCAACTAGCCTTTGTAATTGCACATCTTGTAGCTCTCACCTCGGTGTCCCAGATGATTCGAATTCTTACGTTGACTTGGAGGAGAGTGAAGCTGCCAGATACTTTAATGTAGCTTTGTATTTGTCACATGAGATGTTTGGCTTGGAGAAATCAATTCCACGCTTTTATTTTACTTGAAGAAGGAAGAACATGGAGCTCTGAGTGCCATGAGTTGTTTCATGCTTGAATTTCCTTTCACATTTCAGTGCAACAGCCTTCTACAGTACTCTCCCTAAAACTTGGTGAGAGATTGAGCTGTTGGTGCATGAGATGTCACTTGGCATCGTGGTCCTTGGAACCGTATCGCTGTGTTTCTGCTTCCTTCTCCATCCAGGATGTGTTTCAAATGCTATAACCAGGGCTTCTGCATAAAATCCCAGACTGGTTTCTGTTGGAAGGGATGTTAAAGCTCATACAGTTCCAACCCCTGCCACAGGCAGGGACACCTTCCACTAGAGCAGGTTGCTCCAAGCCCCTGTGTCCAGCCTGGCCTTGAACACTGCCAGGGATGGGGCAGCCACAGCTTCTCTGGGCAATATGCAATGTGCTGCAGACAAACAGCAATGGGTGCCCTTTGTCCTTGGCCCCCAGGGACTGCCCTCAGCACTCCTGCTCCACTGCCCCTCACGCTGGCTTGAAAATCTTAAACGCTTCATGCCAGGCACTGTGAGGGCTCTGCTGTTCTCTCCTGCTCCACCACACACCTGGTGAACAAGCCCAGCCTGTCCTTGCAGACACGTTTGAATAGATCATTGTTATGATCTTCATCAGCACATGCAGGTGGGGGAGAAGAGAGCATCTTCCTGTGCCTCCCATATTTAGAAGCTGTAAATAATCCAATAAAATGGCAAGTTTCCTGGAAAGCACTTTGTGTGATCTAAGCATTTTTCACCCTCATTTGTCATCTCTGTAAAGTATCTGGTTTTCTTATAGATTTATTGTTTTCTTTTGCCTAGTAATTCTCTAAGACTGTCAGTGAGTAACATTTTTTTTTTTACTTTCTATATATAATAAAGGACTTGACAATTTAAAAAAAAAAAACCAACAAAAAAACAAACACCCAGAAAATGCTTTGGGATTTGGTTATTCCAGTAATTTCGCTGTCCCTGTGGAGCATCTGCAACTGAGACAAGTAAAACTCCTAGATGTGATTAGGGATAAAATACCTTGGAGAGAGGTTTTGGTGAGGAGTATGAGGAAGAAGGGTCTGGAGGCAATGTTGTGGGTCTAAATTCTCCTGCTGTCTGTATGATGCTGGGATGTTGTTAGAAATTAAGATCTCATATCCATTTTGGTCTGTTGGATTCATTAATGTTGTGGGCATGATCCCTTAATAAAAGTGCCAATATGAGGCAGTTTAATAGGCAGTTAAGCCTGATGAGCCAGGAGGAGAACCTGCCCCATGCTGTGAGGTGCTCAGTGGCAGAAGGAAGCAGTTTAAATGACTCTGACAGATGGGGTTTCATGGAGCAGCTCATGAGGACGCTGCACAGAGCAGGCCCAGCAGTGGTGGCCGGTTAGTGGCATCGCTGTGTTGAGCTTCTGCATTGTGTGAGTTTGTGTAAGACAGAGAGGGCTAGGCAGGCAAAGCATCAAATTTAGATAAAAAGACAAGATTCAGCCACCTTGGACAAGCTAACGTTCCTCAGTGGCTGGGGTGGATGTTACCATGGTACCATTTGAGTGCAAATGTCATCATGGTGTTTGGTGAGGACTTTGCTATACAATGCAGCAGTCATAAGTGCTTCAGTCGTAGAATCACAGGCTGGTTTGGGTTGGAAGGGACATTCTCAGTGCTCAGTATGATCTTAATTGCTGCTTGTGTCTTCTGGAGTTTCCATCTCCTGTTCCTCCTAAAGGATTCTCCATCACTTCCCTTGTGTATAGGCCATCTTTTTTTCCTCCTGTTTTCCTCTAGTTTTGAGATGCTCAGTGAACCCTGGTATGTGAAAGGATGCCACGGGGTATCAGAGTTCACATGTGAGCCCACAAGCTGCTGCTGCTGCAGGTGTCAGATCTTCAGCTATGGAGCCAAGCTGCAGCAGTGAAATGCAAGCCTCTTGCTGGCTGAAAACTATGGCATGCTCTTTAAAAATGGGCACTGGGTCATATGGATCTAGATTTGAAGAGAACTAAAACTGCCAGCTGTAAACCAGTGTGATTATAACAGATACGTTAATACACTTGCACAGGACCTGTCTTGGCTGTTCTTATCTGCAATATGTTAGAAGTTACCTTGTGATCCATTCAGGGATATAAATAGGCTTTACTAGGTGAAGTGCTATGTCATATAAATAAAGATGTCATATAGTCCATCAATAGTCCATAGCAAAAATCCAATGTATGAATGGAGGATACTGCTTCCATTGTGTACCTAGTTGTCTTATATCTAATATGCCATAAAAGTGTTGTATTTTATAGCCATTGCTTTATTGACGTGAGTGATATTATATTTCTTGGCTGCCAGTATTCCCTTTGAACATGCCTTTATCCCCAACTATACACCAGAACTGCAGAGCCCAGGGAGGTTTTCATTTAAGGGAGATGGTTGACTTGTCATTCGTTAATCTCATACAGTCTTTTGTTTGTTTGTCTTTGCTGAGGTGTTGTTTCCTTCCCTTGATATTTGTCTCTCCTCCTCTGGCAAGCTGAGAGTGGTGTTTGCTTGCTGGGGAAACAACAAAAAGGTGGATCTGCTGTGGTGGGCTGAGCCTGGCTGGAGCCTGGTGGCCCCCAGAGCTGCTCTGTCACTCCCTTCCTCAGCAGGATGGGGAGAGAAAATAGAACACAAGGCTCATGGGTTGAGATAAGGACAGGGAGGATCACTCACCAGGTACCAGCACAGGCAGAACTGACCTGACTGCAGGAATTAATTTAGTGCCAATCAGAGAAGGGTAATGAGAAATAAAACTGAATCTTAAAACACATTCCCCCACCCCTCCATTCTTCCCAGGTTGCAGAAGGATCTCTGCTCCACATGGACTTCCATGGGCGGCAGGCACAGGTGCCTCTCCACCGTCTGCACCAGGGGCTGCAGGGGAACCTCAGCTCCAGCATGTGGAGCACCTCCTGCCTCCTTCTGCACTAACCTTGGGCTCTACAGGGCTGCTTCTCTCTCATGCTCTCACTCCTCTGTGGCTGCAGTTGCTCCTGCTCAGTTTTCTCTTTCTCCTTCTCAAATACATCATCCCAGAGGCACTGTCACTGATGGGCTCAGCCTTGGCCAGCAGCTGGTCCCTCCTGGAGCCTCCTGCATTGGCTCTGTCAGACATGGGGGAAGCTTTTAGAGAAGCCACCCTAATAGCCCCCCTTCTACCCAAACCTTACCATGCAAACCCCATACGCTGCTAAGGGTTAAACATCAGACTGGGGGAATAAGCAGCTGTAGCAGATGAGATCCCTAATAAGGCTCTTGCTTCTGTGAAAGTGCCCTTGATGATGCAGCTGGAAGGTAGATCAGTGTGGAAAACATGACCTAGATGTTCTTTCTGAGCAGAATACTTACATACACACATAAATATATATATATAATGTTGTTCCAGGCACTGGCAGCTTTTTAAAGGAGCAGCAAAAGCTTTTTTTTTTTTCTCCCAGAGAAACAGGCTTATTTGCCTCAGCAGAGTTCCCAGTCATTAAAGCTACACCTACAAGAGAAGCTGAAAGTCTTGCCAACAAGCCTTCCTCCTTGAAACACCATTCATTAGCCGACCCAAGGCAGAGTTTAGAGCAGACCTTTTCCATAGTCTCTGCATCAACACAGAAAGGTTCCAGCATGCTCTTGTTCAGCAGCAGGATCAGCTCTACACAGAAATATTTAATCCAAGTGCACTGATTTCTGTGTAGAACACTCAATCACAGAGACTCTATACTCTCTGTGAGTGCTCAGGTGAGGTGCTTATTCAGAAATGTATGGATGATTTTTAATGTGAAGTCTGATTTTGAGGGTTCCTGGATAACTGATAAATTATCACCGTGAACAGCTTGAAATGAAGAGTTAATATGAGCAGGAGAATTGTCAAGTTTATAAGGAGGCCTATCAAGTTATTAGAGTTTATAGCATTTGAAGAACCATTTATTAAACATTAACTTAGTTAAAATTAACCCTTTCTTCGCTCACAACCTGTAGTGTATCAAAATTTATTTTGCTTATCATTTGTCACTAACAATATATAATATTACATATTGCTAATTTAAATCAGGGGATTGAATTCTAGTCTAAATGAATGTTGTAACCTTACAGCTGTTCTTCACAAATGATCTCATAAGCCTGGATGCACTTAGGTAGGCAGCAAGATAACTCAAACACAGACTTGTCCATACTGATTCCTTGGGATTCAGGCAGTGAGCTACTGTAGTGAAATTTTAAACATGGGGCTTAAATGGGTTTGAGTTATCATAGAATCCCAGACTGGTTTGGGTTGGAAGGGACCTTAAAGCTCATCCATTCCAACCCCTTGCCATGGGCAGGGATACCCTCCACTAGCCCAGGTCACTCTAAGCCTCATCCAACCTGGCCTTGAACACTGCCAGGGATGGGGCAGCCACAGCTTCTCTGGGCGCCCTGTGCCAGCACCTCACCACCCTCATAGGAAAGAGTTTATATGTAGGTATTCTCCTGGCCATTCATACAAGGATGATTAACAGGCTATAAATACATTTTCAGGTTCCTATTGCACTCCTGAAACTATCCACACAAAAGTAATTAAATGTGCCTTTGCAAGCAGTTCACAAACACAAGTATTAGAACCAGTAAACTGTGTGTTCTTATTCGATGTACTGCTCAGTCTAACTTTTCCCATCCCCTAACCCCCAGCTGTATTCCAAAACCTAGTACTTGGGATTCCAGCACTCATTTTGTCTAAATGAGTAGCATTTGACTTAAGCAGGACTGTCCTTGTGCTTTGGATTGGGTATACTTAAGTGTTAGGACCCTCAGTACAGTGATTTTTCAGTGTGTAGTGTTCTGGCTCCACAGGCTGTTCTGTGCCCCCAGGGCTCTGGAGACCCAATCTTCCAACTGGAAGCTGTAACTGGTAAGCTTAAGAGCTGAAGTCCTTAATTTCAATCACGTTGAGAGGTACTGTAGCCATGCTGCATAATAATTTGTATGTGGCACCTCTCTCTGTTAATCCTGAGAAGTGATAGCAGATGCTCTCAGTGAACTTCTTAGCCTACTAAATTTTCCCGTGATTCCTCCTCTCCCTGTAGTGACCCAGTAGCCAAACTGAGTGAGTAGCTGTTCTCTTTGTTTTGTTTTTAAAATGTATGCATATATATAATTTTGATCTACTCAGTTTTCACTTGATGCAATTTTGTGCAGGCAGAAACCCCTCCATCCATGGAATTCTTCATTCCGAGGTTACGAATACTCAGTGTAAATGCAGGTTTCTGCCACTGGGCTCCCCACAGAACAGGGGTACTCAGGCTACATACATGTTTGCTCAGAGCTATGTCCCATGCACCTCACTCCCAAAGGCCTGTTTCCCTCATGCACATGCCTTTCTCCATATCCAGGTGGTGCAGAAGAGGGATTACAGTGTCACAGGTGGAGGTGGCCAAAATTATGTCAAAGAATCCTCTTCTACCTTTGTGCTGTCCTGTTTTCTGAACACCAGAACACTGATTATGGAAAAGGAGAAATACCCATCTGTATCAGCTGTTCTGTCTTAGCTGGGGTGAATTTGCCCTGGGGTAGTTGTGAACAGCATTTCTGAAGAGCCAAACCTTGTGGCTTTCCAGTGTGAGTTCTGGAAATGGGAGGATGTTTCCCAGAGCAGTTTGCAAAGCTGTGGTTGGGCTGTGTTCAGCCTCTCAGGCCTATGGATCTTGTTCCTGCTTATTTACTCTGACCTATGTGGGTTGCAATAACCTTGCTTTCTTTCCAGAACTGTCTCCTTTGTATCTCAAGTACTCTCTGAAATTTTTATCCTGCTAGTGACAGCGCCGTGGAGTGAGTCAGCTCCACACTGCTTACACTGTGAGGGATGAAGGGATGCTGAAGGCATAGTTTCTTTATTACTGAAAACTGGTTCAGAGAACATGTTACAACTCAGTGCCTTCTTGTTTGTGTGTGGGTCTAATGGACAGAAAGCAAATACCAAAGCCTCATGTAAGGGTCAGAGACACACCACTAGTGCTCGTAAGTTTTATAGAAACATAAAATCACAGACTGGTTTATGTTGGAAGGGACCTTAAAAACTCATCCAGCTCCAACCCCCTGCCACAGGCAGGGACACCTTCCACTAGAACAAGTTGCTCCAAGCTCTGTCCAACCTGGCCTTGAATCAGTCCTGCTCAAAGCCCTTCAAAAATAACCAGGTCGTTTAGGATTAATAGATGTGCTTTAGGATTTCTATCCACAAAATGGATATTTCTCATCTGGAGGTTATGCTCAGTGCTGATGGCTCTAAAGCTCCTTAAAGATGTGTTGCCATAAAAAATTCAAAGGCTATTTCTATATATTACATGTAATATTTAGTGCCTTTCTCTGCCTTCTTGTGTAAGCTGACCAATGGAGTTCTGCTTCTGAAATTGTGCTAAATCAATTGTTCAACAGTTTTTTCAGGTACCCTTACTTACTGTTAGTTTTCCTGCACGCAGTTTGCAGACTGTGTAAAAAATGTCTTAAATAGCAGAGTAAAATAAATGCCAGGGCTCTTCTGGCTGCTTCCACCTGCTTTCAATGCAGACGTGCCAAACAATTTTAATGGTTTCTAGCCTGTTGCCCCACATCAAATTCTGTGTTGCTTTTGGTTTAAGGGCTAATAGCTTTTTGAAATATATTAGTGCTTTCTGGTGACAGATTGAAGATTAGCTGTTTATCCATAGTTCCAAGAGGTATTCTATAATCCTGTGGCACAGTAAATTTTATGAGGAATTTTATAAGCTTTCATGAGTGCGTTGTATTTTAAAATGCTAAGAAAAGCAGTTGAGGAGAGAAGAAAACAAAGCACCGCAGCTTCTCTCACTGATGTTCCGCTGGTCTTTGAAGTGCAGCATTGCTAGGGTGAGGAGGAATGACTGCGGGGCCCACAGTGAGGGAGGAAGCCAGCAAGCCTAAAGCTTTAACTGCAGCAAAACTGCTTTACGAGTAATGTTCATGGCTCCACTGCTGGTCCTTGAGCAGGTGGAAAAGGCTGAGTGCTCCTGGGCTGAGGGCAGGGCTGAGGACACCCGGGTTTCTTTGTACCATTGTAAACTGCGGATGCAACTTGAATGAATCCTTGAGTGAAGGATCCTCGATCCTGGCAGTGTTCAAGGCCAGGTTAGACGGGGCTTGGAGCAACCTGCTCTAGTGGAAAGTGTCCTTGCCTGTAGCAGGGGGGTGGAACTGATTGAGCTTTAAGGTCTCTTCTAAACCAAACCAGTCTGGGATTCTACGAATCTCTTAGTGCTTTATTCCTCTTCTGCAGGGAGAAAGAGGAAAATGCCCAGGTGCTATGGTGAGACGGACCAAAGGAGGCAGAATTAGATAGATTCAGCACAGCTTTTTACCCGTTAAGAATACTCTTCTCTGCCAGATCTCCAGCCCTACATGTGAATGTATGTTCCTTCAGGGAATTCATTTCAGAGGCAGAGTCTAGCACATAATTCTCTCTCTCTGCTCCCTTAAAGATGTCATATCCTTCACCCACAACAAATGCTGTTGTTGGAAAGGAAACAAAATCTCTTCAGCCATTCTTCTGAAATGAAAGCAGCAATCTTCCAAACAAAAGCCAGTCCCTTCAGGGTAATTCAATAGATAACAGGCAGATTGTACTTGTGAGGCATCAAGATTCACAACTGTTTTATCAGGTTGGAGCTGCCTGTGGAGATGTTTGTGTCTGGCAGTGGCTGGAATGGTGCTTCACTGGGACATGGGTGCACTGTGCTTGGTACCGGACTGCTTGAATCCTGCTTTCACAACTGGGAAGAAAATCACACCCTGTTTTGGCCACTGGTTTTTGTTTGATGGAGCACGTTACAGGTTTTACTTAACCTTGAGATCTTTGCAGCTCCACCATCTGGTACTGGTGTGAGAGAAGCAGGCTCAGGTGGAGTGGGTCACCCTCCTCCCATGTTTTTGCATTGCACAGCCAGACAAGAAAGCACAATATAGCCAAAACTCTGCTTCGTGTTGTCCCAAATCTCTGACAGCAGCTTCACCCAGCCATTATACAAAAGGAGAAGACAGGGCTTTGCCCTGAATGACTTCCCAGCAGAGCATATTTGCAATAAAACGGATACTCCTACCTGGAAAGAGCTGCTTTCAGGAGCCTCCAGAATGGGTTTTCCAGTTTTGTGGACCCCACCTTCAAAACTAACCACCCATGGCTGGTGATGGGGAATATTTCAGCACTGTTGCTCAGCTGAGGGCTGTTTCTTAGGGCTGCTTATAAATAGAAAGGAAGCAGCAGAGAGTGTGAGTTTGTAGTGTTTGTGCAGGAAGAGAGACCTACCAAAGAGCTCCCTTTCCACACAGGCACCAGAGTTCAGAACACCTCAGCATGTTGGGATTTACAAGCAGAGTGAAGCTCTTTTGAAACTGTAGCCCTCAGTTGAGTGTTTGAATATTTGATCTATAACTATCTTGAAAAGTCGGCTCTGGGCAATTTGCCTGGAGACACCCAATAAATAACAGCAAGTCTGGAATAAAATCTGGTTTGCGTTTGGTTTGGTATTTTCTTTCGTACTCTATCTTTCATTGAACTCCACAAGGATACACAGAACCTTGTATTTATCTGTATGGTATGGCTGAGACATGACCCCAACACAAGAGGGATGTTTGTTGGAGTGATTCCAGAGGAGGCCACAGAGATGCTGCAAGGGCTGCAGCAGCTCTGCTCTGGAGCCAGGCTGAGAGAGCTGAGCTGGTTCAGCCTGGAGAAGAGAAGGCTCTGGGGACAACTTAGCAGCTCCAGTGCCTAAAGGGGCTACAAGAAAGCTAGAGAGGAGCTTTGGACAAGGGGGAATGGCTTTAACCTGCCAGAGGGGAGACTGAGATGAGCTCTTAGGCAGAGAACTTCTTCCCTGTGAGGGTGCTGAGGCGCTGGCACAGGGTGCCCAGAGAAGCTGTGGCTGCCCCATCCCTGGCAGTGTTCAAGGCCAGGTTGGACAAAGGGGCTTGGAGCAAGCTGCTCTAGTGGAAGGTGTCCCTGCCCGTGGCAGGGGGTTGGAACTGTATGAGCTTTAAGCTCCCTTTCAACCCAAACCAGCCTGGGATTCTATAAGAAGGATTATATCCATTCTGTGTTCTGGGAATTGGTAAAAGGGTTGATAGACAGATTCCCCAGATAAACCAAAAGACTACCTGGCAGGGAAATTCACTTGTTTAATTCAGACTGTAAATATATATATATAAATATATCTGTTGCTTGACCTACTTGATTTTCTAAATACGAAGAACTTCTTTGAAGTTTTCTTTTTGATGGAATGCAGAACATGACAAGACCTCTTGAAATTTTTATGAGAAGCATCTTTTAAGTTCTGTAACAAGAGTTTTATTCATCTCTATCACTGATATTCAATTAGTTTGATACCATACACAGAGTGGCATTTGTTGAGCAGTTGTTGCAATCTGTGGTTCCTCTTTATGGTGAAGTTTAAATTTGTCAGGTTAAGACTGCATTATTTCCAGATAGCCCGTCCACCATTCAGAGCCACAGCAGGAGAAAAGCCACCTTGTGTGACTCTAACATAGTTTAAGCACAAATCCAGTGGAAGAGATATCTTAATTATCTAAAATAGAAATACATGCAGAGTCAGAGGAGTGAGTTTCATGCACACCAGCTTGTAAAGCTCATCATATTCTCTTCTGTTTTCTCTATTTAAGACTATATTCTTTGTTTTTTTGACACCAATACATGGAGAGCTCTTGTAGAGAAGGAAAATAAAGCAGGTGAGGTGTCAGTTTTGCACTGGTATCTGTAGCTGCACATGGGCAAGTCTTGAATATGGCTTCTTACTTCAGTCCCTATGCCTCTGAGCTGCCGTCCCTGCCTCAGCGCTGCTCTTAATTGCAGGGAGCAGGGTGCTGGAGAGGGCATTGCACTGCACGCAGGATCCAGTGGCTCAGAGAAGGCTCCAAGTCTTGACCCTAAGCTGAGTATTGGATATAAGGCATGTAAGGGGATGCCTTATAATAATCTTCCAATATATAAAGAGGGCCAACAAGAAATCTGAAGAGGGGCTTTGGACAAGGGCCTGTAGGGACAGGACAAGGGGAATGGCTTTAACCTGCCAGAAGGGAGATTGAGATGAGCTCTTAGGCAGAAGTTGTTCCCTGTGGGGATGGTGAGGCACTGGTGCCCAGAGAAGCTGTGGTCACCAAGCTGAATACTGAAATTCAAAGCAACAGAACTGAAGAGTAGGTGAGCTTTAAGCTCTGATTTTGCTTTTTCTGAGGGAATTCTTTCATTTCTGAACTCAGTCATGAGTTGAAGCCATTCTAGAAGCTTTAGAAATGCTGACCCTGAAAGATAGATGCTTATTGATAACCATTGCAAAGATCTATTTTTAATATCCTTGAGGGAACCATCAAGCAATCTCATAAGCTGGAAGTACAATAAGTTGCTTGTTTTTTCACGGCATTGCCCTGATGTGTCAGTGATGAGCTGTCCATGCGCATAGCTTAGAATTAAAAATTCATGAAATATGAATAGAGTTATTGTAACAGAGAACTAAATATGTTCCCAAACTTTGAAGATAAAACTGAAGAAAGTTACTTTTGTGCATTATCTGTTCCCTTCATGGAGGGAACTTTTAAAGGCTGGAGATAAAGGGTTCACTCCCTGATGTTAAATACTTGCCTAAATTACTGTCAAAAAGGAATCCAGAGAGCACAGACAATGTGCTGTCAACTTTTAATATTAGCTGTTGGGGAAAAAAATAAACCTTTTATTACAAGCACTTACTCATTTCACAAGATGGCCAAAGAAGAGAGGGATTGGAGAGATGTAATGGGTGGTGGTGACCCCGCAACGCAGGACTGGAGTTCTGCGTGCAGCGAGGCCTTGTGCTGCACGTCCTGTTGCATCTGCCCATTCCAGACTGCTGCCAAAGGGAGCGTGCACACTCCCAGCCTCCAGGAGAAGCCACTACCGCTTCATGGAGCCATAGAGAAACATTAGCATAAAAAACCAAAGAGCCCATAGGCAATATGGAGGATTAAATTCACCTGGTGTGATGGGGGAGGACTTTCTCAGAGGTGGTTTTGGGCAGCAAAGGAACAAAACTAAAGCTGAATAGTCATAGAATCCCAGTCTGGTTTGGGTTGAAAGGGAGCTTAAAGCTCATACAGTCCCAACCCCTGCTACGGACAGGGACACATTCCACTAGAGCAAGTTGTTCCAAGCCCCTGTGTCCAACCTGGCCTTGAACACTGCCAGGGATGGGGCAGCCACAGCTTCTCTGGGCACCCTGTGCCAGCGTCTCAGCACCCTCACACGGAAGAGCTTCTGCCTAAGAGCTCATCTCAGTCTCCCCTTTGGAAGGTTAAAGCCATTCCCCTTGTCCTGTCTCTGCAGGACCTTGTCCAAAGTCCCTCTCCAGCTTGTAGGCCCAAGTGCCTGAGAGAAAAAAGAAAGACTGGCAACTCCTGAGCACCATCTCTCAGCCTGAAAACAGAGAAACCCAATTGCAGTAACAATACTCCAGCCAGAACTTTCAGATTTTGAGGAAAGAGCTCATGGCTTTGAATTGGGCCTTGTGGGGTTTTTTTTTTGGTTGGTTTGTTTTGGATTTCCTTTCCCTCTTGCAGATGATGGTTTTTATACAGAAATTCAAAGTCACAGAAAAGCTCGTTTATGCAGCTCAAGCAGATTTATCTAAGGAGACCCAAGCACGTGCTTTGTTTCTGGTGTTTGGGATGGAAATGTAGATGTTTGGACCTCCCCAGGCGGGTACAGGTCCCCATGGCATCACCCTTGCTTGCTGCCAGCCCTGGAGCAGGTTAGGAGAGGGTTGAGCTGTGAGAAGGCACCTTGGCCATGTGCCCTGGGGAGCGCACAGTGCTGACTGGCTCCAGTAAGTAGAAAGAAACCCTTTTATTTCTGCCTGATTTACATCTACCAGAAGATGAAGAAAGTCTGCTCCAGATGTGTCATGGCATAGTACCTCCATCATATACTTCTAAAGCTATCAGGGTGACATAACTTCTAGAAATGAAGTTATTTTTGTATCTTTAGTTCTTGTAACTGGCAGCTAGTGTTTGCTGTGTGTTAAGGAGCAGAGATTTGAGCTGAAGGATTATTATGTCATTAACCAATTCATTGAATATTCATGATTTGGTGGATTTTTCCCCCCACAGAAGAAGAGCAGTAATTATTTTGGCTAGCACTTGAAAAGAGCGTGTGTGCTGTTGGTGGAACTCCGCTGTATTGGGCAAAAATAGAATCTTTATATTAGACATGCAAACTAATCTTCTCTCCCTGATAAAAACCCTTTAGTTCTTCTCTATTTAGTAACAGTGTTTTATGCTTTTTTCTTCTTGGTAGGAATGTAATGACAATGGAAAAAATGAGACAAAAGGAAGAACCCCAAACCCTCCTGGTGCTGGTTGAGCTAGTCCTGATTTACAGAGAGGTCTTGGCAAACCTTTTCATACTTATAGCAAACCACGGTTTCATACTTGGGATTTAAATTGTTTTCAGTGTTGCACTGGTGTGAAGCTCAAGTGAAACCCTGCTCTGGTGGGAGATGTTCTGCAGCTGGGCTGAGCACTGCCCAGGTGATGGCTGTTTGCTGTTAGCTCACAGAGCTTCAAACGTGGTGCTATTGGTTCTACCTGTTATACAAAGAAAAGCAGCAACACCCCCAGATGCGTGGGAAGGGATTTGAAGGTAATCCTGGTGGATAGGGTAGGGCTGTATAGCTGGTTGCTGAGCACATGGGTAGTCTAAATTGCTAGCACTCATGCTATGTCCCATGCAGAGTATGGGTTTGATTTTTGTTTTTGTACAGTTTTTTGGACTCGTTTATTATGTCCTGACATGCTGTGACAATTGGGATCGCACATTGTCCAAGCACTCAGGTGTCCTGGAACTACACGCAGCAGCACACGGTTAACGTAAGATGAATTGTAACTTCCTCGCTCTCTCCCTGCTTTATTTGGAGACTTAATTCTGCCCCTTTCCTGGGGACAAAAATATTCTCCTTGGCCTTCAACAAGGAGCTGCTTCAAATTCTCTTGATCCCCCTTTTGAAAATACACTAAGACTTTTATGTTACCTCTGTATTAGGGTTATATGTAATAGTCATGTGCCAAACTTCTTCAAATCTAGCTTTTTCCAACCAGGGTTTTACCGTTAAAATAGATCTTGCTGTTTCTGTGTAATGCACCAACAGGGGCTTTAGTGGGAGCGCTGTGTAATGAAGGACTGGCTGGGATGGGTCAGCTTTATCTGAGGCTGGTTTAAAATTAGCAGCAGGTAGTTTTATGTTTGCATAAGAATTTCAGCTCCTGGTGATCTGGGCCATGTGGCTTCACTTTCTGGTAAACAGCTCTGCAAAGCTGTGTTGGGATCTGTTTGGTTTGAGATTTATGGGTTTGTTTTTTAACAAAAGGTGCTTTTATTGTTAGAGGAAAAGCAGCTCAGTTGACAGCTCTGGAAACAAGACTCTTCTGTTTATCACATGCCAGAACCCCCCAGAAGAACCCCCAGACCTGCAGGTGTTGGGACAAGCTTCCACTCAGCACCAGCAAAAAGCTGAGAGAGCTGGGGCTTGTTCAGCCTTGAGAAGTCTCAGGGGAGACCTCAGAGCTAAAGGGGGCTACAGGAAACCTGGAGAAGGGCTTTGGACAAGGGCCTGTAGGGACAGGACAAGGGGAATGGCTTTAACCTGCCAGAGGGGAGACTGAGATGAGCTCTTAGGCAGAAGCTCTTCCCTGTGAGGGTTCTGAGGCGCTGGCACAGGGTGCCCAGAGAAGCTGTGGCTGCCCCATCCCTGGCAGTGTTCAAGGCCAGGTTGGACACAGGGGCTTGGAGCAAGCTGCTCTAGTGGAAGGTGTCCCTGCCCGTGGCAGGGGGCCAGAACTGGGTGAGCTTTAAAGTCCATTCCAACTCAAGCCCTTCTTAGGCCATTCAGGTGCCCTGACGGGGGATTTGGGGCATGTGTGGGAAAGCGGGACGGTTTGCTTCGTTTGTTAGGGCATGCCTGTGGGAAAGCCGGGTTTCCAGGTGAGAGGACACAGGAACGGGCACGCATCCCACCCGCTGGAGGAACCCCGCGGGCTCAAACCTTGCCTCACCCTGCACAGCAGATGTGCGGTACCGGTGCCCGGCCCCATCGGGACGCTGCGGGCGGCCGGTGGAACGCGCGGACTCAACTCTGCGGGGCCGCTCATCCCGCAGCCCCCGGGGTTGGGCCCCTCGCCGCGCTCCGTCTTCCAGGCCGGGATTTGCCGTCAGCCGGGCGGCGGCGGGGCCGCTCTCCGCAGGCGCGGTTGATGCGCGGAGCGGCGCTGCCGGCCCTGCGCGCCCACGGGGCTCCGGCGTGACCTCTCCCCGCCGCCTCTCCGCGCACCGCGAGGGGCGGGACCTGCGCGCGACTCCGCGCCCGCCCCCTGCTCCCTCCTCCCTCCCCTCCCCTCCCGGCCGCGGTGCAGCGCGGCGGCGGGGCATGCCCCGTCCGCGCAGCGCAGCAGCGGCCCCGCGCCCTCCCGCGCACCGGCGGAGGCAGGCGCGGCGGCGCTGCCGCAGGGCCCCGCGGTCGCTCGGGAGCCCAGGCGCGGGCGCCCTGCGCGGGGCATGAAGTTGCGCCGGCGGCAGCGCGGCGGCGGGCGGAGCGGGGCGGGCTGCCCCGGCGGCGGTGGCGTCTCCTGTGCGGGGCCGTAGCTCCGCCGCGCCTCGGCGAGCCCGCGCTTCTCCTCCCGGCGCCCCGCAGCCCTCCGCGGTGAGCGCGGGGCCGGGCCGGGGAGCGCAGCCCTCCGCGCCGTGGGATGTGCGCGCAGCGGCGGGCGGCTGGCGGCCCGCTCCCGCTCCCTTAGCCCCTGCAGGCAGCGCGGCGGCTGGCGGGGCCCCTCGGGAAGTTTGATGGCTTCTTTGCGGAGAGTCAAAGTCCTGCTGGTGTTAAACTTGATCGCGGTGGCCGGCTTCGTCCTTTTCCTGGCCAAGTGCAGACCCATCACGGCCAAGAGTGGCGACTCCTTCCATGACATCCACCCCAGGGCAGAAGTGGCCAACTTGACGGCGCACGGCATCAGCTCCATCCAGGACGCAGTGCTGAAGAGACTTTCCCTCCTGGAAGACATCGTCTACAGGCAGCTGAACGGTAGGAACAGTTCTGCTGCTTTTAATTGTCATTAGGGTACGGCGCGGGGGTGAATGGAGGCAGTGGGCACAGGGCTGGCTTGGTAGAACCGCGCTCTTTCCTGTATTAACCTGCAAACGGAGGCTCCGTGCACTGAATCGATTTAGTATCTGATTTCCAAGTTCCGTTTGTGTTTAAAGCTCAGAGTACATTGCACAGGATGGGAGGAAATGGGAATAACATAATGCTGCCTTTTAGGTTTGTAATAATGGTCAGGAAATCACAGTGGCATGATTTCTGCATCGGATGAGGAGGATGTTCAGCGGGCTAACACGGGCTGGAGCTGCACACTGTATATTGATCGAGGGAATGGATTTTACTACCTTGGAGTTTGGTTTAGTGAAAGGGAGTTTTTAAACGGCTCAATTGTGTTGCATCATTCGAGTGCAGAAGGTTGGAAAGCAAACGACACTTTCTCTAGTAAGTTAAGCAAACTGTTCAGTGTTTCCTGTGGCTCAGCACTGACAGCTGCTAATTAAAATCTCAAGTAATCTTCTGTTTATAGCGTAGGGAAGGGATTTCCATTAAAATCTCACCAGGTTCAGTAGTTCGGAGATGCAGAAAGGGAGTTTTAAAGATGCCATGCGGGATAGAGAGGCGTGAAGATACGAGGTATCTAGGTGAGGTTTCTAATTAAAACACTGGCTGGGGAAGCTAACTTCTTGGAAATTGTTCCCTGTGGGATCACAACTGGGAATGTAATCTCAGTCAAGAGCCCTGTTGATGGCTTCCCATCTCTGTAGCTTTAACAATTCAAGTTTGCCTGTGTCAGAAGCAGCCCAGTTAATGTTTTTGTCAGTGTGATTCCCTCTCCCAAGTTTTCAGTAGGAGGCTAATGCATAGATAGGTGTGTGTGGATCTGAAAGCTGCTGTGGCTCCCTGTGGAGTCGGTGCTATTGCAATTTTACGTGTGCACTGAGGACGTGAGACAGGTGCCGGAACACAAGGTATCTTTCCTGGTGCATAGTAGTTGTTTCAATTGGTGTTTGTACTTCGGGGAGGCACGGTACAAAACAAGAAGCCCTGAGCTGGGTGGGCAAGTGTAATTTTCATTGTGACTTGAGGAAAACCCTGTCCTGGCTGTGAAAGTGCTTAGCACCAAAGATGTTGAAGCAGCACTATTGGGTGACAAACAAGGTGAAAAATAAGAATTGTGAGGAACAGGGTAGGAAGCTGGATGTTATTTCCAGTCAAACTGTGAAACTGGAATTGCTGGGAAGAAGTTTCCAGGAAGATTTTAGCACTTATTTGAAAAGGGGGAATAGCTGCAGTTTGAGGCAAGAGACCTCGTACTGGGACCTTAGTATTGCACAAGTAGTCACGATGCCATCTACCATTCCTGCAAATACAGAGAGAGTTGACACTAAGTTATTACCCTTCTGCTGTGGAGATTAACATGGGACTCCCTGCTCCTGTGCTCTGGGCTGTGTTGGAGTAGCTGGTGCTTGTGACAGGAGCTGAGTGCAAGGACAGCTCTGAATGTGCTGCTTCCTCTGTGGGCTGCTGTGAGCACGGTGTGGTGCAGAGGCTGCTCAGTGCTGAAGAGCACTCGTGCACCTGAAGGCCAGGGGAGGCAGGAAGGTAACAGAGACATTGCTGTATCCCAAACATTTTCTTAGGCAGGCAGAAAGCTGAGCACCTGAATCATAGAATCAGATAGGTCGGAAAAGACCTTTCAGATCATCAAATCCAGCCAGCCAGCACTGCCAAGTCCACCACTAACCCATGTCAGATGTCAGGTGTGGCAGCTTATCTGGCTGCTGCATGTTGGGCTGATTTATAGGAGCACTGCTGAGTCTGGCTGAAAAATAGCTCTGGCATGGCACTTATGTAACTTTGGGACAAGTATATATTTGGTAGTCGTGGTTTAAGCACGTTGGTACATGTGATTTTGAGAAGAGTACAGTGTGCTCTGTTCTTGGAGGGATGTCTGCGCTTGTGCGTCAGTGACACATGGCTCTAGAGCAGGTTGGGGGGGCAGGTGAATCCTTATCACCACTAAGAGGAGCCAGTAAAGTGTGCTGACAGCCAGGAGATTGCTGTGCCCAAAATGATGTTCATTCTGGGCACCTGGAGAATACCCAGTGCTGAAATCCTGGTGCCTGCTTGAGGTATGCAACTAGGAGCTCACTTGGTTTTTTTTTTGACTTTAGAATAGAGAAGTTGCATGCGGGTGAGAAGTGCCTGACAAAATCACCATATGCTCTCAGACAGGCTGCCTGCAGAACGCAGCCACTGAGAGAGCTCTCTCTGTTGTGTGAAGTTATGCTTTGGTTTAAATCTGACTGATGGTTTATCATGTCCAAAGCCACAGAACATCATATAGAGTAGCCTGTGGGGAGACCCTGCACCTCAGGGAGACTGGGAAGCATTTGGCCAAAGAGAGAAACTAGACCACAGTTTGGGTGCAGTCAGCTATGGATTATTTTGTGCCTTGCAGGACTTGGCTGGATTTCAGTGGGAGTTGAAGCCATCTTTAAAAAACAGTCTCTTGAAGAGCTGCATTCTGTAGGGATCAAAAGAGCAATCTGACCTTCCCATGGTATGATTTTGGGGTTTGAATCCTGTAGTGTAAAGCATGTTGGAAAGCACAGCTCTCTGGTGTGGCAGCCCTCTTCTTATGTATATATTTATTCATTTCTGCTAGTGCTGGCTGTGAAAACAAGCTTAAACACACTGCCTTGGTGCTGGTAAAGGAATGGGTTTACACAATCCTTCCTTTTGAAGAACATTTCTCTACAGTACCATTCTGGAAATAACACCAGGCTCTCTCTTAACTCCTCTCCATGCAGAAGAGCTGTCGCAGACATGGTCCCATCTGCCCCATACAGTAACCCCTCACTTTCCAGGTGATAGACCTTGCTTTTGTGGTGTCCTTCAGCTACTCTTAGCTGGGGTTGCCACTGCACAAAGCTCTGCCGTGTCAGCCATGGGGTGCTTCTTTCAGATGGTGGTTGGCACAGTGCCTTGGGGATGCTGAACAGGATCTGGGAACCACCGCAGCAGACAGCGCCCTTGCTGAGTGTTATCCTAGCTGTAATTCATAAAGTATCTATGAGAAGACTTGGGTTTGTCTGAATTTGTCTACTCAGTTGTCTCTTGGCCTCAAACTGATTGGGAACTGGATATGTGCTTGGTTATTTCTAAAAGTTCACTATTGCACAAGTCTTGTGGGTTTTCCTTGTTGCTTTTCTGTTGCTTTCTGCTGGTCTCTAATCGGATGACTGCCCTGGTTGCCATGAAGTGCAGGGGAGCCCTTTGACATGGAGCAGTTTGTGTGTGCATGCACTTACCCAAGGATTCGGAGCATTTTTAATGTGTCTAGTCACTTTTATGGATGAAATTTTCTTGTTCAGGAGGCATTCAGAGAAAGCTAATGAAGGTGAGGAAAGAACATGTATACTTTACTGCAGGTATTAGCTACAGCTTGTCTTCTTGGTCCAAACCTAATTTTCTGTGTGCTGACATTTACATAAGCAAAAATTGTGGTCCAGATTATCTCCAGTTGTATGGAGATCCACACAAATGAACTTCTCTGTTTGGCTCTGTGTTTACAAAGGGGGAGTTTCTGTGTTTGTGTGAAAAACCGCTTAGCTAGTGAGGAGCTGGAGTGAATAGAGACTTGAAGAGAACATCTAGCTTTCCTGGCAATCCTGTGTTTCCTGGAGAGTGCCAAGCACACTTCTGTGTACCTAATTCTGTTCCACTGGGGCTAATGTGGAATCCAGTTGATGACCATGAGGAACTGGGGGAATTGTGGGAATTATGCATATACAGGATCCTGAGTCAGCAAAGGTGGGACAGCTTTTTAACTTTAGTGGCATATAGGAGGCTCCAGTTTGCATCATGAAACAGCATACAAAGATACGGCTCATCATGAGACCCCTATGCATCTGGTGACCATTGCATGGTGAGAAGATGCTAATCCCTTCTACAAGCAACAGCCTTGTCTGGCTGTTTATAGCAGCCTTCCAGTACCTAAAAAGACTGACAAGAAACCTGGAGAGGGGCTTTGGATAAGGGCCTGCAGGGGCAGGCCAAGGGGAATGGCTTTAACCTGCCAGTGGGGAGACTGAGATGAGCTCTTAGGCAGAAGCTCTTCCCTGTGAGGGTGCTGAGGCGCTGGCACAGGGTGCCCAGAGAAGCTGTGGCTGCCCCATCCCTGGCAGTGTTCAAGGCCAGGTTGGACACAGGGGCTTGAAGAGTCACAACACATTGTGTATAAGATCAGGGAAAATAAAAAACATTTGCACATTACTGTAAATGAGAGGCCAGGGCAGTAGAACTGCTGAAGTGAAGCTGGCCAGAAAATGGGTGAACAGCGAGGGTTTGTCTCCTTGTAGTGGAGAAGTGCAGAGAGAAACTGCTCCTTTACCACATGTGAGAAGTTGAGTGGGAGCTTTAAATTCCTTGATGGTTAAAGAAGCCTGTGCTGGAATGATCTGCACATGCTGAGGTATGAACAAATGCAATGCCAGCAGCCTCCTGCTTGCAGAGTGTGCTCTCACCTGCTTATCCAATTAGGAAATTTAACTCTGAGAAGACTGCATGTGGACACTGAGGCTGCTACTGGAACACAGCCTCTTCCATGCTCTATCCCCCTTGTAAAGTGGCATTTAATTAACTGAAAACACTTTGGAGACATGTGGATTTACTTCCCATAAGGATAAAATAATGCTTATCTTCTGTAGCACTTATCATCCCCAAAGCACATTATGAACTTAGCTAACTAACTATAAAAATTATATGTGTAAATAAGGCAGATTAAAAGTGGTTCTATCAACCATTTAGTATGTAATAGTGTTACACCCCAGACTGGTAATATTGAGATGTTAACAGGTGGGTAATACATTAGCTAAAATGCTAAGAAATTCTCTGATTAAGATAAACAACTAAATGGAAATAGCTGACAGTAGGGAAACACTGTTTGTAGGCAGAAGGGCCCAAACTTTAATGAAATAAAACAGCTTTTTATATGAGCACAGCCTCGCTGGGTGAAATCCTTTGATAGAAGAGATTGTGCTGTGGAGATGAAGTGACACACTGTGGGGATGTGACTGCTGTATCAGTGGATGGTTATCACGCAGGATCCCAGGTGCTGTTTCCATGTTTACTCCACTACCGTGATATTTCTAAAGTAGAAACTAACTGTGTTACTCTGGTAAAAATTGCTGCTTTAGTATTTATTCTATGCCAAACAGATTTGATTGTCATGCTCCCCATTAGGAGTAACACAAATAAGCAAGATTTAGTACAAGTTCTCAGCCTAAACACACTCACTTGTGCATAGCCACAGGGCACCTGAGAGCTGCTCTCAGTAAATTACTGTCATTTGGGTCTGATGCCATCTAAAGAATGAATAAGAGAAACACTTTTTACAGAAATAATAAAGTAACAGGCGAGCCTTCAGACAGACATTTAGGAAGCATCTGGAAGCTTAGACTTTAACTGACATTTAGTTTACAACCCAGCTGACTGGAAACTGATAATTTTTGGTTTTGATAGATGTTTGGCATCGCCATCAGAATATTCACTGTCAGTGGCAATGCATGAGTAATAAGCCACTAACACATTTATCATGCAGAGACAACACGAGATTCATGAGATGCAACAGCAATGACCAGGAAATAGTGGCAACATTGGTATTTTGTTCTTGCATATTAATTCAAGTCTGACTAAATGGAGCAACAAAACCTTACCTCGGTGGTAAAGCTGACAAAGGTATGTTAGATTTATGCTGCCAAATGAATCAGGTGGCTTTTAGGAATTTTTTTGTAAGGGTACAGTTAAAATAAAAAGGTGCTGTAATTATGTGAATTACAATATTATTTCCAAGCCTCAGTCTGGATCAGTGCTGTGCTGTTGTGTCTGCGGTAAGACGCATTTGGAATTGGATGTATTTGGCAGAACAAAGGGTATCTATTGAGTGACATTTCAGTGCCCAAAGGCATCCTGCCTGGCTTCCAGCTGCTGCTGCAGGAGGGCATGTCCAGAGTGCGACATCAGCTGAGCTCACTGAACATCTTGGGCACCCTGGGGCCTCTTGGATGGCAGCTGAGACAACAGAGTCCCCTGCTTGTGTCTGGTAAATCTTTCACTTCTGTTGGTGAGGACAGGTAGGCAAAGTTGGCTTTAGCCATATACTGTCAATGTGGGATTTGGTAGAGTCCTTCTGGTCTACTCTTGGCTGCCATCTTCATGACTTCTGGCAGAAAGCACATGGCATTCCTCGTATGAAAAAGCTGAATGCTGCCTTTGAGCAAATCTGCCTGTTAATGAGGTAGAGCACTAAAGAAAACTGGAATGAGCCTTCTCAGGTAATTTTGTGATTTATGCCACTAATCTTTATCTAAAACTGAACAATCTGGTCCAGATGTTGTGGCAGGCTGCCAGTTCCCAGCTCCTATAGATACACCTGAATCTCTGGGCATTCTGCACCTTCAAATGTTAGAGTCAAAAGGGAGATTTTTTTATTGGTAAACTGTCCTTATTGAAGTCTGCAAAGAGCTGTTCAAGCTGAATACGCATGATATTGACCCTGCTATGAGTCAACAGCAGTGATTCAACTTCAGTAATGTATCCTAATGGTACAATGCTGTTTTTCCTAAGCAGTTTTGGGAGTACCAGCAACTGTGTTTTCTAACCCCCAATCCCTGTGGTCAGATTTCTTCAAGAACTTATTGAATACTTTACGTCTTACTGCTCTAAGCATAGCTAGTTCTGCCTGTAAATCTAACAGCTATCGACCCACATTCTGACATTCACTGGTGGTTATCTAAAAATGATGTGGTAATGATGCAATGAGAGCCCTATGTAAAACCTTATGTGCAAGGAGAGGGCTGTGCTGAGCCTCCCTCTGCTGCCACTGAGCAGTTACACACGCTGCTTCTGATGCTGTCTTTGATGCTCATGTTGGTGGGGAGATGCAGAGTTATCTGAAAAAGACAGCTCCTTAAAATCAGGAGTGAATTGGAGGAAAACCATCACACTTTGTCTGTCCATAGAATTTCAGAATGGTTTGTGTTGGAAGGGACCTTAAAACTCATTCAGTTCCAACCCCCTGCCACAGGCAGGGACACCTTCCACTAGAGCAGCTTGCTCCAAGCCCCTGTGTCCAACCTGGCCTTGAACACTGCCAGGGATGGGGCAGCCACAGCTTCTCTGGGCACCCTGTGCCAGTGCCTCAGCACCCTCACAGGGAAGAGCTTCTGCCTAAGAGCTCATCTCAGTCTCCCCTCTGGCAGGTTAAAGCCATTCCCCCTTGTCCTGTCCCTACAAGGCCCTACATTGTTTTGAAGATACTTGCAACTGGCATCGAAGAGCAACAGAAAAAGTGAGAGAGATGCTTGACTGTCTTCTTACTCCTTACCATAACGAATGACTGGAATGTGGCCCTAATTAAGTGATTACTACTCATATTATGACCCTGCCCAGCCTGGTACATGGCGCATATATTTTGTGCTATAAACCAGGGAGAAATAGACCATTCCCAAAGTGCTTATCGTTTAGCAACATAAATCATGCAAGAGCACGAAGCAGAAGATGGGGGTAGAATTAGACCTAATGTCATGTTAATTCCCTGTGGCTTTTGTATTTAAACTCATGTTGGTTTAAATATATATTAATTATATATCAACTAGGGGAGATGCATAAGAAAATAATAGAGCAGGAAGATGTCCAAGTGAAGGTGGAGGGAAGGGGGACTGCAGAAATGGTGAGAGCAGAATGCAGGGGTGAGGTTTCACCCAGGAGTAGCATGCTGAGCCAAGTCATGAAGCTGGAGGGTCTCTGTGGGCTTTGAGGGGTGGAGAGGGGGAAGGCAGCATCCTCTATCTGCATATGCTCTCAGGATTTCTGCCTCCAGAAGCGTTCCTTGCTCCTGTAAGTCATGAGGGACAGCTTCAATATTTGGTCCACAATTAGGAAAATATCCACCATGCACTAATTCATAAGGAGACACTCAGCAGGACCTTGCTTGTGGGAAGGTGATGAGAACCAGACATCTGAGTCTGGAGGAGCAGATGCTGGTGGTGGAGCAGATGGTGGTTGTGGAGCAGATGCTGGTGGTGAGGCAGGTGCTGTTTGGATTTGATTGACCCTGTGCAGTGCCCAAAGGGCCAGAGCTGGTTTTTAAGTTCTGCAGGTGGAGGTCAGAAACAAACTGCACTGTTTGGAGAAATAAATGAATAATAAAACTAATGGGGCAGGGATGGGTGAGCTGCTTTCTCCTGTGTGAAGTGTTAGGGTGCATGGTGCAAGCATGGTGCTATTTGATTAGTGCTGTGGTGTGAAGGGACAGTGTCACACCTGGATCATGCAGATGGTGTATGGGTATGCAGACAGTTCTCATTTAGGAATCTGCCCCTGTCAGGAGCATCTAAAGGTAGGTAACAGCTTTTACAGTGTCTTACATGGAAGGTGTTACTGGGGTCAGGTCGTATTCAGTTGTCTTTGGATCAAGCACTGAATCAATAAGTGACTTCTGGGGAAGTTTAATAGCTCTTCTGCACAGACATGAAAGGGGTTAGGCAGTAAAATGGGGTTTGACACTTTCGTCAGTCTTCTCTGAGGAAGTTGCTCAACTTCCAAACACTAATTGATGCCCTGTTCCTACCACAAATTTTCCTCCCTGCTGCTGCTCCCTGTTGGATCCTATGGAACAGCATCAGACTTTGCAAATTAGAACCAGGCTGCAGTGAGGACAGAGGCAACGAAAGGAAGGGAACAAAACTTTGACATCGCACTTCAATTTGCGGAACCAGCATAATTTATGCTCTTTGTGCAGCTGTTTGGAATATCCTGGAACTCCCTTGAATGTCCAGCTCTGATTATCGTTGCTGGAACTGTATATCCAGAAATACCCAGCTCCAGTTGTGAATTGTGATTACTGGAGTTGGGTAGCCAACAAAAATAATTTACTCCAAAGCTGCAGACCCAGGTGTGGATGCTCTGGTAGCATCTTATTCTGAGGCTGCCCAGCTCTTTCCATAATAAGAATTGCTTGAATTTGTTTATAACTTTTCCAGTTGGGCTGAGGTGATCAAATATTGTCAAGATCACATTTATCTTTAATCCCAGCAAACTGGTCCAGATGTTTTTGGAAATGATGTATGAGGAAAACATGTTCCATGGAAGGGACAAAAGCTGGTATAAAGGGAGGAGGATGGGGGGGACTGAACTGTCTGCTCCAGAATCCCGAGGCTGAGAAATTACAGGAGCATGGAAGGGGGAGATGAGGAGACTGATGTGGGTGGGCAACATGGGAACTGGGGGGGGGGAGCATGGGGCAAGGAATGCAGGCAGGCACATGGGCAGGGAGCAGTGACCCTGTGCAGCATCTCTGGTTTGCTCCAGGGATGCTTGAATGTAGTACGGTGGCTGAGTGGCTTTGTTACAAGTAGTGGAAAAATGGCTTTCTTCAGAAAAAAAAAAAGTGTTATTTTCAACTTAATATTGCATAGAAATGAAGTATAAGTGAGGAGATTGGTTCCTTCTAGAAGCCTTAGTGCCGAATGTGGGTTCTTGGGTGTTTCTGCTGTTGTAGTGATTAAAGTGTTAGCCTTGTAGAGCATTGAGGAGATGTGTGGGTATAAACCAGGGCAGGTATTATTAGCTGTGTAAAGCAAAACAATACTGTCACTGTGGAAAAATTACAGGTTTGTGCTGAAGCAGATATTTAACCTTTGTTTTTACAACTCCAGAAATGAAGCAGTTTGTTTCTTAATGTAGGCTTAATCCTCAAAGTGTGTGCTGACTGGATTTTCCCACATGAATGTATGAAAGGCTGGGCTATTAAAACCTGCTTTAATGATCTCTTTTCCCATAACTCCTAATATTTGCCATTTACTACTTATGATGTGCCTAAGTAGTTCTCATTTGTAGTAGGTATTTTAAATGCTGCAGATGTCCTAGTTTCAGGCTAACTGCTGGTGACTGTTTTCATTATGTCTGAGAATTGAGTAGTGCGGGTGATTTCTGCAGGTTGGCATTAATGCTCGCCTCGTACTGTTCTTCATTAGAAGGTTTTGATGTACGGGTCCCCAGTGGAAGCAGAAATAGTTGGATTTGGCAGAGGAGCAGCAGTGCTGGAGAGCACACTCATCTTTTCAGTGAGTGTTGTTTTGGGGTGTAAGTTCGTGCCAAGTCGGAGAGGGCAGATGGGTGGGGGGGGCTGGTGTGGGGCACATTTTTGGGAGTTCCTGTCTGTTTGTCCTTAGGGTCTTCCAACACATTTACAGTAGAGGAAATGTGGCTGTTGAAAGGGGACAATCTGGGCAGTGACTTTGCAAGCAGTTTGTGGAGAGGGTCTCTGCCTGTCCTTGTCTTGACCCACGAGCCTTGTGTTCCATTTTCTCTCTCCTTCCTGCTGAAGAGGGGAGTGACTGAGCAGCTCTGGGGGGCACCAGGCCTCTAGCCAGAATCAACCCATCCCAGTCTTACAGTCTGATGGCCCTCACTGCAAAGCAGAGCTGAGAGTGCAAGAGAAGTGGTGATAAAAAAGAAGAACCTGTAAAGTGCAGGTTAGGAAGCAGGGGCTGTACTTAAATTAAAATACACAACCCGGGTGCTCTGCAACCAAGGAGAGGCTGTTAACTCAGTTGTCTGTCCTCCCCACACTTCATTTTACCTTGAATTTTACCTGTTGGGTTTTTTTTTTCTTCTCTTTTTTTTCTGAATCCCATTTCTCAATCACCACCAGAGGCAACTCCAGCTGTGACTTGACAGCTGCTGCTGTCTTCTCCAGCATGTGCTGCCAAAAGTCCCAGTTGATTCTAGGGCTTAAGGCACAATGCTGTCAACTTTCTGTGTTTGTTTCCTACTATAAAATGCTACATATTAATATTAATATTGCTCTTTCCAATTTGAGAAGCCTCCAGGCCGATTGCAGTTATGTTGGTTTTAAACCTCAGGTTTTGGCAGGTATGTCCTAGCAGTAAACACGGGTTGTGAGCATCTCCCAGCACATGGGCAATGCTTTAGGCTGGGGTGCACTGGATAGCACTGAAGTCTGGAACCGGATCCTTAAGTTATTAAGGAAGCTTAAATGTAAGCGAAGCTTTGAATACAGTCCTTTCTCTTCACATCCTGTGAAATAATTCCTTCTGACTTGGAAGAAGCAGCTCTGGTGCCAGGGGTACCATGTGCTGCAGGTCCTTCCCATGCTGAGCATCATCAACCAGAAGCAGCTCCTCTGGCACAGACCTCATATGCTTCTACATTGCCTGAGCTGCTTTCTTGCTCCTTAGCCACAGGCTGCCTTCCTGCTGGCTGGAAGGCAAAGTGCTGCTGCTGTAAGAGGCAGCTTCACACCAACAGCCTCTCTCTTTCCTTAACAAGTTAAAAAAAGAGGATATTTTTTCTTTTAGCCTGCTTCTTCCTTTGCATTTCTCACACCTCCACACTGAACCTCGGCTTAAAATCTTAGAGAACTGAAACTTAAACACTTAGGGTTGGAAAAAGGCAAAAAGCTGATCCAGGAGTCTTCTGACTGGATCAGTGGAGCAAAAGAACAGGCTGAAGTGGCACAACTGTGAGTTAGGAGAACTTTGCTGATCGTGCTGTGTCAGGCTCTTGTACCAGGTGATTATCTTCAGAGGTGCATAAGGCAAATGCTTTTCCAGGCTTAGGAAATTTCTTTATACTTGAATTCTAAAATGATTTTTTTTTTCCCTTTTCTCTTTTTAAAACAAAATTGCTGATGGAGCATTCAAGCACTAATAGAATTCTTGTGGTTCATTTTCTTTGACTCATTTTTTGGCTGATATTAGGTAAAACCTTCTCAGTGCTTGCCTTCTGTTAGCACTGGAATTCCTCTTCATACCTTTAGTTGCATTTTCTGTGAGTCTGTCATGGGGATGGCTCAAACTGATGGCAGTGTTTAAAACCCAGTAGCTGGAGTGTCTGGATTGTAAATCCTGCTGCTGAGTGGATCCTACCTGTGTCCCTTCACGGGGGTGGGTTGGGAATGAGCCCAAGGAGCTCGCTTCTGTCATTATGGGTGGAAGCTGCATTCTTCCCAGGGATTTCAGCAGGGTTGGGATTGTGCTTGTTTTGCGCCCTTTATTAAGCGCCAGTGTGAATTGGAAAGCTCTATGTTAGGGTAAAGAAATAAAAAGGTAGAGCCTATATTTCAGGCTGAAATTGGTATCATTGATATCTAATTCAAGAGATTTTCTCTTCTTCCCCCCCTTGCTAGGTCACAAAGTCCTTTTGTATTCCATTTGCATTTTATTATCTGTTGGGGATTGGACTTGTAGCTACGTACCATATTCAGACCTAACTGTATGGCAGATACCTTGCAAGCTTGCATTCCTTTTTCATGTTTCGTGGCTATTTTTGACAAGTAAATACAGTTTCATATTTAAACCCATGGCAGGAATAAATCAAATTAGTCTGAAATTAGCCTTTGCTCTTACAATGCTTTGCACATTTCTAGTATGTAGGAGATAAGGCAGGAGAGGAGCAAACCTGCTTTGAAGCCGAGCTGATTTCCATAGCAGGCAGAGTGACCTACTTAAAGGGAGGGGGGGAGCACGCGGAGTCAAAAACAGGCTTGTGAGCTATTTAATTCAATTTCCAAATCTCTGTGTCAGTGCTCCCGTGTCTGAGCCCTCTCCTGACACTCACCTGACAGCACTGAAGAACTCAGAGCTGAAGAAACATCATTTGTCCTACAAGGATCCCCTTTGTATTAAAGAGAATTGTGTTGGCGTGGCCATGGGGATAGAACCGTGTTCAGCGCTGAGGCATTTGGTAAATGACAAGATTCAGAGAGGGCTTTGAGGGGATGTTAATCACTGTTGAACATTTGTAGGAAACCTGCTTCCTTGCTTCACTTAAAGGAGAAGGAGAGTGGGGCTCTCGAGCATCATATTCAAGAGTACAGGATGTTTGGGAACATCCATGTGGAGAATTGCCACACGGTGCAGCAGATCTGGAGATGCCCCAGGAGGTGGGTTGGAGCAGCAGATGGGAATTGAGGAGCATTGGCTTCTGTTTTACACACTCCTCGTTTGGTATCCAGGAGACCCGTGGGGTGTCTGTCTCATTCAGGTCTGCTACGATCTTAGTAGGGGATCCAACCCTGCAAAACAGCAAGCATCAGAGTCTGGAAAGCCAGTGCTGTCCATGGGGCTGGAGTAGCAACACCATTTACTGCTTGTTGCCTTATGTAGTGTGGTGTGAAGTCTGTGTAATGTGTGCCCAGATCAGAATGGCCATGGTCCCTCCAGACACTGAAATGTGTGAATTTATACAATAAAAGCCGAATTGTCAGTCCTGGTGGTTTTACAGCTTGTTCAGAGGACCAACCCTCTCTGGGTTGCTAAAGGCTCTGCATTTGGTGCTGGTGTCTGGTCTGTAACCTGTGTTTGTACTTTAACTTGATTTGCATCATCTGCAGAATAGTTTATATGTTCAGGACCTGAGTTGGGGGCAGCCCACGCACTGCAAGAAATGGTGATGGTCTGCACTTTCACATGCTCAGAAACTGATAGATACTCTGCTTGTGCATTTCAAGTGTTATGCAGAAGGGGAGGGCAGGTTGTTGATGCAGACTTCTGGCTGAGACAGTCTTGTCTGATGTGAACCTTCTAGCAAGTTTATGTAGGGACGAAGGTTTGTTCATTTAGTCAGTAAAGATACTAAAAAGTTTTCTTTGCTCGCCTTGGTCAGGGACAAATACTCTGTATTTGTGTGTCTGGTTGCCTTTACCTGAAATCTTTATTTCTTCCAATACCTGAGTGGAACGACATAAGAACTGCCCAGCCCTGGGGGTAGTTGCGTTTTACTGGAGCCATATGTTGAGTTTGTGAAGCCCATTGAGAATTTGGCAGGATCTATGCACTAAGTTAAAAATGAAGAACTGATGAGTAGGTGAGAGAAGATGGTCACAGCCACCTCAGGGCATTCCTGCTCCCCTTATAATTTTGTTCTATGCAGTTATTGTTCCTTGATGCTTTTAAAATATCCATTCTTCTTTTTTGAGTCAGAACTCATCTCCTTTTAACTTCCATTTTTCACTAAGCAAATTCGAGAAGTCCGGAGGAAGTCTTGTGGCCTGTTTTAAAAGTTTTGTGTGTTTTAAGTAACATAAATAAAATAGAATGTCACTGACCCACAGCAGAGAGGAAGGTATGTCAAGTCATGCTGGACAAGGGGGAATGGCTTTAACCTGCCAGAGGGGAGATTGAGATGAGCTCTTAGGCAGAAGTTGTTCCCTGTGAGGGTGCTGAGGCGCTGGCACAGGGTGCGCAGAGAAGCTGTGGCTGCCCCATCCCTGGCAGTGTTCAAGGCCAGGTTGGACACAGGGGCTTGGAGCAAGCTGCTCTAGTGGAAGGTGTCCCTGTCCATGGCAGGGGTTGGAACTGGATGAGCTGTAAGATCCCTTCCAACTGAAACCATTCTGTGGTTCTATGAAAAGACAGTGGAGAAAGCAGTAAGTCCTTTCTCCCAGCTGCATTGCAGGGTAGCTCTGTGCCACTTGTGTATTCAGAAGTAATGTGTGCTTGCACCGTGGGAGAACATTTGCAGTTGAAAGCATGTTACACTAGCAGTGTCTGTGCTACTCAAGGAAAGAGTCCAAAAACTTGCTCAAGTTCACAGGCATGGGCATAAAGGAGAGGTTGTAAGAGGCAGGATGTTGCCTAAATAAAAGCTGTTACCAAAACAGGACCATTTCTACTCACCAGAAAGCCAGTTGGGAAGGGAGAGGTTAAGAAGTGTTTGTGGCTCTTGTCAGGATTAACTCTGGAAGGGCTGGCCTGAAAACAAGATTTGGGTACAAAAGGGGAGACAGCCAACGAGGAAGTCAAAAATCAGAGCTGTTGTGTTCCTTGTTCTGATATACCTGTCTTCAGGTAAGTGCTAAATGAAATCTTAGGTTTGATATTGTAGCTTCTTGCCTTTAGCTGTAGGTAGTTTGTTGTGGATAATGGCTTCCCGTGGCTGGCAAGCCGTTTTCAAGGTCTTTGGGGTCCTAAACCAGCAGTGACCATCTCTGACAGTGCCAAGAACATTAACCTGAAATGAGAGATAGTGGATGTGCTACAGGACACTGTGGGTTGTATTCTTTTCAGGGCTGAAACCTGAGGTAAGATGTCTTCGACAGATGTAATTTAATCATTGATACACATCTAGGTGAAGAGTAAGTCTCCCCATGTCATAACACTTGATTTCTCTGCTTCTGACCATCTTTTAATTCAGTTATGCTGCTCTGTGGTGAGCTTATAAAATACAAGGATTAAGCCTTATGCTTTGAAACCTAAAATGATTCCATTATCGGTTGCTCCATGTGGATGGCAGTGGACAAACAGAGCTCGGGCCGGATGATAAATGCCCCAGAGTTTGTTCTTGGTGTTTGGGAGCTGGCAGGGCTCAGCCCCAGGGTGTGAGAAACCAAAATAGTTGAGAGATGATGATGCCAGTGTCCTTTTTGAGACGTGATCGTCCATGGCATAGGATAAAGTAGTTCCCGTGGGTATGGCAATACAAACATGAACAGCGGAGCTCTTGGATCCAGTTGTGAGAGATGGAACAGATGGGCCCTTGTGTGCAAACAGAGCATGTTCCCTGTTCACTGGCACAGCAGTCAGCGTGTCTGTTGTAGGAGTGGAGCTTCAGTACTGCCAGGCCCTGAAAAAGCTCTGGAAAACCATATTTTCTTGAGAAAATTAATTAAGTAGCTGTTTTTTCTAATACATGTAGACTGTCAGCTTGTGCTGTTACATATGGAGGTTCTGCATCGCTGAGCCTTAGGATTTCTTCCTTCTTGCTCCTGGGAAGCTCCTGTGATTCCTTGTCCTGAAGGGCAGTGAAACCACAGGTTGCTGCCTCTGACCGCTGCCTGCCTGTGACAGTGGGTCCGCTTGCAGTGTGTGTACATGCTGACAAGACAGAGCAGCTTTCCAAAGCCATGGAATGGATAAATACCCATGAAACAACTTACGGAGCTTGTCTTGGTGTGGAAAAAGGATGGATGCAGCCACTTCCAAAGGGTTAGTGAGTGGTTGCTGGGATGCTTCTGAGCAAGGCTGCATCACATGAACTAAAGCTGTCTGGTGCTGCTGGACAGGGTGTTATCCTTTGTACCTCTGAAAGAGAGAGTGGGCTGCTATCTGCAATAAAAGGGGTTGGAGAGAACCTCTCTCCCAGAGGGAAGAGGAGGATGCAGGTTTGGATTTTGAAAAGAAATTCTTGTATCATGTTTCTGCCCTTAAACCAATCTGCACTGCACTTTGTGCAGCTTGATGCTCATGGGGCTTTCCGAAGAGATGCTGGGTCTCATGTTTCCAACAGATCTTGTAGCTGAGATTAGTTCAGTGCCTCCTGCTCAGGCGTGCAAGTAAAGGAGCAAATAAAGGGGTAGACTGAAAGAGCTGGGCTGGTTCAGCTTGGAGAAGAGAAGGCTCTGGGGAGACCTTAGAACAGCTCCAGTGCCTGAAGGGGTGACAAGAAACCTGGAGAGGGGTTTTGGACAAGGGCCCGCAGGGGCAGGACAAGGGGAATGGCTGCAACCTGCCAGAGAGGAGATGGAGATGAGATAAACGATAAATGACGTAGCTAATTCTGTACAGAAGCAAGTATAGAAAGGTCAGAAAGAACATCTACAGTTGGGGTCAGTAAAATCAGGTTTTTCATATTTTCTAATATCCATAGTACTGGGTGTCTAACTGTGGCTTGATCATTGCTTTCATTTGCTGATTTTTTTTTTGGGCTGGATGTGTCATACCTGAAAACTTTCGATGTGTACCATGCCTGTGATACGAAGCTTCCCTCTGTCAGGACCTCCCTGCGTTCCTGCCACTGCTTTCTCTTTACAGTTTCATTTCTTCACCTTTGCACAGTTTGATTTCATTTTACAGCTTGCAGCATGAGGTCCCCAAATTGTGTATGTCCATTAAGCAAACCTCTCTATTTAATAAGCCACCTTTTAATGGGGGTCAGCTGCAGCCGTGAATGTGTAACAGGGGTTGGTTGCAAGCCCTGTAATGGCAGTGTGTGAGGGTGCTTGCTCCAAGTCTGCAGATGGGTCATTTCTTGCAGGAGCTTTGCGTGGCTTGTGCTCCTCACCATGCTGCTTGTGTTGGATCAGCCCCTCACGCTGCCTGAGCCCCTGTGATTGCCCTTTCCTATCATCTCATGAAGTGTGCAGGACCAACATCCGTACAGAGAAAGGCATCTCAGAGGCTCAGGTTTTGTATTCAGCTGGAGGCTGTCCCAGATAGAGCAAATATGTATGCAAAGGAGTTGCAGTAGGAGCTGTTTCTAGGAACTCAACTAAGGGATGCTCTTCTGTAGCACACATGGGAGATTTTGCCCTAAAATGTTTCAGAATATTTAGATGGCATTTAGATGGCAGCAGGTGGAGCACCTGGACATAGGTCTTGCTTTGCTTTCTAGCCACCAGGAAGAACCCTAGACCAACTGCTGCTGACTGAGAGCTTGTATTATAAAAGCAGGTCCAGGGTAGAAAGTCAGAGCTGCCCAAGAGCACCTCATACTGCCCTTGGCTAACTGACCCATTGCTTAGCGTCAGACAGTTTGCAATAACTTCTTAGGGTTAGGAAAGCCTCAAGACACAGATGGCTGGTCCAAGTCTTGTGTGTGTAAGCTGGGACATAGGATTTTTGTTGAGGTCTGTGTCTAACCAAGTTAATTGAGGTCTTGTTTGTTTGCTAAAGCAGCACTGAGGGATTCCAGGCTGCTGGCTTTGTTCTTGGCCCTCAGGACACCAGCAAAGTGAACTTGTGTAAATGCTATAAGATACATATATTAGTTTATGTATTCTTCCAGTATGTCCTTTCCCATCTTTGCTCATCTCTAGTAAATCAGTGTTCTGGGAAAGAAAACAGAGGCATGAAAAATCTCATAGTAATATGGGTTTAATCAATTCTCCCGTGAGCCTTTCATTTCCAATTTTCGCTTTAACATGCTCTGTCCTACTGCCAGTCCCTTCTCTTTGGGTAGCATTTTAAAAGTGTACATCCTTTGCCAGACTTCTCCTAATAGATTTGGGATGGAACGTTCAGCATCTGATTAAATTAAATTCCCCCTTCACCCTCGAAAGAAAATGATGTTTTTTTTTTCCAGAGCAAAACGTATTTCTAATGCAAGTCAGTGAACTTCTTTCATCACCACCCTGAGGTAATTTGCTCTGTCATCTTCCTGGCTGCTCTGACCAGTATATCTCTCCTGAGACTTGCAGCCAGGGTAACCTATTAATTCTTATGGTAGTACTGCCTTTTAGGGTATAAAATTCCCTGTAACCTCTTGTTTTATTCCAAGGTGGCAGTCAGGGACCCATTGGACAACAGCAGTTTTGTTGGCCTGTGTTAAACTTCAACTGGTGGCTTTAATTGGTGAGACTTTACACCTTGCAAAACTCCTCTGGCTTTCTGCAGTCACTTGTTAGGGGTGATGCATCTTGCTGGGCTTGGCCTGGTTTTCCTGCTTTCCTTGAGCGGTCTGTCACTGGCTTATGTGGGCTTGGCTTGCCCAGTGTGGCAGCTCTCATGGTCAACACCCATACAGCTGTACAAGAAAAGCCGTGGCTGCCCCGTCCCTGGCAGTGTTCAAGGCCAGGTTGGATGGGGCTTGGAGCAACCTGTTCTAGTGGAAGGTGTCCCTGCCCATGGCAGGAAGTTGGAGCTGGATGAGCTTTAAGGTGCCTTCAAACCCAAACCAGTCTGGGATTCTGTAACCTTGACTAGCAGCGTTGTGCTTTCTTTTTTCTTCACTCTTCATGTTGTTCTTTTCTTTCCTAGTTCTGTTGTTCTCTCTCCTGTTTTTGGATATTAATACCTTTCCCCCTTTATTTCAGTGACTGTTGGAGTTCCGCTTTAGCACCAGTCTACAGCTTAAACCTTAGCAAATGGACAAGCATATTTGTTCTGCAGCACAAGGGAGCTCTGTCTCAGGGGTGAGAGTGAGGAGGGAAAGGAACGATGTGATGAAGAGGTCAAGTAGAAGGCATCTAGAACTAGACAGGAGGATGCTTAAGCCAAAGCTGGACATGCCAAGAAGTGTCATAATTCTTTTGATTGCTTTAACTGGTGTTTGTACCCCAGGTTATGTACAAGGGTCTAGATGCTTCATGTTACTGGCTATTGACCACCCATGGGCATCCGTTCTTCTCTGAAAATGTTGTCAACAGCTTCCATAGAGAATTGTGCTCCACTTATGGCTGGAGCTTTGCACATAAATAACTTCAGAGCTGTGGGAAACCTCCTCTTGTAACCATTGTCCTCTGATTGTTAGGAGCTGACGCTTCCCTGTGTTTACCTTGTATTTCTCTGTTAAGGACGTACGATTATCCTGTAGCAGGTGGCATTGCTGTGCAGATAAATCTATGTTTAATATCTCCAGCCTTAACTGTTGTCATGAGAAGAATGGATTTCTCCTCTTCCGTGTATTAAGGACATGTTGTGACTTTCTGGAATCACTGCAGGAGTAAATGATGTATGAAATGAGAAATCTCTGCTCCGTGCGCGCAGACACAGCCAGTGCTGTAAAATGTTCAGCTCAGATGCAGCCAGAAAAATCTCTCAAGTGTCCAGCGTGACTCCTGGTTCTTCCTCTGGTGAAGCATCTTCGCCAGGTTTGGCTTCAATTTTTCCCTGGTGTGCTTGCAAGCCTTGGTTGATCATTACAGAGAGAGATGTCCCTGTGTGCAGGGACTGTTTCCTTGAAGCTTGTAATCAACGACACATGCTCATTAGCACTGTGTGGAAGTTTCTTGTTCCTTCAGAGTCCCCGATCCTTATATATTAAAATCTTTATATAGACCTTTCTTGTGTAGGTGTCTCACCACCCTCACAGGGAAGAGCTTCTACCTAAGATCTCATCTCAGTCTCCCCTCTGGCAGGTTAAAGCCATTCCCCTTGTCCTGTTCTTACAGGCCCTTGTCCAAAGCCACTCTCCAGGTTTCTTGTAGCCCCTTTAGGCGTTGGAGCTGCTCTAAGGTCTCCCTGAAGCCTTCTCGAGGCCGGACAAGCCCAGCTCTCTCAGCCTGTCTTATAGCAGAGGTGCTCCAGCCCTCTTATCTTGGAACTTGTTCTGTTTGTTTTGTACCCCAAAACAGCAGAGACATGGGAAGGAGGTTGGTTGCTAAAACTAAACTAATGGGAGTTCACTTGGTTGAACAATGCAGAGGATGTCTTGTGAAAACCTCAAGATTTTAAATGTCAGATTTAAGAAATTTTAGAGGAAAAAACCCAGCTCAGTAGCAGCTGTGAGGAACTAAAAAGGTTCAGATTAGATAAAGGATGCTGCATGTTTTAGTGGGCACTTCTGTGCTTTGGTGTATGGAGCAGCCAAAAGGCTTGTACATCTTGCATTGAAAAGTGGCAGCAAGAGAAGCCTACAGCTTCTTGTAAGGTGTGTTTGAGGGGGTAAAAGTATAGGACTACACGTGTTTTCTAATTTAACCTAAGCTGCTTTTCTGGAAAAGGAGATTGTGTAGTTCATTCTGATGCTCTCCAAGATCCTTGCAGATAATTCAGTTGCAGAGCAATTTGGAATTACTCACAAAGGACATTTTTCTTCCTATCTTTAACAACAAGGCAGAATGACTGAGAGATAACTCCCTTGGATTCATACCAGGAAGCTGCATCAGTGTTCCTGGGAGAGTGCCTGGAACTCACAAAAAATACCTGTTTAGCCAAGGCTAGGTGAGTGTTCGGTTCAACACACACTGTACCTCTCTGCTTTTGTAAGTGGGTCCTTCTTCCAGATTATTTGAGATGAACCCTTTTCTCTCTTCAGAATTCCCGTGTGACACACAGGTGACATTAACCCTTGGGGTCCTTGTGTGATGTTTTTGGTGGTGGTTTCTTGTGTTTGTCATGCGTGGAGAGAAATGGTGTTCTGTGCCATCAGCTTGCAGACTGCCCCCCTCAGCAGGACTCTGCTGGGAACAAATAAATCAAAGCTGGGGAGGGGTGAGAAATGAAAGAAGTGATTTTGCTGCTGTTGTAGCACTGACATCGCCCTTTGCTGTACTATTCAGGCATGCTTGATCAGATGCAAGAGCTTCAGTGGTTGCAGAACAGGGCTGTTCACAGCAGACCTGTACCATGGGCACTTGGCAGTGCTTTTAAGTCTGTTCTTTTAAATTTTAAATCACAGTTTTATATGATTTTCTGTTGAGAAAAAAGCTTTATCAAGCATTCATTTGGGGCCTTCCAGCAAGGCTCTGAAAACTGTTCAACGTAGATCCTCCTGCCATCTGATCTCTTAGCAGGGGCTGTTCTACAGAACTGCAAGATTGGCTCTTACGTCTTAAAACCATTGGAAGTACATCTGTGTGTGTTTGCTGGAGGTCGGCTCACTGTGTGTGGCATGTGGTGCTCTTCAGCTTCTTGTGCTGCCGTTTCAGACTTGACATTTCTCTGCCTTCACGTGTTGAAATCTTGATTATCCTCCAGCTGCTGTTTCTGTGTTTGAGCCCCTCTTCTGCTAGTGTTGAGTGAAATCCAGTTTAAAACTTCTTCAGTTGGCCTCTGTTTCAGGAGTGAAACAGCACTTGCAAAGCTTTTACCAGCACAGCAGCGACTTGCAAACAGTTCTTGGAGGAGCATTTTCCAGACCCACACATGCTGGTTTGTTGTTCTCAGTGCGCTCTGTACAGGGTTATTGTTGTCTTGGGCCCCCTCATTGATGTTTTGTAGCATTTGTAGGCACCTTCCACTAGAGGAGGTTGCTCCAAGCCCCTATGTCCAACCTGGCCTTGAACACTGCCAGGGATGGGGCAGCCAAGCTTCTCTGGGCACCCTGTGCCAGCGCCTCAGCACCCTCACAGGGAAGAACTTCTTTAACATAAACTCTAGGGAAAGTCTTTTCAGTGTCACATGGGCTGTTTGGCCATTAGGAGACAACTGATGACTTCCATTTGAGAGAGGTGCATTTTACTTTTCTCTAGCACAGACCTGCAGAGGTGCCAGTGTAGGGAGCAGTGGTACGCAAGGAGGTCTCTGTGAGGCTTACATTGTCTTGGGTTTCTGTTTTCTTTTCTTGTTACAGGCTTATGTTTATGAAAAGTGGTAAATAGGTTCTTTGGTTTAGACTTTTCATCACGGTCTAATGGTTTTAGATGTGTGTTTTACAGTAAAGTTAATAGTTTGCTCTAAAAATACACCCACAGAACTTAACTATGGTAATATAGTAATGTTCTAGAGAAGTGTAATAAGCTGGTGGTTGGAACCACTGTGCCTGGAGACCTGCAGAGCATGGCTGTAGGTGGGAGGATTTCTGTCTGCCTCATGAACCGAGCAGGGGACATTGCTCTCTTGAGCCCCTCAGAATGGCTCAGTAAACCTCGTTTTGGCTTTTAGGACTTCTCCATCAGGACACACTGATGGCGCTGGAAGCTTCAAGCCCTCATTAAATAATGCACAGAAGCAGCATTGCGTGGTCTGTAACTGCACAAACTTCCCAGGGAAATTGATGTCTTTCGTAAGTGTGGCTCACAGAGGCTCATTTTGTGTGCGTGTGGGCAGGCTTGATTCACCCAATAAACCCTGCTGTGTGCTGTGAGTGTAAATCCTGGAAATCAATGTATTTCTTTCCCATTGAGCAACTCGTGAATGAATACAGAGCTGGGCAAAAGCAGCTGGTTCGTGACAATGGTTAAGCAAGATGTTACAGGCAGGTGTGGTAGTCGGGTGAGCTAGAATCCCATGGGTGAGTCCTGATCCTGATTTATTTTGTCCTCTGCCAGTAGCTGAACCTTCCTTCTCTTCATACTAAATGCCCAGGACACTTCAGAGCATTTAGGAATTGATTTTTGTCTTTATTTTCAGAAGGGAAATCTGCTCATCACCCATGTTTATGGAGCACTGTGTTTGAATTGCTTTCCTTCCTTCTTGGGAGGAGGAGGAGGAAGCAAGTGGTTACTGTCAGTCAGGCAGCTTTCATATTCAGCCTTTGGTTACGGTATGTGCATTGGGACAGACAAGCAGAGTGCCTGCTGAAAGCCTTAATCTGTTCATATTAACTTGCATACTAACTTCTCCCGAGAGCTTACACTGCTCCCTCTACCCTTCTTCTCCGCTTAATGGCCTCACATCTTTATCCTGTGAGGGAGGGGAGGATTCTTCAACCCACAAGAGATGTGCTGAATGATCGTTACAGTGGTAAATCCATACGCTTTGATTCCTGGTGTGCCAGGCAAATGCTCTTTCACTGTTTCAGCCATGGGCATCTTTTCCCTGGCTCCTGTGAACTTGTTCAGCTTTCCTCTTATCCGCTGGAGACATCTCCAAACAGGGTATGTGCTGGCAGCCAGCCCTAGTGGGAGGGTGACTGTGAGGAAGGCACCCTGGTGGGGATGTGGACTGTTCTCTGGAGCTGAATTTGGGGTAAAGGTATGGACTAAGGAGCTATGTTAATACTTCTGCTTGAAACCTTGGGGAGCAAAAGTCATGCGCAGAGCAAGGCTTGTATGTCACTGGTTTTCCAGGTAAGCTGTAGCTGGATTAAGTTGTTGGGGTCATAATTTAAGTTCTGTTGGAGCTGCCTGATGTTCGGGAATGCTGGATAATGCTTGTGTATGGGCACAGATGGACCATGTGTGGTGTGCTGTCGGAGGCTGGAGGTAGATGTGCTGCGGCTCCCTGAGTTAGTGCTGTTGGGGTGCCTGGCACGTTGCACCTCTGATTTGTTGTGCTGTTGTTGATGCTGATGTTGCACTATTTACATTCACATAATTGCATTAACATAAACAAAATATTTATATTAAAGGCATTGCAGGAGAAATATCACTTTCCTCCTTACCATGTCTCTCATCTCCATATTCCCCTGTCTTTTTCGTTATGTACCTTTTGATCTTCACTTATATTCCTATTTAAAAAAATCTGCAAATCTTGAAGGTGCAGCTGATACGGACTAAGATAACTCATGCTAGAGCAAGAATGATGTCAACCTTTCAAATACATTTCCCAAAGCAAGAGCTCCTGAATCCTGCTCTCTGTTTAAGGAGGAGATTTTCCAGGGCATGGTGTTAGGTGGTGTCAAGAGGAATCAAAGGCTACATTTTCAGAAGAATCTATGTGGACTGAAGGGCTAATTTTATCAGGAGTCAGTAAGACTTAGTCTTTTTTAGCAGTTAGGCTTAGACATGTGCTTAAATTGCTTAAGTTCATCAGTAGAGCTGTTGAGAGGTGTGTTAAGATAGATACATAAGATTGTGCAGGATCGCAGTACCAGCCTACCTATAGAAAAATCAAAGCATTTAACTTTCATATGTGTTTTTGGAAGCCTCATCTTTAATCTCAAGACATAGCTTGAAGAGCCTTGCTTTAGATATCCCCTGCTAAAAATCTTTGCTTTTGTGCCTGGGGCATACTTTTCTTCTCCCAGAAAGCAAAGCTGTTCTACTGCACCAAGACCAAAGGTTATAGTAATTATAATTAATAAGTCTCAGATATTTTTCCCTGTTGCTCTTTTCTACCACAGGCAACTCATAACACATTTTCTGAAGCAGTTGCTCCAAGGCAGAAGCTTGTACATTAAGTTTCACCCTGGAGCAAGTTCATATTCTCAAGCTGAAGATAGAGGCTTTAACAGGACTGTTGACAGGCTCCTGACACCCCAGCTCAAGCAAGTGCGAGGGGCTAACATGCGATCGCCTGGATCTCCTGTGATGTTCATCTGTGTGAGGGAGGAAGGAGATTTGATAAGTCCAGCTACACCAGTCAGGTTAGGCCTCTTCTGTGTCTTGAAGATGAATGTCAGGAAGCACCTAAGGCAGCTGTATTCTTTGGACTTTCACCCTGAATTATTTAAGCATATTCATACCTCCTTTTGCGCTGTATTACATCTGTGGCGGTGTGACAGAGATACTGTGGTTCATCCAGAGCTCTGAAGTTAAAAGATGATTTTCAAGCAGCGGTTGCTGAAGGGGTACCTTTATTTTTTCCACCTTTTCCATCTTATCCGGGATATCTTGTTAAAGGGCCCAGTTTTTCATTTGCTTCCCTTCCTGTTGCATTATTACTTGTTCTTGCATTTGACCACGTTGCAATTTGTTGGTTTTGCTTGCTTCTGTTTGGTGTTAATCCTGACTCTTAGGTTGTGTTTGAGGTTAAGCAAGTACTTAATGGCTTTTGTACAATGAGGAGTCTGTGTTCCCTTGAAGATACAGGCAGGGTGGAATTTTTTTGTTGTCATTATTGTTTTCTCTTCAATTGAAGCCTAGGGAAAGGTGCATCCAATGGGAATAATCATGTTTTCAAATTAAGCGCAAGTAAGTAGACATAAGTAGTTGCTGGACCAGTGCTTATGGCTGTGGCACCTCAGAGGATATCTGTGCTCTGACTCCTGTGTCTCCATGGAAGTCTGCTAGAAATGTGGGATCCATCAGGACTTGCAGTGAAAGGCAGCTTTAGTTGGGTTACAGAGGAAAAGTAGGGATCAAGGATGACACCTGGAGTCATTAAGCAACATTGGTAAGCACATTGAGCAACCCGATCTAGTAGGAGGTGTCCCTGCTCATGGCAGGGGGTTGGAACCTTAAGGTCTTTTCCAAACCAGTCTATGATTCTGTGATTAGGGACCCTAGTGTGACCTTGGCAAGCATCTCCTGCAGCCCACATGAAAGCCATGCATCCTTTTAAACCACAAACCCCAGAGGCTGTGCCTCAGAGACTGACTCCCACAGGTTTCCCCCCTCTCCCTTTTCCCTTTGGCCAGAAGCAGGGAACTGGAGGTGGAATAAAGCACTTCCACACAAGTGAGTATTTTAGCTGGGAGTATGAGCATGTACCAGCCCACCGGTGCCTTTTCTCTACTCCCCTGTTCATGAGTTATATACCTCCTCTTCGAAGTGCTCATTTCATACCCAGCCCGGCTCCTGGGACAGTGCTGGGCAAGAGCATTAGTGCAGCACCTTCCCTCAGACTTAAATTCACTTTAAAAATCCATTACAGACCCTATTATCAAGGGTGCTATTAAACCCCTCCAGCATTCATCTCTTTGGTATATAAATTAAGCAGATGATCTATTTCCAGACTAGAAGATACTACGATACCGTATATAGCAAAGCTGCAAGTATTTCTATTCGAGCAGTTAGATACTCGGCTTGATTTGTAGGGATGCTAAGCATGGGTAGATTCCTTGAATGCCAGACATTGTCATGTGTCCAGGTACATTTGGTGTGAGTATTAAGCAGAGCTGGGATGGGTTGTGTTCTCCCATGAAGCAATTGTCCTTGCTGGGGGGAATACCTGTCTTTTTCCAGGTACAAATGGCAGTGATGTCTTCTAGCCAAGCATCAGGCTTCCTTTCTTGCCTGTGCAAATCTGCCCCACTATTTATTTCATTGACCTATAAAAGTCTTGTAAAACCCAGCTCCACTTAAGCACATCTTCAGCTTCAAGTTCATTAATGACAACAAGTTAATGGGACTGTTCACATACATAGGGAAAAGCACATTAAGCTATCCAAAGCACCAACTCCTCCTTCACCTCCACTTAACTATAGCTTGGAGTATCTGCAGCTGTTCTTCCAAGCCCAAATGTTTCTTAGAGCTCTGTCAGGAGTTCAGCTCTTTAGTTCAGTCCCTAGCAGTATTCATTTTCTCCCCTGTGCAGGGTGTGATGGGCTTCATGCATCAGAGTTGTTTGGTTTTTATCAGTTGAAGGCCTTTTTCAGACATGGCCTTTAGGTTGCATGGTGGTGTGTGTTAAGGGGCTTGCTTACCCTCATGCCATGGGAAGAAAAGGGGGGTTTGCACCAGTGCTGGAGCCTGGGACTTGGTGCGTGGTCATGTCCTGCGCTGAGGAGGTGCTGGGTGCACACTGGTGCTGTGCCTGTGACTTTGCAGTGAGCCCAGTTTTGCACCGTGGTGAGGAAGATGCTGTGAGTGCCACGAGGAGATCCCTGCCCTTACCCATCACTGGGGTTGTAAATGCATCCACATCTGCAAGAGTCAGGCAGGACCTCACTGGGAATGGGGACATAAATGGTGTCTGTAAAGATCTCCTCCTGTACCCCCATGGTCCCTGATGTACCAGGAGGAAAGGTTATCCCTATTTAGGTTTGCTGCTGGACAAATTGAGGTTCTGCCTCTTTTCAGATGCCTCCTGTGACCTCAGGCGAGTCATTTGGCTCCGACCCTCATAGCTCATTTATATTTCCAAATGATGTAAATGATGTAAAATGCAGTGAAATTGGTGGAAATGTGAGTCCTTAAACACCTGGCTGTGGGTGCTTGCCTGAAAAATCTCACAGGGTATGCAAATTGTGCCTCGGATGCCTAAAATAGAGCTCGCATTTATCCAGGGGATGGGAAACTTTATCTTTCTATAGCACAGCTGGAAACATCCAGCCTGGAAAAGGAATGGTTGGTAAGAGGAGAGACATTAGATAAACTTTCCTCTTTTGTCAGCCCATATAGCCACCAGCTGGTTCTGTGTATATGTATTTTATATGCAGCACGATTCAGTGTGGCTGGGCTTTTTGCTGCTTGCAGTGAGCTCCATTCAAGGGAACAAACACATTTGTGCTGTCTCAGTGGGAGGCAAAAATCTGTTACTTCGAGGACTTGAGCTTCTGCAGTTTGCTGGGGCACTTGTGAGCATCCCGCGCTGATGTAAGATGGAGTGGAGATGAGTGTAGAGCTCCCAAGATGACAAATTGGCTGATGTACACCCTGTTAGAAGGGCGCAGCTCGTGCTGTGAATGGGGCCCGTCACCATGTGTTACACGTGCCGCTTCGACAGAGTGATGGGGTGATGATGGGATGGAAGTGGGGATGCAGGAATGCTACTTTGAGCTGCTCCAGGAAACCTGCCCGCTGCTTCCATAATGCCTCTTTAATCTCTGCGCATTCTTCACTTCCCTTATCTGAATCACATCTCTCTGCCTTGGAAAGGCAATGCTCTGATATTACTGGTATTTTATTTATTGTTTGTGCCAGCATGTTAGCAATGCACTAGCGAGGTCTGTGGTGTGCTTGGGTTTTTCAAGGAGTGCACAGACAAACTGAGATACGAGAAAAATAGCAGGTTTTCCTGGGGAAAATTCCCCCTGTGAAGTCACTGATTCTGTTGAAGTATCATTTAATTACATGTATCTCAAGGCTTGGCAGTGTTTTATGGCCAATTCAAGTCAGAGGTAGAGAAAGTTGCATGAAATCTGTGTTTCCTCCACTTGTTTTTACATCTCCATTGCTCTCTCCTCCATCTGCCTGCCTTTGATATTTGACTTGTCACCTCTGAGACTTTCATGTGTCTCTGGGCCCACCGTAAGCGTGCTTTCTGCAGCAGCTGGGGAACTGAAAATGCATATATTAGGTTTGACTTTTTGGGGTGTGATAGATGCCATTTTAGATGGGAATAAGTTGGTGTCTGTTGTACTGATCTGCTGCACTGGTGAGTGGCAGCGCTTGGGTAACCCAAAGACTTCTATGAGTGGCTGTGATCAGACATTCCCAGATTCCTAAAGCTCTGGCTTTCGAAGCTGAAATTCTCCAGATTGTCTTTAGTTAATGTATGTGTATGTGTGCCTGTGGGCTGTTTTTTAGGCATAAGCAGATTTACTGAGTCTCTGATCTGAAAGTGATTTAACCATCTTCTGTAGCAATAATACAGTGTGCAGAAATGACTAGGAAAAGGTCATGGATTACTTGCCTGTAACCTTGGTGGTGGTGGGAGGTTAAATGAAACCCAAGGATCCTGAACTTTTGGGTGGATTCAGAGAGGTACATTCTTTCCTGATGGAAAGAAAGAGGTGATTAGACCATCTTCCTTCTAAGACAGCTGCAGACAGCTCTAATGTGTTAGGTAACACTGCAGTTCAAGAGCTGCATGCTAATCCAAATCCATCTATCTTCATTTACTATCCTGCTGCTGTTCTTTTCTTTTCTGCTTATATTAGTGTTTGGTTAGCTGACATGACTGATTGATAAGCTCAGTGGGACTAAGCCTAGGTATTGCCTGGTCAGGAGACATCAAGAGGGTGCAGTGGGAATGCCCGTGGCATCAGAGAGCCTGTGAGTTGGCAGCGTGCCGGTGTCTGGGTGATGCGCTTGCTAGTGATTGAGCTTTGAGTGAGTTCTAATCTGTGGTCCTGATACTCTGTGATTGCTAAAGAGCTTTGGGCTCTTCCAGGAACTTGATATCAGCTCAGCTGGGTGTACTCAAATAACAGATTTTCTACCTAAACCTGGCTGCAGTGTCATTAGGGATTTATTTCCCTCTCTCCTTTGTCGTTGGGATATTGCAACTGTATGTTGTTACTTCAGTGAGGCTTGAAAGAGCACTGTGCTGGACTCATGAGGGTACAGGCAGCTTCGTGGAGCTGTGGTTGCTTCTTTGGGCCATGAGGTACTTTGAATCCTAGAATCCCAGACTGGTTTGTGTTGGAAGGGACCTTAAAGCTCATCCAGCTCCAACCCCCTGCCACAGACAGGGACACCTTCCACTAGAACAAGTTGCTCCAAGCCCTGTCCAACCTGGCCTTGAACACCTTTTGGTAGCTGATGCCAACGTATGGACTTTGTTTAAATTTAACCTAATAGTGAATGATGTGAATGAAAACAAGATGTGCTTATTTTGGATAGGGAAGCAATGACTACATTGGGAATATGGGATCAAACCAGAGAAGAAAATTTACTGGTTTTTTTGTTTGTTTTTTTTTTCCTGGCCATCAATTGGGGTTAGCTGAAAATTTTTACCAGAATCTCAGAATTTCTTCTGTTACTAATAGTAGGAAATAGGACTTAGTACTTGGTTACTAAGTATAGGATATCGTAGGATTAGACCTAATGTATGTGTAATGATTTGCAGGTGGTTATGATTTCATTTGACCCATTCACAGCCTAATGCAGAATTCCCAGCGGCAGTTCTAATGAATACCAGAAATCTGCACAGCAGGATCACTCTTTTCTAAGTTATGTTCTGCAGACAATAACAGGCATGTATCATATGGGGAGCTGTGGAATGAGGTCTGCAATTACCCAGAGTTCATATGAGAACATTGTGTTGTGGTGTGAATAGACGTACCGGGCAGTCTGCTCTGTGGCACAGACTCCAGTGATCCTGAGGGGCTGCCATGCCCCTGACTGACAGCCCACACACAGTCTTGTGCTTGGAAAATACTTGTGATTCCATTGTTTTACTGTCTCCTGTAAGGTAAGATGTAGATGATGTTTGGAAATGTTGGATTTTGTAGGCATTAAGGTTGAAGAATACATAAAAATTTTAATTGCAAACACAAAGTCCAGTCAACTTGCCCTAGGAAGATACATCAGCTTCTCTGACAGCAATATCATGGAATCATAGAAAGGTTTGGTTTGGAAGGGACCTTAAAGCTCATCTGCATAGGTACATGTTGCTCCTCAAATGCTTATAGAAGTTTCCTGCTGGTACTTTCTGATCTGCTTGCCTTTCCTTCTCCTCCTATATTGTGCAGCCCAGTAGCAGTCAGCAGATGGGGTTTTCTCTCCCAGATGAGATGCAGCTCATTCTCCAGCCTTGAGAGGGGAGGGATGTTCATTTTCCAAAACACAGGCAAGTGTTTAAAACTCAGTCAGTGGAGTGGCAGCCAGTGTTGGCTGGAGATGTCAGTTTTGACAGTGCAGAAGATAAAAGCAGATTTGGCAAAACTCTGTTTAGTCCCTGAAGCCCAACCAAGACAATAATCAGATCCCATACATTAAGCCATATCAAATACAGCATAGTTGAGGCTTACCATTCTTTTTTTTGTTTGGCAATAGCACACAGAGCCCTCAGTCCAGTCTGAAATCCCTGCTGAGGCACGTAGGGAGGGTGATAAAGTTGTTCTGATCAACATCATCTTCCTGGAGTCATGCAGTCACCTGAAATATATTGCATTTATTGCTGTTGCCATTAGTTACTCATACCTAGGTAGTGTTTAGGAAACCCAGTCACGTATTGAGATCTCATTGAGTTAGGCTCGGTACAAATAAAGAGTGAAATAACACATTCACAGCCCTTCCACTTAATGGCTTAACTGATTTCTCTAATTAATGTGTGCAAAACCAGGGGAATTTGCTCTGAGACCTTTTGAAAAATTAGTAAACATATATTGTCCTTTTTTGTCACATATTCCCATCTTGAGGTTTTTAATCTCTGCCCTCAGTTACACAGGAGCAGAATGGCCATGCTGGGATGTTGAAGTGTAGTCAGCAATATCCATTTAGTCCTTAAGTTACTCAAAGTTCCTTCTGGTGTCTCCATCCTCTGAGTGGGCTGGTGTTGAGCGCTGTGCAGTGGTATCACTTGGGGTTGCAGGGAACCTGCATGAGCTAGCAGACAGGAAGGGGGGGATGTTTGGGGGGTAACACACGGGGCGTTGCTCTCTTTCAAAGACTGGGTGCAGGAATGATTGATGTTTGAGGCTGGTTTAGTAGAAATGAGCACAATGTTTCTTACAAGATGTGTGTATATGAAGAGTGACAAATATTTTGGGCTAAAGGGCATAATAATGTCACAGACTGGTTTGTGTTGAAAAGGACCTTAAAGCTGAAAGTTCCAACCCCTGCCATGGACAGGGACCCCTTCCACTAGAGCAGCTTGCTCCAAGCCCCGTCCAACCTGGCCTTGAACACTGCCAGGGATGGGGCAGCCACAGCTTCTCTGGGCACCCTGTGCCAGCGCCTCAGCACCCTCACAGGGAAGAGCTTCTGCCTAAGAGCTCATCTCAGTCTCAGCCTTTGAAAAATGATTATTTCTGTCGCTTTTGTAGCTTTTGTTTTCTAGTATGTTAAACTCCCTTTCTTGCCAGCCCCATAGCCTTACCCAGTTTGGAACTGAAACCTTGAGCAGCACATATATACCTATCATTCTTGTGCTGTGTTTTTGTGTGTCTTATTCCCTCCTCCCCTTCCCCCAGTGTGGGTCATTGAGCATCTGCATGCATGTAGGATAGAGCCTGGTTCCAACTGCTGCTTATCTGCCTGGTACCAAAATGAGGTTTGTACCTTGAGGAAATGATGACAGGTACAAGTAGGTAATGGGGGTGATGTGTCACAGGGGAAACTTTTCCTGAAACAAGACTCAGCAAGTTTTGAGCTCCAAATGGCAGCGACCCTCAGGAAATTGGGCAGTTCTGGATAAAAAGGATGTGTCTTAAGGCTTTCTGAAAAAGGTGAAGGACTCCTGTGAAGTCAGACTGCTACGAAGCTGTTAGCAACTTAGGTTCAGTAGTTCTGATGCTTGGCTTCATCTGTGGAATAAGGTATGGGGAGTAATTGCCAACACTGCAGTGCCTTCAGGTGCTGTCATGCAGGTTGCAAGCTGCATGCCCTTCTACCCAGAGATCATGATTTTGGTTTCTGAGGCATATAACTTAATTTTATTCATGCAGATTGGTCTAATGGCTTGCTTTTAAGTTCACGGAGAGCACAGTGAGGTGCCAGCAGCATGTCAGGTTCACAAGTTCTGTGTTTCTTCCAGGGAAACCTTTCCCAGACTTGGGAAGTTAAACTCCAGATTTCAGATGTAAACGTTCTGCAGTCTTTGTTTCAAGCCCAATTCCATACCTGAATGGAAAAGCCTGGAGCACCTCTCATATGAAGACAGGCTAAGAAAACTGGGGCAGTTCAGCCTGTAGAAGAGAAGCTGTAGGGAAACGTTAGAGCACCTTCCAGTGTCTGAAGGGGTCTACAAGGATGCCAGAGGGGGACTATAGCAACAAGAAAAGAGGTGATGGGTTTAAACTGAAACAGGAATGATTTATGGATTGAAAAGTTCTTTTCTGTGAGGGTGCTGAGGCGCTGGCACAGGGTGCCCAGAGAAGCTGTGGCTGCCCCATCCCTGGCAGTGTTCAAGGCCAGGTTGGACACAGGGACTTGGAGCAAGCTGCTCTAGTGGAAGGTGTCCCTGCCCGTAGCAGGGGTTTGAAACCTTTAGCTTTAAGGTCCTTTTCCACCCAAACCATTCTGTGATTCTATGAAAAGGGGGAGGAATGGCTGCATGGTGCACAGTGTAGGGCTTGTGAATGTGGATTCAGGGCTGTGGCTGGAAAGCCACTTGACTATGGAAGGTCAAGGACCATGCCGGGAGGACCATGAGCACAGGGTCACTGTAGCAGTGCCCCGTGGTCAGAGTGAATGCGGAGATGCGAACTTCTGGCATGATGAAAACTTCACACTGAAAAGCAGCGCTGAAGAGTAAGTGCTGGCAATACTTCAGTCTTCCACCTTCCACTTTGAGAGTGTGTACTATAAACTGAAAATGTAAGCCCGGAATATGAGTTAGGAGAGCAGCTCACTGCTCTCCCTGCCTTTCCTTGCTTTCTGCTCAACATTTCTTATTCTCTTTGAGCTGTAGATCCAAGTTATTCTCGGCTGTTGTCAGAAGGTGATATATCCTTAATAAGTAAACACGGAGAAATGAATGTAATGCTTTTGTGTTTTCTCTTGACCTGCATCTGAAGCAGGAGCTGTGTTTTGCTCATAAATAAATGATTTCCCCAAGGAGAATGCAGTCTCTGCAAACTCGCGGGGTGTAGGAGGCTTTGTCATGGCAAGCAGAAAGGAAAAATGTGGCAGATCCTGGAAGGGATATCCTTGGGAAAGAGTGGGGGAGAAGAAATGATCCCCTTCATCCCTTGTAGGAGTCAGGGCAGAGTGTGACCCTGTCCTGCTAGAGGAAGGTGTCCCCAGTTTGGGTCCTCAGCTCCCTTTGCCTGCCCCAAGCTCCCAGTGAGGACTGGTTTTCATTCTCTGCTGTAAGCACTGGATTTGTAACCATTTGGGAATTGTTAAGTTCTTTTTCTGAGAAAGAGCATCTTTTTAGGGCATCTTTTTCTCAGCATCCCCAGGACCTGCTTGAACACTGGAGGGATAGGGTTCAGCTCCAGCAGCTTGATGTCCAGTGCAGCAGCATTTTGCACTGGGAATCTGATTCCCTTGTAAGCCTGACCTGGAAAGGCAAGCAGCTGCTAAATGAGGTTGGTGACCCTGGGCATCATACAACAGCCTTTCTTCCCTCTTCAGCCCTTTAATCTGTGTATGGGTGAAGAGTGTAGCTCTGTGCTGGGGGAGTGAGGGGCAAGAAGAAAATAGAACACGCTGTTTGGTCAAAAGATACCTCCCAGATTGCTTAAGATGATGAATTTGGACATTTATTAAAATACAGCCTTGATAACTTTCTCTCTTCATGTCTAGAGCAAGCAGTGGAAGGCATTTGAATCTTTTCTTGACTCAAAGTATTGGCGCAAAAACAATAGTCAATTCCTGTGTGCTGGGGAGCTACTCACTGACATCAGTGTTCTGGTGTTACCTGTCATTTGGTGGTGTTTAGTTGAGGGAGGGCCTCTGAAGGAAACCCCCCAGGTATAGGTTGCTCTGGACATAGGAATCCCTTTAATTACCTAAGAAAGAACTCAGATTCTGTCTCTGAACACTGATCTTTTCTGGCTAAGTCACCTCGGACAACTTATTTTCTGTGTTTGACCACCTAGAATAGGAGTGAGTCATGTTTTCTCTTGTGTTCTCTTGGAGAACCAAACCCAGTGGGACCAACCCTGTTATACCATGTACCCCCTGTGCCAAGTTTTATGTTCTTTATCTTTTACATAAAGAACAAGGACGGTCCTACTTCAGGTAGTTTAAAATCTGAGTCATACATTTAGTTCCCTCTCAGGAGTGCTCTGAGCATTAATTATGTTTTTAAAGCACTTAGTGCCTGTCATCAGAAGCTCTCTATAGAAACACAAAGTTAAATAGTCACAGATCTGTGGCCTCTTAGGAATTGTTTCCAATGCTGTACAGCAGAACCATTCATAAACTTGCATTGATGGTAGAGAGCAAGCTCCAGCTCTCCTTCATCAAGACCCATATCTGGCAAAGCATTTAAGCTTATGCTTTACTTCAGCACTTGAATAGTTTTACTGAGTTCAGTAACTTGTGTTTGGTAGCAAAGTACATGAATTTAAAGCTCCGATGTCGCCATTTAGAGCAATCTCAGAGGTATCTAATATCTTATCTAGCAATAAGAGGTATCTATTGTGCTTCTGTGTTCATCACATTGCATAAACCATCGTGGATCTGTGAATAGTGGGTGTGTGTGGAGAATGCAGGTGTGTACACGATTAAAGGCATCACAGTGGAGAATATTTCTCTCTGATGACCAAATTAGTGCCTTTATTTCTGTCCTTAGATATTCCAGGTTACGGTGTGTCACCCTGATGACCAATTTGCAGAGCATAAGCAGATGGGAAGAAATGTGAAGAGCAGAGGCGTTCTCTGGGGTGTCCTGTATGTGTGAGAGCACTGAATGCACACCAGTAAACCACCAAGAAATAGGCTTGGTTGATGAGCGAGTACAGCATCTGAACACAGGCAGAACAAGTCTTATCAAAGGAATTAAACTCACTAAGCAAAACCCTGTAAAATTGACTTTCTTGACCTTAAAAAGTAGGTAGTAAGTTCACAGCTCAGTAAAACTCAATTAGCAGGAAGAAGGATGCACACATGTCATGAAGATGCACGTTTTAACTCAGAGTTTCTCTTTTTGCAGCTATGTTAACATCATAATTGCATGTTGGCTTCAAGATATTCATTCTTCTTTTGGGAGAGCCCATTGTGAGGAATGTCATCCCTTTTCCAGTATGTAGATCTTGAAAGAATAGATTCATGAGCAGATTTAGGGTGCACTAATATGGTTCAAAGGGCCCATGTAGAGAGACTTGGAAGTATGCTGAGGACCCCTCCTTGTTTGGCTTCATCAGCATCTGTAAGGTTTTATACCCTGAGCTAGTACAGTGGTTTGGTGACTGTGTCCAGTTTCCTTCCCTTTCCCATTCCCTGGCTCCCAGTGGCTCTGTGGAGGAAATGCCCCGTGCCTGGGGCTGACACATGTTGTGTGCTGAACGTGTAACTTATCACGTAACCGTAAAACCCCCAAACGAAGTAACTGGCTTTGTGCTTATGATACCTGCTCTACAGTGTGATATTTCTTCATCTCATTTCTTACCAAATGGCATTTTTTTCCCCTTTCCAACAGGCTAATCTATGGAGAAGGGAAATGTTTTACGAAAAGGAAAACAAGAACATGCATTAAAAGAAACCACAAACACTAACAGCTTGTTATAGAAACACGATCTGGAAATAACAGATTCCTGGTGAAAATAGAAGTGCAAAATATTATTTTTAACCTCTGAATGGGGTTTAAAAAATGTTGCCTTGTTTTTTTGTGGGTTCTGTTCTCTTCCTGTTCCCATACTTATTCCTGTGGCTCTGCTCCAGTCCTGGGGGTAGCCCAGTCCCACTGCTGGTGTGACTCTAGTTGCAGTTTCTCTGGGGCAGGATGGATTTACATTCTTGTTTCTCCACTTATGGCCGCTTGATCCTGAGCTGCGCTGAAGCTGAGCATCTCTGTGGTGTGCTCCAGCTGCAGCTCTGGCTGGATACAGAAGGGTTGTGACAGGGGTGTGAAAGGACTCTGTTACCCATAGAAGTTAAATGCTTCACTGGAGCATGAAAGCAGCAGTGTGGAGTCAAACAGGAAGATCCTCTGAGCCTGGGTTTCTGTCAGTGCCTAGTCGGAAGTGACTACCTGGGGATGAAGAGCTTGCAGAGTGGCATCAGCACGAATGAGAGGGGTGAGGTTTTGCTGCTGAGGATAGAAGAGTTTGGGAACATCCTAAACTGCCTGTCCTAAAGATGTTTTAATGAGCAGTGCATCCTAATTATACTTTGTCCTTTCTGATGCTTGGGTTGAATCTCAAATGGGGAAACCTCTGTGCAGAATCCCAGAGTCATGGAATGATTTGGATTGGGAAGGACCCTTAGAGATCATCTTGTTCCAGAAGTTGCTCAAAGGCCCTATCTATAACTTCTCTGGACAAATGAACTGCCATCAGTTCTGCTCCTGCCATCGTCTCTGAGCAGGTCTTGCACGTAGGCATGTGTCCTGCCAGACTGATTTCCAGGCAGCTCAAATAGGAAAGCAGGATAGTTTGTACTTGCTTGAATTGCAATCTATCTTCTAAAAATAAAGCGGCAGACAGTTGCTTAATTCATCACCCAAACAGGCTCATGGCAGACCAGCATTAATACGCAAGACTGCTTTTACCCTTGGCCTTTCTCATTCCAGCTCCAGTGTCCCAGACTATCTGATAGGCCCTGAGTTACTTGGCATGTGTGGGGATACCTTGGGTGCTTCAGCAAAGTCCATCAAGTGCAGAGCTGGCACTTGGGTGTCTGCTGGATCGATACACCATTAGGTGCAGGGACCAGGGATCTTGTCTGTCTTTTGAATGGTGACACACCCTGAATTGATCTTTGCATTTAGTGGAACAGTATGAGACTTTTAATGTGAATCCTGCCATAGTTGGTGTTATATTGCACTGGTAGGCTGCTAATGCAGACTCTTCTTATGACAGTTCATCAGTTCTCGAAGAGCTGTATGTTAACTCACTGCAGATGTATTGCTGGACAAAGCTTTTGGTGTTGTGCTATAACCTTGCTGCATCAATGTGAGGAGAAGCTGTGTCTGCCCCATCCCTGCCGGTGTCCAAGGCCAGGCTGGATGGGGCTTGGAACTGCACCAGGGGAGGTTTAGGCTGGAGATGAGGAAAAATTTCTTTCCCATGTGGCTTGCCGTTCTGTAGATTTACCCCTCTTCTCACTGAGAGTATTCTTTGCTTGCTTACTGCTACTTGGGCATGAGGGTTCTTTGTGATGGTTTATGCCAGTATAAAATAACAGTGAGAAGATTGAGACTGTTCTAAACACTTCATGGAAGTATGTTTTGTTGTGTGTTGGTGGGGAAGTGACTGTGCCTGTGTCCCAGTAAAAGCAAATCCTTGAAAGCTGGCCTTAGATGGGGTTTAATAAATGGGCTGACTGGAGTTCTTCAGCGTTGTGAATATGGGTGCAGTGTACCTGGGGTCAGATGAATGATCTTAGTGATGTTTTTGACCCCTATCTTCCTTTTTGTTATATGTTGTGGTCTACTTTTTGCCTTTTTCCCCCTCCCTTCTTTCCGGTAAGTAACACAGATATTTCTAGAATATGATGGTCCCATATGTTAGAGATATAAATTTGAATTTGTGTCAGAGTGAGCAAATGAGATTGCTACAACACATTCTTCTCTTTACCTTTTCTGCAAATACACTTCATCCATCCCCCTAGCAGATCCAAGTCTGTTATTTGGAGCTGGGAGTCAGCTGCTGGTGCTACATATGTGACTCCAGTACTTGGCAACTGCCTCAAATATATCAGTGCTGAAAAATACATATCCTTCCTTACAGCACATGTATCTTTCACCAGCTGATGTAATGATGTAGCTTATTAGAGCATATTTCATCCCTAAAAGTGCTGAGCTGCATCCCAGTCACAGGAGTCTCTTTGCCTGCAGCTGATGCAGGGATGCTCTGGGGTGCACGCACCAGCTCTATGAGCACCCTGTGCCCTGGGGTGCAAGGTGCAGGTGGGAAGAGCACAGGGAAGCTGTATCCATGTGGAACTGCAGAGCATGCCAAGGGCAGGAGGGGGTCCTTGGTCGTTCTGGGACAAACCTTTAACAACCAAAAGGGATTGATCCCTTGTTTGGAAGGGGGAGCTCCTTGCAGCAGAGCATCTCCTGAGGTGATTATGTCAGTACACACTTGGGAAGAGTTGCTCTGATTACATTGCCAGGAATGCTTCATCTGTGTTTTCCCTGGATTATAAATCGTCTTCAGTCGTGTCCTCTGTACCTGAACAGGATACCTGTCCGTAAGGCTCCCATTGGAGCACTGCCTATTCTCCCTGCTGAGCTGCAAAGAGCTTGTCCCAGCCTACAGTTTGCTGGCTCTAAAGCAGTTCTGTTACCAAATCCTGTTTTTTTCTTTCATCAAGTTACTTTAAAAACATGAAGCACAATGATAGACGCTAATGTCTTCGGACTCCAGCGAGCATAGATCTATGTCCAAACTCATCTACTAGTCCCAGGTTTTAGAATCCCCTACATCATCTCTCTGAACAAAACTTCCTCAGCCAGTTGGAAGATTTGTTATTTTGTGCCTCAGGCAAATCTTGATCAGGAAATTATCATTTGGAACCAGAAGTTGGTAGTGTAATGGCCTAACCAGGGCGAGCCTGGCTTTGAAATTCTCCTGATGACTGTATTCTCCTTGCAACAGGAGCTGATCCTCCCTCTGGCTCTAAAGGTAATTTTCCTGTGTTTCCATTTCCATACAGATAAGAAAACTTCAATTCTGAATACGAGTTTGCATGTACGTATATACATATATGTGTGTATAAATGTATAGTTATGGTACAACATTTCAAACGCAACTTCAAACTCTGCGGTTTGACTGCACTGTCATCTCCCATCCTTTTCATAGAGTACAGGGTGGGAAGAAGACTTAACATTGTCTGAGTGCTTCCATCATGATGTATGTATTTAAGCATCTGTGCTTAAATCATTTGTGATACAGATGTTCATCTAATCTATCCTTGGATATACTATTATACTGAGAAGCGGGCACTTTCCTGGGCAGCCTGGTTTTATAGAATCACAGAATTGTTTAGGTTGGAAAAGCCCTTTAAGCTCATCCAGTCCAACCATTCCCCAGCACTGCCAAGCCCACCACTAGCCCATGGCACTGAGGGCCTTGTCTACACGGTTTGGGACACTTGCAGGGATGGTGACTCCAGCTCTGCCCTGGGCAGCCTGTTCCAATGCCTGAGCACTCTTTTAGGTATTTCCTAAAGACAGCTGACTGGAAGGGTAGTCAGTCCAAATGGAAGGTGGTAGCAGTGATCCTTCAGCAAGAGGGATTTGTTGGAAGCCTGATGCAGTGTTTGGCTGTGGGGATATGCTGGCTTTTGATCAGCCCTGGGGAAAACATACCTGGCATCTACACTGGATATAACTGTATAGGGGTTTTTCCCACTGATTTTTCCACTGGACTCCAGTATTTAAGCTCATTTTATAAATTCATACTGTTGTTGTTTCTGTTTTTCCCCAAGAAAGTGATTTCTTACTTTCTAATCCTTTTACTGCTACCTTTGGTTTCTTTTGCACAAGCATACGGGTGCTTTGGGGAGGCAGCGAGAGCAAAGGAAGCTGACAGAGCCAGTTGTATTTGGAATTCCCATGGCAATTCCCATAGCCCTTGAGCAGCGCATGGTTATGTGTTGTGTAGGTGTAACTTGCACTCAGAGGAACTTGTGTTCTTCAGTCTAATAAATGGTCAGAGCAAAGAGTGGGTAAAAACTGCTGCAGGGAGGTAAGAGAAAATACAGGTCTCATGTTCCATTGAAGCTAAAAGGGAAGTTGGTGCCCGTGTCCCAGGTACCTTTCTGGTTAATGAATCCTCCCTTTATAGTCTGTGTTTGCAGTGATCAGCAGGGCAACGCTCAAAACTTCAGCAGTTTTCCATCATTTCCAACATTACCCACGACATTTTGCCCTTTGGTATCTATTCTGGCTTCTCATAAAATATCCCTAAAAGCCCATCAGTTGTGTCCTCTCTTTCCATCTTCCCTGAGAGGTCACACAGAGATCGTCTCCACCATGTAACGCATGTTAAGCCATTTACATCATTGGTTTTGCCTTTTTTCCCCGAGTCAGAAATTCCTTTTTAGCCTTCAGATCTCTAGCTGAAGTAAGGCTGGAAGCACGTGTCCCTAGGAGAGTTATTTGGGCTGGAAGATCCATGATGCTTAAGAGCTGTATTTTTCAAAGGTATCTATCTTAATTTTCTCTTTATTTTCTAGTACCATTTCACTACTGTTTATTTTATAGAATCCCAGCCTGTTTTGGGTTGGAAGGGACCTTAAAGCTCATCCAGTTCCAATCCATGGGCAGGGACACCTTCCACTAGAGCAGGTTGCTCCAAGCCCCTGTGTCCAACCTGGCCTTGAACACTGCCAGGGATGGGGCTTCTCTGGGCAACCTAGAATACCTTCTAGAGAAGGGGGCATCGTGTTCTTCTTCCCTATAGCAATGTGCTTTTCACTGAGCTGTACGTGCTCTGTAACTTGTGCAGCAGGAAAGAAAGGTGCAACTAAAAAATTTGCTTTTCCATAAATCTTTCCTACATTGTTTCCTCCTGTTCTTTCCCCTCCTCCACCCCCAGTGTTAAGGCTCAGGACCTGAAATGCATTTCAGTTTCAGATTTTCTTCCCTCTTCCCTGGCCTTAATGACAGCAGCTTCCTCAGCTGAGCTTTGTATGGGTTGGGTTAATGTTTTCCTTCATCTAGGCTGACATGCAGCAAAATGCTTTTCCAGCTGCCTGCTGCCAGGGGAGCCTGTTTGGCTGGGGGCCTTATAAATGAAGGCTGCGTATCATATTATGTTGTATTTTACCAAGGTTTTCTCTGTCCTAGAAACCAGCTGTCTCCTTATGAAATATACCACCCATTTAAGGAGAAACTAGCATATTTACTACAACTGTGCTCAGTCTAGGAATGATTTTGCTGTAGAGATTAATTTTTTATATGAAATATAGATAATAATTTATATTTTATAGCCAAGTCTTTGTCAGTCCCCTGGGGATCCATTGGCTGGCTGTTTCGGCAGGAGTGACTCAGATCTCAGCAGCTCTAAGTGGTGTCTTTTATTCCTGCTTTTCCTGCAATATAAGAGCAATACACTCCTTTTGTCCCAAAGTTCAGATGTTTTAGGAGATCTGAAAATAAAATCATGTTTTCATTTCTAAGGTACTTGCTGAGTGAATGTGGCTTAAGGATGAGTGAAGCTCACAGATCTGCACTGAACATCTTATCTTGATGCAGCCTGTTACCATCTCATGACCTTGCAAAATGCACCTGGGAATGAATTGACTCCTCAAGCTTTTTGAGGGGGATTAATGCTATTTATCGCTATGGATAGGGTGGAGCAGGCTTCAGGAGAGACTTTTTGGCAGTGGTTCAGCGCTTCTGCTTTGGTGCCTGCCCAGAATGACAAAGGATTTGGTCTGGGACTTGGGAATAGTTCTGACACTTTACTTTTAACCTTGTTCTTCAAGGAAAGAGGCTGATCGGATCATGATCTTGCTCATTCTTGCTTGCTGTCTCTCTGTAACATCTTGCTCTTCTGGGCCAATTTCAAGCAGGTTTACAAAGGGCTGAAGGCTTTCAAAGTGTGAAGATATTATAAGCATGTGCTACTAAGAGGCCACAGCAGAAGGTTGTAGTGGAAACCAGCTCTGAATAGTTGTGTGTGGGGAAAAACTGGCTTCAGAGGTGATGTCCATTTTTGCATCACTAGAGGCACTTAATCATTGCCTACAAGAAAGCTGGAGAGGGGCTTTTGACAAGGGTCTGTAGGGCCAGGACAAGGGGAATGGCTTTAACCTGCCAGAGGGGAGACTGAGATGAGCTCTTAGGCAGAAGCTCTTCCCTGTGAGGGTGCTGAGGTGCTGGCACAGGGTGCCCAGAGAAGCTGTGGCTGCCCCATCCCTGGCAGTGTTCAAGGCCAGGTTGGACACAGGGGCTTGGAGCAAGCTGCTCTAGTGGAAGGTGTCCCTGCCCATGGTAAAGGGTTGTAACTGGATGAGCTTTAAGGTCCCTTCCAACACAAACCATCCTATGACTACGATTCATTTGCAGTGTTAAGCTGTTTAAGCATGATGTGAGAGATGGCTTGTCCTTTAAGACCCAAATGCCAAGGAAGTGCATGGGCTGGTTTGGGGATAATTACCAAAGTTACAGTGAAGGCATCTCAAGCTCACAAAAATGTGCCTTTCTTTGCACAGCACTAAAATGGGGCAGGTAAAGGTAAACGAATGGATTGGTTGGGCGAGGGTCTGCTGGAACGGTTTGGTTTCAGTCCTGCCTCTTTCTGAGCCATCTTTTCAGCTAGCTGGAAGCAAATTTCATCCTCAGCTGTTTGGACATGAATGATCTTTCTTGCCAGGCATTACTTGACTCTTGCTGTGAAGTGCTCTACACCAAAGTGACATCCAGGCTGCACGGATGAACCCTTCTGACAGCCTGAGCTGGAGGATGAAATGTTCAGCCAGCACAGGGACAGACACGGAGATCCTCCCTGGCACATTGCACCTGGGAATGTTCATCTTTGTGACTGTCCCTGCGGCTGTGTTTGCTGTCCCGAGTGGCACCAAGAGAGAGGATGATGGTCTCATGGTAGAGCCCTGTCCAACACGTGTGGATCAGTCGCCTTAATCAATTCCTTTGGTTAAATGACACTGATTTATTTCTATTTATCAAGACAGGGTTTATGGTAGTAAAGGGAGTAAGAAGTTCATATGCAGAAATAAGGGAATATACTTAGTGAGGAGAGACAAATGCATGCTGGGGGATGTGTGTGCCTAGTTGTCATGATTATGGTCTTGGATGAAAGCAGTCAATGGCATTATAGGCTCATCAGTCAAAGCTGCTGGGTATAAAGCCATGTCTTGGCATTTCTCAGGTGTCTTTGCAGTCAACAGGCTTCATTTCCTCAGGACCTCAAGGTTACTGTCTCATCCAAAGCATCAGTGGTGACAACAGTCAGTTCTGCTCTCAGAGTTAGGGCTATGCTGTTCAAATGAAGGAGAATATACCCTGGTTTCTTTTTTTTACAAACCAAAACCAAGCCACGAAACATCAATACTTTGTTTCTGACAAAAGGAAGAATATGAGTCTCTGCTAATGAGCAATATTAAAATTCAAGGAGTCCTGTCTGATAAATAATAACATGAGCATGAACTTGGTTTCCCACAATCTCCACTGAATCACCAGTGTAGCTCTTTCTGTGCAGCTCATTTTGAACTTTGCCTGTTTCTTTCAGCTATGCAAATATAAATAAATAATTCCACTTGATAGAGGAATGGGAATGCTGTACTTCAAAAGATAAGAAAGCTTTGAGGGGAATTTGTTTTTAAATCTGTAACATTTGTATGCTGTTCACTGTTCATACTGAGCAAAAATTCATTCAGCTGGCAGTTAACAAAGCCTGGTTTATTCTTAGACTGTGTTCAAGCTATCCTTCTCCTGGGGACATCTAACCTTACATGTAATTACCTCTGAGAGTGGGCATGAGGCCTGAATAGCCTTCCTAACCGCTAGATAAATGCCCAGATCCCTGGGACAGGTTATCAGTTGGATGCTGTGGTGGCAGAGCTGTTGGGAACAGCGTGCCTGAGCCATGAGGAATTTCAAGATTTGAGTCATTTTTCATTCCAGTGAATGGCAAAGAACCAGAATTTGAAGTGTTTTCAGAAAACCAAACCAAACCACCCCAGATTTTCAGATTGTGTCTGCTTCTTTGATAGCTTGGAAACAAGAGTGATGAATTTTAACAGTGATGGTGGCTTTTTTCTTCTCTCGAGGTCTGTCCAAGTCACTTGGTCTCATTGAAGGCTATGGTGGACGTGGTAAAGGTGGCCTCCCAGCCACTCTGTCTCCTGAGGAGGAGGAGAAAGCAAAGGGACCACATGAGAAATATGGCTACAACTCCTACCTCAGTGAGAAAATTTCACTGGATCGTTCCATACCAGATTATCGTCCAACCAAGTAAGTACCAGTTGCTCCATGAGGGAATGCATGTTTAGGTGTCATCCCAGAGCCAGGAGTGATGGTTGCCTTCATATTCTCAGGTGACACTGTTCACTCTTCCCTCCTGATTCTTTACAGGGCTGTGCTCAGTAACCAGTGTAGTCTGGCTGAAAATCGGATTGTTCACAGAATCCCAGACTGGTTTGTATTGGAAGGGACGATAAAGCTCATCCAGTTCCAACCCCTGCCGTGGGCAGGGACACCTTCCACTAGAGCAGGTTGCTCCAAGCCCCTGTGTCCAACCTGGGCTTGAACACTGCCAGGGATGGGGCAGCCACAGCTTCTCTGGGCACCCTGTGCCAGCGCCTCAGCACCCTCACAGGGAAGAACTGCCTAAGCCCTTGTCTCAGTCTCTTCTATGTAAAGCCATTCCCTCTTGTTACGTCACTACAGGCCCTGATCAGAAGTCCTTCTCCAGTTTTTATGTAGGCTAGTTCATAAAGACAAATTATCAGGGGAAAGAAAGTGAAATTTTTCTCACTCTTTTTTCTCTCTTTCCCTAAAGCAATACATTATTTTGGGTGGCATCAGAAGCTCCCATCTGCTTTTGTCAACAAAGGATTGTTCACTGAGCTGTTGAGCTTTGGTGTTTGTTGCCCTGTAAATGTGTGCAAAGACTCCTTTAGCTCCTTTGTGACCCTGCAAGACCTCCAGGGCTCTCCAGCAGCCCTTGTGCTCCTTCTGGGGTGATGGTTTTGGATCTGCCATTGGAGATTTGTGCAGATGCCTTTGAAGGGACTCTCCTGGCTCAGGTGGCAATATCCTTCCTCTACTATTGTTCCGGAATGACCTTTTAAGATGACGGTGATGGTGATGCTAAGCAACATTGAAGAACAGACTTTAAATGAAATGCCAGATCATTTTGTTAAGTGTGAGATAGACATGCTGTAAGTTTATCTCTATGAAAGTTAATTTTAGATACGGCTGGCAGAGTGTTCCTCAGAATAGGAAGGTGTCAGTTTGTCTAGAGTGAAACCCCTGGTAAAGAAATGAGCTAAGAGAGATTTAGATTCTAAGAGATATTATATGTCCAATGCCTCTGTTGTTGGGGCAGTGACAAAGCCATTGCTTGGCTTCTGCAAACCATTGCAAATCATGCAGGCAGGGGATGCAGCTCCATGTCTCCAATGCAGTGGCAAGTTGTTACGGATGTGAGAGCACAGGGAGCTTTTGTTCCTTCACTCCTCTGCATGCTGCATGAATTTCAAGCAGCCACTCGGAGTTCCCAAGCCTGCCAACCACTGACAACAGAAATATTTGGATGAATTTTCTGAGGAATAGAGGCCTGGCCTCCAATTTTGCTGGTATGGTTTGTGTGGACAGAATGAATTGCAGGTACAAATTGCACCTTTGGCGTTATGATATGCAAATCCCACTACAATGACAAATCCTTGAAGTGAGACTTTTCTCTGGCTGTTACCTGAGCCTGAGCTTCTTATTTTCATTTCTTATCCAGAACTCTGACTTTGAGCAGAGCCAGCATTGCTTTGTGAGAATTAATTTGAAAAGTAATGCCTTTTTTTCCAGTCGGGGGGTGGGGGGGGAAGAAAAGGATTAATTCTGACATTTTGAGGCTTGCCTTGTGTTCTTGCTTAGTGCCACCATCCGTCATTTCATGGGAGGGTGGTGGAGAGGCCAGAGCAGACAGAGCAATTGATTAAAAACGAATCATTTTGGAATTGGGCTGATAATGTGGAGGGAATTTGTGGGTACTGACTGCAGCTGCATAACTTAATGCTTTATATCTATGTAAGAACTTCAGGAGCCGTATTTCAGTCATTGCTTTTTTCCTAGGGATCAATTGTCATGGTATTGTAAGAGAGCACTTGGTCTGGTTATGAAATAGCTTGAGTTTGCTAGAGGATTAGAAAAGTTTCAGCTTCTCCTACTTGTGACTTGAAGATCCGTTTGCTATTTTGTATATGCCATTCTATGGCTGATTTTATGAAGGGTTTAATAAAAAACATTTAAGTCAAGTATCCTGGTCTCTAAAGTAGATTCAAGTCAAAGGCAATTAACCTAAATGGTTTCAAAGTTGCAGCATTAGTGGGGAAAAACTGTTGAAAACCCTCCAGCTGATCAGTATTACAAAGCAGCTATTACTTTTAAATGTAGTAGGCAGCCCATCTGATTCAACCAAAGGCTGTTCAGCTGTTCCCTTTATTTAGTCATGACATGGCTTTGTAAAAAGCCCCCCTTCAGATTTCTTGTAAGCCCCTTTAGGTATTGGAAGACTGTTATAAGGTGTCTCCTGAGCCTTTTCTTCTCCGGAGAAGTCCCCTTTGTGGCCAAGGTGAGGGGGAATTAAGGAGAGTTTAAGGGAAATTTGGCATGTTTGTGATCTTTTGTATTTAGACTTCTCTGACTTGTGCTCAGCATCACCAAGGGTTCAGAGGTGCAGGTGTCCCTGCTCATTGTTCTTTGCAGGCAGGTGTTGGCAATAAGGAGGCATCATGAGTCCCAGCTGATGGCATTTTGAGTGCATACCCAGAGGCAGCAGAAAGGATAGAAGTTAGTTTCCCTGGAGAAAATGGCTGAAGAGGTGTTGAGAATAGGGATGGTGCTTAGGAGAAGGTAAGGTCTTTCCCAGGGCTGGGGACAGGGTATCTTGCTTGTCTGGATTTGGGGAATTGTAGTGTTTCTTTTGCAGGTTGGACAAGGCTTGGAGCAAGCTGCTCTAGTGGAAAGTGTCCCTGCCTGTGGCAGGGCGTTGGAACTGGATGAGCTTTAAGGTCCCTTCCAACCCAAACCAGGCTGAGATTCTGTGACTCTTTTAGTAGTGTGTATGATCACCTTTGTTTTGATTATAGAATGCAGTTTATTTGAGACATTTTCTTTTCTTAAAAGCTGAGGCTTCTCACTTAGGCTGGAAGGTAGAAAGTCTGCTTTGCTGTTTACCACTTGAGCGGTACTGGCCTTCACACTGAACTGCTTCCCCAGATGTGCTGCTGATGGCATGAAATAGTGTGTGTGTATGTGTGTGTGGTTCTGATTCCATAGAGCTGTGTCTCTAAGACCTTAGTCTTGAACTTATTAATGTAGAAATTTCTGATCCTGGCTTTCTGTGGAATAGGGAAAGTTGTGTTGGGTGTGCATCACAATGTGCTTTTAGAGTGAATCAGGTAACAGTATTACCTGTTGGTGACCAAGAAAGCTACTCCTTTGGCTAACATAAGGCAGGAGTAGTACTTTGGTGCAAAGGACCTTATTTCAAGTCTTGCTGTGAAACAGTGGCATAATGAGGTAGGCAACGCATTTCTGTCCTTCTTGATGAGGTTTTTCAACCTGAGATTCCTGTGTGTTTTGTGGAACAGTTCCTGCTTCTAGATTGGAAGTGCCCAAGGTGCTGCCTGCAGACTGCAGGACTTGTACACCCATCTCCAGAAATAAGCTGGAGAGAGTTTTCTTCTATTTCCTGCAAAAACTGTGAAGGAGGAGGCTGATCTGTGAGTTTCATTGTTCAATTCACAGCATTTCCTGCTTCCTTATGAAGGATGGGGGGTTTAAGATATGTTTTCCTTATAGAAAGTGAAACGTATTTACATGGAATCCTAGGGGCTGCTAATATTCCCCTCTGATACTAGATTTTACGCACTTCTGTTTCATTCTGTGATGTGTGATTTAATGGGAATCTCTCCTGTGGTTAGAGGGAAAATCAAAATTGCTGTGTTAGGTCAGTCTACAGGTCCGACTTATCCAATATCTAATAATCTCTGATAGTGGAACCAGATGCTTCACGTTGAAGAAATCATATTAAGGAAAGCTATGAAATAATCTGCCATCTGGTATGTTCTGACATCTCTGTTTTCAATCCTATCTAATATAAATGTGGAGTTCTCATTATCTCTTTAAAAGTCTGTTCCTCTGGAATCCTGCTAAGCTCCGATTCAATGGTATTTTATGGCATTATGGGATTAAGGAGCAGATTTAAGAAAAAATAATACCCACAGTTGTTAGGACTATTGAATCATTGGGTAAAGATGACATATTCCTGCTGCTGGAATCTCACAACTGTTCTCATGCAGGAAAAGCCCAAGATATTAAAGTGAAGGGGAAGAACAGTTTAAGTGATAAGCAACTTTCACAGCTCAATTATCAGATGTTTTGAGGGTTTCCCATCCAGGAGGCTGGTGGGTTCTGCACATGGGTTGGGCAAAGCATGGACAAACCATGCTGGTGTCTACTGGGATCTGCTGCTGTGTTTTTACAGGGTTTGTGTGTACTGGCGATGTCCTGGGTGGAGCTTCATCATAGAGTCACAGGCCAGGCTGGGTTGGGAAGGACATTAAGATCATCTAGTTCCCAACGCCCTGAAAGTGCAGGGACACCTCACGCTAGACCATGTTGCCCAAGGCTCTGTCCAACCTGGCCTTGAACACTGCCAGGGATGGAGCATTTACCATTTCTTTGGGCAGCCTTTTTCAGCTCTTCACCACCTCCAGAGTAAAAAACTTCTTGTTCGTATCTAACCTGAACTTCCCCTATGGAAGTTTGAACCCATCATCCCTTGTCCTGTCACTACAGTCCTGATGAAGGTCTCTCTCCAGCATCCTTGTAGCTCCCTTCAGACCCTGGAAGCTTCTCTGAGGTCTCCACGCAGCTCCTCTTCTCCAGGCTGAACAGCCCCAACTTTCTCAGCCTGTCTTCATACAGGAGGTGCTCCAGCCCCTGATCATCCTCGTGGCCTCCTCTGGACTTGCTCCAACAGCTCCATGTCCTCTTTATGCCGAGGACACCAAAACTGCACACAGTGTTCTAAGTGGGGTCTCATTAAAGCAGAGTAGAGGGGGCATCACCTGAAGCCATTGCTAAAGATTAAACAGTCACATACCACTGACTTGATTTGAGTGTTTCCCAGTGGTGTGTTTTGGGTTGAATCAGTCATCACTCTGGAGTGTCTCAAGTGGCTGAATCACCCAGTCTGTAGGTGCCTGCCTTGGGAGCCTGGGAGCAATTGGGCTTTTTAGCACCATCTGGTTTTATTGCCAGAGACTTCTGTGTAGCAGCAAGTTGAGAGTCTTTCTTTGGGATATAGTGGGAAAGGCAGTTTTAAAGACTTTGGGCTGTTCTTCGACATCTTAAAGGAACTAAACCAATTCTTGATTTGATTTTTATGTAAAGTGGTCTGTGTGTGCCCTTTGGGGGCTCTCAGCATGTACGTATTGTGTGATAGAACATATGCTGGGGTGGAGGGAGCACACTGTAGCAGAAGGCACTGCTCTCTTTGGGGTCTTGGCCCACCCCTGTAGAGCCTTCTGCTCTCTGCCACGGGGCTACCTTTGGGTCTCAGCCTCCACTCAGGTTATGGGGTATTGCAGGCACAAAGAATTGGGTTTTGGTTTTATAGTCAAAACTGAATAGGTCTTTGGGGAGTCTTGAATGTGGGTGTGACTTAGGTGAATCAGGACCATCCAGGCTTTGAAGACCTGTAATTCATTGCCCTGCCTATGACAGCACACCATCACATCTCTGCTGTGCTGGACCCAAGATGTTTTCGTCCTGTGCTGAACACTGTATCTGCTCACAGGGGCTTCAAGATTGGCAGTGTTTTGTCTGTCTATGCCCTGTGGTTTGCTCTCATGGGTCTCAGGAAAGTTAAATAACTAAAAAGACCAGGCTTTGCAGGTGCCTTTGTCTCAGTTTTCTCTTGTACTAAGGTACTGAAATGAGATGCTTCCTCAGCACGTATCATGACCTGGGCAGGACACTGCCCTGTGTGCTGCCTCATATATCTGGCATCATATTGGTCTTAGCATCTTGTTTCTTCCCCAAAATAGAAGGCATACAACTTCCTTGAGGCTTTGCTTGAAGCAAAATGCTTGTTCCCTTTCCCCCCTACCCACATGAGCATATTCTTTTTGGTAGAGATCTGCAAATACTATTGCAGCAAGAGAGAGAGAGCTCTTTATTGCTGATGTCCTCAAGTTTTCAGTAGCTGGAACATTCCTGGAGTCACCCATTTGTGGTATTATGGCAATTACTCTAGTCACGTCCTGCCTGTTTCGTTTAGCCAACTTGATGACATGAGTCTAAGGAGAAGGACAAAAACCAACTACTTGAATTATGCTGGTGATATTTGCTGGGAAATAGAGTTTCATGACTGTTTGTTTGTAGTCATTGCTATTTATTGCAAACAAAGGAGGTCAAAAGCTTTCTCTCTTGCATGCACAACAGGTTATGTTTTTCAAAGAGGTTTTGGTTTTGTTTCTTTTTGCAATCCCACATATAAATAATAGCAAGGAAAAGAGAAGCAAGCTGCAGTGAGTTCTCTTCATCAAATAACTGAAGGAAGAAACATTAAGGAATAAAGACAGTGTAAGAAGGAGAAACCCCATGACTTCCAGATGAGAAATTCTGCTTGAATAGGATGTGAGAGTGTATTAAAAGATACTTTTATCTTTAGGAAGAAGTGAGAGCTAGTCGTGTATCTCCTCTCCTAGTTGATAGTTGTGGGTCTGATCCATTGTTGTCTGAGAAGCACTCTTGCCCTTGGCTTTTTATGGCTTCAGCCATGAAGAAGAAAAGCGGTATTTTCCAATACTTGGAAAGATGCCACCCGATAAATTTCTAGGAGAGCAAGTAAAGAAATCAGGCAGTGAGTATCAGTGTCAAAGCTCTGGCATAAAGGAAACGTGCCTTGGACAAGGCTCACCAAGACAAGATCAGTTTTGCAATTCAGGACAGGTTGCTGGATGCTTTCTCTCTGTTCACGCCATCCTGCCCCATCTGCACAACATCTACGAGGCTGATCATGGTTCTGGTGCTCCCCAAAGGAATGCTTGAGGCTGTGCTCATCTGTTCCCATTCAGCTCTGCAGATCATGGGGGCAGGAAGATAGTTGCAAACCCAGCTTTAGACCTGAAACAACTTGGTTTTAATTTCTCCACTGATGGTACTGCAACTTTTGGTGGCTTTTGAATGATTTGCATGAGAGGAAAACGCTGCTTTATTGCTGCTTTGCTTTTCTAGTAGCAATACAAACCAGTGTGCTAGTGAATAAGTACTGGGTTTGATCTTTATTCCTCTGTGCCTACCAGTAATTCTTCCCTGTGAGGGTGCTGAGGCGCTGGCACAGGGTGCCCAGAGAAGCTGTGGCTGCCCCATCCCTGGCACTGTTCAAGGCCAGGTTGGACACAGGGGCTTGGAGCAAGCTGCTCTGGTGGAAGGTGTCCCTGCCCGTGGCAGGGGGTTGGAACTGGATGAGCTTTACGGTCCCTTCCAACCCAAACCACCCTGTGATTCTGAGATTGTTACTGGACTCCCAGTAATTCTTCTTCTTGAAAGCTAGGCTAATAAAGTCTCTTAACATACACTTTTCCAGCTGTGTTTGCTATTGGCTTATTATTTTCTGTGCCTGCTACTGTGACCTCTCAGGCGGGAGCCAGCGCTGTGGCTCAGAGCAGTGCGGTGCCTGTGCAGGCAGGGTTGGCTCCACTGTGTGCTATGACAAATCATCCCAAAACTAAAAGTGTGCAGTTTCCCACTGGCAGGTTTAGGAATTTATTTTTTGTTTCTAATCTGGAGTTAGATGGGGACACAGGAGAGCTTGCGTTTTGCTTTATTTCTGTTTGAAGTAGAGGTGGTTGAAGTGCACTTTGTCTGACTGCACTGTGCTGGGTTTGTGTCAAAAGCCCTCGGTGCTCAGAAGTCTCAATATCTTCTTTAAATTCGGTTGGTGAGGAAGCGTTTTGGGGAAAGTAACTCTCGGGTTTGTTTAGTAGCTGTTAGGAGATTCTCTTGCTATCATTATGCTGCATAGTGTAATCTTGAAATGCTGCAACCATGGATTTATATACATGGTACCTAATTTTTGTCATGATTGTCAAATTTCCCCTCCTAGCTAGAAAATTAAACCCCTATTCTCACAACTTCGGAACATGATGCGTCAGGAAAGACTTCTGTCTACGAAATGTGCTTTAAAACATTTACTACTGTAAAGATAAGTGTTAAATGCATGCTTTGGCAGAGGGTAGGATTAGTATAATTTAACAACTTGCTTTTGTGTTCCTCTGAACTCTGGTGCTGAAAAATACCTGCATTAGCATAAATACTTCTGACTAAACTGTACTTGTGAAAATAAATGAACTAAATTAAGCTTTGGATACACTTCTTTGGAAGTTGGCTTCTAAAGAAGGCAAAGCTTGTGTGTTTGTGCTACCTATCTGCTGGCATGTACTGCAGAGAGCTGCTCTGTTGCCACGGGAGCTTTTAAATAGGTCGTGTATTCACAGACAAACCAGGTAGAGGTGTGAATCTAATACTGATGTCTCACCAGTGTTGGGTCTGAAGTAATGTATTTAGTTTTCCAGCATCCAAGGCAGTTGGGTGTGTTGCCTGGGAAGGGCAGGAAGATGGGGGCCTGCTGGGGATGAGCACGTCCTGCAGATGATGGCTTCTTTCAAAGGACAGTCAGCCACAGCTGATGAATCCTTTGAAATGGTTTCTGAGTCCATTATGGATTTTTTCTCCTCTTCTCCTCTCTGCTGTCCCCAGATTGTGGCTGTTCAATAAATCCCAGACCGAGGAGATCTCAATCTCTTTCTTCCTATGTATGAAATAGCTTGTGTGCATGGGGAGAGATTGGTAAGTGGATGTGACACTCGTAATTGCTCTGGCTTTTATGTCCCTTAGATGTGTCTGAACCTAATAACTTTATTACAAGAGACTCTCTCAAAAATTAATTGTGTTCTGCATGTTCTCTTTTTACAACTTTGGAGGTAATTTCTTGTTAGAAGTTGCTGAATCAGTAATGTGCATTTAGACATGCCTGTATTTCCCTTTATATTTAAATTATAGTGAATATTTTTGATGCCCTAATTCTAAAATATAAAGCATAACATTTCTGAGGAATAGTTACTGGAAATAAGGTAGGTGCTTTAAAATCCTCAGGAAACGCAGGGAGTTTTAGAGCTTTAATGATTAGAAGTAGTTTATGAGACTCTTGTGTTCTGGCTCTCTAAATACTGATCTGTACCAGGCTACAGGCACCATTAGGTCTTTTAAGCTGCATGGGTAATAGAAAAGGGTTTTGGTTTTCCTCTGTGTGTGGGTAGACACGATTGATTTAATATTGATAGTCCCTTTTTCAAGAAGGCATGTGCAACTGAATCAGCAAAATACAAACTAAAATAAGGCATTAATGAATGGAGCATGATTAGGAAGTGGCAATATGTATAGCAGTCTGAACACTTGCTTTCTTTTAAGCTTGATCGTAATCTTTACAAAAGCCAAATGAAGATCAATTTATTTCCTAGTGAAGCTTTCTCTTTGCAAGAAGGACATGAATGAAGCTTGTTTGATATCAGTAGCTTCAGTTTGTGGTTGTCACTGGTTCAGGATATGCAGGTTTTGCCTTCCCTCCTGAGATGGGAAGACAAAAAGCAGTGCAGATACCTAAGCAATAGCTGAGAAGCCGTGTGTATGATGGGATAAAGGGAACTTGAGCAAGCTTGAGCCTGCCTGTGTGTGTTCACACAAGCTATGTGTGTGTTTAGACAGCAGAAGATTGCAACAGGATTTATAACACATTGCATTTCAGCCATGGTGCTTTGCAGCCCAATCACCAGTAAATCATTCAATCCAATCAGTGCACCATTGATACATAAGAATTTATCTCCCAGGCTTTCAGCTGCATCAGACAAAGTGCATATCGGTTTTCTGTGGCAAAGCGGAGCGTGTGCTGGGCCAGGAGGGGATCTGTGAATAGCTGCTGGCTGCAGGCAGGAAAGAAAAGCCAAACCTTGGATGTGTATTAATGTGTTAAGTTTGGCTGTGCAGTGGGAGAAGGTTTTGTGTTAGGCCTTATGTTGGGTCTTGTGGGAAGTGAGTAGAAGTCAGGTGTGATTCATAAGGTGAGGAGGAGAGGGCAGAAGACTCCTGAGTTTCCACACTGTGGTTTTCAGGTGTACACCCAAACCTCTGGTGTGTGCAGGTGAATGACAACTTTGTATTGGGAAGGAATAGACCGTGTGTCACTGTATGGGTTTCCATACAAGTCTGCTCTTTGTGTCTTGTGTGTACTCACGTCAAGTGTATCATGGCCAGGTTGGATGGGGCTTGGAGCACGCTGATCTAGTGGAAGGGGGTTGGAACTGGATGAGCTTTAAGGTCCTTTCCAGGACAATCAGTCTGTGATTCTATGGCTAGTGCTGCTTAAAAATGCATCTCACACGGCAGTCCGTCTGTCCACCCTGAAGTTGCTGTATAACTCTCTCCTCTTTGGGGGCTGGGACACCTTCCACTAGAGCAGGTTGCTCCAAGCCCTATCCAGCCTGGCCTTGAACACTGCCAGGGATGGGGCAGCCACAGCTTCTCTGGGCACCCTGTGCCAGCTCCTCAGCACCCTCACAGGGAAGAGCTTCTGCCTAAGAACTCATCTCAGTCTCCCCTCTGTCAGCTTGAAGCCGTTCCTCCTTGTCAGGTCAGTCATCCTGGTTAATTGTATTCAGTTACCTAGTACCTGAAATTGGAATATGAGTAGAAATGCAAATCAATATCAGCCCTGTCTTCTGTTTTTTGACTATTTGATATTGCTTGTGAGTTGGTTTTTTTTTGCCCCAAATGAAGCAGTAGCTATCTCATACCAGTGACTGGTGTGTTATCATAGCCTTGGTGAGCAGCCTGTGTGGCATGGCTGGGCTGTGGTGGTGCCAGCTCTGGGCTTGTGGAGCTCCTTCTGTGACTTGCACCCTGCAGGGGTTTGCCAGTCAGGGCTGGGTGACACCCATCTGCTGGGGCTGATCTAATTCTGACAGAGGTTAGGTAAACTTACACAGTGATTTTTTGTACATTACAGAAGAGGTTTATAAACCTCTTCATCTTCCCAGTTCATAAACCCGTCGGCAGAGTGGGGCTGTTATTACAGGCAAGGAGAGCTATCTCTGAAAATCCATTGTGCCTTTAAGTTCATCATTTTTGTACTAGCTGTTTCAGCAGTGGCATTGTTCCACCCTGAGTTGCAGGCAGTACAAGTGCTGGCCACTTTTCTTATTCATTGCCCTAACTATGTACTGGGGATGTCAAAATCCTGAGTTCCCATGAGATCTATTCCAGTTAAGACACTCCTACGGTAAGGTTATGTACCAAGGATTTCACTTTAAATTTGGCAGGTAAGGCTTACAGCAGTGGCAGCTTTATATCAACCTACCTGAGAAGAGCTGTGAACTCGTTGGTAGAGCTTGCTGGTTTTACTGCCACCTGAAAGTCGCTGGCTGAGGGGCTCTGAAGGGATGTTATGGTCTCACTTCACTGGATGCGCCTGTCTGAATGTTCAGTCTAGGTCTGCCTGAAAAAAGGCATTTCTGCCTACCCAAAACAGAGCTGCATCAGTCTGTCATACCAGAGAGCAAATACTTCACACTTCAGGCAGAGTGGGGGGGATAAGTTGTCTTTTGGCAGTGTCAGCATCTCTTCATTGACCTTGAAGGGAGCTTTGACTTCTGCCTTAGACTAGATGTCTCTTAATTAACCACATCCAGTGTTGTGTCTACATGATCAGCTACATGAGCAAGAGACACCTCTAATAGAGGATGTCAAAACATACCTTGTTAATTTACAGTTTTACATTACTGCCATTCATCCCATGATCTCCCAGCACTTCCACACTTGTAATTGTTGAGGATTTGGTTGCCCCTTTGGAGCAGAGTCAGTGTTCCTCTGCCTGACAGCAACAGCAGGAGGAGGTCAGGGTACTTCTTGCTTTAATGTGATGATGCCTGGCTCTGTGAAGTGCTACCGACAGCCATTTTCAAAGCCTGTTCCTTCTGTCTGTGCCTGTTTTGATGTTATTCAGCATTCAGGTCTGTTTGGAGGGGGCTGTTTTAAAACAAACAGGCAAAAAAGAATGCTTCTGTATCTTCTCGCTGTCTGATGTGATTTACCTGTATGACGGAAAGGCCAACAGAGTGGCAGAGCCATTGCGGCAAGACCTGGGGGTTTGTTCCTGAGCCCTGCTGACCTCCTGTCATCTTCAGGTTGAGCACTTAATTCCTGTATTCCTTCATTTGGAGCAATGATAATGTTAAGTTTGAACAACAACATGTGGTGCTTAAATCATTGATGCCTTAGCATCAATGCAGATTCCTTTTCCTGAAGACTCTTGACAAACTGAGTCCCCAGCTTTGCTGTGGATGTCCATGGTGTCTGCATATGGCTCTGATATTGCTATGTGGTCACGCAGGGCAAACACGCTGTCTCTGTCTAGCCCTAGCTTGTCATGGTATATTTGTCATTGTGTGACTGCTGAGGAGGAGGCAGAGCTGGGGGGGCTCTAGGCAAGAAGCAGATACAGTGGATGTCATTACTTGCTCTGTCCTGGAAAACACATACCTGGTGATGGCTGTGGGGTTATAAACCATATGCTGTGTTAACCTGCTCTTGGGGCCCTGCTCCACCAAAAGAGTCCTGAAGCTCTGTCTCTATAATGGGGTAAAATGGTTGGTGCATTGTTTTTGGAGAATGCTCTGAAAGTGCAGGTTTTGGAATGGCAGGGTCAGAGCTTCCTAGGCACTGAGATATGTATTGATAATCCTTTTAGTTGCAAGATAATGTTTCATATAGCCATAGAATCCCAGACTGGTGTGGGTTGGAAGGGACCTTACAGCTCATCCAGTTCCAACCCCCTGCCATGGGCAGGGACACCTTCCACTAGAGCAGCTTGCTCCAAGCCCCTATGTCCAGCCTGGCCTGGAACACTGCCAGGGATGGGGCAGCCACAGCTTCTCTGGGCACCCTGTGCCAGCGCCTCAGCACCCTCACAGGGAAGAATGTTTTCTCCACCGTGCCTTTTGTCAGAGCTTGATAAAACAGTGATCTATAACATAGTAACTTTGGGGAGAATTCCATTTAATGTGCAGAAAATCTCACCGAGTTGTCTATTGTGCACCCCTAGCTTTGATGCTGCAGTTCCATATATCACTGTAGGAAAGGCATTTAAAATGCATGAGCTTATTAAGTTGAATCTCTCTGCTCCTGAACCACGTTTTATAGGAAAATCTGCAAAATCGTAGAAGAGCTGTGCTAACATAGCTGAGCGCTTTCATGACGCTAACAGTGTTTTTAAGGACAGTAAGTAACAAGAATCATTTATTCTACTAATCAAAAGAATATTTGCCTGTTTAAGTATTCAAACCCTCAAGCCTAATGCAAGAATGAAATGTCAGGAAGGGATAAGCTCCTGATAAGCACGTTAGCTGGATCGGTGTGATGGCCAGCAAAGAAATGATTAATAATGATATGTCAGGAGCCAGATGGGGGGACTACTGAGTGTTAGAATTAAGAATAAAAAATAGGGGGCTGGGGGAATATACCCACTCTAATGTGTGGAGGAAATATTTTAAAAACCATTATCAGAAGAGGAAATATTTTAAATCCCATCATGAGGATCATCTTTTATGAAGAAGTGTGGGTTTCATACTCAGAACCACCACATTCTTTCTCTACCGTGTTGTTTTCCACAGGCACCTAAGATGTGGGTTCCCCTGTCCATTTTGTGCTACTGCACAACGGGCACAGATTTTCATGCCTGGGTCATGGCTGTTTATTATGGCTGATCACAAAAGGAAGCTGGAGAGGTTCCAGTAGGACCCTGATCAGTAGCTATGGGGGTAGCTTCACAGGATGTGGGAGCAATGTAAGGCCTTAAAGGTCTGGGCATTCTGTGGGTGTTCAACCTTCTCCATGGCAGTTCCTGTTGTTGGCATTTCAAAAGCACATATGGAAGGGATGTCACCTTCATGTAGTGTGGGAGGAACATCTTGAACAGCCCTGAAGGGCATCTCTTTGAAGATGAGTAATGGCATGGCATCAGAGCTAATGTTGATGGAGCTATTAAGTAGATACACCGGACATCAATCAGCCTGAGCACCTGTCAGGGGTAGCATAGAAGGCTTCTGCTCCTGAGACCCTCTGTTGTGTGGCAGCAGGAGCAGTGGGTCCAGTACCCACACAGGGCTGTCATTGTATTCCCTAGCTTCAGAGCGTAATGCAATGCTGGTTGCATCCAAAAATTACCGCATGTGATGCTGCCCAATCCTTACCTGTGTCAGACATTAGTCAGACCAGTGAAGTTGTTCCAATAGCTACAAAAACCAGGCTCCTGTTATTTTGTTAACCTTTTCTCCTGTGTGTATTTTTGTGCTTCACAACCATCCAAGGCAGATTAGAGCTTAGCCCTCCTGCTTATGACATGGACGCTATGTACAGTGTCCTTTGTGTATTGGGTTAGAGGGGTGGGGAATCTTAGCAGCTTGGTGCTTGATGAAGGACACAAAGCAATGGGGAGCCCAGGAAGGGCTGAACATCAGCAGGGAGATAGTGAGAAAATCTTACTCCAAGTCATGCCAGAGTTTTACAGTAGATTTATATGCTCCTGGTCTGCCAGTAATTCCCTTTTGGGCAGTTGTGCGTCTTATTCTTCATGACCTCTTCAGCTGTCAAGTAGTGACCATTCCTGCACTGCTGGAAGTGGGAAACTTAAAGCCTACACCACGCTGAAGTCTCCAAATAGGATGTACTGCTTTCTCATAACAACAGTTAGTTTGCACTGGTGTTCAAAATGAGTAGGAATGGGTTTTGGCTAGTGCTGTTCTATAGGGTGGAACTCTGTGTTTGGGGATTTTCAGCATGCTGGTGCCCTTTCCTGCTGTGGACAGTATACAGGAAGCTTTGCTCTCTGTCCTTGGTTATTGAATGTAAAGAGGTGGCAATATTTTCCTGGGCTTTGTGGAGCACTAAGCAGAGATGCTGTGGGTCTGTCTTCACAGCTCTTCACTGGACTGATGTCTGAACGCTGCTGCTCATTTTTAGCAGAGTATGAGATAATGGTCCTGTTCTTCGTGGTTATGGGCTTTGAAAGAATGTGTTATTGTCTCTTTCATTAAATTGTTTCTATGTGAAAGGTGCTACCTGGCAGCACCCACTGCCAATAGGAAAAGATGCACCATGCACAGGCTATCAAGGCATACCATCAGCATCAAAATCCACTGTCAGTTCTGGGCAAGCATGGTTTGATCTGAAGCTGAAAGACCAGCCAAGTGAGTGCCTGTTTTGTCCCAGAACAGTCCATGTTCCAGTTTGTTCCTAAGCGGCACTAATCAGTGCTGATAAATGGCTTGTGTTGGGGTAGTGACGGTGTAGGAACCCTCAGAGTTTGGCTCTCAGCTGGAGATACTGGACTGTGTGATTCAAGGTGGTTGATGGAAACAGCCTTGTGCCCCAGAAGACAGCTGAGATGTATTAATAGAGTGGATCATGTTAAATCACTGAGCAGGAAGAAGTGCTTTTTAAATGTTACTTGCCATTTTGTGGCCTCTCTGTGCTCCAGGAGTGCTTGCTGTGATTCCAGGTTATTTTTCTGCTGTGGGATCATGAAGCAGTAAATGATAGGATATCCCTTTTCTGTTACTGACACAGCCAATAAACATCCTAATCTCACTTGCTGCACTGAAGGGTAGATTTACAGCTCTGTGGTGAGCATAAAACAAATGATCGGAGGATTCAAAGGCGGAGTCCTGCAGCAGACAAATGTATGTAGGAGCAAAATGTGATTTTTGTGTGTGTTTTGAAATTGGCTGGCTTGATTAATCCAGCCTGATGTGTGCCAAGCTGTTCAGCATAAACTCAGCTATAATTCCCCTTCACCCATCTCCCCTTCTCAGCCTTCATTTGTTCCTGAATGGCTTCTCACATAAAGCAGTAACAGCACAGAATTCACAGTAAAAAATGTCCTCTGTAAATATGTTTTATTTCATGTGTTTCCTTTAACATTCTGATGGCAGATTTTGGCTTCATCTTGATCTTCGTCATGTCTTGGACATGAGGAAGGTGATGGTGTCCACAGTACAGTGGTGCCATGGCCCCTGCACCCCTCTGCCTCTCTGGTGCCCTTGTGGGAGGACAGTGGAGTTTGGTCCATGGGTGTGCTGGGCAGGGGTTTGTGCTGGGTCTGGTGTCTGTGGTTGTTCCAACAATTTGTTTCTGAAGTGACAAAAGACGTGTCTGAGCCTCAGACCAGGGATGCAGTAAAGCCCCTTTTTCCCCTGCTTAAGGACAAGCTTCACTTCTCAATGAGAGCTCAGCAAGATCCTTAAATTAAACCCAACACCAAACATTAGGAGTGTTTCCTCAGGCTCTCAAAACTGAAAGTTTTGTGAGCATGATTTAACAGGACATAGTCAAGCCTGATTTAATGGAACATAAAATGCCTCTTACTCTGATATCCCATTGATCTAAATGACAGAGCTATAAGGTGTCTGTTTCTTTTTGCTATTGATTCACAATATTTGATATAAATCCTGCAAGCAAGTACCAGCCTCAGTTTAACTGGAGAGAGCGGAGTTCAGTGGGGAAGATGTAATGTGTAACCTGCACTGATTAGTTTACAGGTGTTGGCCAATGAGTAGTGTCTGTGCTGTACCAGTTGAGTGCTTCTCATCTACCAGAGAGAGGACTGGGAGGGATCAGTTGCAGCCTGCTTGAATTTTCATAGAATCCCAGACTGGTTTGGTTGGAAGGGACCTTAAAGCTCATCCACTTCCAACCCCTGCCACAGGCAGGGACATCTTCCACTAGAGCAGCTTGCTCCAAGCCCCTGTGTCCAGCCTGGCCTTGAACACTGCCAGGGATGGAGCATTTTCTCCAATGAGAAATTGCCCTTCTGTGAACTGACCTCTGTCGTGGAGCTCTGCCTTGGGTGTATGTAGAGATGCGAACCTGGTACATGGGGAGGAAAAAGTGTCTGAGATAACCTTTTGGTAATGACGGAAACCTGAAGGTGGGTGAATTTAAGTTTAAGGTGAGGTGCTGGTGATGAACCCTGTGGGTATCTAATCACTGACACCAACAGGAATGTATTGTCCTGGTCTCTCCATTGTATTTCATTTACATTTAAATGTTTTTGAAATATATGGCCTGTTCCCTTGAAAATCCACTTACTGGTCTGAGACTTGCTTGTGGGCAGACCAGATACAGCATGAGCTGAGCATTAGAAATGAAGCTTGAGATTTTCTTCCTAGAAGACATTAGGAGCTGCTGCAGGGTTTTTCCAGCGTGTGTTAGAAATGGTTTTGCTTTGATGTTCATTCGGGTTCTAGAAAAGCTTTGCAGAAATCTCAGCACAACATGTATATTCCTAGAGCTTCTTGTCTCCCATGTGTTGCCAAGACTCCAGCTCCCCTAAGAACCTTCTAGAAAATCACATTTATCTCATTAGTTGCTAATCCCCAAAGAGACCAGCCCACGGTGTGAGCTGAGGACCACAGCTCTGCTGGAATCGCGTTCCAGCCCAGAATGTGTCCTTTTGGTAACTGGTGAGGAAGGAATCCTGAAGTTAGATGTATTTTATCCTTGGATCTGAATTCTGCAGGCCTGGCAGGCAGCTGAATGCTTTCTTACCTGAGGGTGATATCTGTGCACAGAGGGGAAGATGTCTCAAGTGTGGTTTTCACTGCTCCTGCTGGGACCTCGGGTTGGTGCTGGCTTTTGTGTGCTGTTCCTCTGGGCTGTGTTTGAAACACTGAAGGCAGCAGTGCCTGCAGTGTCTTCCCACCTTATACAGAAAACAGAGCCCCTTAGCACTGGAAAGGTTTTGTGCTTTGGGGTATGGCAGGGTGGGGATGCAGGCTGGAGGTCTGTGAGCTGGAGCAGTGGGCACATGGCAGCTTGGCTGCTGATGGGCTGTGAGACAGCAAATCCTCCCTCAACTGCCGTTTCAAATGTTTCTAGGAGTGAACCAATCAAACCTCTGTGCTTCTGCCTGTAAATGCTCTGAACGATAAAGCTGAACCACAGAGCCAGCTCAGTCCCTTTTCTATTTAAAATGCTTAGAAGAAAGGGTACCAAACCCCCGTGACTTCCCATCTCGCGTGCTCATTATTCCTGTTGTTTCTAACAAGTTCTCCACTGGCCCTTCTAGTATGTTTTGAGCTCAGGCATTTTTGTCCCTTGCTCTCCTCCCTGGCCCCAGGAGAGCCCAGGAGCTCCAGGGGTTTTCCTGCATGGGTATCTGTTGACAAGTCAGCTTGCCAGTAATGAAGCTGCGGTGGGGCCCAGAGGGGTGAAGCCTGACGGCACGTGGCTGTGGGCAGAGAGCATCACTCAACCCAGCTGCTCTGTGTGCCAGCACCTGAAGGGAGCGTGTGTGTGGAGCACTGACACACTTGATATTCACTTGCCTTTAAATTGCTGCCTTCCCTTCTGTGGTGCAGCCAAAGCCACCGGAGAGCACACACACGGTGTTTATGCCAAGCCTTTGCCTTCCCCGCTCCTGCCTTTGGAGAATTTCCTTTGTGCATATGAACAATGTAGGTGTTTCACATGCCTGCTCCTTCCCTGACTTATCTCATCTTCCTGTATCTTTGTTACCCTGTCCTCTGCAATCCGGGGAAGGAGAAGGGTGACAAGAGTGGTGCAGAGCGAATGAGAATGAGCAGGAGATGAACCTCAAAGGGCTTGGTTTGGATTTTCCTCCAAACTTCTTTGATCACAAACTGAGCTCTTTATCCCCCGAAGCGTGCCTCAGGGGAAGGCTGTCCAGAGGTGTGCAGTGATTAAAAGGAAATGCTCCTGCTCCTCTGACCACCTTCTCTGCAGCTTAGCAGGTACCACAGATATCAAAACCAGGTTTTGAATCTCTGAGTCAGTTTAGTTTGACTTTCTTGGCTGGATTTCAGGGTCATTTGTCACTTTACGTATCACGGTGCTTCATTCATTTTAAAGAGAGATTTTCCCTTTGGAAGATCCTTTTCAGCAGTTGCAATGTTCCCTTTCGTGGAGACCTTGGCTTGCTGTAGGGCAGGCAATAGTTAAATCAAGAAACACACCAGTTTTATCCAGTGTAGTTCTTTAACTGAAGGAGATTCAAAAAGAACCGTGTTTTGGTGAACATCTTTGTCTCCCAAGCCTCATTCTGGGGGCTGCTGAGTGCCTGCTGTTGCCTAAGAAACACTGTCGTGGTTTAAACCCAGTCAGGCAAATTGTTCACTCACTTCCCCCCCTTCTTGCCCTCCCCCTACTCCCGGAGGGACAGAGAGGAGAATTGAAAAGAATGCAACTCCCACGGGTTGAGATAAGAACAGTTTAGTAACTAAGGTAGAACACAGATCACTGCTGCTACCACCAATGATAACAGTGATAAAGGAAATAACAAGGGAAGAGAATACAACACCTCACCACCAGCCGACTGATAACTTGCCCCCCCAGCCCGACCAAGCACTGACTGATACCTCCTCCAACCCCGCAGACTCCCGGCCCTTCCGGGTAACTCCCAGTTACATCCTGGGCATGACGTGCTGTGGTATGGAATACCTTTTTGGCTAGCTTGGGTCAGGTGTCCTGTCCCTGCTTCCTCCTGGCTTCCCCTCCTCCCTGGCAGAGCATGAGGCTCACAAAGTCCTTGGCCAAACCAAAACATCCTTGTTATCAGATCTGTTCCTGAGCCAAAAGTCAAAACACAGCACTGCACCGGCTACCAAGAAGGAGAAAAATAACTGCTACTGCTGACCCAGGACAAACACCCAGTACAATTAAATACAGTCATTGTTGGGGAGTCAATGAGCTTGAAGCCTCACTGCAATGTCATTCCTATGCTTGGTCTTTCTTTCTTACTTGGGCAAGATTTACTTGGTAAACATTCATTGTAATTCTGCAAACACTGCTAATGTTGCATGTCTAGTCTGCCATGAGTGCAGGGAGGGAGTAGGAGCTGTGTTTTCATCTTCCCTGGCATGGATTTATTGTAGGGAAAGCTGGAGATTTTGATCAAATTGTTGGAAGTAGTTAAAGATACACTGTTTGCTTCCTGCAGGTACTTCATTAAAGTCAGGTTTCTGGTTGGGATAAAAGGTGGCATTAAACCAATATCTGTATCTCACTAGGAGTGATGTGTGCTCCTTGGAGAGCTGTGGGTAACTTGGAGGAGCTCTTCCACTTAGAGCTTCCCTGGTTCTGCTCCATGGTGTCGGTGGCCTCGAGGTTTGGTGTATTGATGTAATACGAACCTGTTGGTTGCCAGGGATGGAGCTGGCTGGTAGGTGGCATGGGAGCTCCCTCCGCTTTTATCCTGCTCTGATATGTCTAAGCAGATACGCAGTCACAAACCCAGCTCAAGTTAAACAGCTTCTCCTGAAGCAGGTTTTTGATGACAAGTTTTTGTTTTAAACCTATCCTGGCTGTGAAGTACAAAGACACCAGTTCAAGGCAAAGCTCTCCTGGGGTACTTCAGAGGCAGGAATGTATTCAGAAGTAGCTGCAAAGAGTTAAAACATTTATTAAGGCTGTTTAACCAAGGGCCATTTCATATTTCTTTCATTCCAAAGTGAATGGGAAGAAAATTCACAAGTGCTGTTTAAGCGCAAGGCTCGTTTCTGAGCTCCTGTCAATTTTAAAACAGAATGGGAATGTGGAGTTTCACTTGAAATGGTAAAGCCATGTTCTCTCCTCTGGAGGCTGCTTTTTGTTACGTCCCCACAAACAAACCACACAGATGTGTGAACACAATCTCAGCTAAGTGAACTCTGGATTTGCACCATGCCCTTGGTACTCTGAGCCTGTAGGATGCTTTCTGATGGTGCTGTTGTGTTGTAGGCACTGCAACTAGGCACAGGCAGCTCTAACACTGTGGCTGGGCAAAGCTGTGAGGTGTCACCATTGTCATGCACTGGGTATTAAATGTGTGCTGCTCTGTGTGCTCTGCTAACCCCATCTCTCTCTCTGCCCTTTGTACTACAGGTGCAAGGAGCTGAAATATGGCAAGGACCTGCCCCAGATCTCCATCATCTTCATCTTCGTGAACGAAGCGCTCTCTGTTATCCTGCGATCAGTGCACAGTGCGGTTAATCACACGCCAGCTCACCTCCTGAAGGAGATTATCCTTGTGGATGACAACAGTGATGAAGGTTAGTGACACTGGGGTCTCAGATCTGGAGAACACCAGGAGGGTGTTGAATTCCTTAAAATTTCCTGGAGGATGCATGAAGAGAGGCTGAGAGAGCTGGAGAAGAGAAGGCTCTGGGGAGACCTTAGAGCAGCTTCCAGCACCTCAGGGGGCTACAAGAAACCTTTTCTTGTAGGAGAGGAGCTTTGGAAAAGAGCCTGTAGTAGTGACAGGCCAAGGGGAATGGCTTTAACCTGCCAAAGGGGAGATTGAGATGAGCTCTTAGGCAGCAGTTGTTCCCTGTGAGGGTGCTGAGGCGCTGGCACAGGGTGCGCAGAGAAGCTGTGGCTGCCCCATCCCTGGCAGTGTTCAAGGCCAGGTTGGACACAGGGGCTTGGAGCAACCTGCTCTAGTGGAAGGTGTCCCTGCCTGTGGCAGGGGTTGGAACTGGATGAGCTTTAAGGTCCCTTCCAACCCAAACCACCCTGTGATTCTCTGGGAGTGGTGATACTGCTGAGAGGCACGTGGTGTGGGGTGGTGGGTATACTGGCTGGCACACCATTTTCTCCAGCTTCTGTAGCAAAAGAGGATCAGGATCAAAATAAAGTTCGTTATTCTTCTTTATTTGTTCTGCATGCTTTAATGCTGTTTTAAAATATTATATTCTCTGGATGCTGTGATGAGAGGGAAGAATAGGGAGGGTGCAGCATGGAGAGCTCATTTCCAGAGGGAGCCTGAGAGGTTGCTTGTCTGTCTGCAGCGAGATGAGATGGTATACAGCAAGCTATTCAAGCCTGTAAAAATAGGCACTCAAATACCACAGTAATGAGCACTATAGAAAGCTGATGAATTATAATTACCAGTAAAAGAAACAGGAGGGCAGCTCCTCAGCTGATGGAAATCACAGCAGCTCTAGTGTAGAAACCTGGATGATGGGCACCAGTGAAACTGTGGGATTTCAGAGCTGGAACTATTTGGCTAGTGAAGAGGTGATGTGTTTCTGTAGTATTTAGCATTGCCCAGTACTTGGAGGGTCTGAAACACCAAAATGAGATGCTGCACCTCCAAATTTTACCTCATCAATGGGGTGAAGAGAAGAACATGCTTTAAAAGAGAGCCCATTGGTTGTAATTACTGAGCTTCTCATTGCCACACACAAAGAAGTATTTTTCTAAACAGCCTCTACCCATTGTTCAGTGTGCCGCAGTGAGGCTGACATTGAGTCAAGTGCTCTGGAGACACTACTGAAGGGCCTGGGACAAGGAAACAAGTTCTTCCCAAAAGGATCACCCCACAGTAAACTGAGATTGCAGCTGGCAGGGAGGATTCAGACTGAAATCTTCTTATCTTGCTGCTGAGATTGCAGGGCACTGACTTTCGTGCTTGCTGGGAAGACTGGGCCAGTGCTGGTGGGATCTGGTGGTGGGGCTGGATGGCGACGGTGTGGTGAGGTGGGTGGCCTAAGTTTGTTGTGTGTTCAAGCACTTCCAGCTAGGATTCCCTCTTTGTGCCTATGTCTGCAGGCAGATCAAGCTGCCTGGGTTGTGTTGGAGCACTTTATGGCACTCACCTAGCCAGGGAGGTGATCCAAACTGAGGGATTAATTCCTCCATTATGTGCAGGAGGTGGGAAAATCCCAGTCTGCTGGCACATTTAGGCAGTGTGTGCTCTGCAGCCCACCAAGAGGAAGAGGATGCATCGAGCAGCCAAGGTCCTGAGTGATGTGCCAGGGTTCTGTTGGGGGTTATACAACACCAAGGTGGCTCTGTCCTCAGAAACCTGCAATGGAAGTACACAGGGAGAACTCGTATAGGGAATGAGGTGATGCTACTATCTGTTAGGGTTAATAATATCAGTACTGTGCTGTTGAGTCTTCGTAGGCACCATGAAAAATAAGGTTTTGTTAAGGAGGGATTTGAAGGAAGATAATGAGGGAACTTGGCAGATGCTTCTGGAGACCTCCTCCCAAGCATGTAATAATCTAGTTTTCTCACATAAAAGAAATGTTACAAACCAGAACATACCTTTGGGACCTGTGCATTCACTCTCTGCATCACCAAGGAGCTTCAGTGACAGCAAAGAATTATTAATGGCAATAGCATTGTCATATAGTTCCCACTAATGGTAGGAAATAATTGTCAGCAGCAATAGCAACATCATATAGTTGATACTTTGGATATTACAAACAACATCATCGTAATAGATAGATTTAGCTTCTGCAGGAGAATAATTGCAGGAAAATAGTTTCTCATGAGTGCTAGGATTTAGAGATGGATCCTGGACGATCAAGCCATGGTGCTGAGGATGGGCTTGTGCAGGTGTGACTTGAGGACAAGGGGTGATGGCTTTAAACTAAAAGAGGGGGATTCAGGCTGGGTGTGAGGAAGAGATTTTTTACAATGAGGGTGGTAAAACCCTGGCACAGGTTGCCCAGAGAGGTGGTGGCTGCCCCATCCCTGGAGACATTCATGGCCAGGCTGGATGTGGTTCTGGGCAACCTGGTCTAGTGGAAGGTGTCCCTCCCCATGGCAGGGGGCTGGAACTGGAGGAGCTTTAAGGTCCCTTCCAACCCAAACCAGTTTGTTAGTCTGTGCAAACCAGTCTGTGTTGTACCCCCGTGGGTTACCAGAAGCAGGTTCTGGGGAAGTTGCTAGAGGAAGTCCATGGCTCAGGGCTGCTGTGGGGTTCTGGGTTGGCTTTTCAGGGAGTGCTTTACAGAGGTGTGAGGAGGAAATACAGCTGTGTGGGTAATAAAGAGCAAAGCGTGTTCCCTAACCAAATACTAGAAGACATCTGGGTTTTCCAAGTCAACTTGGAAGTTTTAGAATTAATCCCAGGGGCAGAGGTAACTGCATGTCCTGTGAGCCCCTGCTGGTGTTTGCCCTTCAGGTAGACCACTAACCAGTTACACAGACAGGATCAAACCCCTTTGGTGTCTTGTAGCTTTCAGACTGGAGCATACTGCTTCTGAAGACTTGTTAGACACTTCTTGCTCTTAGCTTTGTTGTAACATGGTATGTACAATAACACTGCGCAACATGAAAGTGTGCAATGGGAGATTAAAGGTAACAAACACAATCTGATTCTTTCTATCTGAGCTGTAAATAGATTAAAGATACTAATGTAATGGAGGGGAAAAAAAGATCCAGCCTTGAAGGAAAAAGCTTTGGGAGTTGTAGATTAAACCACCTTCTCCCTGGAGCTGCACATTACACTTGGTAAAGGTTTCCTTTTGGAGGCTGCTTTTGTTTGTGTTTGTTGCAGGTTGTGTTTCTGAGTGATAACACATTTCCTGGGTTGTTGGAGGGATGCAGCAATGTGCCCCTGAGGTGTTCCTTATCTCCTAGCCACACACTTTGAGACTATTGCTTCATCATCACCTGCTGCTTTTTCTTTCCCCGTCTTTTAGTGGTTTTAATCGGGGCTAATATCTCTTTGAAAAGCAAACCTCTCGGTATAAAAGCAAACCTTGGGATAAAAGACTGCTTAGAGGAGATGGCTACAACTGGGGAGACATGCTACCGGTTGTAATTTACCTCAGTGTAAGATAGTAGCTGGGACTTGATCTATTGCTTTTGCGTTTAGCTGCTCGTTTCAACAGCAGCAGTGGTTCGGGTGTGCTCCTGTCCCAGGAGCCACCTCACTCATGGTTTGTGTTTGTGTTCTGAGGAAGGTTTTAACAGGACTGCAAGAGGTTGAGTCGTGTCTCAGCCTTTCCTTTGTGCTGGTCATAGAATCACAGAGTGGTTTGCGTTGGAAAGTACCTTACAGCTCATCCAGTTCCAACCCTCTGCCACAAGCAAGGACACCTTCCACTAGAGCAGGTTGCTCCAAGCCCTGTCCAGCCTGGCCTTATCTGGTCCAACCCAAGTGCCGAATTATTCCAATTGCTCAAGCTGAAGATGTGATGCTTAGTTGTAGCTGACCTGGTGCTGTGCTACTGGTGCTCATGTCCGAGGCTTTTGGGCCCTGTGAGAGCATGGAGGGGAGCTACAAACCTGCTTGGTTTGTCTCTATGGAAGGAGCTTTGCCTGCAGCCCTGTCTGAGGATTGGTTCATGCACTCGCTCCCCTCTTCACAGGTTCCTCTTCAATATTTGCAGGCAAAAAGCTTTGGAGACTCACCTGGTTGCATGTCTTTCCTGCACAAGTTCCTGTATTCATTTATTGCCTGCTTAAGGTGTCTCTTTTGTGAGTTCATGGTGCAGAAATCCAACCTGTGATAGCTCGGGTGTTCCAGGCAGGCGAGAGCATGGGACGTGGGAGGACTGATGTCTCCTATGGCACTGGGCCGCTCCCAGCCTTGACTCCTTCAGCCTTCACTGTTTCTGATAACAGCCTTGGGCTCTGTAGACTTTTCCCACCCAGCTCAGCCTTGCAAACACCCCAGTGTTTTCTTTAGGGGTGTAGAGGACCTGCAGTCCATTGCCTGGGGCCACCTGGGCATTGTATAAGAAATAGTAGTTCCTTGAGCTCCACTGGTACCATTGGTCTTTGCTCCTTTCTTTGTGTGGCAACAGGCAGTTCCCACCTTTCATTCTGGAGACCCCAACAGGATATGGGGAGGCTCGGGCAGGATGTGTGATTTGCAGCACTGAGCAGTGGATGTTCCTGCTGCTGCTTCTGGGCTAATGTCCGTGATAAGGTTACCTTCAGTGGCATCAGGTGGTTCAATTTCTCTGGCAGGCCTATTTCCCAGAAAGCTCATGTTGGTGACAGAATACTTTGCAATAGATAGCATAAGTCATTGCAGCTGGCAGATGGGATTTCTAATAGAGCAACAGGTCTATTGGATTCTAGTTCCTTGGACTTGCCTTTCAATGAAGATCAATAAGGACAGATGGAGAACAAAAGCAAGATTGAAATTGAGCTTCATGAAAGTTTCAGTAGGGTTTTTCTCTGGAAAGCTTCCTTGGAAGTAGCTCATGCAATGGCAAAGACCTCTGTTCACAAATACCATGTGCAAATATTGGTTGCATGCTTAGTAAACCTGACTTAGGGGAGTGCCATAGGTACAGAAAACGGAGGAGTCTCATTCCATTGTCGTGCGTAGTTTTGACCAAATTACTGGTTGTATATCCCACGTAGATGTACCCACTCAGATAACCCATCAGTGCATGGTTGTAGGTGCACGAGTGTGCAGTACTGGCCATCATGCTCTCAGCAGATCAGTTCTTCACTTGCTGGCGTCCAGCATCCTTTCAGTGAGGAAGAGGACGTGGCTGTGCCCCCCCCCCGGGAGTTCCTGGTGAGCTACCTGTTACCCAGTGTGGTGGGCATAGGAATCTCTTAGGCTTCACCCTTGTCTGCCTTTAAGCCATGATGTTACAGTTCTTCCCTGTGTCAGTACAGCTATGCTCTCCTTCGAGCTGCTCAAACAATTCCTTGGGAGATTTTTCCTGTTTTCCTTCAATTGAGTTTAAAAATCCTGGTTGCAAGCTGCTTTAATTCTCCAGTCTAGCCTGTAACACAGGGGTCTGCAGCATTGATGACTTACCTTTGGATAAAGCCACGTGAGATGTTGCTGCTGTGCTTGTGGAGTTTTAACTGTCAAAAAAAAATGTATGTCTCTGTCTCCTTAAACCCACTTGGGAGAGTTGTCTCCATAAAATACTTCTTTTTCTCCCAGTGGCTCAGCATGGAATCCAAGTTGCTGAGTTATGGATGTGCGTGATGCAGATCCTTTGAATTGAGGAGGGGGCTCATTTGCTTTATTCTTTTTATTCCCACTTCAGCATAAAAGAGAAATGAGATCTTTGGGAAATTAATGTGTGAAGGGAACCATCCCAGAGAAACAGTCTGAAGAAAGCACAGTTCCTGTGCTTGGAAGAAGACAAGGAAGGGAAGGGAACAGATAATCCCCTTTCCTTTGATATCTCGGACTAAGACCAGTAGATGGGCTTTGCCATTTACTCTTCTGCTCTCCACTGCCTTGTTCCCTTTATGTGGGAACCCACGTGTGCTCATGTGTCAAGTATCTTACCATGTGAATTATATTAATGGTGACTTTTTAATACAATTTTTTTGTGGAAAGACAGTATATGTGAAGTGTAGCAGACTATAATCTGGGATCATGGACCGTATCTTAATTTTCTGCTGTCCTGGGGCCTCATAGGGATTAAAAGACGTTGTCAGGAGCTGCTTTTATGGTGTTGAAGAGTCCGTGTTGGTACACAGTGGTATTGCTTAGCTTCTACAGAGTTCCTGTTGTCAGTAGATCTTCAGGCATTAACTGCTGCCCCAGGAGGTAAAAGAAGCAAGGTTTCTGGCAGAGCACTAGCACTTTTCCAAACTGTTGAAACTACATACTGGAGCTTACCCCTTGTTGTAACCTTTCATATGCTTCCACACTCAAAGTCCTGTGTGTCTTTTATACTAAACACTTGTGACTATGAAAATGTTTAATGCTGGTAATAAGTTCAGGCTGACAGATCCATTATGTTCTCAGCCATAGTACATACAGGGACTTAGACAACATAATTAAATGATGTGCAGTTTCCAATGGACAGAAGATGCGTGGTATGAGGATGTTCTGAACAAAGCCCCTGTCTCTTTCATCCTATCATAAAAGCAGGGGGAATTTAAGCTTTTTCTAGTGGCAAAGCTTGGGGAACATACAGCAAATGCTAAGCCTGTAGTAGTGAGGCTGAGTAAAAAGGATAGTGAAGCTCATGCTAAGTTTTGATGTAGTTTAAGTTATTTCAGGTGGGTTTGGCAGCATTTCTAGCTAAAATGTCCATCAGAGACTCTGAGCACTGGTGTTTGGTATCCACAGGTGACTTTTATTCTGTCCTTCTGTGGGGTGATGTCTAGATATTGCAAAGCAATCTAGTTGGCCTCTTGCTGCCCTTTGCGTCTAGATACCGTATTTGGACTCCCTTAGTCATTTGCCTGCCTTAGCAATGTTCTTGGCAGCCTTTGATTTCTTTTGTATAGGCTGTGGTCAGTCTACCATCGGGTGGTCTTTTGCAAATCAGCGTTGATTGACCCTAAATGATTATATCCCTCCCAGTGGTGTTCAGAGATGTGTTGGCTCCATGAAGTTATGCTCATAAACTCATTAAAATGGGTTTATTTTAGGTGAAAACTGTTGCACCTTCTCAGTTGGGTTCTCTGACTTTTCTTCTCTAGAGGAACTGAAGGCGCCACTAGAAGAGTATGTCAATAAGCGGTACCCAGGCCTCGTGAAGGTGGTGCGCAACCAGAAGAGGGAAGGTCTTATCCGAGCTCGTATCGAAGGCTGGAAAGCTGCCACTGGCCAGATCACTGGGTTTTTTGATGCTCATGTGGAGTTCACTGCTGGCTGGTAGGTGCTCAACCTCAAGGAGTTGCATTAAACAAGGGATGGTCCATCACTTTGTTGCAAACAAGTCCACTGTCTTAGTAATCCTGTCTTCCTTCTGTATTGAACGGCCGCTGACGAGATAGGATGGGAATGTGCAAGGAAATCCTTTCTGTAATCCTTTTATGTTCTCTCCTCCTATGCTTGCACAACTCCTGCCCCGTTTTCATTTTCCAGGTTGCTTTGCCGTTCACAGTTTGAACAGAGTAACATCCACAAGAAAAATGCTTTAGCAACTGGTAACAGTTATATGCGGTTCTTGAATTCCTTGTAGCAACAATGGAACCAAAGGGTGTCCTTGATCTGTTCCTTACGTTATCTATACTCCCACCTAGATGTTCCTCTCTTCAGGTCAGTAAGTCCTCATGCCTGGTTTTACTGATACACAGAGGAATCCCCCATCTACCGAGCTCTTAAAACATCCTTTCTGGTGATAGTGAGCTTTTCTGCAGTGTGGGTTTGGCTCACTGTGGTGTAATGTACCCACTGCTGTCACTGGAGGCACCAGGAATGCAAGTTACTCCTGGTGTTGGCAGGCTGAACCCTGCTTGGAGCACATTTGTATGTTCCAGAGTCTGATTTTGCAGCTATAGAGTCTGTATGTCCCAAGGGAAAAAAGACCCTTCTGATAGTCTTGCTGTTTACCCTGTTCTGTCCAGGGATATGGTTGTTTTCTTGGATTTGGGATAAGTCTGGACTAGTTAAAGCATGGTTTAAACAAAGCACATCCTTCATGGCCCTGCTTTACAGAAAGAAAGTTTTCAAGCCAGGCTTCCCAGCCTGTGAATCACGTCTTCATTCAGGATGTCCACCCGTGCATGACAGCACAGGATTTGGTCTGTAGTTACCTTGCAGATGCACATCACAGCTTTACACAGCATAACTACCCAGGTGGAAGTTGAAGTGCACAAGCTGTATGAAAGCTACAGTGTCCATCTGCAAATCATAGGAGCAATTAACCATCTATTCCCATGCTTTGCTTCCTTTCAGGGCTGAGCCAGTGCTTTCACGGATTCAGGAAAACCGGAGAAGGGTCATTCTTCCCTCCATAGACAACATCAAGCAGGACAACTTTGAGGTGCAGCGTTATGAGAACTCAGCCCATGGGTACAGCTGGGAGCTGTGGTGCATGTACATCAGCCCCCCCAAGGACTGGTGGGATGCTGGAGACCCTTCGCTGCCCATCAGGTATGGCAAGAGTCTGGGAGCCGCTTGCTCTCTGTCACTGGGATCCAATAAGGCGCAAGGCAGGAAGATCAAGCAAGGAAGCTTGGAGGAGTTTGATGCAGCATCATGCCGCGAGCCAGCTCAGAGAGGCTGGAACACAAGCTGGGAAGGGTTTTGTTAGGGTGATGGAGCTTGGAAAGGGGTATTATTGGTGGCAATATGCAAGAAGACTGGGGGAGTGTAGGAACTGTGCAGATTTGGCCAGTCTTACGTTTAAATGCATATAACAAACTCACTTTACCTTAATTACATGTTAAGGTTTTGCAAATCATAAGGAATGAGATGATTATTCCTGTGTAATGAACTGAATGTGTATTCATGAAATACAGCATGGGTTTTTCATGTATAAAAAGTACATCTTCTCTTAGGGCAAGATTGTATCTTGGGTTGTTCTGTCACCAGCTCACAGGGTTGGCAGAGCTGAGATATTGTCCTCGCTCCTCCAGCCTTCAGGTGTGGGACAAGCCCACTGGGACAAAGCAAAAGGAGGAGGGGAGGTAATTGCTCAGTGCTGCTCTGTATAAGTGGTTTTCCCTTGACAAACCCTAAATATCATGTAAGATGCTATCTCTGACCAGGAGTAGTTTTCTAGCCAGGTGAACAGGATATATTGTTCCCAACTTGGTTAACACGGAGAAGGCTTGTCCTCAAGCATCTAACAGATGCGTATGTGCAAATCCATGCCTGATCCAAATTCTGAAGCAGTGATATAATCCCTGCAAATTAGGTCTGTTTCCATTTACACAGAGATCTTTTTTATTCCTATGGGCTCCCTTGTTCCAGACAGCATGTTCAGCCATCAGTGGAGGAGTTGACAATTTATTCTGGACAGGAATCAAGTCTTTGAGGAATAAACAGTTATTTTAACCAAATGCAAGCTGCTGGACTTGTTAAAGGAGGGGCTGAATGGCTGGGGCATGGAGAGGGGGAAGCTGAGGAATTCAAAAGCCTCTGCAAGTGAGGGTGGGCAGTGTGGTGCTGTCAGTCCCTACACAGCTCCAGTGCCCAAACTGGAATCCCCTGTGACTGCAGCATACCCTAGGAGCTTGTTGTGATCCAAAAACTGGGCAGGGTGCATCGAGGAAACAATCCACCCAAACATAACATATAAACATAGGTCATGTCCTTCTGTTCTGTTGTCCTCCTAGCATGTGGTTTTAATTTCCGTTTCAGTGTGCTTGGGGGGAACTGTTAAGGAGGGCAGGCTGTGGCAAAGACACGTGGGCAGGGATAGGTTTCTTTGTGGAAGTTAGTGTTTGATGGTAGGGGAGAAAAGAAGGGAAAGAGAAAGCAAAGAGTGATTGACTGAGGAGGAAAGCTGTGAGGAGCTGAAGGGTTGGGTTATTGTGGAGAGGTGGAGTGGGAAGGTCACTACCTAATGCAAGGGGAATGTCAGGGTTTCAGGATGTGGCTCTTTGCCCATGCTTTCTAGATACAAACCAGTTAACAAAGGTGGTCATCAAGGCCAGGAGTGTAAATGGGGGCACACGGATGATGGACACTTAGACACAAATCCAGATCTAGCAACACACTTTTTTCCTTGGTTCGGTGCTGGGAGGCAGCAGGTATTGGTGAGCTCTGAGTGCTGCCTGGGGGTTTCATGTACTTCTTATCTACTGCTGTGTGAAGGGTTTGCTCTGGGAGTTGTCTTCTGTTGGCCAGAATGATGTATTAGGTTGTTCTGGTGCTTGTTTTATCATAAAAATAAACCCTATGAATAGTGCTAAAGTGTGAATGGGATATTGAGCATCATATTTCTGCATTTAAGCAGATTGCAAGAAGTTACTGTTCAGGGGGAGCTGGAAGTGTGAGAGGTTTACCCATCTGCTTGGGGCTTCCTGCAGTGTTTCTGCACCAGTTATATCCCTTTTAGGAGGCAACCTAGGAGGAGTTGATGCCCTGTGATCCCTCTGTCCTCTGCAGCCTTGTCATCCCAGGGATCTGCCTGCTCAGCTCTTAAGTGCTACTGAGTTGAGCCACCAATGAGTTAGAGATCAGAGGAGGCTTATGGAGATACTTGACTGGCAGCTGCAAGGATATATGTCATGACCATCCATTCTGGCTTTATTAAGGGCATCTCTAATGTGAATGCTGCTGCTTGAGGCCATGGTGTGTGGGAATTGGAGCTCAGGGATTACTAGGAGCCAGCGTGGAAGGGCACTGCCTCCAAAACCATGTGTGGTAAAGGGCTTCTGCAGCAAGCACCGCAGGCTCCCAGTGATGTTTAATAATGAAGCAACTTACTAAAATAACGTTGTTAACATGCACTGGGGGAAGGATTCTGAGAAAGATAAATGGGGAGTGTCCACAACAAAAACCTAATGAAAAATACTGTCTCATTGCATTAGGTTGTGTAACCACATACAGACCAGAAATAAATGACTACAGTTATTTCTTTGTCATATAATGCTATGAAAACTGTGCATTTTATAGCAGTATTTGCATGAAAGGGATACTAGTGCAGTGCTCCATGTAATTATGTATGGGATTAGAGGAAATCCTGAAATTATAGTACACAGAGATACATTAGTTTTTTTAGGGGCTTGTTACAATGAAAGAGTGGGAGCAAAGTGAAGCAGTTTATTCCTTACTTGGGTTTTACTTGGTGTATGGGGGTTATGGCAGCCGCAGAAGAGGAGTTCCCTGCCCATGAGAGGTGTTCCAGTGTGCTCGTAAGGGTCGGTCTCTACCAAACACTCAGCAGCAGAGACTGGAGACAGACAGCTCTGTGAATACATTTGGAGGCAATTTTCTCTCATGGATAATTCACAAGATGTAATTATCCAGGCAAAGAGAGCTGATGGCATGAAACCCATCTAAACTATGGCCCAGTCTCAAACTGGCTTCAGGCTCCAGCTTTATCCAGTAATTTCCCTGCAAGAAATAGTCTCTCTCAATGCCTTGGAGGGATGCTGGTTTAATACCTGGGTTCTGTAACACGTCTTCTTTTGTATTTTTCCCCCATTAACATTTAAAATCCCGATGCACAAAGATACCCTCAATCTCAGCGCTCAGTTGTGCATGCATTTCACAGTTAGACTTCCCTTGCCAGGCTTACAGACTTCCTCTGACTGGCTCTGCCCAGAAGATAAAATTATGATTCCAGCATAATGTATCATGTCGAAATTAGCTCCCACAGATGAGGCAGACAGTAAGTGACATTTGAAAGGGTCATCATATAGATCCTGATCTTCACTGGCATGAGCTCTTGCAGAGATGTTTTGATTTCCTAGTTCAGATGATGCTAATGAGTGTATATAAATGAATACGTGCTTGCATTACATACCTGGCCATGCTTTGCTGTAGGAGATGTAGCCAGGATTTGGCCGAATCTTTGTTATTAATGATACACATTGATCTGAGTTTACTGAGAGTCCAGAAAACCTCTGCATCAACAAAATGGAAGAAGGTTGACACCTTGCACAAAAGGTCTTTGGAAATGAAACTGCAAATGGATGGACTTGGGGTATCCCAGGGGAGATCCACCTTTTCGTTATCTCCAGGAGTGACATTTTCCATGACAGAACATGAGTTTTTGGGGGCTTCTTGTGGTCTGGAGCCTGTCCATCGGTGCAACACTGGTGGGCTGTGAACTTCAGTGCCAGTGTTTTCTTCTGCCCGACTTTCCTAGTTTCATGCTACATCAGGTTTTGCCAAAAAGTAGCTTTGGAGAAATTGCTGATATCTGGAAGATTTATAGCTAGATGTGCTGATTGTGCTTTGGTTGCAAGACTCATAATTTATAATTACATATGTGAGATACTGATGGCTCCGGGGGTCTGATTCAGGAAAACAATTAAATGCACTCTTGCATCTGTGCGTCTTCAAGAAGCCAAGCGAGCAGATAGTGCATATTAAGCAGCTTTGAGCAGGAGGGACATTCACCTGAGCATGGACATTGAGGTTGTTGTGCTTTTCTACTGGCATTACTTTGTGTATCTCACCAGGGAGGAAAGCAACTTGAATCTTTGTGGCTTGGTCAGTGAGTCCATTGACAGTGCTGTGACCCCACTGTTCCCAAACAATAGATTATTTAGGTTATAATGTATTTCCTGACTTTTTCTTTGTATTTTCCACATTTGGCTGGGTGGGTCGGTTGAGTCCAACAAGCAAAAACCTGCTGAATAGCTCCATTAGTCAGTACCCCACTGTAATGTTTTGGGGCTGAAGGACAAGTCCTCAGGTAACTTCAGAGATGCCTCTTTCCAACCCTGCAGCGCTCGAGGTACCATCTGGGAACCAGCTAGCAGGTTAAATTGAACTTTGGATGGGGCTTTGCTGCAGCTGTTTTATGTAGTATTTAATCTTTACTGGTGTTGGAATACAAAAGCTCATTTAATTACTATTGAGATTGCTGTGAGGAGGAAATCGGTTTTGAGAGTTATGGATTGTAAAAGAACAGAAAGGCTGTTAGGTTTGGGGGTTTTTGAAGACAAAAATAATGTGAATTGACCCACCCAATTACCTGTTATCTCAGCCTCACAAATGTTAATGGATTTGCTCTTGCAACATAAAGAGCAAACTCTCATTCCTGGTTGCGTAAATGATGCAGAAGTTGAGGTGGAAAGAAACAGAGGGAATTTAGGTGATTGAATGTGACACAGGAGTGGAGAGAAGGTGCTAATTCTATTGCTTAAGAAAATGCTTGCAGTGCTTAATATGAACTGTTCCCTCAGTCTCAAACTGCAAATGGTGTTGAGGTCTCCCGCTCTGGTTGCTGGGCATTTCATTTACCATAACACCATAGGGATTTTGACAAGGGCCTGTAGTGACAGGACAAGGGGTGATGGCTTTAACCTGCCAGAGGGGAGACTGAGATGAGCTCTTAGGCAGAAGCTCTTCCCTGTGACGGTGCTGAGGCGCTGGCACAGGGTGCCCAGAGAAGCTGTGGCTGCCCCATCCCTGGCAGTGTTCAAGGCCAGGTTGGACACAGGGGCTTGGAGCAAGCTGCTCTAGTGGAAGGGGTCCCTGCCTGTGGCAGGGGGTTGGAACTGGATGAGCTTTAAGGTCACTTCCAACCCGAATCATTCTATGATTTCTGGTGCTACTATTATATATCTTTATCTATAACTATATATGTATATATTTATGTATTTCTAATTTCAGAAACTACTATTTACATGTAACTGTGAGGAAAGAGAAAAGTTTCAGGGATTACTTCCTGGGTTTCTCATGGTTTGTCATGAAAAAGCTCAAACTCCTTAGACAGCAGTTTGTACAAAGTGCTGAATACTTGTTAAATCAGTGCTTCCTGACTGTAGCAGCTACAAATTGCAGGAAGGTTCCTGTTTCTGTATGAACACAGTTGTAAAATGTTCTTGCTCTTCTGGCATAGCTGCTTTGGAAGTCAAAGGGAAAGCTGATTTCCACAGGAGTCAGACGTGGGGTACTAATGATAACTTGAATTTGGAACCTCACCTGATATGTCTGAGAAGATCCTTGTACGCAGGTGTTTGCTTAGAGGGATTGGATGTGTGTGAATGTCACAGCTGCAGAGGCTCATGTAGCTCTTTCATGGCTTCATATAAAATTGAAACCAAACAGAAAGACAAAATAATGGTAGTGATGATCAGTCTCAGTCTCTGAAGCTGCTCCAAGAAAGCAAAGCTCTGTGTTGACCACCCAGATGCTTTCTCTTCCTTGAAGTCTGATTCTACTCCAAGCCTTATCCTCACTGTAATTTTATGTCCGGGGGCAGGATCCTACTGTCAGGTTTGTAGCAGCAATCCTGGTGCCCTTGAAGTATGTTGGACCAGACCTAAGCCCAGTGTCGGGAACATTAAAGATGTTCTTCCACAGGCAGGGTTTTGCTGGTGCTTCTGGAAAGTGAGCTGCATTATGTAGACATCTGAATAAACCAAACCCCGTCCATCCTTAGCGTGGTTGCTGGAGACTTGTGTTTCCAGGTATGTGCTCCTAAGGGATGGTCACTAGTGGCTGGCACAGAGTGGAGGTCTCTGAAACTTGGTAACAAGCTAAAAGGAGAAGAAATGGAGGGGGATTTTCATCGGTTTAATTTGGGGCAGTGTTGTTTGGGCTCAGACTCTAGGAGAGGGAAGATTTAGGTCAGAATCATGACATCAGTAACTTCATCATCCAGCTCAGGATTAAATTAAACCCCTCAAGTTCTTTACCAGCATCAAAAATACTTTGACAAGCACCTTTCAGCTGTTTTCAGTTTGAGTTTCCCTTTTAGTCATGAAGGGTTTTTGGGGTTGATTGAGGCCACAGATTTAAAAACATACATATAATTGACTTCCTTGATTTTTATTTTAAAGCTATTGGGGAAAAATGAGCCTCAACTCACTGTACAGAGTGATTCTCTCTAATTTTAAGCTCTTAAACTTCACAGTGTCCCTGTGGTGTTCCATTTGGGTATATTGAAGCTCAGCTTGCTGGTGTCATGCCTTTTTATGATGAATTCTTCATCTGATCATTTTTAATGCTACATAATTCAGTGCAAAGTTTAAAAGAAGGGGGTCTAACAATTTGTGATAGTGTCAGATTTTTGTCAGATGAACAGATTTATGTCACTGCCTGAAAAATCATAAAGTCTCTGCTGAGGGTGCAGCAGAGATTTAAGCATATGGAGCTGGTTCATGTGATGACCAGCTGTCTTCATGTATCTTAGTGCTGCATCTTGTTTTAAATGTTTTTTATTTCCCTAAAACTGCCCTTGGGATTGCAAATGTGAGCAGGTATGGACACAATGGAGGGACCCCAGTGGCTTTGTGTTTGGCTGGTTATGATGAATGACCCGGAAAAGGCAGCATTTGTGTGCTTTATAGGTAGACCATTTTGGAGCATGGAGTGTGATTTGAGTGCAGTGTTAAATAGCTGCTCCAGAGGAGGTGTGTTCCTGCTGGGATGGACGATATCCATCCTTTGAATCTGGAGCCTTCAGGCCAGCTTGGTGCAGATTTAACCCCCGTGCATCCAGGAGCCCTTCACAACCTTGAGTTGGAGGCTTGTTTTCATTGAACCCACTGCTCCTTGCCAAACTGAAGGTGTTATTGCAGGTAGAACTTCAAATCCTTCTTCAAGCACCCACATCAGCAGGGTTTCTTCATGAAGAGCCTTTAAATCTGAGCAAGGGACAATTAACATGTGGGCTTGTGCCTTCACGAGGTGAACAGAAGGTGCAGGGAAGGGATTAAATCCTCCTTCCTGGAGGGAGTCCTTGCTTATTGGTATAAAATGTTAATGTAATCCGTTTCTATAAAGCAAGCAGGCTGGCCATACTGGAGGCATTTGCCTTTGTATTTTTAAAGCTTTGCATCAGAGAAGTGTTTTGATTAAAAAAGAAAAAAAAAACAACAACAAAAGCATACTTCTGATTTAAAAAAATAAATACACTGAGAGAACTTTTAATCTGAGCCCAAGTCACAGAAACAGTCTTCATTGATGTCAAAATTGCTTTAGAAAAGGAAAGAGTAAACAGGATTTGGCCTTTAATTTGTGAAGGGTTTTGATTTTTCTGAGGCATTAAAGAGGCAGAAAAGATGGGTGTTGAATTATTTAACAATTGGTAGTAAAATTAAGCTTCAGGCAGCCTGTTTTCACCGAAATAATCTTATGAATAAAAACAAAACAATCTGGGACAACACCAATATACAGAGCTCACATCCCGCTGACTGAATTGTTTCAGAGTAGTCCATGAAGTGGTTTTGCAAGTCAAAGCCAACCAGAGCCTTTTCTGTGGTCTGTTTGCACTTCCCCTAGGAGAAAGCTACCGCTGATGAGATTATACAAATGTCTTTTCTCTCTAAATCTAGCACCGAGGGGAAAGCATGCAAAAAGGAGTTGGGGGAGTTTGGCACTTGGAATTTCTCTTTTCTTTGGCAGATGGCATTAAAGAGACTTATTGGCCAACCCCAATCTATTCTCATTAAGAAGCAAGTGTCTAATGACTTTGGAGGTGGGTATTCAAAACAAAGAAGTGATAATCGAGCCGATTGCGCTTGGTGACAAAACACAGCAGCCTGTCATCAAACAGACTTAAAAGAGTGTTTGGAGCAAGTGCTGAGGGCTATGATTTTCTTTCATGTGCTCTTTAATTCACTGTCCTTTTCAGTCAGTGGCACATAAATAGGCATAGTTTAAATTAAAAGGAAAAATAGATCGTTATTATCATATCCATCAGTTGAGGCAAGAAGTGTTTGATGCCTTGGGAGCTCCCAGCTGTTTGGGAGCACAGGAGGCTTTTATAAACTGTCCCCCTGTCTCCGTGCCCAGAGCACTGACTTGCTGCTCTGTGTTGGATGGTCTAAATTAAATCTTCTCGAGGTTACATCTCTAAATGCTTTCATTGTGCTTGTAAAGCATCTTCACATGGGTGCGAGCAGCAGGCTTGGACATCGAGTGCTTGATGGGCAAAACATGTCTCGGGGGTTGTCTGTTAAACTGAGGCTTGGCAGGCATAGAGAAGGAGGCTGTGGTCATGGCTCAGCACACTCACTTTGACCATCTGCAGCAGTGCAAGTGCCTGGTGAGCCCAGGGAGGTTTAAATGAGATTTTAGGCACTTCTTCCCTATGAAGAAGGCTCAGGTTTGCAAGTCTTGATTCATTCTTCCCAAAGTCACTGTGTGGAGGGGTTTTGAAACAGCTCTTTTGTCTACTAAGCATTAGATTGATGTCTGCCAAAGGCAGTGGTCCAGTCTGGTACAGTCACTGCTCAATTTTTCTTTGCAATTAGAAAATCCATCAACCATTTCACAAACGTGCACCTTGTAATTGCCTGCTCACGCTCCCTGTTTGGTGTCAATGTTCTTGTCAAGCCCAGGCCTGGGAGAAACAAGTGTCTGACAGGTTTCCCAGTGCTTGGCACAAATGCAGTTTCCCTGTGGGATTTGATGACCATGTGATATCCTGGTTTTGGCTTTTTGTTTAGGGGAAAGAAATTCTCTTCCTTTTTTTCCTCCTGTTACAATGATAGAAATTTTTCTTGAGGTGTGGGAAGTCTCCTAAGGCAGGGTGCCAAGGAGCAGTGTTCTGCAGTCCTCACGGTGCATGCTTGATGAAGGCATTAAAAGAGTCGGAAAACTGCAGGATCCAGGGGAGGTGCCACTTAGGAATCTGAAACCGGTGGCAGCCCTGACTGGGACTGGAGTTGAACCATTGAATGTGTCGAGAATTGTGGCCAAAACAGAGGTAGAAGCAAAGACTGGCACTGAGGAAGGGTTTGAGAATGCAGCTTGGTATATTTTGCTGCAAGTTTAGAGGGAATTGGGAAGTTCCTTGTGCTCAGAGGGCTGCGTGAGCTGGGAGAGACGGTAAGATTTGGATATGAAGTTGTTCACAGTAATTCATGCATGAGAGTGGGCGTGTTAGAAACTGCTCTTAACCTCTGTGTGTTTGCACAGAATGACAGACTGGTTTGGGCTGGAAGGAACCTTAAAGCCTGTCCAGTTCCAACCCCCTGTTAATTTGGGTTTAATTTGGTTTAAAATGGAGGATGAGGTGGCTTCTTTTTTCTGGTATAGCTGCAACTTCCACAATGACTTGGGATGTCTCATAGCATTTCCTTCTTTTTTTTTTTAGCGAAGAAAACAGGTATAAACACTTACTAACCAATGCTGGATCAACCAGCTTAGGCTTATCTCTTTGCTTCAGTTGTCAGCTGTGTGAGTATCATTCCAGCAGCAGGCAGAAAATACAGTGAAGAACTAAACTGTACCAGCACTGGCTTTTGTCTTTTCTTTGTCCATAGGCATCTGCACTTGTAAGTTTGTCACCATTTCCAAGAGTAAAAAAAAAAAAAAAGGAATCTGTTTTTCCTTTAGATGACAAGGTTTGATGCAGGTATTTCACCTTCCAAGTGAATATCAGGACTCAGGTCTGCCTCATCTGCGTGATATTTTGTTTTCTTTGCTTTTTAAAGCTCTGTTCACTGGTCATCAAATGCAGTGTTTCTGCTGTAATATTTCTGATGACAGAAAATGTGGCTGTAAGGAGAGAGGAGCACAGGACATGCTCAGAATGTTACTGATGGGGAGCTGAGCTCTGACTGGAGAATGCTCTAAAAATAAAGTGCAAAGTGGAAGGAGAGGAGAGATTCCAGTTACTTTTGGAACAGAAATGAGGCGACGGGGGAAGCAGATGGCTGGTTTGCTGCTAGCCACAGTGGATTGTTCCAGCTGATTTTGGGAGGGGGACTTGCAGTTATTGACAAGGAATATCACTTGGGCATTTGTGAAGACAAAGTTAATATAGGAGTCATAGTTTTACTGGACTGTGGCACCAGGTTGATGACCTCTTTGCATCTGGGACAGCAAAGCTGCAATCAGAAGGGCTCTTAGTGCTGCATGTGGCAAAATACTTACAATTGAGATTCCTAGGGAGGTCTTGATGTAAACCAAGGAGCTTTGCAGCCCTAATGGTTATCAGGGCTGTACGATAGAGGCACATTTTCCATTTTAGCAAGGAATAGCCTTGCAGGAAGACAATGTAGTATGACTGCCTTTTTTCCAGTCAGCAGTCCTCTGGCTGATTTATGGTAGCTTAATCAAGAAATTCCTGCATGCCTAGTAAAACAGGCTCATCTTTAATTGCGAGGGAGCAGTTTCTTTCTATACAGTAGTTTCTTTTTGTGCAGTAGACTTTAATATAGAAATAAATCATCAAAGCATTACTAAATTAAAAATAAGTATCAAACCAGGCAGTGCTGCCAAGCCAAGGTTAAACTTGGATCAGGGAGTCAGACTATAGTTTCATCAGTCTTTCCTTCCACTCTTTGCTTAATTTGGTACTTAAATGAACTTAATAACCATTTCAGAGCTATGTACACCCAGCTGCTTTGAAGAGCAGTCTCCTGGTCCTCATGTTCTTATTTTGGGTCATGCGCATCATTGCACTAATGTGCTATAATCGCTCTCCACGATGCCAGAGTTTGTTTGGATGCAAAGGAATTATGCTTGCTCGGAGCAGAGATCAACATCAAGTTTACCTGTCTTCTCTGTAAAGCAGCAGAAGAAAAGGAAGCGTTTTCAGTCCATTGGCAGGTTTTTGGTTGGGTTTCCTTTTACTCTCCTGTCTGTCCCCTGGCTCACTTTTGGAGTGTTGAATTGACAGCATCATTAGGAGGAAAACTTACCACCACTAGCAGGAACCTAAGCACTTAACAGGCATAAGGGATAAATTGCCAAAGGTATATAGGTTCCTGATGATTTATTGGTGGTAGTGGATTTATAAAGAGCTGCCAGGACCATGTTTTATTCCTCACCATCAGTCTAACCCAGAAAAGCTGAGCTGGTGTTTCGAACAGCTTTGCATTTTGAGGTAGATATTGTCCCTCTCCAAGGCTCACCTTCAATTACTCTGCACCTCTGATCCCATCAGTTAAATGAACAGGATGGTATTTTCTTTCTGCTTTTCTTCTTTCTTTTACTGAAAGTGCAATGTGGCAAAATACTCGAGCATGTTCGGAACTGGAAGAGCTAAACCAGGAATGTTTAAGTGGTGCTAAATGTGACACATGGCAAAGTACTTTGCTGAATCCTAACTACTGTTTGCAATGGCTTCTGTACAGGTCTTTTTGCTGTTTGTTTGCCACAATCTTGATCGGTTGTCTCGCTGCCATTGCTAAACAAATGAGATGATAACTAGTAGAGCAACATCAGAGGAAGCTGATTTTCCATCTGTAATAAAGATGATGATAATTAAACATGCCTGACCTCATTGGAGTGAATATGAATCAATTAAAATTAAAGCTGTTTGGGAATTCTTTTTCTCCTGTGAAATTCTTCAGTGCAAGCAAGAACAATATAACAAATCCTAATGAAAACCACCCTCCGTATTAAGAAATGGAAATGATGTGAGATTCTTCAAGGGTGGGATATTTAATGGTACCTCCCCTGCTCTGCCCCAGCCTTGTGTAAATGTCCATTTTGATGAAGTTTTTCATTTGAGGAAAGAAAACAAAAGAAGTCAAAATCTTTTCAGCTGTTTCTAACAGTGTTGAGCAAACCTTGGATCAAACGTGTGCAAATGCTTCCTGCGTGTGTGTCCAGGGAGGCCAGTTCCGCAGGCGCTGTGGCCAACAGGGCGCATAAATTGGTTTTATAACACATTTTAATTTCCTATGCATGAGTGAACACAGCACTGGAGCAGTTTATTTTAAAGGAGGGTGATTTATTAAAGGCAAGCTGCAGAGATTAAACAAGAAGGGAGTTAAGGATGGAAACTGAGGTTTGGTGCCACAGAAGGAGTTTGTAACGCACTTGACCTCAGCCCCAGCAGTGATACCTGAGAGGGCTCCTCTGGAGTGCGGGTGGGAAAGCTCTCGGTTCAATTCCTGCTTTTTGCCATGTGTCAAAAATGAAATTCCTGTGGGGCTGTAGTCGTTGCAGCCAAACCCACCAAAGGCTTTGGGGTTTGGTTTGTGGGAGCTGCATGAAACTTCTCAACTGGCAGCTTCAGTTCAGAGCGGTGACCTAAAAATGAGAAGCTAAAGCTTGTGTGGTCCCAGGTCAGTGTTCACAGAATCATGGAATGGTTTGTTTTGGAGGGGGCCTTAAAGCTCATCCAGTTCCAACCCCGGCCACACGCAAGGACACCTTCCACTAGAGCAGCTTGCTCCAAGCCCCTGTGTCCAACCTGGCCTTGAACACTGCCAGGGATGGGACAGCCATAAACTAATCCTGAAATCTTTTTTTTTTTTCTCCTCTTTAGAAAGAGTTTTACTTCTTGACTCTCCACAGTAACTGGTGATATGGGGTGTGTGGTAACGTGTCAGTGTGCTGGGAGGTAGCTGCTGAAAACCTAGATACAGTCACTTGCGCTGGTTGGGGTTTGGTACTTGATGCTGCTTTTCATGTGGACATTTATGATTTGGAGTCAGAGATTGTCTCATATGTGATAAATAACCATAACACAGTGTGGTGTCTCTGTAGGTAATAGTCCTGACCATGATGTAAGCCATGGGTTGTCTCACTTGAATGCGTATGATGCATGACAAAATAGTGCTGTGACTTTTGTTTTAATACATGAGTTTAAACTTGTGTGTTTTCCAGATGGATGTTTTTGTCCATGGCATCTTCCATCAACATGAAGAACCATTTCTGGCCGAGGGTGTAAGATGCGTCTCTGCTAGAATCAAATAACATATTGTAAACTAGCAAATCCTGGTTTGGTTCATTTTCATCTCATCCTGGCTTTGTCTTGATCAGGCTTCATTTCTGCGGGATGGGGCAGTAATAACCCAACGCGATAGGTGTGTTTTCTGACTTTACAGACTTGGCTAAAAATGCAGGAGCACATTATCCGCAGGTATCACGTAAAAGGGGTTACTGGGGATGCAGAAATCACCACTGACTGAGCTCAGATGAAAGCAGCATGAACCACTAACCGGCTCTGTTTTGAGCAATCACACTGTCTCCACGTGCCAACCCCTGTCTGCTTGCTTCCTTCATTTGACCATGAGGTTGCACATAAGGCAGCTCTTCCCACTGGCTTTCCAACCGGGAAGAATACTTCCAGGTTTTCTATAGGGAATTTCTAACCGATGATTTATTTCTTTTTAGCGCACACCATGTGAGTTGTTAATGTAAATGCCTTGGGTTCAAACCCAGCCCAGCTGTGCATGCTCAGCTCACAGGGATAAAGACCTTATAAGAGTGTTCCAATACCTAAAGGGGCCCTATGAGAAACCTGGAGAGGGTCTTTGGACAAGGGCCTGTAGGGACAGGCCAAGGGGAATGGCTTTAACCTGCCAGAGGGGAGATTGAGATGAGCTCTTAGGCAGAAGTTCTTCTCTGTGAGGGTGCTGAGGCACTGGCACAGGGTGCCCAGGTAAGTTGTGTAAGCTGAATAAGTATTGCTGCAGGAGTTGCAGAGACAGAAGATGCTGTGTCCTGAGAGGTGTGGGTCTAATCACCTTGCTTTATTCATGCTAGCGGAGGTTAAGCATGTGCATGTGAAGTGGGTATTTATGAAACATCCTGAATTTCACTGGGTCTAAGTGCTACGTTGGGCTGGGGGCAGCAGCTTGACCAAAGGAAAAGGTTCAACATCAGGGCCTCTTGCTGTTCATGAGGACAAGTCTTGGAAAATTGTTCTCTCTTTTGCTTCTTAATTGCACTATCAAGACCAGTATCAAAAAGGCAGGATGCAAGTGACTGCTGCTGCCCAAGATGCTATTATAATTAGAGCAGTCCCTGAACCTCATCCAGACTTACAGTGTTGTATCAATTCAGGTTAAATTGGGAAACTGAGCAGAAAATTGCTGTCTGGTGTTTCGAGTGGTTTTTGCATCTCAACATTATCTGATAGCGGATCATTATGTACTGATGCCCACAACTAATGGCACAACACTGCAAGTAATGACAGTGGGACATAAGAGAAGGAAATAGTGAGAGAAATTTAATTCCTTATGCACTTTTGTGAAATAAAGTCAACTCAGGTACGCACTCGTTCAGATTAAATATAATGATGTGTGTCTGCAGCCCGGCTCTGCTGGGAATGCATATCTGTACGTTGGGGAGAGTTACCATGGAAATACAACATCAGGGTTGCAGTGCATTGCAAAGGGCTCGTGTGTCATGGCTCATTTTCCAGAAGAAGCAGAGAAGACCAGGAATTAGGGAAAAAGCATCTTTAAATGTTTGCAGCAAGGCACATCTGGGACCATGCAGGGCTGGCTTCAACAGGCAAATGCTGCAAGTCGTAGTTATAAGCGGTTTGTGGAGAGAAGGAAGCTGGAAGTACATGTGGAGCACAGCGTTGTGGCTTTCCTCTGCCTCAGTCATTCTCCTTCCTCCTCCTGATGGCCACTTTCCAGGTCTGCCCACCCAGCACGGGACAATGTCCAGTGAAACTCCTGTGCTCTGGCTGGGCTTCACCTCACCAGGAGCAGCCTCTTGGGAATCCTGGCTCCTGCTTTGGACAAGGGCCTGCAGAGACAGGCCAAGGGGAATGGCTTTAACCTGCCAAAGGGGAGACTGAGATGAGCTCTTAGGCAGAAGCTCTTCCCTGTGAGGGTGCTGAGGCTCTGGCACAGGGTCCCAGAGAAGCTGTGGCTGCCCCATCCCTGGCAGTGTTCAAGGCCAGGTTGGACAGAGGGGCTTGGAGCAAGCTGCTCTAGCGGAAGGTGTCCCTGTGTGTGGCAGGGGTTGGAACTGGATGAGCTGTAAGGTCCCTTCCACAGGATAGTCACAGCTTCTACAGGCAATCTATTCCAGATGGTGTGCAGATATCCCAGAGGTGCAGCTCTGAGCCTGGTTTGGTTTCTAAAGCAAGGTGGTGCTCCTTAATATTAAGTTTCATTTTTCTTTTTCTTGCTGGTGTATTTCCTTCAACAGCAAAGAAAGGCTGCAGAAGAAAATTGAGTAGAGTTTCTACTGAATTCAAAAACACTGTGGTGTTAAATATGGTTCTGAATAAACCTCCTTGTAGTCACAAATCAATTAATCTTTTTTTTTCCCTGTGCGCTCCATCCTAAGTATTTACTTTTTCATTGAGCCTTTGCTAGCTGGTGCAGTGTAGCTAATTCTTCACCTGGATAAATAACTACTGGCATTTTTATTCTAAAGCAAACTGACATTATCTTTCTTGCTGTGTACAAGCAAATGGAAAATAATCTTCATTCTCTTTATTTATTTATTTCCCCCAGAGCAACCTCTTGTGATTTGTGGCTTAGAATAAAGAAGAGTTCAGCGCTTGGCTCCGAGGAGCAGTGCGGTTGGCTTCTGAAGACAAGGGTTAGTGCTAGGGTGTTTGAGCACTTTGGTTTGCCATCACCCCTTGGCTGATGGTGCACCATGATTTTTGCAGCAAGGGCTGTCCCAGTAGTTTGGATCAGGTGAGGGGCAGAGGTGAGTTTGCTATTTTGGTGCTTGGAGCCTGCTCAAAGCTCTGCAGTGAGCTTAGAGGAGCTGAGTGTGGGCTCATCGGCTCCAGTGAGACCGGTGGAGTGTGTGAGCAGAGCAGACATGCAATAAAGGATGGAGGCACACCTTGTGTGATAGAAACTCTTTCTGCAGCCTTCTGCTTTTCTTTTGGCAAGTTAAAAATAGAGACTAAAAGAGGACTAGGCAAGCACAGGCAGCATGTGAATCTGTGGGTATCTCACGCATTGCCTCGGTGATACGTGGAGGTGCAGCACGTCCTCAGCACAGGTTATTGCTTGTGCTGCTTTTTGAGCAGGGAGATAATCTGGAGGGAATCCAAACGGTGACTTGTTGGCTGGGCGGGTTTGGATTTCTGGTAGAGGAGGTGTGTGCCCATGCTTGAGGGGCTGGGAGATAGGGCAGAGCTTACCTTGGAATCAGAAAATGAAGTCAGCTGGAATGGGAGAATTGCTGTATGTGTCCTGACTTCTGGGCTGCATCGGCTAACTGCACTGTCAAGTGCAGGAAAACCTCTCGAGTACACAGCATTAGCAGGGTTGGAAGGGACCCCTGATAGAGAATTTGTATCTGAATTACAACACCACCTGCATTTGACACTCTGTGGCTATCTTACAGAAAGGTTTCTAAGAGGGCAGAACACAGGAGAGGGAAGCTGGGAGCTGGATTGCAGAGCTCCCATGAGCTCTTCTTTCATCCTATGTAGATGTTGATTGAGTTCTGAAATCCCATGAAACAGGGATATTTAAAGTCTCTAAAGAGCTTTTCTGCTCTGAAAGATTCTCTCTCATTAACATCCAACATCAAGGATTCTCCCTGAAAAAAGAAATTCTTCCCTGTATGTAAGTACAGTAGCCCATTAAATACCCTGCTTGGCTTGTGTCCTGCAGATTGTGAAGGAGAGGGGTTTTTTGCTCTTTCTAAAGTCATGCACAGTGTTAGCCACTGGAAGTGATCTTTGTGGAAAGCACCTTGTGTTAGATCTGGGGTTTCCACAGCAGGATCTGGCTTATTAGGTTTAACCAGCAGACAGTAGAACACATTTACTGCCCCTTTAGACATAGCAGGGAACAAGGTAGAACTGGAAGAGGGCAGAGGGATGCACAGGGGCTGGCTGGGCTACCTTTTCTGTCTTGAAGAAGTATCCTGCTAACAACAGCATGACTCACACAAGCTAAAATTAATTTATAGCCATGCGAAAGTGTCTTAAAATGACAAAGTTTAACAACTGCAAACGTTAGCTGCATTTAACAGCAAAAATAAGCCAGGAGCAGATGGTTCATAAAAGCATCACGTTGGCTGTATAAATGGTCACAGTTTAATTGACTGGTGGGAATTGCAGGTCTTTGTTGTCACCTTGACCAACTGAATCTGGAAGGAGGGGTGTTCAGCATGAACTCTCGTGTAATACATGTCCTGGGTGTTCCCTTGACCTCTTGATACTATGGTTGATGTTTTTATTCTGTCTCACAGTACTTTCCATAGCCATTCCTAACAAGATGAAGCATTTAATAGGCATGCATCAAATACATAGCGGAAGCAATCCATGTTGCAAAGGCCTTGGAGTCTGAATAGATGGAGAAAGGTGTTTACAGATGGAATGAAGCATAGGATGTGTAAGTGGCTCACCCAGGGCCACACATCAAGCTGTAAGGAGGACAGGAATAGAGCCCTAGGCCTATACCCTGAGGGCAGAACGCTAATTGGCATATTTCTCAGCACATTTATTGACTGTACCGGCCTCCTTTAAACGAAGCTCTTTTGTAAGGTGGTTTGTGCACTCTGTCTTGCCTGCTATGAAGCGGAAAACAAATGATTCTGCTGAGAAAAAGTGCACTGTGTTAGATGCCATCTCATGAAAAATCTGCCAGGGTGTGATACGTCTTCCTCGTGCACCTGAGATCACTTTTAATGTCCTAAAAAGTGGAGAGTGATGCAGGTGCTGGATAGTCCAAGAATGCCTCATCACCATCAGTAAATGGTGGCAGTCCCCTGGGCTGACACCGCCAGTGTGAACAGGCAGATGAGCACCCCAGATAACGGTGTGGCGTGATCCTGCTCTTTGTGGCAGGGCACTGACAGCAGCAGGGTGATGAATTCAGAGCTGCGGAGCCTCATTTTGTGACAGCTTGAAGGACATCCCTGTCACTCCAGAACCAGATCCCTGGGGCTGTTGTGTCAAGAGTCAGCTCCAGGGAGTCCATATGTGGTTCTGCAGAGCTGCAGTCTACACCCCTCCTAAAAGAGAAGCTGCAAGTGTAGGGGCTGGGACAGTTATCTCTTAGCAATCAGCTTCAAAGCACGTGTAAATGCTAGTGCATGGCATCTGGGGAGGTTGGTGTTCACACCTTTTCCCCTGGGGCCCCAAGGGAGTCCAGTTGTGGAGAAAAAGAGCTTTTTAAGAAGTTGTGGCAAAGTGTGTTGAGTTTGTACCCATTCCACTAGAGCAGGTTGCTCCAAGCCCCGTCCAATCTGACCTTGAACACTGCCAGGGATGGGGCAGCCACAGCTTCTCTGGGCACCCTGTGCCAGTGCCTCAGCACCATCACAGAGAAGAACTACTTCCTTATATTGAACCTAAATCTCTCCCCTGTTTAGTGTTTCTTAAGGTATTTTGGTGCAAAAGCTTCCTGCTGCATTGCTGGGAATCAAGTTGACGAGCCCAGTCACTTCGTAGTGGTAACACGTTTCTGTTAATGTTGAACCTCTCCTACAGTTTTAGGGAAGATAATGGGATTGCAGAACCATTTTCCTCACTTCTTACAGCAGTAAGAGAAAAGAGAAGAGAATTTGGAGCTGCCCCAAACTGATGAGGTTTGTGATTGTAGGCATCCAGGTCACCTTTGGGAATTGGATTTTGCTTCTGAAGACCTCTAAGAGCTGTTGAATGATTTGCTTCAGTGAAACAGTTGAGATTTTGGGATGCAGTTACTATTCATTGTGGACCAGAACTTTGTGAACTGTTGTAAACTGCCATTTGCTGTAAAGGAAAACGCTGTTTACAGAAATGAACTTATCTGTAGACAACTACTAGTGCCCCTAAACTTAAAGCCCATATCTCTTGGTTTAGTCACAGAGATGGGTATGTTCTCATGTAACGCCAGAGTGCTGAATATTCAGCCTCTGAAGCAGGAGAGGGGAAATAAGTGAGGCAGTGAAGTTGAAAATGCAGCTTGACAAGAGCAAGGAGAGCTAAACTCTCCCAGCAGTCAAGCAGGGATGCCGATGGACAGGAGTTACTGAGCATCCTCATCCCCCATGAGAGTCAGCTCTTGCTGATGATCAGCACCTTGGAGGATTTGTCCCTTTATGCAGAACTAAGGATCACACAAATACTGGCATGTTTATTTTCCTGAGATTTCATCAGAAAAATGGATGAGTTCTGAATTATTCACCATATGTTTCACATTTGGGCATCAGGCTTTGCTCTTTCTCCCTTGCCTTTGGGGACTGGAGTGAAGGAGCAAGGGTAGATCTCAAACCTGGCTACCATAATCTTCCCCCTTTGCTCAGCAACTTTGAAACACTAATATTTAATGCAGTGTCTTGCCTGCCTTCTGCTGCTGTTCCCTGTGGACTTTTCCACCTACTTGTGCAGTCAGCATGTTCTGCTCCCCCTTGCATATGGTGTGCATAATTTCCCATATATTAAAAACCCAACCCAGGAAATATTTGATGTTCCAAGAAGCGTAACAGTGAAAATAGAAACATCAAATATGAAGGCTACTGAAAGGGAAGGGGATTCTACCCAGGAAATAACAAAGAAATTTGTAACATATCCTGTTGCATTAGTGAGCAGGGTCTGGATGGAGCTCTTTGAAAGGCTGTGTATTTAATGATGGTAACTTCGAACATCAAGCTGTTGGAGAAAGAGTGAAAGAGCCTGGCGCTCTGTTGCCTTGGTAAATGCCTTGCAGGTATGGGAGGCCATTAGCAGGTGTGTGTCCCTGAAGCCTTCTACCCACACTGATCTGTCCCTGTTCCCACAGCCTCTCCTCCACCATCTCAAGGACCTCTGCTGAACTTGCTTGCCCTGGGCTGCTCCTTCTCTTACCCCTGGGGACCCAACACTGGATGATCTTCCAGATGTGACCTAACAAGTACCCAGTGAAGGGGAATAGTCCTGTTCTCTACTGGCTGTTGCTACAGCTGTGCTGCTGTAGCACTGTACAGCAACAATTCCTGTGTTGCTGTTGGGATGTGCTGCTGTCCCCAGGATGCCCAGCTCTTCCTCAGCTGCATGTCTTCATGCAAAGGGTTAGGCTGCTCCAGGTGCAGGACTTGGCATTTGTCTTTCGTGAATATCCTGAAGGTCTTGCTGGCCTGTTCCTTCCATCTGGCTCGCTCTGAATGGTGATCTGCTGCTTCTGCAGTGGTTGCTGGAGAAATCATCTTGGCGTTAACTGAGCAAGAAATTTTGGGGTGGGCAGCGATGCGTGCTGTTACGTCTGTAAGGTCTTCAAGTACTGTAGGCAGTGAGGATGTCCATGCTGCAAGCACCACGTGAGGGTTGTTTTCTAGCTGCTGTCATGACTGGTGAGCTGAGCTCCATTCTCCACAGGGAGCTCTGGGCCCATGGCCTGCTCAATCAGACCCTGTGTCTGGGCATGATGACTAGAGAGGTTTGTCATAGAGGGCACAGGAAAGCTATTTAGAGGTCATTTCAGTTTCTAGTGAACAATGCCCCAAACCAAAAAGCTCCAAAGAATATTAGATCTGAGATCTGTTCAGTCCTGTTATTATCATTACTGTTTTTTGAAGGCTTTTCAGTTAAGCAAGTCCATCTTACATGCTTCCAACATATGGCCTTAGTAAATAATTGCCCTATTTATATCCCTGGAGTTTTGTCAAGCATCTGTTTCAAGCACAGTGTGGCAGGCATGAAATTTTTGGTCACATAAGAGCAACATACTGTATTTATGAAGAAGGCAGATGTGATTTTTAGGTCAGATGTCTGGAGTGAGCAGCTTTATATAGCTATGTTGGCAGTTGCCCATATACTGAATAACATTTTCTGTTAATCCTGGGGCAGAAGCCTGCTTTTCCTGTACATGATTCTGTGATGGTGAGGGGAATGGTGGACTCTCGTTTTCCAAAGACATAGTGTATTTATTGACTCTACGTGACCCTGGAGCCAGCCTGCCTGGGATGGGGGCTGACAGGGAGCTGAATTAGTGTGGAAAACTTGCTTCTTTATTCTCAAGGTCCTGATTGTACCTTGCTTTTAACTAGCAGAGTGGAGTTATTGCTGTTGTGCTAATGCACATGTAATGGGCAGTGGTATCAAAGGAAAGCAGAAATGATGTGTGGTCAGGATAGCATTACTCTCCTGAATTAATCTCATGAGTGTTGCTGAAATCCCTTGTGCACACTGCCTGTTTGTCTGAAACGTGCTTTCACCTTAGTTCAGTCATGCATGGAGCAGCACAGAGCTCCGGTGCTGGTTGGAAATGTCAGAAGTCAAAGTTTTGATGCTGGGTTTCTGCTGAAATGTTGCATTTGATGGAGAATGAAAGCAAGGTCCTTTTCAAGAAAACGGTATTGGAAAACACTCTGCTTCTGTCTTTTTGTGACCCACCATAATGTCAAATGCATCAGTTGTTGGGGCATCGGGGATACTGCTTGAAACCTTGCATTTAAAAAAGATGAGGAATTAGTTGCCTTAATCATGAAGTTTTATAAGAATAATCCTATTTAATGTAATGAAAACCCCATGCAGCTTTGTATCCAGCCTCTCCAATGGGATACCTGTGAAAAGCAAGAGTAAGGCAAGCCCAGGATGTTCTGTTTCCTCCTGCCTTGTGCTATGAGTGATGTTGGACGTAGCATCCATTTGCCCCTGGACCTGGGCATTGAAAATGTTCCTCTGGACCTACCCTCCAGAAATCCTGAATATCCAGCTTTTCCTGGTACTCTGTGGCAGTAAATTCCCATCATCACTTACATTCCAAATAACCTTTTCTTTTTACAATTTCTGTGGTATCTTTCAGCCTTTCTCTATAAGAAATATCAGGTAAACTATTCCCTATTGAGCCTTTTAATTGTCCGGTTCACTTCACAGTGTTGCACTTGACCTGTTGTTTTTTGCTTCTCTTCTCTTCTCTATTCCTTGGGAGTACAGATCTGAGACAGTGGAATTTGCTGGCAGTTCTCATGTTCCATTAAAAATTCCAAGTAATTTTAAATCCCTTTATTGGGCAGGGGAGCTGCAGTGCAGATGTTGAACAGTGAAGCAAAGGGAGTGCACTGATGCTCTGCAGGATGTTGTTTTTTGAAAGCCCAAGTGCTGTTCTTATCATCTGAAGCCTTTAGGTGTGTCCTATTACACACTTTACTAATAAGGGTGTTATATATAACATTCCCTTTCTTATTCTCTTTGGTTGATGGAAAGAACTCTTATGCCCCTAGTTTGATATTTCTGAAGTGCCCTATTAAAATGTGTTCCAGGTTTGTATAAAAGAAAATACCTCATTTGAAAAAAGCAATTGAATGTCTGCAGTTGTTTTGCAAACTCTGTGTAGGTCATTCCCGTAGGGAATTATTCTCTACTATGGGGAGAAAAAAATAACCCAAACCAAAAGCAATCCCCTCCCACCTCACTTTTTAACTCCTGCTAAGCCATTACGTGATGCTTGTGACAGAGCCCCCAAGCAGGTAACTCCTGGTGTGGGTGACACAGAAACCTTGGGAACAGGTTTCCCAGTTTCCCTGTGTTGGGAAGGTGCAGTTTAGCTTTCCCTGGCTACACAGATTGCTTTGGACAGGATAACTGCTGCTGGAAGCTCATGATACGGCAGTTTTGAACCCTGCATCATTTTCTGAGCCTGGTATTAAGTTCTCAGTGACTTTTGTTTGTCAGAGATTTTTGTTTCTGTCATCTGATGGGAAGGATCTGCACATGAATGCAGCTGAATGAATATCAGATTGTCATCTGGAACAAAAATGTCACTTTGGGAATTGGGGGCTGTGTTAATCTAAGCTAAAATCCAAGTTTTCATGCCGGAGAAAATAACTAAGGAGGCTGTGGGCGGCCTTCTGTGGTTGCAAAGTTAAAGTTCCTGTTGAACTAAATACATTTTTTGCATTAAAATCCTTTGTGAAAATGGCTGCCCATCTCTGTCCCTAAAGTCCACCTGATATTCACCTTTTGCTGTTGACGTAGGTGGTGTTTGCTACTAGATGATGGGAGAAGAAGAAGTCATGCGGTAACAGAGCAACAGGCAAGTAGTTAGGGTTGCAGTTGTATTGCAGTTGCTAAAATAAACCCAAACTGTCATGATAAACAGCTGATTGAGGGGGCTTGGTGCAATCTCTGAATCCTGCCTTCTCATAAAGCCACCAGAGATCAGAGTGTAAGCACAGACATTGGGGTCTCTGTGCCTGTGTTGTTTTTTCCTCATATGGCATCACCCTCTTTTAGCCATAGACCATTTGCCACCTCTCATACAGCGTCTTGATTGTTTATATTGTCAGAGTGGGTGGCTGATCAAACCATAGGAAACTGGGAAGCAGCTGGTGTTTAATGAGTGTGTTCCTTGTGTAGCTGATTGGCCACACTCTGATCTCCCTCCAACAGGCTCAATCCGGAGTCGTTCAGTTGGATGTGCGGGATGGTTTATGGGGTTGTGTAGCTGAGAATGTGAATTAGTGTCATACGTTTGTGCTTTAATTAAAACCTGCAGTTACTGGAAGAGGTGGGGCAGACACAGAGGGCTTAGCTTTGGCACAAAGTGTCTGTCAAAACCCTCAAGATCGTGGCTAAGAGCCTTTCCCTTGCTGAAGCTGATTGCAAAACTCTGTTTTGAGCTAAGATTTTCCATTGATTGAAGAGGGAGGGTTTAAGATTTACGCCTGGTGTTATTTATTATTGCAAGAGCTCTGCTGTGGGATGTGCTTTGAAGAAGGAAAGTCTTGACTTGCCTGGTTTCATTTGCATATATCCAAGTTACAACTCCTACACAGTTTCAGTCAGCAGAGAAAGTCACCTTGTCTCTTCCCCACTTGGAAGCAGTGAGTTTCCAAACCAAGGCTAAGGTTAGACCTCAAGCCTCCTTTAAGTCTGGATACATTTCAGTCTGGCTGAGACGCCTGTAAAGGAATAAAGGAGTGTTGTGGCTTGGAAACACTTGTGCTCAAATATGCTGCTGAGAGGTCGGAGATGGACACATTCAGCGAGAACCCATTGCTGCTCCACAGTGTGTAAATCAGCTGGCATCAGCAACTCTTACTTAAATGTGTCTTACTGTAACCCAGAGTCAGTGCTCTGAATTGATTTAGATAAGGTCTTAGGCAGAAGCTCTTCCCTGTGAGGGTGCTGAGACGCTGGCACAGGGTGCCCAGAGAAGCTGTGGTTGCCCCATCCCTGGCAGTGTTCAAGGCCAGGTTGGACACAGGGGCTTGGAGCAAGCTGCTCTAGTGGAAGGTGTCCCTGCCCGTGGCAGGGGTTGGGACTGAGGGACCTTTAAGGTCACTTCCAAACCAAAGCAAGCTGTGATTGTATGAATTAAATGCTCTGGCTTGTGCCGTGCCTGCTACAGCTTGTACAGTGTATCTGCCCATACTGGAAAATATTTAGGAAAATAATAAACAAGGTTTTAAGAGCTCTTCTGCAAGGATGGTTGGGGTGCTAAATGTGTGCAGTTCTGACTACAGAGCTGCACAAATGTTTTCCCATTAAGGAATTACTCCTAAGCAGTAGCATTAGGATTTGCTGCTCTGGAGTCGGAATCCAGTGGATCTAGGGGGTGGCTGGGCACTGCCTCTCCTCTTGCACCACGGGATCCAAAGTGGAAAACTGCTCTTCTTTGAAGAGTGTTATTTTCCCAATCAAAATGGTCTAAATCGAATGCAAAAGATAGGTTGAAACAGCCAAGTGATAAGCATGAAAATAGCCTCGTTAGAGCTTGGAGGGCACAGAGTGGCTGGTGGGGACAAAAGGCTGTTAGCCAGAGCACCAACCTCTTTCTTTTCTGTTTAGTTTCAGCTTCCCTTAAAATTCTTGCTGTTTATCCACTTGGCCCACATGGGAGCCAGAAGCCTTCCTGCTCTTTTCTGTCAAATTAAATTAATGGGGAGAAAAATCAACCACACAGATGCTCTAAATCCCAGGCTAATACTGCAGAGTTTTGGCTCTTGCATCCAGTTCTTGGTGTGGTTCAGAAGCAGCTCTGTAGACACTCAGGGCCTCAGAAAGTCAGAAGAACCTTTTTTGTGTTTAAATTGAGAGGGGAAATTTTCATCCAGTTCTGGAAGGTGAGATGTGGAGTCAAATCTGTCATCTTGTTCTCCATATGTGTGCATGGCTGATGGGGCTGGTTTGCTGCGGGCAGTGCGCAGGAATTTTCCATTGACTGCATTGGCCAGATGAGCTTTTTTGGTTAAAATAATTGTTGAAAACTATTTTGGGAAGCTTCTGTGAGCGTGAGGGAAGCGTTTTCCCCATCTGCAGCTGCCCGATTCCAGCAAAGCCCCTGGGAGAGACAGAGCTGGAACCCAGCTGCTGGCACAGCGCAATGTGCTTTGGTGAGTTGACTTTTGGGGGGGCAGTTGGATTTTTTTCAAGTCTTTCCTCTGCCCTGTAACTCTCTGCAGCCAGCACAGGGCCTGGAGAACAGCTCCAGGTCAAATGGTCCCGATCACAAATGCCCTGGCACGAGCAGTCGCTCCAGGCCAAAACCTCTGTGTCCCCTGGATACAGATGGGAATTTTGTGCAGCTGCTCTCAGGTCTCCCCTTCAGGAGCCTTCTCTTCTCTAGGCTTCTCCAGCCCAGCTCTCTCAGCCTGGATCCAGAGCAGAGCTGCTCCAGCCCTCGCGGCATCTCTGTGGCCTCCTCTGGACTCACTCCAACAGCTCCATGTCCCTCTCGTGTCAGGGCCCCAACACCTATCTAAAAACCCAGATCATACTTCTGTAAAGGGATTTATAGGTAGCTCAGACATTTGTCTGCCGTGAGGGCACCTCTCTGATAGCACATGCTCTGCTATCATGGTTCCACTGTCAGCATGTTCTTTCCTTTCTCGTTACCTGGATGACCATGTTTCTGAGGGTGCTCTTACATGGTCTAGATTTAGGGCTGGAATCTCATGGTGCTGCCAGAGTTCTGCATAAGTGATGTTATGTGCATGGATTTGCCTTTTCTCTTTAAAACTGTTGAAGGATGGGGTCAGTTCCACAAGCCTTCAGGTGGATGGAGGCAGTTTAATCAGTGTTGATTATAGCAAGCTGCTTTGGCCTCAGTGAAAGCTGAGTCTCTGGGTAAGGATAGAGTGAAACATGTAACATCAGGGATCTGAAGGTCTTGGAGGTCATGGTTGATGCTGGGGATGTGTTTAGGGTTTTGCTGAATTGGAGCCTGTCTGAAGATCAGCTGTAAGCACTGATCTCATGGAAAACAGGTATTCTGGGCTTCTTTTATTCGGTCATTTTTTAATTGAAACCGCATTATTAAAGTTGGCACTGTTTGCCTGAGTAAAACCAGAATTTGCCAAACAGTATTTCTGACTGCTGGTGGATGGATATTTGTGAGAGCAGAGTTTTGGGTTGTTTGTTTTTTTTCCAAGTGGGAGCTGCTGCCAGCCGAACAGTTTGTTTCCACAGTGTCTTTTGCTGTACCCTACATCCCTATTAATGCTGCACATCTGCAGGGATAAAGCAGCAGTTTCTCAGTCTCTCTGTGCTGTGCAGTGGTTTGTATAGCAGTGCTCTTTCTGAAAACTGCAAGGCAAGAGTCTCTCAAAATGTGTCACAAGCCATCAGTGGGGCTTTAAATGGTTTTCCTAATTCAGAGTAAATTCCTCAGTGAGAGCATGCCATCTACAATTGAGTCTCTCAGCTGTTGAAATGTCAGACTCTCACCTCTCAATTCGAGCGGGGATGGTAAAGTGGGGCCTCTGTAAAGAGGTTCTTCAGTGCAGCACTAACTCTGGAGTGTTGGGATGCATTTCATGTGCAGATTATGAGCCTTTTCATTATAGCACTTGTCCTGTGGAGGTTATGTACAGGTTCACGCCACGGCTTCCAGCAGAGTTTGGTTTTGCTGTTCACTGCCCATGTCCGATTGACTCTGTAATGTTGCAGCCTGCCCTTCAAAAGCAGCTTCCTTCTGCACCTCGCTCTGGCGAGCAATAGCTTAGACCTTTTCTTGCCTCCTTTGCTCTTCTGCGGTTGTTCTTAAACCGCTAAAATCCACACATGTTTTTCCTTGATTAAAAGCCAAAGTGCAGAGAAAGTGCTTTTGGCTCTCCTGGCATGTGGTGCTTTCAAGGAAGCGAGGGCATAATTGTTATTCTGGGCAGTAGCACTGGCAGTGATTCCTAGCACATGCCTTTATTTTTGTCTTTCCTTCCCACTGTAACTTTTGCACAAGCAAGAAGCTTCTGCAAACACTTTAAAAATGCAATTTAAATTAATACTCATTTGTGTTAGAACCGGAAGGCAGCTTGGATTCAAAGTCATGGTATGTGTCCTTTGTGAACTCATTGCAGCTCTTGGTCTTCGTGTGTGCGGGGTTCCACAGATGGTCACCGGTAACGGTTTCCCAACTCATCCAGCTTCTTTCCTAGGAGTTCAGACGCTGACATCCACTCCCTCCAGTTTTTTTCCAAACCATGGATTCAGTCACAAAGTCTTGATTTGTTCAATGCCTGCAGCGTGTTGGAGGTCTGCCAGAGCAAACTGCACATCCTTTACCCCGAGGAATCTGATGTTGCTTAACTTTTAGGCAAAACACAGATAAAAGAGTCAGCCTTTTGGCCACAAACCTATTATAGCATTGGACAGATGCTTTGTTAGCAAAACGAGAATGGCAAAGCACTTGGGATACCCTGGGTAAAAATGTTGCCTTTCTCTAGAAAAGGGAGCAGCCCCTTTCTGCTCCTGGCTGCATTTTTATGCCGCAAGCTACAAAACCATATTGCAGAGCTGAATGACCCAAGCATCTCAAACACCCCTTCACACAACCAGCACCATGGTGGGTGACGTGTGGTCCCCTCTGCGTCCTGCAGAGGAGCCTGTGTCCATGCCAAGTCTGGGCCTTCCCTTGACCTTGTCCCTTTTAGTCCTGGCAGTTTGTTGCCAAATGGAATTGAAGAAAGTGCCTGCGGGCATGGCTAAACGAATGTCTGTGCTGCCTTCTCCAGTTTGACTGTGTGTAGTCAGTCAGTGATGTTATATTCCTTGGGATGACAATTGGAAGGGGAAAAAGAAACTGCTTTTCACATTTCTTTTGCTCCTTGACTGCTGACTGCAGATAGTCCCCAAGGGAAGTTCAGGTTAGGTATAAGGAAGAAGTTCTTCCCTGCGAGGGTGGTGAGGCCCTGGCATAGGTTCCCCAGAGAAGCTGTGGTCCCCATCCTGTGCACATCTGTGGGAGGAAAGGCACAGAGCCTTAAAATAGGTCTTTTGGTGTGATAAATGTACCTGGGATGGCATGTAATTTCTGCTTTTGAAGCTGTTGGTCTTAAGTTGTCTGACCCTTAAACAGGCAGTTTAGATAAATCCCTTTGCAAATATTGGTACATCTGATTTGTGGTTAAGTAGATCTGCTCTAATCCAGATACAGGTGAATCCGAAATGGCAATCATCTTTATAAATTGGCGTTTGCATTTCAGTGCAGCTCTTCCCATATTCGTTTTGCTGTTCTGTTTTGCTCAGTGTTTAAAATAAACCCCAGACCCTGAAAAATGAGACTGACATTTACTATTAAACGCTGGAGGCACAAACTGTATCTGTTATATTTCTCAGGAATTGTGCTTCTGCGCTATGGATGCGTGAAGGGTAAGATAAACCTGAGAGCTGCCCTCCCTACCAATGGGCTCCTATCAAGTAGTTGTCAAAATAAACGCATTACTCAGCTTCTTTGAGGTGCTTACAGGGCTATTTCAGTGCATTCTCATTTACCCACAAAGTGAAACTGTTCCATCTGTCAATAACCATTTCTCATGTCCCTGCTCTTGGTATCAGCCTATCATGAACATAAACGTGTTCGCCCAAATTCTGTCTGTGGAAATATCTGTGAAATTCCCAATAACTTCACTCTCTGGAAGCTTAAACTTCAGCATCCATTACAGGCATATACCCAAAGGCAACATGGGGCTGTGCAGAACTAATAATGAGAAGTCCTCGCCCAACACGTATTTCTGATAGTGCCTCAACTTTAGTGTTTGGGAGGAATTTATGGTTAGGAGGAGCTGCTGAGGATTTGAAGGAAACTGGGTCTGCTGAAGGAAGTCTGCTGCCCTTGAGGGAAAATGTATTCATGTTAAAAAAGGAAAAGTAAATAACGTGTTCCTGTTAAGTGCCTGTTAGTTATACATATTACATCTAAAAGTAATTGTCATTTAATTAGCAGTCTAGCAACACTGGAAGGAGATGAAGTTACAGCTATACTGTGATTATTCCTGACAGAGAGCGAAGGGTTGTATTCCTGGTAAAGCAATTCCTGCAGAAGTGACATGGACCAGCTCTTCAGTGAGTGTGAGCAGCACCATGGAGCCGAACCCTCTGGGGAAGGGGGCACAGCCAGCGGGAGGTCAGAGCCCCAGAGGTGCTACTAAAGTGTGCCCACTGCAGGTTTTGCATATTTGAGGTCTACTTTGTCCATAAGGAATTGGGTGTTCCCATTTGAGAGTCCAGAGGAGGCCACGTAGATGCTGCGAGGGCTGGAGCAGCTCTGCTCTGGAGCCAGGCTGAGAGAGCTGGGCTGGGTCAGCCTGGAGAAGAGAAGGCTCTGAGGAGGCTTCAGATTAGCTCCATTGCCTAAAGGGGCTCCAGGAAAGCTGGAGCGGGGCTTGGGACAAGGGCCTGTAGGGACAGGCCAAGGGGAATGGCTTTAACCTGCCAGAGGGGAGACTGAGATGAGCTCTTAGGCAGCAGTTCTTTCCTGTGAGGGTGCTGAGGCGCTGGCACAGGGTGCCCAGAGAAGCTGTGGCTGCCCCATCCCTGGCAGTGTTCAAGGCCAGGTTGGATGGGGCTTGAAGCAAGCTGCTCCAGTGGAAGGGGTCCCTGCCTGTGGCAGGTGTTGGAATTGGATGAGTTTTAAGGTCCCTTCCAATACCAAAGTCTGTGGTTTTACAGTTTGAAAACAAGTGGTAATGGGATTAGGATTAAATACCGGGTTAGAGAAGCATGTGTAGTCTTTGACACCCAAACTCTGGTTTCTATCTTAGGTATTTCTGAGGATAAACGTTCGGTCTTTTTCCTGCACCAGACATTTTGTTGTAAGTCAGGGGCTGCAAGTGCCAAAAGATCACGTTAGAGAAAGTAAGTACAAGAAACCTTTCATCTTCCCAGCAGTGAAATCCCAGCCTTTGTTTCCTCCCTTGACATTGGATTTTTGAAGTGGTACAAATGCGCATCCTTGAGTCTAGGGCTGTGTGAAATCATTGTCTTCTTGAGGAACTGGAAAATGGCTTAAGGGTGTTGGCTGTAGCTGTGTAGGTTCATTCCAAGTATCTAGGAAGATTGGTGAAGGCACCTCCCGTTCTGCTCAGAGCTGCCCAATGAGGTGGATTTCATTAGCAGAAATGAGGTTTTAAGCTACTTCTGGTGAAGCTTTGAAGCCAGTCTCTGACATTGCCCTGGGGAGTTCTGCATCTCTAATGTGGACTAAATAGGCCTGATTTGCATAGACAAACACTTGTGTTTTAATGAAAAGTTCACGTGGGATTGAAAAGCCCTGAATCAGCTCTTCAGGAGGGTGCTTGCCACTCGAGTTGAAGAGGCAGATGACAGTCGATAGTCGGAAGAGACCGTGACCTCCTCTTGATTAATCTTTCAAGGTGCGTGCCTTCCTTACCTACCCCAAGGGAAGGAACAGCAGCTTTCTGTGCACGGTGCAGTGATACACAGCGTGGCGAAGAGGCTCTGATTTCCTCTCACTTCCCAACTCAGATTAAAATAACAAACTGCTTTGTTTTGGTAGGTTTTTATCTCATGTTTGTTAACATGTCCTAACTAATGAGATAGAAGAAAACATCTATTTTTCTGTCAGAGCCAAGGCTTTGTGGCTTAGCTCCTGGGTTTGATTACAAGATACACTCTGGCTGGATAATTCCTATGCAAGGAAAATGTAGCAGCAATTTGCAGATCTGCTTTGAGTGTAAGACCTTTAGGAATCTTTTTCTTGAGAGCATCTAGGTACTACACTCATCTGGCAGATGAGGAAACAGAGGTGCAAAGAAGTTCAGTGCTTTGCCTGAGGTTCTTGACATGGAAATTGGAGCCGGCACACAACAGCGACAAAGTCAAATCTATCTTGGGCAAGGTCACAGACATGGGTAGACATAATAGGTATTTTAAAAAATAAGTAGTTTTCACAGCTTCTTTGCTATTAAAAGTTTATGTGGTATTAATCTCCAGTAAATTCATGAAAGGCATTCAGTCTAGCATCTCCTTTATGGGCTTTCTCTTATTTGTAATTTGTTTTGTGATTCTGTAGTACTTAGCAACAGGGGGAAAATAAACCCATTTGAAACAGACAATTAACCAAGGTCACTGGGGCAGGGAAGCTAGAATTATTCAAGAAACAAGTATTGCAGATGCCACCCTGGGGATAATACTCAGCAAGGTATGCTGCTGTGGGCTGAAATGCTGCTCCTCTGTAGAAATGTTATTACATTCTCATGAAAGGCATCCAGCTTTTATCTGCCCAAGCCATTACGCAGGCAGTGAAGGGGAGCTGAGAGCGTGGCTCCTGCCTGACTCCTCATCTGCATGTAGATGCCCCGCTGCAGGAGGCAGAAGCAGTTTATGTTTCTCCTTTGGAGATGTGCTTCATTGTGTGACATTAGGTTTTGGGCTTTTGTGATGCTAAAGAGGGATTCTTCATCAGGGACTGTAGTGACAGGAGAAGTGGTGATGGGTTTAAATTTAAACAGGTGAGATTTAGGTTGGATATAAGGAAGAAATTCCTTAATGTGAGGGTGCTGAGGCGCTGGCACAGGGTGCCCAGAGAAGCTGTGGCTTCCCCATGCCTGTCAGTGTTCAAGGCCAGGTTGGACAGGGCTTGGAGCAACCTGCTCTAGTGGAAGGTGTCCATGCCCATGGCAGGGGATTGGAACTGGATGAGCTTTGTCCTTTCTAACCTAAACCATACTGTGATTTATGATCTTGCCCTTGTGTGCTGCTGTTGTCCACCTCCCGTGGGTGCCCTGGCACTCAAACATGCTTCCATTACTGCCAAGTTCTTTAATTAATGATCAGAAGTTCACTTTTAAAGCTCCATAGCATGCACCCAGGCTACATCTGCCCTGCATGTTTGCTTTTGAGAGAAGCAAAGTGGTGAGACAGGGCACCACGAATTTGCCATTGCAGTTGAGGAGCTTGTGGGGAGGAGGGCTGTGAGGTCTTGTGCCAGGCAGGAGAGTGCTGCCCCATCCTCATCCTCACTGGTACCCTCTGGATGTGGCCAAACCTGTCTCTGAGGACAGGGGAAGAGGAGCGAAGCCCAGTGGTGGGGTAGAGGTGATGAAGTTTCCCCTGTAGAGTGAGTTGTCTTGCCTTGGCATAACGTCATTTCAAAGAATGGTGTTGCTTCCAGCTCTGGGCTCTGGCCAGCCTCTCCTGTCACAATCTTATCACTCCATAGGCCCCAAGAGTCGGGCTCTGCAGAGCAGCTCCCAGGGATGTGGATGGTCACTAAGCCAGCTGCAATTGAAAAATGGGCTTCTTGTTCTCCAGTTGATTCATTTGGATCCTCTCCTCTTCCATTTCTCTGTCGTTGCCCCCTCCCAAACCTGAAGGACCAGAGGTTTGCTCTGAGGCTTTGCAGGCAGTCTGACTGCAGATCCCCCTGAGAACAGCACATCACTCAGGTATGGTGGCAGCCCCAGGGTGGGCCTTGGAGCACCCAGAAGAGACATTGCCGCTCCAGCACCCCAGAGCCATCTTGCAGTGTTCAGACTGGGCTCAGTGCCCTGCCCAGCCTGGCCAGGGAGGAGCTGCAATGGAGGGCTCCAGCCTAGAGTCCCCTCACGAGGCCAAGCAGTCCCCAGGCCCCAGGGACACAGCTTATGGAGTAGGGTCTCTACCCCATGGAGGTCTGCTGCCTGTGGCTACGGTCTGATTTAACCCCATCTTACAACCAGAGGGGCCGAACATTAATGCCACATACTTACCTTTAATTTCCAGGCACGTATTTGCTTCCTCTAAACCTGTGTTACTCATCCCAGTCTTTATTTATTCTGCAGTGTGTTCACTGGGCCACAAATGCAGAAGCACAGAGGCGACAGCACTGACAGTTGTTTCTGTTTGCAAATCAGGTCCTTAATTTTGTCTAAAAATAGCCAAAAGAAAATTGTGTTTTATCATAGAGTGGCAAGTAAAAATAAAGCTGGTGTTCTTCCTTAACCTGGTATCATCAGGGAAATAATTGATAGGATGTTCTTTCCTGTTAGGGTGGTGAGGCACTGGAATGGGTTGCCCAAGGAAGTTGAGAATGCTCCATCTCTGGCGGTGTTCAAGGCCAGGTTGGCCAGAGCCTTGGGTGGCATGGTTTAGTGTGAGGTGTCCCTGCCCATGGCAGGGGGGTTGGAACTGGGTGATCTTAAGGTCCTTCCCAACCCTAACTATTCTATGATTCTCTGATAGGCCATTGTTTAAAGCCATGGGCTTAATTTGATGCAATTTTGTCATTTACCTGCAATGTTCTACAAACTATGAGTTGGTTAAATCTAAGCCATGGAGCTCGGAGTCTCCCAGTGTTTCCTGCTGAGCTTCTGGCTCCTGCCAGTGACCCCCTGCGGAAGTGTGGAGGTGCTGACAGGCAGCAAAGGTGGAGAATTGTGTGTGTTTTGGACAAGTCTGAAAGCTCAAAACGGGGAAATGGAGATGTTTGATTTTGGCATGTTAAATTAGGACTGTCAGGTTCGGGAGAGGGACAGCAGTGCCTTGCTGGGCAGGTAAAGCACCATCCCAAATACGTGGAACCACGGTGCTGTGTCTGCTAAAGCAGTGTTGTTGAAGGTGAGCAGCTCCATGAGTGAGGTTTATTAGAAACAGCAGCAGAAACAGGACACCCAGCAGTTTTTAAAGTATATTCTCAGTGGTGTGACCACTGATTATTTTTCTAATACCTTTTTTCTACATATTTTATAACTTGTGCTTTAGTATAAAATTGGAAGCAAAATCCAATTGTGTAGGAAAATTATTTCCTTGGATTGAAGAAGCAATCAACTTCAGACTTTTTAATCATTAGATGGTAACTGTGCACTAAAGAAAGGAAGACCATTATAGTAACTTAATAGGCTAGGATGAATGTTTTTCCCTGTATCTTCTTCATCTTTACTTAGAGCTTCATGCTGAGGATATTTCATAAAAGCTGCTTTTCTTGACCTTTTTGACACTCATTGCATAGAGGAGCCAACCGAACGAATGGCAGGGATCTAACACTGTGCGTTTCCGAGTACAAACCCAATCATTGTGCTAAACATCTCTGTTCATCCTTTCCTGCCAAATTCTGCTTTTCCTTTCTCATTACGGCATGAATAGCTATCGGGACAAATAAAAATGCGTTTAGCTGAGCTGGGTGATTTTTAAAAACAAGCTGTGTTAATGCTTTTAATTAAGAGGCAGAGGAACAAGAGGCTTTACCAGCTCTTTGTCTGCAGGCCATTATTTCCTTGTGGATGAGCTATCTGTTATTGTAAACGTCCACCTTTTTGAAGGATTTACTACAAAATCAAATGGTGTTTTCATTTAAATTGTTTAGCGCAGCTTGATTCCCCATTTATTTAATATGGAGGCATTGTTACAAAGAAGAATGTAGCACTTGATTTCTATTGCTTGAGGGACTTGGGACCCACACAGGAATGTTGCTTTGCATGCTTCACCGTGTTGGATATGGAAAGCAATGAAGATTAGGAAGATTTGAAGGTGAAAGTTAGGAAAGCCGACTAGGGTGTTTCTAAGAACGTTTTGGAAAGGTGACTCTGTGGTCTACAAAGTGAAGGTATGTTGCAAAATAACGATGAAAAAGGCATTCTTGGGGTATGGCTCCTGTGCATGGCTGTTGAGTGGCTTCCAGTTGAGAAAACCTTGTTTATCTGTTAGCGAGGTCCCAATGATCATAGAATCATAGAATAACAATGGTTTGGGTTGGAAGGGACCTTAAAGCTCATCCAGTTTTAACCCCTGCCACAGACAGAGACACCTTCCGCTACAGCAGCTTGCTCCAAGCCTCAAACAAGTCCAACCTGGCCTTGAACACTGCCAGGGATGAAGCAGCCACAGCTTCTCTGGACACCCTGTGCCAGCGCCTCACCACCCTTACAGGGAAAAACTTCTTCCTTATATCCAACCTAAATCTTCCCTGTTTAAGTTTAAGCCTGTTACCCGTTGTCCTATTGCTACAGTCACTGATGAAGAGTCCCTCTCTGGCATCCTTGTAAGCCCCCTTCAGACACTGGAAGCTCCTCTGAGGTCTCCACGCAGCTTCTCCAGACTGAACAGCCCCAGAGTTCACAACCTGTCTCCATACAGGACCTGCTTCAGCCCCTGGTCGACCTCGTGGCCTTCTCTGGACTTGCTCCAAGTCTTTCTTATGTTGAGGATACCAGAACTGCGCAAGTGCTCCAATGGGGTCTCAAGAAAGCAGAATAGAGAGGCAGGATCACCTCCTTTGACCTGCTGGCCATGATCTGTGTTACTGGGTCAGAAATGCAGTTTAATTTGTCTGAAACTTTCACTTGTTTTGTTTTCTTCCTGTCTTTAACTGCTCTCTGAGTGCCTTTAACAGGCCTTGCAGGTTTTGACTAGCGAAGTCAAATGTTGCCATGCTCCACCACACCTATTCCCAGTGGAGGAGAGGAACTGCATACTCCTTGTAAAACCAGAACAGCTTACCCTTCTCTTTAATTCCAGGAGGTAATCTAAGATAATGGAGCTATTAGATTTGGCATCTGTAACGTGGTTATCATTTCACAAAGAATTGTTTCTGCTGATGGCTGTTAACTTGCTACAAATAAAGCAATAGAATTGAAATCTTAAGTACTAGAGTGGCAGCAAACCATGAAACATTATACTGCTGATTGGAAGGAAGGCCGAGCTTGCTGTCAGGGAAGAAATCTATTGACATAAGCCTCTGATGGATTTCAATTCTAATTTAATATGGCAGCAGCATGCAGCTGTTCTACCAGTCTATCAGAAGTATTAAAATGTCCATAAATAATAATACTTCAGTGGCTAGAAACTTTCCTCCAAGGAGCTCAAGGATTTCATGAAGATTAATTTGGCAGAGCTGACCTGTGAGGTCCGTGGGATTATGGAGCCCCATATGGACATCCTGTGTGGTGTGGATGGAGAAGTTGAGAGTGGGCTTGATCCTACCTGTCTGTAACCTGTGTCTAGGTATGTTTGAGGGTACTTTCCACCTCTACAAGCCATAACTGCTTAGTTAGCCTTAAACATGCTCCACAGCGTGGACAAGCCCTGAAATGTGCTTTGAGCCAGGGTTTTGAGGCTGCTGTTAAAATACATGATCCTCTTGCCCAGTTTCTACCTCAAGACCAGATTTTGCTCTGGAGAATGGGCATTTCTAAGTGCTGTGGGATATCCAGATACACAGTCTACCGCTGATGTTACATCCTGCAGGTCTTCCGCAGGCAGCACAAAGAGTGTGTCCCCTAGGCCCAGGTGAGGAGCTGCAGAGGTGATGGCCATCCCATCCTGTGTGGTGGAGCTTCCACCTCTCAGTGCTTTGAGCTCTGGGTGGGCAAAGGTGTCCCATAGCTCCCCATAGAAGCAGATTCTGGCAGTACCTTGGCATGGCTTATCTGTAAAATTCATTGTCTCCTTCCTGCTCAACCCTCTAAGTGGATCCTTTTTTTCTCCTTTACAGCATGGATTCAAATGAAAGCAAGTTGAATGGGGGATAGTTCTTATATTTCTATTTTAGTACAGAAAATATCCCAGGGGGTGAACTTCCCACATGCCACAACTGCAGCAGATTAGTGTGTCCCCAGGCAGCAAGAACATAATGATACGGTTTTGTTCAGTGCCATGCTCTGTGGCAAAGTGTAATTTTATGGAGAGGGTCACAAGTGTTCAGCCACTCAGAAACTACCCCCAAACATGATCTCAGCCTGCGTGAATCAGAACAGCATCCTCATCTCAAGGCATGAAATGAGGATGACGTTAATGGAGATCTGGTGAGGTGTTTTGCAAGGTAATGAGGGAGGGATAGTGTGTGTGCACGTTGCAGTCAGGGTTGTTAATAAACACAACCAGCTATTATGTCTTTGAAATTGCATAGCTATTATACATTAACCCCTGACACTAAGCTTTCCCCCAGTCTTTCTGCTATTCCACTGATATCAGTATTATTAGTACCACTCTCATTTTTCTCTATCGTTTTCCTTGACTGAACACTGTGCTTGGCTGCTCTTGCAGATGTGGAGCTGAGCAGCACTGTTAGCTGGAGGGCATGAGGTTTTACAGGATGAATGTGACAACTTGATCTCTAATGCAGAGCCCTGGCCATAATGGTGGAACTGGGCAAATGACTCAGCAGATATTTCTGCAAGCTGTTGTCTTTGAGTTTTTGAAGGGTTTCCTTCTGCAAATGCACAGTTCAGCTGCTTGTTGCTGGTTGGTGATGATTCCTTGTGATATACTATAAAGATCCCAATCAGAAACCCTGTTTCACAGGATACTTTAAAAACTAATGTCTGTTCTGAAGTCTAGTCTGTACTAGACATGCAAGAAGAAAGTAAGAGAAAGGAAATGCCATTATTACATTTCCTTTACTTACAGGGAATGGAAACTCAGAGTTGTGCCCTTGCCCATAGACAGACCAAGGTGTCTGTGACAAAGCCAGGACCTGAAAGCTTTTCACTAATTTAATCCCAGGAGAACTCTTTCTCTAGTGTATAGACAGGAAAATGAACTTTGGGACAGTTTCACTGCACTGGTAATGTCTCCAAAGGAACAGAGCTCACTCATTGCTGAGAAGTGCCTGGGATGATATCTGAAGGGGGCCTACAAGGATGCTGGACATCAGGGACTGTAGTGATAGGACCAGGGGTGATGGGTTCAAACTTAAACAGGGGAAGTTCAAGTTAGATATAAGGAAGAGGTTCTTTACTCTGAGGATGGTGAGGCACTGGAACAGATTGCCAAAGAAGTGGTAAATGCTCCATCCCTGGCAGTGTTCAAGGCCAGGTTGGACAGAGCCTTGGGTGACATGGTCTAATGTGAGGCATCCCTGCCCATGGCAGAGGGGTTGGAACTGGACTGATCTTAAGGTCCTTTCCAACCCAAACCATTCTATGATAAACAGTGGCCAGAAACATCTGAAGCCAACAGGAGCTTTGCAGAAATCAGCCGTTGGTCCATTAAAAAGTGGAAAATGCCAATAATTGTACATTTCTGTTGTTCTTCTCTTCATCCAGGACGCCGGCGATGATCGGCTGCTCTTTTGTTGTGCACAGAAAGTTCTTCGGAGAGATTGGGCTTCTGGATCCTGGGATGGATGTGTACGGCGGGGAGAACATCGAGCTTGGCATCAAGGTTTGTGACATGTGCATGGGAAAAATTGTAGCTAACAGTGTTTAGGGAACCCAAACAACACTTTCACGAGTTAGCATGAACAGTTATGAGAATGCTTCAGGGGATCTGAGCCTTGGTTTGTTTTATACATTTTAATTTAACCTTAAGGAGGCAAAGTGACTTGCTCTGGGGGGTGAGTAGTTTTTTTCCTTGGATTCTTATCTGTCTGACTTGGTACTGAGATGAAATGGCATGGCAGCTTAAACCATAGGTCATGTTGTCACATCATTCCTATAATTTCGTAGGTGCCTCAATTACCAGAAAAAATACAGTGTCATTTGGACAGCCTTAGTGGGGTTGGTGGAACTCTTGTGAGTCTCTCAAGGAGACACGAGGCCTGACAATATTTTACAGGTATTTAGCATCTGCACATAAACTGTGTTCACAAACAGGCAAAACCTGCTTTTAAGAGTGAAACACTAATAGCCCTGTTTTTAGAGCTGCTTCAGTGAGCCCATGCAGACGTTTGTTGCTCCAGAATCCACTGTAACAGCATCACTTGATTACTGTGAACGGTATTAGATGTGGCTTAGTGATTCAAGTGTTTACATACAGTGAAGTGATTCATAAGCAATGAATTCAATGTTCAGAAGCAACTTGGGATGGCAAAGCCTATGGAGATTCTTTTAGGCATGTTTTAGAGTACAGCACTTACGTTAACAAGCTGATGGGGAGCAGCTTGAGACTTATAACTGAAAAATTGGATTGACTGTGCTGTTGTGAAAATGAGAAATCATTGTTCAGTTCATAGATTTACCAGAGGATATTTGCTTTGCTGGCAAGTCAGAAGAAACTTAAGAAATCTATTGTTATTGGCTACAGGGAGCAATAATCTCACTTAAACAAGGGAATAGAAATTAAAGGCTTTAAATATGCCACATAACTCTTCTCTGTATGAAGAAATTGTTGCACGTCATCATGCACATCACTGCCTGGGTCTAGAGGGATCCTGCTCTAAACCAGGCTTTTCTTGTGGCTGTCCTTGTTTGTTTGGGGGATGTTTTAATAATATTATTGTGGCACTAGCCTTCTCCCAGCTGGTAATTCAGCCCATCTGCTAGGTTTTAGGGGGATTTGGGGGAAGATTGGCTTCTTAACTGAAAAATAAGGTGGATGTCTCAGGGACAAGTGGTAAGCATATGGCCTCTTCTTTTTCACATGCTGAACTTTTTAGAAAGGCGAGTTAATAAACATCCTTTTGGAAAGAAGTAATCCCTCTCTTCCCAAGTGACTTTGGGTTTCTAATCTGTATGTGTTCCTGCTGTTTGTACACTCATACACTGTGTATTCCAGTCAAGATATTAAAAACATTGGTGGTTTTGAGAACCGAAATACTTAGGAAATCCACTTTGTAAGACTGTGTAGAAAGTTAATTTTCAGCCATTCCTGAACTCCAGAGATCAGTCTGTGTGCAAGTGTCTTGTTTAGCAACCAGGAGCCCATGGCACATCAGTCCCATGTCATGGCCATTGGCCATTGTCAGGTAGCCCATGCAGAAAGAGGTCGTGGAGATGTGTCTCTGGTTGCCAGGTACTGGAGTGCCACTTCATAGTATGGTTTCAGTTATAAATAGTTTTTTCAAGGTTAGTCATTGTGTGTGTAAGGAAGCAGAGAATTGTTATGGATTCAAACAGATGTCAGGTCTCAGATGGGTATAGCTGTTTCTAATGGTCCCTTCCTTTGTGCTTGTGCTCTGTGTTTCTGGTGTGCATCCCAGCCAGATCACATTACCAGTAATGTAGGGCTCTTTATTAATAAAAGCATTTTAAAGAATCAGCTTGAATAGAAAATTATGAGGCTTTTTGTGGGTGCTTTGCTGTTTGCCTGATAAGTGGATGTCTATAATCAGAAAAGTAATTTGGTGCTTCCTTGTTTGTTTCAGTGATTTTTGGATGAGAATAAATACAGAAAGTACTTATTTTCTTTTTGATGGTGGGGCAAATTCCATCATCTTTCTGACAATCGTGACATTTTTTAAACATTAGATTCATGTATTATCAAAAATGCTCCAAAACCAAAAATGAGATAATAAACACATTGAAGCTGAGGGAGGGACATGGAAAAATTACAGTATTTCAGGGAAATGCACAAGTTAACTATATTATGGTAAAATTAAATGCAAGTAATCTGAATAACTCAATGAAATAAATTACTGAGAAGGTTAAGCTGTCCTAACCTAGAAGATCCAAGGCCATAGACTGTGCAAGAGCCTCATTTCATTAATATAGAATGATAGAGTGGTTTGGGTTGGAAATAGACCTTAAGATCATCCAGTTCCAGCCCCCTGCTGTGGATTCCTCCAAGCCCTGTCTAACCTGGCCTTGAACCCTACCAGGGGTGAAGCAGCCACTGGCACCCTGTGCCAGCGCCTCACACCCTTGCAGGGAAGAACTTCTTCCTTATATCCAATCTAAATCTCCCCTGTTTAAGTTTAAACCCCTCAGCCCTTGTCCTGTCTCTGCAGCCCGTGATGAAGAGGCTGCAGAGGATGCTCTCCAGCATCCTTGTAGCCCCCTTCAGATACTGGAAGCTGCTCTGAGGTCTCCATGCAGCTTCTCTTCTCCAGGCTGAACAGCCCCAACTTTCTCAGCCTGTCTTCATAGGCGAGGTGCTCCAGACCCTTATCAAATCCTCATGGCCTCCTCTGAATTTGCTCCAACGGCTCCATGTCCTTCTGTTGAGGACACCAGAACTGCACACAGTGCTCCAAGTGGGATCGTGTGAGAGCAGAGGGGCAGGATCACCTCCTTTGACTTCAAATGTTCTGAAATGAGCTGTACTGTACCTCTGTGTGGAGAAATGAACAGCCCATGTGTTTCTTTCAGCTGCTGAATTCAGCTAGATGAGAAAAATAAACCTGTTACATGCACAGAGGTGGCTCTGGGCTCGCTGCTCTCCTCTGTGCTGGGAAGCATCCTCAAATTGCTCAGATAATAATAATAATAAAGCCATTAAGCATGTGGCTGCCCCAGGCAAATTCCTGTTCTGCTTTGGTAGCTTTGGCCCTGACAAGGGGAACATGCTGTTCTCTCTATTATTGCATTTTCTTTTATCACAGTGGAGTATCTCCAGAAGGTTGTGCTTATTCACTCCTTTTGTCCCTGATGTCCACTGCTTCACTTCCTGAGGCAGGATTGAGTCTAATTCCTCTTTTCTTGGCAAAGAGCAGAGAAGTGTTTGCTAAGCAAGGTAGTTTAAGCTAATATTTCAACTGAGAGGTTTTCAACATGTTTTTTTTTTCTCCCCTCTGAACGTGTGTCTTGCAACCAAATGACAATAGTGCCAGATCATTCTTACAGTGCTGACAGTCTCGAGGATCAAACACTTGATCTATTCATGTATTAATAACATCCCTCAGCAGACTGTTTGTGGAAATCTCATCCTCCTGGTGACCAAGTGATACCCGTGAAGCTGCTGGAGCCAGGGCATGTGAAGAGATCTAGAACCTGGTTTTGGTCTCACTACCAGAATAGAGACAGCAGGTAGCCCAGCTCCTGCTGTTGGTCCCAGGAGGAATAACCTGCTTTCTCTATACAAGCTGTGAGTCAGCTCTTTTAACTCTTTCTTCTCTGACGTGGTAAACCTGGTGTCCAGTTTCCATGGCTTAAAGGTGTTGATGCTGTTCTGGGTCCCCACCAGCTCCATGTGTGAGTTTTGGCACAGCATCCCTGTTCCTTTTTCTTTATTTTAGAGCTGTTTGTGGTCCCAGTGACTGTGTGACCAAGTGGGAAGTCTGCTTTTGCTGCGTGTCTCACTTTTCCTCTGCAGGGAGGATTTAATGGGTTTTCATGGTTAGTCACAGGCATTCCCTGAAGATGCTCCATAAAATTGCGCGTGTCTATTGGAATAAAGATGCAAGAGTCTATTGCATGACTGTTGCCATGATTTCAAAGTCTGGGATGGGTTACGAGGTCGTTTTCAGTGTATCTTGTGCTCCTGCCATCCATTGCTAATTAAACTTATTTGAGCTGTCTTTTAGAGATTAATTTAATCAATAAGGATATTATTACTACTTTGGTGGTATCATTTGTACAAATTGTCACTTGAAGAAAGCAATTAACTGGGAATGCTCATTAGCTGATCCATCCCCCACCTTATTTGTGTAGTAAGAATCGATTAGTGAATTCATTAAGAAAAGCACAATTCAGGGATCCCTTTGAGGTTTAATGATGAGCTACTTTTTACTATGAAAGAAAATTCTGTGGAAGTTAAATTGTCTGAAGTTTGGTTGGATCTTTTAAGACTGTTTCCAGAGGAAAAGCAGAGCATGTCTTCCTGAAATCCCAGATTTTTTTGCCCCCAAATCTGTCATCTAGATTCAACAGGCCAGATTTTGGTGCTGCCAAGGCAGCAGTTGTGTGCATGCAGCAGGCAGAGTTGCATCCGTGTGCAGAGCAGCAGTAAGGGAATATGGAGCTTTAAAAATCCAGTGGGTACAGTAAGGGCATCGGACATATATTTGTCAGTGGTGATTTCTTTAATAATCAGACTGTCATTCTAGAGCTACCTAGGCACAAAAAGGGCACTGGCAGTGACACTGATCCTCTCCCAGAGGATACCATGCCTGTGTACACTTCAGTCTTCCAGAAACCCTAAAAATAGATTAAATAGCATTTTAATGGTACAAATGTCTTGTGTGCGTTTCATCCATGAAGGAGCCCATTTTGTTTGTATGGGCATGATTACTGATGTGCTGAAATGTTGAGAGGGTGAGGCAGGAAAGAAAACAGGAAAGCCGTCAAATAGGTATATTTAAATTCCATAGGGAAGCTTGACTCTTTCTGCATTCAGAAAATCAAATCTTTCTCTTCCTGCATACATTTGCCGTAAAATGATGGCTGTATCTTTTTGTTAAGAAGAAAACAGTGAGGGTATTTAGAGCAAGCAATTCTTCTGGTATCCATGGCTCTGTTGGGGCTGAGGAGAGGGATGGGCAGCCCATATCCAGCCTTATAGGAGGCAGAAAATCCCTCTTGGTGCTGGGTGGGAGCAGAGGCGGGATGTCAGGGCAGGGCTCTGAGTCATGAGAAAGTTGTTTTGATTTTATTTCCTCTCTTTTTGTAATAATAACACCAGGACAGGCTGGTTTTCCTATTCCAGCTGGGAACACAGGCTCTGATGCAGATACCCCGTGTCTTTATATAACACTGTGCACATCTCTAAAACGGAGAGTGAAAGACATGAGCATAATGGGGAGTGCATAAATACCATTGTTATGCCAGATATATGTCTGGATTTCTACTTGTATGAACCTAATATCTGTATAGTTAGTGCTGTCATCAAAGCACCCGTGGTTAGGGTGGAATTTCTCTTATAATGTCAACCAAACATGCAGACATCTAATACCAGGTGTCACATTTTGTCTCTGCGATGTGTGTTACTGCTGTCATGCGAACTGTTGCCTTTCCAGGGCTTTTTGTTTCAGCATCTTCAAATGTCTCTCTCCCTCTCAGTTCTCTGATTAATACATTAAAGTCTGGGTGCAAGGCAGAGATAGCTGACAGTTGGCACCACCTGAAATCCCTTTTTAACCACTCTGTCCATCAGTGTCTGGGGGTGAATTCCAGTGTCCCCCTGGTGCTGTCACGTCTGCTGGTTTCACCAGCACCAGCATGGGTGGGAAATAGGAGATGTGTGATAAAGTATTGTTCCATTTTGTATCACTTTGAAAAATAGGTAGCTGAAAAGCATGTGATTTATTCATCAGGCTTTTTTAGGCTTGTGAGGGTTCACTGAGGCTCAGTAGTTAGGGTTGAAACAAGCTTCTTGGGATGCACGATGGGTTTTTATCCCCCATCTACAGCCAGCTTTGCTGAGATGAATTAGGCATGGAATTACACATGAAGCAGCGAAGGTTTTTTTTTTTGGGGGGGGAAGTGTGGGAATAAATCAGCCCAAAACTCTAAGGGAAGGAGTTTGAGGAGCACAGAGTTTGTTGCAAGATGCCTCCCAGCTTTATATTGCAGTTGGTTGCAGGAGGTGTTGGCGCATCAACAGATGAAAACACGCCTTTGAGCAGTTGAAGGCTTTGGGGAAGAATCACCATCTTCCCATTGATTATCTGGGGAGTATGCACTGTTCAAATACCCTCTTTTTTGATATTTCTGAGCATTTATACTGAGGAAGTACAGTCTTCACAAAGCTGGTCAGATGCAGATGATGCAGAATCAGTGCCAGTGCTGGGGAAGGCTCGAGTGGGGCTGTTGGCAAGAAGGGAAGGGGAGGAAACTCTGGGCTTATTTTGGAGTTAGTCATAGACTGGTTTGGGTTGGAAGGAACCTTAAAGCTCATCCAGTTCCAACCCCTGCCATGGGCAGGGACACCTTCCACGAGAGCAGTTTGCTCCAGGCCCTGTCCAGCCTGGCCTTGAACACTGCCAGGGATGGGGCAGCCACAGCTTCTCTGGGCACCCTGTGCCAGCGCCTCAGCACCCTCAGGTTAGGGCATGACCCAGTTTGAAAAGCTGTGGGCTAAACTGTAGTAAAAGCAAAAGGAGAACCACTAAAGCCCAGGGAATTTTTATTTGACAGAGATAGGAGTTACCATGGCCCCAGTTTGATCTGCAGGACAAAGCTGTGTGGGGATGGATCACACCTCCTTCCTCTATCTCCAGGCCCAGAAAGCTTCCCTGTAGCATGGAGCACCTGTAACAGCAGTGGGCTTGATGCAGGGTATCATTGACCTGCCTGTATATTGCCAAGAGCAATATTTCTGCAGTTTAGGAAACATGAAAAGACCCACACGCCACAACCCAGACCTGCCAACAATTTAAACTCAAGACCAGCTTCTAAAAAGAATTTTATCATTCAGGCACCTAAATCCACTTAGAAATTGGGACTTAAGACTGTTTCTAAATAAAAATCAAGTTAACTTGGAAAAATAATAGGCAAAGCAGGAACGACCTTGGAAAAGGTCTTAGAAATAGATCTTCAGAGGCGGTATACATTGCTGTCATGTACATCTACAGCCTGTTTATTTCATAGAATCATAGAATAGTTAGGGTTGGAAAGGACCTTTAGATCATCTAGTTCCAACCCCCCTGCCATGGGCAGGGACACTTTACGCTAAATCGTATCACCCAAGGCCTCGTCCAACCTGATCTTGAACACTGCCAGGGATGGAGCATTCACAGCTTCCCTGGGCAACCCATTCCAGTGCCTCACCACCCTAACAGGAAAGAATTTCCTTCTTATATCCAACCTGAACTTCCCCTGTTTAAGTTTTAACCCATTACCCGTTGTCCTGTTACTACAGTCTCTAATGAAGAGTCCCCTCCCCAGCATCCCTATAGGCCCCCTTCAGATACTGGAAGGCTGCTATGAGGTCTCCACGCAGCCTTCTCTTCTCCAGGCTGAACAGCCCCAACTTCCTCAGCCTGTCTTCATACAGGAGGTGCTCCAGTCCCCTGATCATCCTTGTGGCCTCCTCTGGACTTGTTCCAACAATTCCATGTCATTTTTATGTTGAGGACACCAGAACTGCACACAATGCTCCAGGTGAGGTCTCACAAGAGCAGAGTAGAGGGGCAGGATCACCTCCTTGGACCTGCTGGTCACGCTCCTTTTGATGCAGCCGAGGATACGGTTGGTTTCTGGGCTGCAAGCGCACACTGCTGGCTCATGTTCATTTTCTCATCGACCAGCACCCCCAAGTCCTTCTCCGCAGGGCTGCTCTGAATCTCTTCTCTGCCCAACCCGTAGCTGTGCCTGGGATTGCTCTGACCCAGGTGTAGGACCTTGCACTTGTCATGGTTAAACTCCATGAGGTTGGCATCAGCCCACCTCACAAGCGTGTCGAGGTCCCTCTGGATGGCATTCCTTCCCTCCAGGGTATCAACCGAACCACACAGCTCGGTGTCATCGGCAAACTTGCTGAGGGCGCACTCAATCCCCCTCTCATGTCAGCGACGAAGGTGTTGAACAAGACCGGTCCCGACACCGATCCCTGAGGGACGCCACTCGTTACTGGTCTCCAGCCGGACATTGAGCCATTGACCACAATTCTTTGCGTGTGGCCATCCAGCCAGTTCTTTATCCACAGAGTGGTCCATCCATCAAATTGATGTCTCTCCAATTTAGAGACAAGGATGTTGTGTGGGACAGTGTCGAACGCTTTGCACAAGTCCAGGTAGATGACATCAACTGCTCTACCCCTGTCCATCAGTTCTGTAGCCCCATCATAGAAGGCCACCAAATTGGTCAGGCAGGATTTCCCCTTAGTGAAGCCCTGCTGGCTGTCACCAAGCACCTTGTTGTTTTTCATGTGCCTTAGCATGCCTTCCAGGAGAATCTGCTCCAAGATTTTGCCAGGCACAGAGGTGAGACTGACTGGTCTGTAATTCCCTGGGTCATCCATTTTCCCCTTCTTGAAGATGGGGGTTATATTTCCCCTTTTCCAGTCATGGGGAACTTCACCTGACTGCCATGATTTCTCAAATATGATGGCCAGCGGCTTCACAACTTCAGCTCCTTCAGGACCCGCGGATGGATCTCATCAGGACCCATGGACTTGTGCACGTTCAGGTTTTTAAGATAGTCTCGAACCAGTTCCTCTCCTACAGTGGGCGCAAGGTCTTCATTCTCACAGTCCCTGCATCTGCCTTCCAAGACTTGGGTGGTTTGGTCAGAGCCTTTGGCAGTGAAGACCAAGGCAAAGAAGTCATTCAGAACCTCAGCCTTCTCCAAAGCCTGTGTAGCCAGTTCTCCCGAGAGCTTCCTGAGGGGGCTTACATTCTCCCTAGTCTGCTTTTTATTTGCTATGTACTTGCAGAATCCCTTCCTGTTATCTGTAATACCTCTAGCTAAGTTTAATTCTAACTGGGCCTTAGCTTTCCTAACCTGGTCCCTAGCTTCCCGGACCTATATTCCTGTTAGAGAAGTTGATTTTATTCTTCAGAGTGTTTGTTGTGTGGTTGGAAGAAATATTTGCACCCCTGAACAATATCCAATCACTGCCTGCATTTATTTTAAGAGCAGGAATCAGTACAAGTATGAATTCAGATCCTATGTTTGTCATTTTAGTTGTCAGCTCACTGTTTACTGTAGGTGCTTGAAGATGCTTTATAAGAAGCTCTGGTGTAGTTTTCCAAACTGGTAAATTGCTTTTCATCACAACCCCCTTTATGGAAATGGAGCTGTATTTTGATTATATCTAAACAGGCTATAACCTCTGCGCTGGGAGCCAGGGAACAGCTCTGCTCGCTGCTGCTGTGCTTGGGTGGTTTATAGCTGCCCCTCCTTGGGAAGGGAAATTGCAGACACAGAGCTCCCATCTCTCTTTCCTCTTAATAGAAAATGATTTGTCATCCCTGCCTGTTACACTGGCAGAGGGGGACAGGTAGAAGTGGGGGATGGAACTGCTGTTTTCACCCCCGTTGGTTCTAGTGTTTTTACTGACAAGTTGGTTTTCATGCCAGGAGGATGCTGATCATCTTTGCTGGGAAGCGTGATAACTCTTGCCATGCAGTAGGTCGTGTGTTGCAGCTGAGATTCAGTGGTGGATGAAGAAATCCATTTCAGGGCTCAGCCATGTCTTATCTTCACTTCAAACTCTGGCAGGTGTCATCTTGGTGCAGATTTTTCACAGGATTGGTGCCTCTGGCAGGCAGTGATTTGGGATCTGCCAGACACTGGTCTGACACGTTGGATGGTGCTGGGGGTGTTGGCTGATGAGAAACTGAACATGAGCCGGCCGTGTACGCTCGCAGCCCAGAAACCACCCGTGTCCTGGGCTGCATTAAAAGGAGTGTGAGCAGCAGGTCAAAGGAGGTGATCCCGCCCCTCTACTCTGCCATGTTATTATGGCTGTTGGGATAAAAGATAGCAGGTATGTAGGCAAATACATGGTCTGCTGTGATATTTGCACCATTCTGGGCTCTGGTCGAAATGTTTTGCCAGACAGATTTCAGGTACTTGGCAGTTTGATGCTCGGGCAATGGTTTCCCTTCATCTCCAACCCCAGAGATACCTCCAGGGCTTCCCTATGCAGCACTTACATCCAGCTAGCCCTTGCTGTTGTGGGGAAGACTCAAGAGACTTTCCCATAGCAGGAGGCATTTCTTGGCTGGGCAGGGCTGTTGCAGCACATTGAAATATGGGGTCCAGCTTGCATCTTTGGGATTCATTAATGGGCATTTTAAGGGCTCTGTGGGCCAGAGGTTTGTTGTGCTGGTGTGTCTGGGAAGAGAAGGAGTTGGCATAAGTGGTATCAGCACAGCCATGCTTTGACTCTAACCCTCCATGTTCTTGCAGGGAAATAAATTACTTAAGTCATCTTGAACAGCAGTGATGGGTATGAGCAGCTGAAGTATGATCAGCCTTCTACTGCAAGGCACACTGGTTTGCTGCTTTATTAGCCCTCTGGGCCCTGCTGAGTGGAAGCAGTGCTGGGACATCCCTTCCCACCCCTATTGCTGGGCTGTGGTCACGTTTCCAGCACTGAGCACTCATTAATGTGGGGATGATGCATGAGCTGGAGTGGTCCCGGCTCTCCAAATGCCTGGCAGCTGCAATTTGGTCAGAAATTGCTGAGATGTAGCAAAATTAGGCCCCCTGAAAGCTGGTTTTATAGCATCACTCCCTGAAGGACAACTGTCCTTTAAACTATTTCTGGGTGTCTGAAGCAATAACTCTTAGAACTGCTTTCTTCTTTCACTCTTCACTCTACAAGGTGAGCAGCAGCAGCACATTTACTCTGTGCGTGTGCCTACAGTGTCTGCAATATAAATTACCCTATAAAACAAAAATCAGACTTGTGTCTGCCTAAAAACCAACCCCAAGCCAAACTGAACTTTGTCTCGTTACAGAAAGCACACTTGGGAAATGCCAAGAGAAAATTTGACGTGAAATTACACACCAATAAATGAGGCTCATAATAAACTGAGATGAGAAATGAGGTTCTTTTTGCTTCCCATTATATTCATAAAGCTTTCTGAAAGCTCCCTGTTCATCATGCAAAGGCAAGGTTATTTTTTTTGTCTTTTTATTTGTCCTTTCTTATGAGGAGGCTGACTTGTGATGTGTTTGCTGGGGCTGTGGGACACAGATCTCTTCCTTACCTCATCTAGAGCCACAGAGTTTATTTTATCACTCCTATGGCCTCTGGTCATCCAGGCAGGGCAGTAGCCTGAGGCCTGGGGGTGCTCCTGCCTTGTAATCACTGAGCGTTGTTTTTTTTCAGGGATAACTCTCTCTTCTGTGGCTACAGATTTCTCCAAGTCTTGAGGCTGGTTCCTGGTGATGATGTAGTCAGTGCTGTTACACTCCTATGATTTTTCAACCAAAAAGCTTGTACTTAGAAATTCCCAATCAGCTCTTAGTGTGTTCAGTATCTCCGTAAGGCTTTGCAGTCACCCATTCTCAAGGACTTTCAGGTCAAACCCATTCTTTTGACAAGCAAACCCACTGTTTTCCGAGAGCCCCTCCTGCAATTGCAGCCTCGGCTCTGGGAAGTGTTCAGGCTATGTATCTTTTCCATCTGAACTCCTCAGATGGAGTGAAAAGGCAGCTGACAGCCTGATGGTGATGGCAAGAAACAGACTGCCTGCATTTCCCTGCCTGTGTCCATCCCAGTTCTGCTGAGTCAGCAGAAAACTGTAGTAGCGATAACAGTTGTCATGACCAAATCCTGTCCCAGCCCTGTGGGAACACCAGCTTTACTCCCAGGTTAAAGCAGGCCTTCCTCCCCTGCCTCCTGCACGTGTCCTTTGTGCATCCCAGTTTTTCTGGAGGACCCTGCACTTGCTGCTTGAACATTTGAATCCCTTTGAGACTGGTATCCTTCTCTGGGATTGCTTTGTAGCCCTTTCTTTTATTTCAGCATATGGACAGCTTTGACAGGCTGGGCCACGTTACAGTCATCCATTCAGGCCAGCGTGGCTGTGTGTCAGTCACCTGCCTCCTGACCTTTTGCTTTTTGGCGTCCTGGGCATGATTTGCTGTTGTGCTGTCACAAGCAGTGAGTGCAAAGCAGATGTAAAACAATACGAATGCTAATGCTTGGTACACAATCATGCCCTGCTCTGAAGCTTTGCAGAAGCCTCAGCACCCTCACAGGGAAGAACTTCTGCCTAAGAGCTCATGTCAGTCTCCCCTCTGGCAGGTTGAAGCCATTCCTGCTTGTCCTGTCCCTACAGGCCCTTGTTAAAAGCCCCTCTCTAGCTTTCTTGTTGGCCTCTTTTAGGTGTTTGAGCTCACTTTGCCTGGTTTAACTTGTTCAGGTAGCTTTTGTATATGTGAAGCTTGATTGGGGTAGGAATTGCATTGTCTTGTGTTTGGAAAAGGTGTTGGCATCTTTGGACTCTACCAGGATTAATGACAGTTGCAAGTAGTATCAGCTTGTTCAGTCATCTCAAATTAGTTGGCTCACTTCTTCCACAGCTTTTCCACTACCAGCAGATTTGGGTGGCTGCTTCAGCATGACAAGGAGGAGAAAATTCCCAGCAAAATTCAGTGGGAGCTAATAATTTATCTCCTTCCGTCCTGGAAAATCTCTTTCCTTTTGTGACTAGCAAGAGGCTGCTGCTGAATACGTGTCTCTTGATGTGATATCACTTGAGACTTGCCCTGTACATCATTTTGAATAGCAGTGGAAATAACTAGACATGATTTATGTTTCCCAGTGCATTTATCCTTCAGTCTACTGTGTCCCTGTGCTACTCGGGGGAGACTGCAGAGGTGGTGCTCTGTGGGACTCATTCTGAACAGCATTCCCAGTCAGAGCTCCCTGTAAAGTGAATGCTGTCACAGCAGTGAACTTTCTGGCTTCCCTGTGGTGCGTTTGTTATTCACAGCAAGGCTACAGCCTTGTAGATGATCTAATCGCTGTGATCACCACTGCCATGATGCAGGAAAGGTAGTTAACCCCAGTAACACTGCATGAAGCTTTCATTCATCTCCTCCAGGGTTGTCTCAGGAGTTCCATGGCAAGGGAAAACGTTGCAGGTTGACCTTTACAACTTGGGCTGCCTCCTGCATGTGCTGGTGTGAAGCTGCCAGCCAAGTCCCTTCCTCAAATTGAGTAAGAGTTAAGTGATTGACCAGAACTTTCTTGGCTTTAACTAAAAGCTCAACCAGTAATGTATTTGGTACCATGGAACTGAAGTATATATTAGGTTTTCTTTCTGCACTCAGGATAGTAGTCTTCCAATATCTGAAGGGGGCCTCAAGAATGCTGGAGAGAGACTCTTCATCAGGGCCTGTAGCAACAGGACGAGGGGTGATGGGTTTAAATTTAAACAGGGGAAGTACAGGTTAGATACAAGGCAGAAGTTCTTCCCTGTGAGGGTGCTGAGGCGCTGGCACAGGGTGCCCAGAGCAGCTGTGGCTGCCCCATCCCTGGCAGTGTTCAAGGCCAGGCTGGACACAGGGGCTTGGAGCAAGCTGCTCTAGTGGAAGGTGTCCCTGCCTGTGACAGGGGTTGGAGAAGGAGGAGGTTTAAGGTCCTTTCCAACATAAACCAGGCTGGGATTCTGTGATTTTAGCAAGATTTTCAGCATCCCGTCTTCCCTGCACCAGTTCGGGTTGGAAGCTGGTGAGGCAGATCAGAGTATGAAATGGAATTCTACCTTTGACTGCCCAGACTCTGATCCAGCAGAGCACTTAACCTTCAGGCACCTGGGCAGTCCTCTTAATGTCTGTGGCACCTGCTTAAATGTAAATGCTGCTTAAGTGCTTTTCTGGGTTGAGGCCTCTCAAGGTGAACTTGAGCCATAAGGGTTAATATTTTCAAACCAGAGTTTTTCACTGAAGAAGGTGTTTGTCATCCTTCCCCCTTGCCCCCTCCAAACAGTTTTCCCATTTTATGTGCTAATTAACTCATGTAGCTTGAAAATACAGTTGCATCCTTCTTGGGTTTTGTCATGTGTCACCACCTTCTAGAGAGTTATTATGTCTTATTTGCACAGGAAAATACTGGCAGAACACACCAGGGAGGAAGCCAACCTGTTCGTTGGATAAATTTATACCCAAAGCTTCAATAAGAAACCCATTATTTCATATTCATCTGCAGACACAAAATATATATTAATTAACTAAAGTACTGCTAGTGGGCATATGCAAATGGAGTGGCATCAGTCAAGCCAAGATCACCTTTTTTTTTTTTTTTGCATTTTGATTTTATTAAGAAATCCTGACTGTGGTTCCTTAATATTAGATTTGTGCCTTGAAGCTCAGTGCTGGGACCGAAAAGAGAATCAGAATTTCCTGGTGCTGCAGAAACTGGTGCAAATAATGCAGCTTTATAATGAAGAATTCATGTGTAATCCCAGAGAGGAGATAACCATCGAGATCTGCCTTAGGCACAAAGAACCCGAGTTTATTTTTGTAGAATGGACTTAATTTTGTCAACGCAACAGACTTAAATTGGGAAAGACAATTAGGTATAAATTTACATTTGGACTAAATATATCGAACTTAGTATGTAAAATAGGAGGGTTAAGTCCATAGCTCTGCTTTTCCAAGACACAATGTGATAGCAAAAAAAGCAGCAGATAACCCAAAGCAATAGGATAACAAAGGATGTCCCACACCGGCTTGCAGAGTGCTCACTTTAGGAGGAAGGTGATCTCTCAGTGTTGTCACTCCCTGGGGTGATAGCTGGCAGGACACGAGGTCAAGCAGCGCCTCCAAAGTGCCTCACTTATAGCCAGTGGCACTGGGGAGGCTCCTGGGTCACCAGCTCTTAAATGCTTTGAGTCTTTGCCCAGTGTTTTGCCCATCCCTGTCCTGCACAGCTCCACAGCTCCCATCCCAGGGGAGGTGGGTACCACTGTGCAGGAGAAGCTATTATGGTAATTAGCAGTCTCATCGCTGACCTGTTCAGCTCAGCAGCCTGCTTCCAATATCTCTTCTATCTTATTTGTTGCCTTGGTGTCATTCAGGAATTGATTGTGCTCAGGGCATATCAGTGTTTTTATAATTGCTTCTGAGGATGCATTTTGTTAGCTTTCCAAATGGAAAATCTAAGCTGGATATTAGCCAAGACTGTGGGTAGGTGCTGTAGCCTTTAATGTTTAGGAAAAGCTAGCATGAACATTGCTGGCAAAGACATGGTGAATGGTAAAGAAACTCCTTACTATGTGCTCTTTTCCATCCAGAGGCATTGTTCCACCCACCAAAGGAAGGTAACTGATATCCTTTTGCTTGCAGGATCCTGTAGCACAGATGCGTCTGTGCTAAGCCAAGCACTCTGTATGCTCCCTGGGCCAGCCCATTCTGTCCCTGGAGCTCTGGATGGAGAGAATTGGTCCAAATCCCCAGGTTGAAACATTCGTCTGATTTTCCTTGGATCCTCTGTGCTGGCAGGACACATGCCCCTCTTCCCAGTGCCCTCCAAGCAGCTGTGAACTCCAAGAGAGTATATCTAAAACCATACCTGAGGCTCTGACGCCTCTGGTCTGTCTGGTTTGGTTGGCTTTGCAGCTGGAGAGCTACTAACACAACTTAAGATTGCATCCAGAAGGGGAGTGTTTCCTCTCTCCTTCCTGGGACTTTAGGTTTAAAACCATACAAATGTACACAGCTACATCTGTTTTCTATTCAGAATTTTAGCTGTGGCCACTTGTACTTCAAACTCGGTGTGGTTTGCAAAAAGCCCATTTTCCTTGCTGGATTTTTTTACAAGGTTCAGGAGCTTGAGCTTTGGCTTTGAGTATTTAGAACACCATTCCTATAGCTTTGGTTTCTGCTCAGTCAGCTCCAGATCCTGGAATATCTCACTGTTGATTTTGTTAAGCTTTGTTTTCTCTTTGTCTGTGCTTACTCCAGTGGCACCTCCAGTGGGTGCTCGGAGGTAGTGGGTCACAAGAGATGACACACACAGAGGAGGGTTTCAACCAAGCTCATCACAGCCGAGTCATCCCCTGTAGTTTTCTCCCATCTCTGCTGCCTAGAAAGGGAGGAACTGCTGCCCAGCCTTGGGGCTGTTGATATGCCATGGTGGTAGGTCACCCTCTGCTTGCTCCTCCCCTGCCATTCATGCACCATCCTCTCAGGGCAGTGGCATTGCTTCTTCACTGCTTTACTTTGACACGGGCATGTACAGCTTCTCTTACTGATCATACCTGCTTTACTTGGACTTGACCTCTTGGCCAAGGGTTTGCTGAACCCCCCTGTCTCCTTGCAGGGCCCCCATGTTGCCTGAAGATACATCTCCATGTGCTTCTCTAAGGCCATAGAACAAAAGCTTCAAAATTCAGGAAGTGTAAACATCATTAAGAAAACAAACCTGTTGGATCCCTGCCTCAGAGGTTTCAGTTCCTTGGATCTGGAGGAGCTGCAGGAGCAGCATACAGACCTTTCTAAGCAGGGCATCTCAATGGTAATTTTTGCTGACAGTCAGAAATCAGCCAAGTGAACCGTTCTAAAAGCCTTTCAGAACTGTTCATTTGCATCATCTGCTGCTTTTGTCAGATACACAGAAGAGTGTCTTGTCATGTCTTTTGTCTCATTTTTACAAGAGTTACGTTGTCTATTGAGATTATATTACAGGAGCAAACAGTTGTTCAGAGATTATCATTTGTATGATACAAGGAGAACGTTCAAGAACAGTAACAGGATGGTTGCTTCAGCTGAAACTGACATTAAATATATTTTTTTTCCTAATGTATAAGCTTAACAGTAACTGAAGCTGCATCCTGTGTTGACTGTGGTCTCCAGAGCGTGGATGGGCTCATGGAGGAGGATTTCTGGTGAGCAATTTGGTTTGCCCACATGAGGTGAGGGACCAGAGGCAGGTTTGGGTTTAGTGTGTTTAGAAGTCTCTGTGGAGCAGGTTTCGCTGTTCCGGTGTGTTGTTGGTTTAATGGACTGGTGATGTGGAGATGTTGTCCCCATGATGACAGGGGGGACAGGAGCCACATGCTTTGGAAGAAAGTTAGGAGTGTCCTGCTATGACCACAGCTCCCTTGAGAGGGGAACACAGGACAAGGGGGAATGGCCTTAACCTGCCAGAGGGGAGACTGAGATGAGCTCTTAGGCAGAAGCTCTTCCCTGTGAGGGTGCTGAGGCGCTGGCACAGGGTGCCCAGAGAAGCTGTGGCTGCCCCATCCCTGGCAGTGTTCAAGGCCAGGTTGGACACAGGGGCTTGGAACAAGCTGCTCTAGTGGAAGGTGTCCCTGCCCGTGGCAGGGGTTGGAACTGTGTGAGCTTTAAGGTCCCTTCCCACCCAAACCAGGCTGGGATTCAATGATTCTATGAACTGTATTTTCATTTTTTGTGAGGGACACAGAATCACTCCTCCCCTCTTCCCAGCATCTTTTTGAATGAAATAGAGAACCACCTACCTAAAAACGGGGAAGACATATGCCTGAGCTGCTTTGATTTCATTAGGACTGGGGAATGGTGTGGCAGTCTGCATGTTTAATGGATTTGCTTGGCTCTTTCTGTGACATGTGTAAAGGGGAAAAATGTGTTTATTGGCATCAAATTTAGAAGACCTGTAATGCTTAAGAGGGAGATATGTTCACTGCTTCTGAGAACGTGATATGAAATGGGGGATTGTTAGGTTTGCTGTCTTTGCAGAAGTTCTCAGTTTTACTGACCAGGCTTCCGCGATGTGGTTATAATCCAAGTCCTAAAAAACTGAATGCATAATAAAATACCTATGGCATGTCATCATTTTCAGTCATATTACTGTAACTGGTACATATATCTAAAGGCAATGATGGCTATGGAGAAGGAAGGAGGGTACAGAGAGAGCTGTAAATTTCTTTTAGGCATTGAAACATCTGAAGGAGGAACTATAATGGTAATATACAATAAACCTTTTTTTTTTATCTTCTCATAAAATTCTATCTCTTCCTTCTTCTCTAAAGTTGATCTGACTTCCACTATGCAGCTTTCAGATATAAATCGATGATTAACTAAACAACAGGTATTCATAAAACTCCTTGGTTTATAGCAGCATTTGAAGTAGTGCACAGTACATGCTTTTCAAGCAGATATACACACCTCAGGTACATTACTGAAAGTGTAGATAAATGAATAGTTACATCTGGTAGAGGTTGTGTTCAGTCAGTACTTACCCTGCTGGTGTAAATTCATGTGGGTTTATGGAGGAAGAGCAGCAGTACGGCTTTTATAGCTGCAGGAGACCTGGCCCAAGGCTGAAGATACCCAGGCATTGCATTGAGGGAATGATAATGCTTCTGCAGACTTTTTATGGCTTAAGCGCACATTTCAAGAAGTGCAAATGAGATTTTTTTTTTTTTCCTGGTTTTCCATATTTCAGTTCCAGTTAAGAGGAAGTCCTAGGGCATTTTGGGACTGCTTTCATTACTGGAAAGCTCGCTGTGAAGGAAAAAAGAGAACTCTTTTCTGAATGAGCAGTTTGTACTAGATTAGACTCATTGAAAGCATTTAGCTCTTGGCAAATGTGTATCATGTAAATAGAATAGACTGTAAAGAGTATCTGATAATGTCAGTGGAAGAGCATGAAAACCCCATTGTGCAAATGCTCTTGATAATCACCTACAAGAGTCTGTGGCTCTCAGAGGTAGACAGACATGCAGGTTTCTCTGTTAGAATTGCTTCAGAGGCATTTGGTACTTTAAATGTAGAAGCATTGTTGTGATTGACCCATGTTTGATGTAGTGTTGTAGATGCCCCACTGATTTCTCTGCCAATTGCCATCCTTTGCTTTATGAAACTCTTATCTTCTGCTTGGGGAGGTGGGGATTGGTGTTACAGTGTCTTGTCCTGGGCAGTTCCTGAAAACTTTGTCAGTTTGGCAGCAAAACCACAGAGATTTATCAGGAAAGGAGTGGAGAAGAAAAGAGGTCATTGCTCTGGCTGCCCACACCCTGGCTGCTCTGTAACTCTGGGACCTCAGAAATCGTTTTGAGTTGGAAATGGTTCAGAGGAGGGCAGTGAGGGTAATGGAGGGTACGAAAGGGCTCCTGCATGGGCAAGTGCTCAGTGGAGAGGGCATCTGGAGCCTGGATAGAGGAGGAGGATGTGGGAAAACTGCAAAATCAGAAGTGCCACAGGGCAAGCAAATGGAGAATTGTTTTTTCTTGGGTCATTCCGTTTGGACACGTACCAAAGGGAGCACAAACACCAAAGCAGATGCTTCTTCAGAGTATGTATGGACACTTGGCTGCTGCTGCAAGTTCACTTCTTCCAGAAATTCCTGGATTAAATAATGGATGAAAAATGCACTGAGGGCTGTTAAATTTAGAGACACTGCCCTGGCTCACCCACAGTGGGTGCCCCTGTCACCCACAGCTCTGCTCCAGGCGGGGATGAGCTCTGGGGCAAAAGCACTACGCATTTCTCCTCTTCACCAAGCACTGTCTGTTGGCCGCATCCAGTTCACTTCTCAAAAGCCTAGTCTCAAAAACGACTGAAGGAGAAGGGAGGACTCCTGAATGTTGCCTCTGCTCAGTTTTAGTCTCTTCTGCCCCACCTGTTTCCTTCTCTTCTTACTATGCATGCAAAAGAGGCTCACCTCGAACATGTCTGGTTGTGGCCATGTGATGCTGCTGGTGGTGATGCTGCAGCTGAAGGGCTTTTTGATGGAAGGATCTTCTCTTCCATCTCTTGGTGAAAAATCCAGGAGGGACATGTGTGTCCTTTATAATTAAAAAGAAAGAGTTGGGTATCGGGAGTGATTCATCCTGCTTAAGTTTAACTCCTGCCGTGGGAGTTTGGATAAATGCCTTAGGCAGGATGGACTACATTTGGGATTGCTGAGAGGAGAGGCATTTCCCGGTCCTTATTTCACCTCTATGTGGCCTCACTTCACAGCTCATGTGTGTTTATAGAGCAACTCTGGGAAAGCCATAAAGCACAGAAGATGCACACAAGTTTACAGCAAGTGATTTCCAAGTTGTTTCTGCAGCCTGCCGCCAGCTAAATCATAGTATGTACGGGAAGCACTCAGAAAGGATTTCTTCTGACAGAGCAAATCAGCTCAAAATCTCCTTGCAGGAGGAGGTTAAGCACAGCAGACCCAGATCTGTCAAAACTGCACTCATTTCATCATCAAGGCAGACAGTGTCTTCTCTTCTGCTGGTAGGAGGGTGGTATTTGTTAACCTTGTACCCCTTCCTTTCTCAATCCATGTCCTTTAATCACTTGTTAATCAGATTAGCATGCCTGACTTTATCCTCCTCATTGCTGCCGTACTTGCCAGCCCATCCTAGCCAGTTTAAAGTCAGCATTGGCAGATACTAGAGATTTTTCTATTTGATTTTTTTCCTGCTGTTGCTCCTCCTTTGACCCTTCCTTGTACATCACTAGTAGAGATGCTCAAAGATTCTATCTGTTTCCTTTTGCGCGGGTGCTGCATTTGGCACTCCAATTCTGCAGCGAGGGCTGATGCGTCAGCGCTTCCCTTTTAAACCACTTCAGGGAGTTTTAGATGGGCCATAAAATGTGTGCTAAACTGAAAGCTGATGTGCAGGAAGCAGGGACATGCACGCTGCCATTGATGAGTTGACACTGATGAAGCTGACAGAACAGACATCTCAAATGTGTTTTCTGGCATTGCTTTTATTGCCAAAAATAGGGGATTTTTTGCACATGAACAGTAGGTTAGAAAGAAGACACGCAGAATCAATGCATCAGTGGAGGTTAGGTGAGAAAAAAATCATTGCAGGAAGCACTTATACTCTCAAGAAGAGCAGCTTTGAGAAATTGTCCCCAGCTCAGAAAAGACGTTTCTCTTCTAAGAGTGATTGAAACATTGCTTTAAGATAAGAAAAAGGACAAGTGTTGAGGATGCTTTAAGTATAGTGCAACAGCTAATATCTAAGAGGCCCAGGGGCTGGGTCAAGGGGAGACAGGTCTCAGCGGCCTTAACGCCAGCAATACATGAAAAGTCTGAAGCTGGCAGACATGACACCATGGACCTGAACTATCAATGTGAAAATGTTCCTGCCTTCCAGCAAGCAACGTGACAGTCAAGCCGCTTATCTTAAATACTTGGTAGCAGGCTGTGTAAGAGCCAGGCCCCTCATACCTTAGAGAACTGATTGCTGCTGCTTCCTTGTTTATCATGTCAAATGTGACTTTTAACTTTATGATACTCAGCCAGTGCTGGAACATCACAGAGTCCCAGACTGGTTTCAGTTGGAAGGGACCTTAAAGTTCATCCAGTTCCAACCCCTGCCACAGGCAGGGACACCTTCCACTAGAGCAGCTTGCTCCAAGCCCCCGTGTCCAACCTGGCCTTGAACACTGCCAGGGATGGGGCAGCCACAGCTTCTCTGGGCACCCTGTGCCAGCGCCTCAGCACCCTCACAGGGAAGAACTTCTGCCTAAGAGCTCATCTCAGTCTCCCCTCAGTCTTCCCTCTGACAAGTTAAAGCTATTCCCCCTTTTTCTGTCCCTACAAGCCCTTGTCCAAAGCCCCTCTCCAGGTTTCTTGTAGCCCTTTATCCTGTGCCATACTGGTCGATGTCCTCTTTTGGGTAACTAGCTTTGACTGTGATCTAGCAGGGAGTTTTTTGGGATTGCCCTTGCAGGGCTCTGCACTGGCAGGACCTGCCTGTAGAAGTCTCATTCCCAGATGGTCATTATCTCCTTTTTCCTTTCTGTATGAGTTCTTTGAAAGGCAATGCTATTTAAAGGCGACAGATGTTCACTCCAAGCCTGTACAAATATAAAACATACTTCATGACGTCCTGCCTTGCCGTTCCTGCACATTGCATAGGAGCTGCTGTTTAACTTACTGTGGTGTCCTAGAAGTGGCATGATCATCTCTTAGAAGAAGTGAGCTAAAATTACTTCCTTATCAACAAGTGCAGAGCAGCAGGTAATAACTAAAGTTACTAGAAAATGCGCATTTTTCTGCTCTCATGCTTTTCAAACCGATCCATACCAAGTTCCCTGTGGGCAGAAAATGGCAACTCCTTGGTGGTAGCTAAGAGGAAATCTTAAAACACAAAATAAACTCACCTGGATTTATGAGGTTTGCAGTCATAAAAAGGCAATCTTTATTCAGGCTTTTTCCTGTTTCTTTTTGTTACCATCACAATAGGTGGAAATTTTCTGTTGAAATGGGTTGTGGTAATGGTCTTCTGCTGGTTGTGCTATAAATGTTTCCAGTAAATTGAGTTGCCTTGCTCTGATCTCAAGGCCTTTGGAAGATGTGTGATCCTGCCCACTCAGGATATGGGAAATAATCCCCTGGGCTGAGGATGATTTAAGAGAGTCTTTGAAAATGTATTTTCTGGGAGTGTTTCATCAGTTTTCTGTTTTGGTAATTGCTGCTGCTTTGAAGTAATGCTTGTGGATGCCATCTGAGTCAAAACCAGATACTTGGTACCTTTGAACCACATCCCATGGTTAAGGTGGGTGTCATTAAGAGGAGCACTATACTACTGGAATAATCTCCCCATGGAAGTGACGGTTTCTCCAGCATTGGACACTGTTAAGACTGGGCTGCACAGGGTGCTGGGACATGTAGTCCTAGGTCATGCTTTGTCTAGAAAGGTTGGACCAGCTGATCCTTGAGATCCCTTCCAACCTGGTACTCTATGATGATGATGATTCTATTTCAAACCAGTGCATATGAGCTGATACCTCTGATACAGGCTGATACCTCTGTGACCTGTGAATATCTGGGACCACTGAGTCTTACATGTCTGAGGGGGAAGCACAGCAAACCAGCAGCAGGAAGGGTGGCCGCAGCCTGGGGTTGAGTGTATATAATCTGGAGCAGTGCATTACTTAAACCTCTTGCTGCTGCGGACAAAGTGGCTCCTGGTGTTTTTCTGCCAACAGTCTGCTTAATTTCCAGGGAAGGCAGGTTTCTAATTGAGGAGCTGCTTGCTGTGTATTCACCCTGCGCTCTGATTTATGTGTGCTGCTATTGGAATACATATTCATGACATCTTTTGCATAAAGTAAAGCAAATTATTGTTGTGAAAATATATAGGGCAAGAATTCCTTCAATTTGTTACCTCCTGAAGTGTCTCTTGTGATTCGAATGAAATGCAAAGTGGAGGGATTGGGTTTGCATTAGGCTGGCAGGGAAGGAGGGAGAAATTCATTAGAGATGTCCTTTTGTGAGAGGGATGTGGAGGATTAATAAATGCTGACAGACCCTGTTGTTCACACTCGGATGCATCCCCAAATCACTCTCTATCAATGTGTGACATCAGTTAGATTATTATCAGTTATATTATAGTAACGATGAGGTTACTATAGTCATAGAATCATAGAATGATTTGGTTTGGAAGGGACCTTAAAGTTCATCCAGTTCCAACCCCTGCCACAGGCAGGGACACCTTCCACTAGAGCAGCTTGCTCCAAGCCCCTGTGTCCAACCTGGCCTTGAACACTGCCAGGGATGGGGCAGCCACAGCTGCTCTGGGCACCCTGTGCCAGCGCCTCAGCACCCTCACAGGGAAGAACTTCTTCCTTATATCTAACCTGAACTTCCCCTGTTTAAGTTTGAATCCATTAGCCCTTGTCCTATTGCTACAGTCCCTGATGAAGAATCCCTCTCCAGCATCCTTGTAGTCCCCTTCAGACACTGGAAGCTGCTCTGGGGTCTCCATGCAGCTTCTCTTACCCAGGCAGAACAGCCCCATTTTTTTCAGCCTGTCTCCATAGAGGAGGTGCTCCAGCCCCTGATCATCCTTGTGGCCTCCTCTGGACTTACTCCAACAGCTCCATGTCCTCCTTATGTTGAGGACACCAGAAGTGTGCACACAGTGCTGCAAGTGGGGTCTCATGAGAATGAAGCAGAGGGGCAGGCTCACCTCCCTCGACCTGCTGCTCATGCCCTGGGATTGCAGCTTAGCACATGGGGTTCTGGCCTCAAGCCGTATGGCCAGGTCATGGGGAGCTTCTCATCAACCAACACCCCCAAGTCCTTCTGAGCATTCACTTGGCTTAGGTATAGTGGGGGTTAACGTAGCTCCTAATATACCTGAAACCAGCTTTGCTGTTACCCACTGTCCATCAAAAACATCATCACTTCCTATATGTTTGTTGGAACATGTTGTAGTGTGTGTAAGGTGTGGGGCTTCAGGGCTCCTGCTGAAACCTGCAGCCTTTCCAGATGTTTCTATTAGTGTAAATAGTGTAAAAATTAGTGTAAATATTTGTTTCACTTACAAAATATCAAAGTCATTTGGCAATTCATAAGCAGAGAAGGTGGTTGGAATTGTCTGAACTGGATTAATTGTTCCATGTGAGTTGTTCGCCCAGCCCTGGACTGGTCACGGTGTTGATCAAGATGAGTTATGGGGATTTGGGTAGCTTCTGCTGCCTCCTGTGAGTAGCAGAGCCTTGTCCTCCATCAACTGCCAGATTGGGCAAAGCAGTGAGGGTGAGTGGTGTTCAGCAAGCGTGAGGCTGATTTCTGATTAAATGTGAGCTTTTCGCATACTATGTAGATGAGATTTACCATTAAATTAATGCACTGTGAGCTCTAAATAATTACTTGAAGATTAAAAAAAAAAGAGCTTGAAATGATGGATTACTTGCCAGCGTGCCGAGTGTTTCCTGAATGGAAGACAGGTTGCTGCTGCTTCTCTCCTGGAGGGAAAAGTACTTTGAAAAACACTGAGCCTGGGCCTGTCTTGTGCAAATTCAACCTCCTTTCCTTTCCTATTTGAATTATAAAAAGATTCTGTTTGTTTTATACAACCATTTGATTGGCTTTGAGAAGGAACATGATGTTATTTACCGTGCTTTAGTCTTGTACTTTAATCTGTTTTTTAGTAGCAGAGCAAATTAGCTGCTTTCTTCATCTCTAGTAAGAGTGCTCTGGTTGAGAGCCAGCTTAGCCTCAAAACAAAGGATGCTTTTAGTCACTGCATCTTCCCCAGCTCCCATCTTTAGTGGCTTGTTTTATTATTCTTCCTCTGATTTGAGATCAAAAGTGGATATGTTTAAAGCTATATATTTACAATATACGAGGCATTAAGCCCCTGAGAGCTAATGCAGTCTGGCTTTACTCAGTGTAGGGCACCGAGGGTTCCTCCCAGTCAAATGCTGTGCCGGACTAAGTGTGTTCAGATACATGTTAAATCTTTTCAAGTGGTAAATACTGCACAGGCAACCAGATGCAGCAAGTGATTATTAATACTGGGAATTAGCACACTAGGAAATTCGAAAACTAAAGAAAACTCCTCACCTTTTGGAGATTGTGGTGTAATGGAGCGTGTTATCCAGCTATTTAGACCGGATATTAGGAACAGTTTCTTCCCCAAAGGGTAGTCAGGCATTGGAACAGGCTGCTCAGGGAGTGGTGGAGTCACTGTCCTTGGAAGTGTTAAAAAAGTGTATAGAGGAGGCCCTTAGTGACATGGTTTAGTGGTGGTCTTGGCAGTGCTGGGAAATGGTTGGATTTGATATTAAAGGTCTTTTCCGACCTGCTTGATTCTATGGTTCTATCCTGCAAGCTTGGAAAGAGTGAAAAAGCCGCTTCTCCTTTGACAGGGAGGGGTATACAATTCTTAACACAACTGGGAAAGAGAATGCCAGAGGGTAATCATGATGATAGTAGCAGTAATAGTAGCATGAGTACTAAAGAGAGATGGTTTTTGAGGAACAGTGGTTCAGGAGGCATCAGAGTCCTCTTCTCCATGCAAAGCTCCATCACTGGTGTAACAGAGATGCCCATGGTCTCGGAAGTCAGGAAAAGCCTCATCGTTGGTAAGCAAATCCCTATGTCCCTGGAATTTGGAGTAGAAGTGGTAGTAGAGAGCTTTGGGGTGTTGCAGGTAACTGGGTTTGATGAAGCTTTCTAAGCAGATCCTGCCAGGAGGGATTTTGTGTCCTAGTAGCAGTGAAGTGCCCAGACAGCCGTTTTCTTCTGCCACTGGCCAACATTATCGCAAAAAAATAGTATTTCCTCACTGGAAAGCTGCTTATCAAAACTTTGCCCAGGCCTGATTATTTCCTAGTTCTTTGGAAAGGTTTTAAAGAAAGATCATGCTTATAAATTTACTTGCATTTTTTTCCCCTGCCTCCTTCACAGTGAAAACCTAAAACCACACAGAAAATGCCTATTTTTTCTCATTTTCAGTTGCAAATTGCTGGATTTCATATGTTTTCCCACTTGTCCTGTTTAAATATAGATTGTGCCACCTATAGGAAGGCATAATGATTTAAGGCTCAATAAAAAAAGAGAATACAAAGCTCCTTGTTTCTTTAGGTATTTCTGTCTTGCGTTGAATTCAGGAGGAAAACGCTGGAAGCACAGATTGGATCCCCATACCCAAAAGGATAGTCTGACCTTAGTAAAGCTTCTCAGAAGTCAGAATAAACACACTGTAAATTCTCACCCCCATTTTAGTTCCCATCCCTTGTATCAATTGTAACATTTGCATGGTAAAGCCAGATATAAAAGTCCTGAAATAAAACCAGATGCTGTGGGAATTATGTGAAATAGTTTCACTGGGGAGGGAGGACACTTGGAATATTATTTTCCAGGCTATGAAATGGAAACCATTTTTAGAAAATAAACTGGTTTTCCTAGTTATGAAGAAAAAAGGCAGGAGGCAGGGGCCTGTTTAGTGCAGGTTTTGAGTGTCTCATTGAATTGGCTGCAGAGTTCCTTGGAAGAAAACACTGAAACTTTCTCCATGTGGAAATGTTTTCCTTGGTTTCACACAGCTTCCTGAGTGATGGAAAACTGTGCTGATAATAGATGACTTGCCTCAAAAGAAAATGCACTGCAGAATTCTTATAGTGCTTTGAACTCTGTTTTGTTTGAATGTCGAGTGGTAGCTCTGGGAACACTGGAGTTTCCCAGTGGTCCTTCCCTGTTTCACACCACCAACAGAGCTGGGAGACAGATCCATCTGTCTCTGTGGGCCAGACCCCTTCCTTTCCAAGGATCAAATAGTTTTCAGCAGCTCAAAGTCTAATGAAATATTCTCTTTCTGTGTAACAGCCCTAAAACACCCACATGGGTATGGATTATTTTGATCCATATAAATCCAAAAGTATCTAAGCTAAGGGTAGGGAATTATTGTTGTGGACCAGGGTCTGAGGTCTTCAGCACTGGTGTCAACTTGCTTCTGGAGGTACCAGGGCAAGGGGGAGATTGAGCTTGGGTTGATGGAGGCAAAGTCTCTTGAATACTTACTACAAGCATCTCTTAAGCATGAAGGTGTGCAAACACTGAATGTTCTCTTTCCATAGAATCACAGAGTGGTTTGGGTTGGAAGGGATCTTAAAGCTCATCCAGTTCCAACCCCTTGCCACGAACAGGGACACCTTCCACTAGAGCAGGTTGCTTAAAGCCTGGCCTCAATAAAAGAAGCCACGAATGTAAAGTTGGGATATCCTCTTCAGCTTTGGAGGGACTGCCTTCTAAATCAGCCAGTCCACTGTACCCAAATTCCAGACAAAACCTGGGCCTTGGAAAAATGCTTCTCTGTAAAAATACTCTTGCAGAAATAGCTTTCCTGAAACTTCATATATGTAAAGTCCCAACTTGGCACTGTGCTAATAGCTAGAAGTAGTTATTAGAATTAATTAAAACATAATACATGATCTGGGAAATGAAACTCAATTTCACATTCAGTCTTTAGCCTGGTTATTTTGTTGTGTACGTGGTGACAAGTGTTGAAAATGCAGGTGAATATGATGCAAATTAAAGGGAGGATGAAGGATTTTCTAATTCTATCTGGAAAAACACATAAAGGCCTGCAGCAGGTCAGCTGGTGCAGTGACTGACGACTTCCCAACCCCTGTGGTTGAGCTTTCGGGGCACTTGAACAGCTGCCTACTCAATCAGGGAAAATAAGGGAGTATTAGGCATTCCAGGCATCTTGCCCAGCAAAAACAAAAGGTGTAATTAACTGCCTGGTAATGCCAAGGTTTTCCAAGTTAGTTTTCCTTTAAATCTTTCATTGAAACAATTTTTTTCTTTCTTTCCTCATGTAAAATAATCCACGCAAAGAGCCGAGAGGTTTGTGCAGTGCAGTTATTCCTTCTTATCTTTATGAAGTTTAAAATAGGACAGAAAAATATTGAGTGCTTACGCTGAACTTGCTAACAGTGTTTATTTGTTACTATACAGCAGGCAAGAAGTAAGCTTTCTGGCTCTTTCTATTACAATTTCTATTACATGAAGATGCTGTGAGGGCTGGAGCAGCTCAGCTCTGGAGCCAGGCTGAGAGAGCTGGTCTGGGTCAGCCTGGAGAAGAGAAGGCTCCTGAAGGGGAGACCTTAGAACAGCTCCAGTGCCTAAAGGGGCTGCAAGAATCCTGGTGAGGGGCCTTGAAAAATGGCCTGTAAGGACAGGCCAAGGGGAATGGCTTTAACCTGCCAGAGGGGAGACTGAGATGAGCTCTTAGGCAGAAGCTCTTCCCTGTGAGGGTGCTGAGGCGCTGGCACAGGGTGCCCAGAGAAGCTGTGGCTGCCCCATCCCTGGCAGCGTTCAAGGCCAGGTTGGACATAGTCTTGGGCGACATGATCTAGTGTGAGGTCTAAAGGGGTTGAAACTAGATGATCTTAAGGTCCTTTCTAACCCAAACCATTTATAATTCTATGATTCTATGTTTGCATCTGCCAAGGACTAAGTGGTTCCTGGGGTGGTTGGATGAGACAGTTGTTGTCTGGTATTTGCTGGAAATATCTATTTCAAGATCATTATTTTAATACTTTCATAAGTTTGATTGAAAATCCAGGCAGAAACAGGTTTTATGCATTTAAAGTATGAGCCGGAAAAACTGTGGCTGCTTCAGAATTTAGTTTCAAATTTAATTGCGTTTAATGGATTTATATTTGTGACTTGTCATGAAAGTCATAGCAGCCAACTTTTGAAACAAATAGTGCAGTATTGTGTTACAGACCAGTTGTTCTTGTATTTTACTCTTTGGTTTTCTCTTATTCTAAGATATGGGAGTGCTCCTGTGCATTATATTGAGCAGGATACCTTCATGTCCAGAGCAGACTCTCTCTTGTGTTATTTTTCAACAAACCATTTTAAAAGTGAAGATAATCTTTTTTTTCTGCTGTCAAAATCCCAATGGGGAAATTAAATTTTGACTGTTTGATTTTCTGAAGTTTGTCAGGAACATGTTTGTTGTTGCTTTGCCTCTGAATTCAAACAATTTAAAGTGTTAAGGGGTTTGGTATTGCCAGAAGCTGCATGTTCCGTGGAGCATAACGGCCGTGTGATGGAGTTCATCTCTGGGCTGGTTGGGGTGGTCAGTTATCAGCAGATACTGAAATGAGGAAGGAGGGGCTCACCAAACATTCAGGGTTTTTGGAAGCACTGAATAAAATTAGTTTTATGATCTGAGTTAAATCTCTAATCAAGATTCCACATTAATAAAAAGCCATTGCACGTCTGAAAGGACACTTTGATACTCGGTCGCAGCTCTGGTGGTGTCTCATAAGTGAAGCAGTAATAATGAATGTCTCTTGCTTTACCTTTTTTGTTAATATCACAGTAGGTAAGTTTTAAGTACAGGTTTTTGAAAGAGGAGAGAAGTGATGAGAAAGGAAAGGGAAATGAAAAGTAAAGGGATTGTCATGGTAGCAGCAGCTGTGAGGACCACAGACCTGTCGCTTTCATCAGTAATGTGTTTCCAAAGGCTGCATTGAAGTCAGAATGATTTGAGAAAGGCCTACTTGAAAAACACAACAATAAAGAGAATTTAAATAGCTGAAGAGCGATTTTTTTTTTTTTTTTTTTTTTTCCTAAAAAGCAAGGAAACAAATTCAAGATGTAGCCCATCACAAGGAAGAGTATTTGTCTTCAAGGTTGTTCAGATAATCCCATTCCCTCTCAGCAGTTGTGTAACCTCCCATCACTCTGCTTCCCTGCAGCCTTTTCATTTCTTTCTCTTGTCACTTTGAAGTTTTCCCTGCTTTCAATACCAGTTTCAGCATTCCCTGCTTCTAACGCTTACTCGGGCTGCTTTGGACAAAGGTGGTAGATTGACAGTGGCCTTTATCTGAAAGCGAAGTATGAATTTCAGTCAATAGAGAATGAGGGTTGCTCTCAGATTTCATTTTGTTTTTTTCACCCTAGTTAATTGTGGGCAGAAATTGATGTGCTTGTCTGGGCAGAGTGGTACGAGAGCCTGCCTTTCAGCTCCTTAATTGAATTCCTGTATGCAAGGAACCTTTTGGGCTGCTGTGAATGCAAAGCCTGATTGTATCACGCGTGAAGGATTGAGCATCCCTGGACCAGTTGTGCTCAGGGTCTGCTTGTGACAGCCCCAGTCCTGCCCAGCACTCATGCTCTTGGCAGCCACAGCTGGAGTTACAGCTGTAATACGTGATTATATATTGGAGCTTAAAATTGGTGTAAAAATCAGGACTGCTTTAGGAGAGAGAAGTTAGTTACCGTTAGTAACTGAAATAAGGAAGAAATAAATACTATTCATTTCTTTGAAGATGGCTGATTCCATGGACCATGCCTTGCACCAGCTCAAAATGTTGAAATTTGGGAGTGTGAAGCCGGAAATGCTGAACTGTTATGGTTTATTGTGTCTGTTTTCCCCCTGTTCACAGCTGTAATATGTTCAGAGGGTAAATTGACACTACAGCCTTTTCTCCTTCCTGATACTATTTGGTTCAGTTTAACATCCCAGACAGGTTCAGGGACATTGTGAATTTTACCATGTCTGTTGTAAAGCTGGGCTCAAAGCTGTAAAATGACCTTTCTGCAAACTGAATGTTGTCAGTTTGAGCCTCCAGATCAGAAAACAGCTCCATTTCCATGTCCTTTGCAAGCCTTGTGCAGGGAATTTGCCTGTCTGGCTGTTGTTCTTTACAGTCCCAGGGTGTGAGCAGGCACACATTCTCCTGCAGCACAGAGAGTGGCTATAAATAGAGAGGAAGATTTTATTTCACCTATTTCCAGTGCATTGGGAAGGTCAGTCTCATAAACTCATGGAATGGTTTGGGTTGGTTCAGTCTCCAGCTGTTTCAGGCTCCTTCTGCAATTCTGAGTAACTCTTTTGTACTTTGCTTCCCCACCATTAAAATGGGAATAAGAAACTTTTTACTGTGCCTGTATATGCAGTGTGTGAGCAGCAGAGAAGATATTTGGACACAGAGCTCAGCAAATCCAGCTGCCAATTAATTGCCACTAATTCAAAGAATCAAAAGCACATGTTACCCTGAACTGCCCAGCTCCCCACCGCGCTATCAGATGATGCTCTGCAAGGTTATCGTAACACCCTGTAATTGTTATGGGTTGTTAGCATTACAGATGCTGTAAGTGTAGAGGATCCAGTGAGCTTCCCACCTGGTGATCCTGGCTGAAGGTCCCTGTGGGTGTTGGTTGCACTTTTGCCAAGCTAAACCCTGCTCCTGTCTGCCAAGCTCTTAATTCTCCTTTTGTTCCTCTGCAAACCAGACTGCCTGAAAAATACCTTCACTTCAGTGGCACCTGCAACAGCAAAGGACCATTGAGAGCATGTTCATGGGACCTCAGGACTGTGTGGGGTGATCAGTGCCATGCATGTTAGTGTTACTGCTGTCTAGATAATAAACTCACAGTGTGTTTGTAAGATAAATGAGCAGCACATATTTCATGAGAACCTTGGATATATTTTCACAAGGCTAAGCTTTCCAGGTGGGTTGAGAATGATGGGGCTTGGAGCAGGCTGGTCTAATGGAAGTTGTCCCTGCCCATGGCAGAGGGTTGGAACTGGATGAGCTCTAAGGTACTTTCCAACCCAAACTGTTCTGTGATTGTATGATATTTTCAAGTCCTCAGTCATAGCCAGCACTGCACATGGGCCATCACACCACTGGCTGTGTAGCCAGTGCTGCTGTGTGTGCAGCATGCTAAGGGTATTTTGACCTGTGATCTTTTTTAGAATATTCTTACTGCTACATGACTGATATTAAAGGGAGTAAGACAAAATAAGCTTAAGCTGTTGCTCAAGAGCCTGTGCTCTTGAAGAAGAAGCAAGAAAAAACAGGATGATTAGATTTTTTTATTGACTCAATTTGCAGTGTTCATGTACTGGGGTCAATATGCACAGGAGCTCTGGGAGCCTGTTTGCTGAGCTAGGCAGCATCACACTGCTTAATCAGGGGCTTCCTATTAATATATGCAATAACTCATCATGGACTAATTAAGCAGCTCAATTTGTAAAAGAGGCATCAGGGAATTGGATACAGGGCATTTGTTTGAGGAATATGATGCAGTGTTTTGTTTTGGGCAGCCAGCTGTTGTGAATCCTGCTGTCCCCTTGACACTGGCAGCAAATCTAGCGAGTCTTGGCAGCATGGATTGCACTGCCAGCACGTTTAAGATACAAGGAACTTTTAAGTAACCTGGAGTATCTTTGAGAGCAAGAGGAAATGCTTATTTCCAAGGTGACATGGTACCTTCTGGTCTAGAAGCTGCCAGCTCCGAGTGCTGAAATTGCCCATGCCAATCATGCTGCTGGCGTTGATAAATAATGTGTCTGTCTCCGGTGTGAACAGCTTGTCTCTTAAGCAGCCTTAGTAATCCTGCAACTTTGTCAGAGTGAGCTGAGCTGGGTTTTTGTGGCTTCAGATGGATCTTGAAGCGGCTGAGATGTCATGATTCAATGTGTTTTTTTCATATCAAAACTCAAAGTAGAAGCCCGTGGAGGATATGAAATTGCCAACAGTTCACAGGAGTTTGGTTGGTTTATCAGAAATGCCCTTCCAATTGCTTTAGTCTGTTCATGTGGTGGTGTTCAGGGGTGAAATGGCAGGGAAGAGCCCAGTGTGGGACCAGCCATGAGGAAGGGAAAGATGGAAATGGAGCAGAGACTAACGGAGGGACAAGCACCACACCGATGCTTACAGGAGAGGCTCTCGGTAACTGCTAAAGCTAATTATGGCAGTTATTTTTGGCTCAAACAGATACTAGCAAATACCTTACAGCTTTCCTGATACCTGGAGCACTGCTGAGAAACCACAGCCCTAATGGTGTGTTTGTTTATGCAAATTCTCCTGGTTCCTTCTGTCAAAGCAGCAAGCCTGGTTGATGTGTCTGCTGTGTAGTCTCTCACATGCGTTCCGTGGGTGTCCTATGGAAATCACATCTTGTTTACTTGCTTTAATAGACAATTAAGATGAAGTGTGGCCATAAAATGGATAAAAAAGTTAGCAAGTAAGAAAGTAAAATTCTCCTTATGAGGGGAGACATCTGGAATGAGTGGCAGTTGGAAGTATACCTGTGCTGCCTATGGAAAATATTTTGACAGTTCAAACCAAAAGCAGACTTTGGAGTTGGGGCTTTTTTTTACTACACTGATTTTTTTGCTAAAGAACCAAAGTGTGAAACATGGCTTTGATGGTTTAATGGAATACAGAGCTCAATAATATGTCTCAAGTTTGGATAAATTGCTTCAAGCATTTTTACGCTTACGAAAAACAAAGCCAGAATCATCCCTCTGTGATGTCTTATCTATACTATTTTATCGGTGTGGTATCTAAGTGTAGGTTTGGTAGAGCTCGCTGAGTTCTCAGCTCAGAGGTGAGATGGAAGAAGACTGGAACATACTCTTCAGATACTTTATATGGGCCTTTCTCTGAAAAAAAAGAATGAAAATTAAAGAGAGGTCTGGGTGGATGGGTTGATTTTCAAGGATCATCTACCCATGGTTCATTGCAACATGCAGGAAGTCAAGCAAAGGTGGCAGGAGACATTTATAGGTGAACAAGGAGGATTATATATTGTCATAAGATGAGTAGATATTTTTTCAGTGCTGGGCTTTCTGAGGGCAAACACATGGAATTAGCGAGACCCCGTTTAGCGGATGGTGTCCCTCGCCGTGGCATGGGGTTGGAACTGGATGAGCTGGAAGGTTCCTTCCAACACAAACCATTCTGTGACTCTATGAATTGCAGAGGGGTTCAGCACAGTCCTTGCCTGTGTCTCACCCGTGGTGCATCCCTCCTCAGCAGCAACTTCCCTGTCCACTGAAGGCACCCTGGAAAGGACAGACAGGCAGAAAACACTGGCCAGCTCAGCTGGATTGAGTTGTGACAGTGAAGACTTCAGATCAGCATGGCAGTGCACTGCAGATGAGTGGTTATGTAGCTCTGGGATTTAATCTTCAAATCCCTTCACTTGCTGTAGCTCCTGCTAATTCTGTCCTGTGTGATTTCCAGTGAGAAGCCCCATTAGCTCAGGCTGTGTACAGCTCCCGCATAAAATGGAACAACAGACATCAATCTTTTCCCTTTCATCTCTGTTCCTGTGTTGCTTCTGAGCAAAAGCTTTGTAGGTTGTGGCCCTTTTTAGCATGCCAAGCATTTCCCCCATCTCTTTATCTTCTTTTTTTTCCCTTTTATGTCCTTATCCTTCTTCTTGAGACAGCCTCATCTGCAACAGCCACTGTGCTGCAGACACAGAACAGCTAGGCTGAGGTTTAAGGAAATGGTTATGTGAAGATGAAGCGAAGACGGCAAGCAGCCGGCTCTGGTTTTATCAGCTCTTCTTGTTCCTTGTTAATTACTATCAGAGAGAAAAAGGGGGTTTATGTTTCCAGTGATGGGGAACGGATAACTTGTTCAATCTTTACAATCTCTCGTTCCCATCTCATGACTCACACTGGAAAGGAAAAAGAAATTGTCTAAAAGATGATACAAGATAGCCGCCAAACAGCTTCTTTCTTTGAGCCAACTTTCTCCCCCACCCCATTCCCAGGATAGAACGAAGCCAAAGATGCAAGTTGTCACGCCAGCCCTGAGCACTGCATTCCATAAGCTGTGGGTGTGGGTCGTATGTCCTCCAAGATGATTTCTTCCTGGTTCTTTTTGACTGTAGAGCAGCCCCGTTGGTCCCTGATAGTGCACCGATGCTTTGCCAGGGAAGGGACAGGAGGTGCCTGGCAGCAGCGTGGTTTTGCCCCATGCTGCCTCTTGCAGTGATAGGTATTAATTTTGGCGGTTTACTGCAGTCCTGTGTCCAGCTCTGGGGCCTCCAACACAAGAGGGACGTGGAGCTGCTGGAGTAAGTCCAGAGGAGGCCACATTGATGCTGCGAGGGCTGGAGCAGCTCTGCTCTGGAGCCAGGCTGAGAGAGCTGGGCTGGGTCAGCCTGGAGAAGAGAAGGCTCCTGAAGGGGAGACCTTAGAGCAGCTCCAGTGCCTAAAGGGGCTGCAGAAAACCTGGAGAGGGGCTTTGGACAAGGGCCTGTAGGGACAGGCCAAGGGGAATGGCTTTAACCTGCCAGAGGGGAGACTGAGATGAGCTCTTAGGCAGAAGCTCTTCCCTGTGAGGGTGCTGAGGCGCTGGCACAGGGTGCCCAGAGAAGCTGTGGCTGCCCCATCCCTGGCAGTGTTCAAGGCCAGGTTGGACACAGGGGCTTGGAGCAACCTGCTCCAGTGGAAGGTGTCCCTGCGTGTGGCAGGGGGCTGGAACTGGGTGAGCTTTAAGGACCCTTGAAACCCAAACCAATCAGTGATTCTGTGAGTCAGACCTGAATCCTCTGTGGCTGTCCCAGGGTGTGAGCAGAGCGGTGTGCCAGCAGTCGGTGCTTTGGGCATGTGTTGAGTGGGTTGTGCTCCTGCAGACTGTTTCTGCAGCCAGGTGCAGAAAGCATTTGCTCCCCTTTTTCCTCTGCTTTGGAGTTATCCCATTGAAAGGATACTTGGACACTCACTGCACGTCTTTTCTCCTCCTTTCCAGCTGCGGTAAAAATTCCTGCTGGAAGGAGCTAAGGAATTTTTTCCCCCTCGTGTAGCCATTTGCACTTCACTTTTTATATGAAGGAGAAATAATGATTTACAGATGGCAGCGGAAGAACCCTCTAAGAATGTGCTTTTCATTTTGGATGTCTTTATATTCCATGGTTTGAAGCCAGTGGATTTGAGAGTTGGAGTGAAATCACATGAGGCCGAGCACAGGCTGCCGGAGACAGTCTGCCCAGCTCCAGATTTTTAATTCCTTCTTCTCTTTGGTGGGCTCTTGTCAGAGAAGAGTCTCAGTAAGAGCCCAGCCTGCCCCTGAATTTGCTCTTCAGTGGTCTGGTGCGGAAAGGAAACCACCCAGTAACATGAATGATGGATTAATCCTTTAAAACTTGGGGTTCATTATCCTGTTCTTATAATCCTCCAATTATCCCAGTTCCCACCGTTTCTTGCAGTCTTGCTGTGAGTCACCACTTCAGTTTTCAAAGGTATTTTCTTGCAGCGTTAGCCTTCATGTTTCCTGCTGCTTTTAGATTTGATTTTACCTTATTGCATAGATGAGCTCAGAAACCTGTAATCGTTTGGCCAGCAGTGACCATGACAGTGTGAATCTCAAAGTGACTGTATTTGTGCAGTGCTTGAGTTTGTTCCTGTTGTAGTTACTGTAGGTATAACAACGTACACAGCAGCCCTCGGGTTGCATGTGCTGAACTGCATTTGCACCTCAATTCCTGGGTCTTACAGTAAGCAAAAGTCTTTTGCACAGCATAGCAACAGTGCAAGTGGGATTTGCAGCACTGAAATGGAGTTGGGTCGAAATTACTTAGTCCTGATAAGCCTAACTCTAGCACTGGGAGCTGGGTACTTCTGTGGATGCAATTCCTGCGTCAGCCCTGCAAAGGTGAAAGCCTTTATTTTTTATACTAATCTCTTTATTCTGCTTAATAAGGACCTTAAGAGCTTCTCTCTGGTGACTGTTTAAGACCCGTTTCAATATCTGGTGATGTTTGTAAGAATTTTAATAGATTTTGATGGGTTTTGCCTTGGGGCTGAAACACGCTGCTCCAACCAGACACACGTAAAAGCGCACTGGTCTCTGGAGAGCCAAAAGCATGCGGATGCCAACCCAGACCAAAGCTCTTCCTAAATAATCCCATGTGTGGATGAGCTGTATCCATCCTGCCTATCCTGAAACGTCTTTCTTTGTCTGGCCTCACATCTGGGCTATCTCTACAGCCCAGATGGAGACAAGTGCCTTTTGAGGGTTGGTTCGTCTCACCCTGATGTTGATGGGTGAAGCTTTTTGTGGAGGTGCCTCTCTTTCTGCATGGTTTTGGGAAAATGAAAGTAGGTGATGACCTTGCTGTTAAAAGCATGGGAGGGAATTGATGCTCCCAGCTAACACCTTTTTTTCCTGCTTTATCTTAATGCAAACCCAAATGTAGGATGAAAGACTGGAGCTAACTAAGGAGTAAGCATAGCATAGACTGGCCTTGCACTGCCAATGGTGGGACACCATGTGCAAGTAGGCTGCTTGGCTCCATGACTGCTTGAGACTTTGCATGGCTGTAACTGCCGGGTTAAAGCTCCTGCTTTATGTTGTTAATTCAAATCCAGCACTAGAGTAAAGCTGTCCTGACTGTCCTGGCCCTTGCTGCAGCTGTGATTGAGTGGGATGTGCCTTTGCTTCACAGCTGCAGCACTTTACAGCTCATGTATGGAAGTTGCTTGTCCATAAGTCCTGTGCTAACTCAGGCAGGCGACGATGTCAGCTTCAGCCATCCCCTCCCACTGCTGCCGGATCTCCACTGCATCTGCATCTTCCAGCTTGGAAAGATGAACAGTGTTACTCTTGCTGATGCCAAGAAAACAGTCGGGGTGGGGGGAGCTATGAACTCGTTATGAAAGTATTTGACTCAACCAAAGCTTTTCAATAGTTTTTTTTTCTGGAGCAGAAGGGGAAAAGCAGAAAATGAGTGGTTTTCAACTTACTTTTCCTTTTTGGTGTGTGAAAACTTGGGGGTTTGGTTTTCATGTAGAAAAAGCAAAAAGGGAAACATTACCAGTGTGAAAATGAAATACAACAATAGGTCCTGGTCAAAGCAAAGCACTCGGAAGAAAAACAGCAACACAATACCATTGTCCTAAGTAATTGTTGTTGCCTTTTGCAAGGAGTTAAATACCACTTAATTGTTGATCTTCAGATAATGTGGGGTGCAGCCCCTGACAACACATAAATTAATTGCTACTTTTAAACCATACATTTGCTTAACAGCCGCTATTAGTTCCTTTTAAGAGATTTTAGAGATCTGGGACTAAAACCAAGTCCCTCTTGCCATGATCACAAGATGCTGTTGGCAGCATCAAGGCTTTGGCTGTGCTTTATGCAGCATGTATGTGACCCAGTGATACATGATCTTAACACAGATGAAATGAAATCCTGTCTCTCTCATACATGTATGAAGGGTAAGAGAAATAAGCAGCAGCTGGTGTTAGACTGGCTTGTCACCAGTGCTGCTGCCTTAGGGGTTAGTTGCTGATATGGGTTTGGTGAGGAACATCCACAATTAAATGTTCTATGGCAATGTGGTTTAGTGGAAGGTGCCCTGCCTGTGGCAGGGGGCTGGAACTGGATGAGCTTTCAGGTCCCTTCCAACCCAAACCATTCTGAGATTCTGTGATTCTCACAGTGGTCTTAATAAATCCCAGTGCTCCCAGTGCAGCTGCAGCTCAAACCTGAGAAGTTCCACGAGAGCAGGGTCTGTGTTTCTGTTCTGCTCTGGTGCTATTACCTAGGAGAATGAAAAGGAATTTCCAGATTGCACTGTTTGGCATGGGAGTGGAGTTCCTGGTACCTGGCAAGCTCATCCCAACTAGGCTATGGCTACTCAACATCATTTCTGCTGGGGGCTTCTGTGCCTGCCCCTTTCATGCCGAAGCCAGGCTGCGCTTGGACTCCTGGCCTCCACAAAGCTTGGGGCCAGGCTGGGTTTTAGACAGTAGATCACCCCTAATGCCTTTGGCAAGTTTTTGTTACAGCAAAGAGGGTGTTGGAGAACTAGAGAGCATTGGTCTCTGGGAAAGCTGAGTCATGTCTCCCTGGTGAAGGCATCCATCTCAAAAGTAATTATACCGAGATAGAAACAGCCAGTGACAAGCTCTGTACCAGCAGTTTGAGTTCAGTCTCATTTCATGCCGCAGAAGGATGAGTAATTCTAAATAGCTCTAAAGACATTTAAAAGCACCCAAACCATGACAGACAGAATACAGCAAATGAGAACAAGTTATTATATGCTTTGTGAGCACACACAAAGCCCTGTGATCGCTGGTACACTGATACACACGTTATCAGTGTGTGTGTGCGCATCTGTATCGTGATTCTCTGGTGAGGGGAAGGTTTGGTGACACCAAGACCGATCCTTTCTTTCCCCAGTTGTGCTGATGGTTTAGGCAGCCTTGTCAACTCTGAACTGGGTCAGGTAGTGATGAAAATAGATGTGCAGCTGGTCTGTTGTGGTGCTTTCAGCAGGAAACTGCTTATTCAAAAATACCGGGGAAACATTTGATGATGGTTCAGCCTGGGAAAGAGAAGGCTCCTTAAGGGGAAACCTTAGAGCAGCTCCAGTGCCTAAAGGGGCTACAGGAAACCTGGAGAGGGGCTGTGGGCAAGGGATGTAGGGACAGGACAAGTGGAAATGGCTTTAACCTGGCAGAGATTGAGATTGAGATTGAGATGAGATCTTAGGCAGAAGTTCTTTCCTGTGAGGATGGTGAGGCCCTAACAGTGTGGGATTCTGTTATTGTGTGATGCACGTAGAATCTTGCTCTCTAGCCTCAGACAGAAACCTAAAAATACATAGAAATACCAAGGAGGCAGGAGGAGAACCTCAACCTTTCCCTGTGCGGGCTCTCCACAGCAATAAGGAAGATGTGAGCATTCATGCAGGATTATGTTCTGCCTCTGGCATGACGTGCATAACTGTGCTTAACGGTGTGCTAGAGCTCGCTCATTTGCAGGAAAGATCAATGAGCGGCTTCTGGTTAAACTAGTGAAACAGAGCTGAGAGGAACAGTTCAGACCCGGAGCCTCCGAGGAGCAGATCCTTGTGCACCTGAATGCATCTTTTTAATTAAAAAAAAAAAAAAAAGTTTGACCAGTATATCCTGCTTGAAATCTCAGCCCTCGTAGGCAATGATGGCATTGGCACCTCACAAGCAAACCGCCGCTGAGTGCGGCATGTGGGACCGTGCTTAAGGCTGATTTAAAGCCTGTTGAAGTGGATGGAAGCATTTCCATTTTCCTTTAGGGACTTAGCTCACACATTGCAAGTGTAATTTGAAGTGGAGCCAGAATGTGGCCCAGGCTTCATTTTAGATGGAATGTGGTTGAGGGTTTTTCATTGCCTTAAGGTGTGCAGCGACTTTAAGGCTGCCCAAGTGACTTACAAGTAAAAGACAATAAATATTATATGATGCTGGTATGACTTGCAAAACCATGAATAGTGTTGGAGCAGCCCTTCTGGGGTCCCCAATACAAGAGGGACATGGAGCTGTTGGAACGAGTCCAGAGGAGGCCATGGAGATGCCACAAAGGCTGGAGCAGCTCTGCTCTGGAGCCAGGCTGAGAGAGCTGGGCTTTTTCAGCCTGGAGAAGACTCCTTAAGGGGAGACCTTAGAGCAGCTACAGTGCCTAAAGGGGCTGCAGGAAACCTGGAAAGGGGCTTTGGACAAGGGCCTGTAGGGACAGGCCAAGGGGAATGGCTTTAACCTGCCAGAGGGGAGACTGAGATGAGCTCTTAGGCAGAAGCTCTTCCCTGTGAGGGTGCTGAGGCGCTGGCACAGGGTGCCCAGAGAAGCTGTGGCTGCCCCATCCCTGGCAGTGTTCAAGGCCAGGTTGGACACAGGGGCTTGGAGCAAGCTGCTCTAGTGGAAGGTGTCCCTGTGTGTGGCAGGGGGTTGGAACTGCGTGAGCTGTAAGGTCCCTTCCAACCTAAATCAGTCTGGGATTTGATGATTCTCCTGCATGACCTTCCTGAAGCAGAGGGAAGCATAAAAGGCAGCCTCTGAGGCTGTAGCAATGGGCATTTTTTCCAGCAGTTGGTTCATAAAAATTTGGTGATGGGAATCTGGGAGCAATCAAGGTGGGATCTTCTGATTTTCTGCTTTGTTTCCATCTCTTGTGGTTTTGTGTGTTTACAGGGAATTGCTATATTTGTCCTTTTCAACTCATCCCAAACCCAGGAATGCTGCTGAATTAGGCACTAATAACAATTGTTGCTGGAATCTAAACAAGTGAATGAGAAGTGAGTCACGATGCTGTCATGACCTGAAGATACAGCGCTGCTCATTGTCTCTTCTGCCTTGTTCACTTGCTGCACTGTGGTTTCTAAAACCCATTATTTCCGTTTGGGTTTTGAAATGCATTTCAGAAAAACCTGAAAAGTTTCCAAAACTGAAGTTAAAAAATGCTTTAGCTGATGAGAATGTTTTGTCTCACTGAATCTGAAATTTTGCTCCATTCACAGCTTTCATTTTTATTGTAGTTTATTATAAATGATAAACTTAATGCAAAACCAGAAATACAGGCGCTCTCCATTCTGATGAGCTCTAAATGAGGCTTGATCCATTCTCTTGAAATGCTACATTTCCTTTTTGATGGAATTTCATGGAACTCACCATATTCCATATCTTCCAAGACAAAAGTTTTTAAGATGCTTTTGGCTCGTCTCCAGTTTTAGGCATGGCCAGACCTTTATCTGCTGAATTCTCAGCAAATACCTGTAAGGTAGAAGTGTGAGGACAGAGCTGGGCACTTTGCATCCCTGTCCTTTGTCGAGTGGAGTCTCCCAGAGGAAAATACAGTTCATGCCTGCCATGGATCTGCGCTTGAAAACGTGTCCTATGCTCCTGCGGTGGGTTTTGTAACCTCTGTCACGCATTTGAAAGGAATAAACTAGAAGTAACTGCTTCAGCAGAAAGGTTATTAGTGCTGGTGTGCCCTTGAATGGCAGGGCTTGTGTTTGGGAGCCAAAAGCTGAAATGAGGCATTTTCCATTTTATGATTTTATCTGTGGAGAAGTCCTTTTAATCTCAATTTAATGAAAGCCAGCTCAAGATGTGTAAGTGAGTCTGAGTGCTTAGAAGAGGCAAGAAGCTTGAAGTGGGCTCTACAGCAAGATGCATCTCTTCTTTAGACAAAGCAGAATTTGTGATGTGGTTGGGTAATGGCCATACATTTGTTTGTTTTCAAGTATGTGATAATTCATTTAGATAAATGGCTTGGGAAATACTTCATATACATGGCAGAAAATGTGGCAGAAGAACTTGGCTCAGTGACAGTTACATCAGGAGCACCCATCTTTTTCAGTGTCTCAGACTGGAATAACTGAGAACAGTGTGACCTTGTTAATTTTTTACTGTTGATGGGTGCTGTCTTTCATCCTTCTGCATTCCTGCTAAATGACGGGGACTGCTTTTCCACAGCACAACCTTCCTCCAGATACAGCAGTTTGAATATGTTGGTGAGAGCGCTGATGTAAGAGCACCTGCCCATCCCATCAGGCCCACCCATCAGCAGGCTCTTTTGGGACTCGCTCATCCTTCGCCAGTGCCTCACAAAAATCCATGAGCCACCACAAGGCCCTGCACCGCAGGTCCCATTGTCCTTCCCGTTCCTGGGATGCCAGCATGTTACATCAGGTGACTTTCACTATATTGGGCCAACTGAGAGAAGGAACAGGAATGTCCCCTGTATGGACCAGGACCATCTTGGATGGTGTGGTGCCTGGCCTGAATTAGATGTATATCTAGGCAGATGTGTACCAGGAATAATAACACTTCAGTGTTACTGAATACAAAGAGCTCTTGCTCAGTGACTCCTTAAGCCACAGATTGCCTGAAATTGGAAAGGACATGGGCACAGGTGTCACCATGTGCTTGCTCTATTCTTCATTCCCATCCATGGGTACTGGCACACGGTTGGCCTTGGAGAGGCCAAGCCTTAGTGTGTTTTCAAAGCCAGCTTGTAATCTTTACACAATACAGACGAGGTCTGTGTCCCTGCAGAGCATAGTGCAGAAGATGTGATTGTCCCACTGGGGAGGCACTGTTGGATGCTGCACTTCTGGGGCCATAGAAGCCTGCAGTCGTGGGACATCCAAAATGATGATAAGGATTCCTGGAGTCAGTCAAAACGGTAGAAGGAGAGGAAGTGCAGTCAGACTGCTTGGGCCAGTGGTTGCTCTCTGTCTCCTCACACGTGTGTGCTGCTCCCTGTGCTGCCCTCAGCCTCTGCAGGATGCCCAGCACTGGGCATTCATAACGCTTCTGAGATGTCCACAGGCAGAGTGGTGTGGACTATAAGGAATGGGTAGGAATGCATATAGGAGACGGATGTTCCCATGTGGGGTAGCCTGAAGTGCAGCCCAGTTTTGGCTGGTTGGAAAAGAGCAATTTTGACTTAAAGACTAATTTTGACAGTGACTGTTTTGTGTGCTGTTCCAGGCTTTGGCTGAAAAAGTGGAAATATTCTCCCTGGAAATGTCTGATTAGAATATAATAACCATTTTCATACTTCTTAGTGCTTTCTGAGGCTCTCAGTTACAGGGAATGGTAATTGGTTTCTTCAAGTTAGAATCAAATATCTGAGTATGCGTGTTCGTAAGTACGTATCCATATAAATAAGTGAAAACATCAATTGTTCTTATCAACAAGCTTCACTGAGGAGAGAAAAATCTCCTTATGAGCCCTTCTTATGGCTCCCTAACAGCTCTTTGGGTGACAGTGTCTGAAACCGGCATTGCAGGCTGGTATCACTTCCACCGCAGTTATTTCTAATTGGCAAATCAAGGACAAGAGGAGTCGGGGAAGAAAGGATAAGGATTGTGCTCCTGTTACTAAAATGCCACTAACCAGTCTCACAGTACCTTTTACAGACATGGAGAGCATCATTATTCCACAGAGGTTTTGGGGGTTTGGGTTATTTTTGAGGAGAAAATTGAGTGATTTTAAAAAGGGATGTAATATGAACATAGAAATAAATGGATGTTAGGTGATCTTAAACAATGACTGTGCATTTGGGGATTTTGAACTGCAATTCTTAAAATCTGTTAAATACTGAGTGAGACTTTTGTACATAACAGGGTGAGGTAACCACAGTTGTATCAAATGAATAAGCAGTATTCTGTCAGATAAACGTATGGAAGTGTTCCTCTATGGTTGTACCATTATCTCCATTCTGCAGTTTCATGCAGAATAAATCGTATTGGCTCCTAAACTTTGTAAGTAAATCAAGGAACTGAGTCTGCCCCATTCAGAGGTGTTTGGTTTGCTTTGATCTGAAGATTCCAGATGAAGCTCCTACAGCTCAGGTGTAGAGTGTTCTGGGGAATGATTGTTCTCACCGACCTTCAGCACAGTTTAATTCACTTGAGGGAATTGACTGTTGAGAAAAACGGGGCTTTTATTGCATGTCAGAATTCCTTAAGGTTTATCCTTTGACACTTGGCGATATGCCTGTGTTGCCCAACTCTCTTCTCCTGGTTCAGCTTCTCTGTTATAACCATATTGTAGATCTTAGCTCAGTTGAAGCAGAGCCTGACCTTTAAGAGTCTCCTAATCACATCTTTGTTGTCCACCAACCTGTTGTTATTATAGACTCCAGCCACAGCTCAGATCCTTGAGTGCTGTTTGCTACATGGACAAAAAGGAGTATCTACCTTGATCTGTCTCACCTGTGTTTAGCTGTCCAGTCTGGCACAATCACATGAAGATGGCCCCATCTCCTCCATGCTCTAAGGAACCTAGAAGCCATCTCAGACTCCATTCTCAGTCTGGTACCTCTTGGACCCTGGCTATCTGGGAATTATATTACAGTATCTGTGAGGAGGGTAAGGAAGGAAAGTTCTTGCATGGTGCAAAGTCATTTAACTTGGGGAATTGTCTGAAGGGATCTTCTGCTGAACTGGAAAATTCCACAGGATTCTGAGATTAGAAACATCTGAAAAACACCATAGTTGACATTTAAGTTTAAAATCTCCCAAAAGTCCTGCTGCGCAAAATAATTCCTTAAATTCCAGTATCCTGAGCTCGCCTCAGCTGAGGTTAGACTGCCATTGCCCTAGGAACCATCTGTATGTGTTGTGACAGCCTCTCTCCTCACGTTAGACTACTTAAGTTGTAAAAAGAGAGAACAGAAGTAGATAGCACAGAAATAACTTGTCAAGATGCTCAGTGGAAGAACCAAGACAGTATTTCACACCTTTCCCCTATCTCAGTGCTGTCCTCTCTGTGACCTCCAAACATTTGTCTTAAGCATCTCTGCACAGGAATTGTAGTTGAGGCTGAAGGGACTTTCAGAGGGCTGTTGTCCACTTCCAGCTGTAGTAAGGTGCACGTAGGAGGGAGGACTGCCCTAGGATGCTCACACCACACACCCAACCAGTGGACACCACAGTGTCTGAGGGGCTGTGGCTCTCCAACCCACACCTGTGCTCCCCAAGATACTTTTTGGACCACATATAATATACATCTGCAGGGGGAAATTTGGGAATTTTGTGTATTTCAGGGTTTTCGTAAGCACAGACAAGTCTAAACACTGGAGTGGTTGTGTTTCCCTGTTTCTCTTGCATAAAGCTCCTTCTTGGACCCATCAAGTGCAGCCTTTTGCATGATTGTTTTACAGCAACTTTGTGTGTGTAGCTTAACCTTCAGCCAGCATTCAGGGCAGTGGCCAGGCACCATGGCAGCATGGAGACCCACCTAGCTGTGCTTCTGCAAGGATGACCAGGCCATCCTGATACAGCAGCTTGTGCCGCCTCATCTGCAGCGTGGCAGAAGCGGGAATGCCAGAGTCATCTGGGGACAGCACAGAGCTAATGATTCATTTGGCTCTCACTGCCATCAAATTGCACTGAAGAGGTGCAATGTAATGAGCACAACAGCCAAGCAGCGTTTGCTTCATGAAAAATCATCAGTTGTTATGCTCTGCAAAGTGGTGTCCATGCTGTGACCAGACCCCAAGGTAAGCTAAAAGAAACGGAGGAGATGCTTTATGGTTGGGCTTTTGGGAGTGGGGGAACATTAACACGTACCCCTTGGGAATGGGGTACCGGCTGTAAGAAGCTAATGGAGCCTCTGAGCAGCAGAGGTAGGATTTCAAATCCACTTTGATCTCTACCCTGGCAATTTGGTCCTGTGGTTCAAAGGAGCAACTTGCAGTGTGGGTTGTAAGAGGATTTAATGGGAGGCAAGATGTTTTCTGGGCAACCATGAAGAACAATTCCCTACCATAACAGCAGGATACATGAGCACAACTGATGCCCAGCTGGTGGTATGCAGTGGTGGATGTGGTTGTGCTGGGGAAGGGTCACTGCTGCTCCTTTGGACATTTATGTCATCTCAGATCTTCTATTGGACCGGCAAAAGTGCTCTTGTTCCTGTGGGCTGGGTCACCCTGAGCAATGCACTAAGTAAATCTGGTCTGCCTTCGCTGGTTTTGTTTGAGTTAGGTTTAGGGAGGGCTCATGCAAGCTGCTTTGCCAGCAGATCTGGAGTATTTTCTTAAGGTACACTGATTCTTTAATTACTGTAAATAATCCAAACATTTAAGTTCACTGTAGAAGGGGAAAAAAGGTGAATTGACCAAGATACACTTGACTTTTTCATGCCACCAACACAAGGCCCTTTGTAACGTGGAGCCGTAAGACTCAGGTGTGCAGATGTATCCACCATAGCCCTCTTCAAAACCATGTGAATTCTTTCTGGGTTCGCAGAAAGCTGTTGCTGGTTAGAGGCTGAAATCCTGGCTCTGGGAAAGACAATGGGAGTTGTGCTGCTGGTCTCAGGGGGGGCAGGACTCACTATCCAGACAAGGCTTTGATCAAGATTAGATTGTATAATAGCAGTGTTAATAGTATTATTAATAAAAATATTGCAGCTCTGTTTTTAATCATTGCTGTGTATATTGGGAGGGAGAAAAAAAAGGTTTGTATCAGATACAGTTTTGCTTCCATCTCTTCCAAATTGGTCCCTCCACAGCCTCAGTCCTCTTGACTATTGCTTTTGAAGGGCTGCTAGTTGAAGGGTTGAATTTATGGCTGCTGAGACCAAGTTCAAGTCCTCTGAAATCTGTGGCTGTGCACCCAAAGCATGTCTACATCAATGAAATGCTGTGGCCTTTGTTAAACCAGCATCCAACAGTGTGTACAAGTTCTGGCTGCTTGCTCTGGAAACTTCTGAAGATGAGAGAGAGTCCAGAGCTGGATGGCCACCAGGGTAATTTAATGGTCTTGGATGGATCAAGCAGCTGCACCCCAGTTATCAGCCTGAATTCTGCCCCAAAGGACAGGGCTTCCAAATTTAAAATCACAGCTCCGGCTCAGTGGCTGTTCTGTTCTGATGGAGGATGTTTCAGGACCTGGCCACACTTGAAGGAGCGATACTCAACAGATGATGGTGCCTACCATGTTCAGATGAGCAGCTGTCAGCAGGTTGTTAATCTTTGAGAGCCTTTACAGAATGCTTTACCTGCACATGTACCCAAATTTAACATCATTTTAAGTGGAGGTTGAAGGCTGGCTGTGACAATCAGTTATCAGTGTGTTTGTTGATGATAGCTTCAGAGCCACAGCAATTGCTCAGGCTTTAAACTTTCATACTTGCTTTGAGTTGTAAAGTATTCATTATTTCAGAGTACGCAGCGGCTCCACTGAAGAGGGGATTTTAACACTGCCAGAGAAAATAAGCAGATGGCAGAGGGAATGGCAGAAATATGACGGAGCTGCCTTACTCTCCAACCATCTGGTTTGGACCTTAGTTTAACTCGCACAGACCAAGTCCATCTGCAGCAGACTTGGTGCTGGGAGGAGGAGCCTGTTGGGCAGTAGCATCAGCAGCCCACAGATGAGGATCTGTCCTTAGTAAAATGGTCAGATGCTTTCTCCCCTCTATGGAGAAAGGGTCAGACAACAGCAAGGTTCCAAATCTCACCTGCCCTTCCTGAGCTGCCCCCAGTTGTTACTGTGGTGGCATTCGGGTGTCTGTGGGAACATAGCATCACTCTTGGTCTTGGCACAACCAACAAACATGTTTTGCGCTGGGTCCATTCAGCCGTTGCAGACATCACTTCATTTCATAGAACCAGAGACTTGTTTGGGTTGGAAGAGACCTTAAAGATCATCCGGTTCCAACCACCCAGCCATGGTCAGGGACACCTTCCACTAGACCTAAAATGAAGGTAGAGAGCCTTAGATAAATCTGACAGCTTGTTTTCAAGATCCTTTCCAAGCATAATGAATGAGAAAGACTGTGGCAAAACCATTGGAGAGCTTAGGAAAGATTGTCAGTCTGGCTTTGAGCACTGACAAGGCATGAAATACCTTGTGTGTGTGTGTCTGTATGTCCTCATAGGCATTCACCCCAAATAACAGACACACACAGACGCTGCATATGTTCCCTCCCTCTATATTTGCGTGCTCTAGTTTTAAACTCATTAGCTGTTCTTTTTGATGAGTTCCTGGAGCAGTTTTGTGCAGAGAAGATAGGCTGAGTCACATTCAATCCTATGAACAGCTCTGGAGGAGCTCGGCTTCCTTCCAGTGCCTTCCCCATCAGGGTCTGATGAGAGGGTATCTATAATTACACATCACAGAAGCTGCAGTCGTGATGTGCTGCAGTTAAGAGGACTGGGAAGAGCTCGGTGGAGCCAAGGTGCTGTCAGCTCAGGAGCTGCTCTATCACATGCCTGCCTCTCTCTGCATAAATAATTCTGGTTTAGAACTGCCTCTTATGGTTAAAGTGATACATGGCACCTTCCCCCCTCCTCCTGCCTCTCCCCACGTGGAATCACATTGGTCCGAAGAACTGTTGATGAATAATTTTCTCTCAAGGCTTTTTTGCTTGAAAAATAGATCAAAATTCTGCTGAACTCTTTATGCTGTTTTACAGCTTTGACAGAAATGGTAATGGGAAAATGAGATCAAGATGCGTTCAGTACATTACTGGCACTAAAATAGTAAGAAGAAAAGAGCAACCTCTAAGTAGTTCAGGGTCAAATCCTGCAGGTAATTTCTGTGCTATGAGCATATGAAGCCCAGCATGTTGTTCTCCTTCTGAAAGGGCTTACAGGTTTTGTTGATGCTGTTTTTAAAGCACTTGTCTTTTATGAGTCTGCAATAATCTTTGCATTATACTATTACAACATAATCAGGTCCTTGTCAAGCTGCCAAGAATGATCAGATACCATCAGAGCACTGAGGAGTTTTAGTACTAAACTTATTAGGAGAGACCCAGATTTATACCATGATAGTTGAAAACCACTTCAGTGTGTAACTGGAGCTTTGTGCTCTGCAGGAATGCCTCAGCCATATGGGAGCTGGCAGTACAGATTTGGGCTTGAGCTCCAGCCAAGGATGGGAGTTCAGGTGTGAGAGCATCTCTGCAGTTTCACCAAGCATTCGAGAAGTGGATTTAAAGAATACTCTGTTCTCCTTTTTTCTTTTTTTTTTAAAGAGCTTTTTAAGTGCTAAAATGACAAAGCTGCAGTCACTCTGCTTGCTGTAGTTTAATTATGCAGCAATTAAAATATCAGTCCTGATGCACTGAGTAGCAAAATGCTTCTATTCAGCAGTTTTTCCAAGCCAAGAGGATGCAGACACTTGTCATTACAGCTAATCCTCCCTGTACTGTGCCTTGTGATCAGTCTTTTAAAGGTACCTTCCCACCAAGCCTACGTATCTTATCTGGTGATAAACTCAAATCAATACCTGTTGTAGCAGGGAACGATGCACTGTTTAGAACAGGTTGTGTTGCATTTGTTGGAGAAGCACAGCATACATTTTTCATTGGAAAACCCTGCAGTTTGAGAAAACACAATTGCAGTGTGTATGTATTGCTCTCCTTGAACTGTGGCAGCACAGAGAAATCACTGCTTTGCATTGAGGTGAAGCTTTCTTTATTCTAACATCTCCAATATGTCAAATGTTAAACTATTTATGTTCCTTGCTGAGTTAAGAGGATGAAAACTGTGGCTATTACCCAGTTTTGCTGTAGGTTAGGATTTGTGGAGTGAATTGTGCACCTGAGTTCCACTCTTACTTGGCATTTTTAAGTGGCCATTATAACAAGAGTGAATTTAGTCGTCTCAGCAGGAAGGGAAAGACATTTGGACATTGCACAATCTGGACAATTCTGTTACTGGTCTGGCACAAGATAGAGAGGAACCTGTCCAAAGTGGTATTATCCATGAGGATAAAATGTCAGAAAAAGAATGCCGGAAAAGAAAAGTAAGTTACTGTTTTAAATGTAGTATTACCCTCTCCTCCCACTTCCATTCTCTGCTTGAATAGACATGGCCTGAGATGGTCGGGTTAGGAAATAGTCTATTCAGAAATTGTATTTTAAGGAGATGGCATGTGAATATGATTCTTGATGTGAGTGCGTAGCCCTGATCCTCTCGGAAAGGTTTTCCATAACCTTATGACAGAGAAGAAATCTGCAGGTTTAGCAACAAAATTCCTTTTCCCATTTCTGCCGCAGGATGCTGAGACTCTTTCTCTTCTTCATAGAGGTTTCCAAAATCATGTATTAGTTGTTCACGATGAAGCTGTGTTGAGATTTCCAAGAAGATGGTGTCTGTTGGGTCCATCAGTGCAAACACTGTCTCTGCCCACAAGGTGTTGCCTTCTTCTGAGATTGATGGACCAGAGGGTCTGTCCCTGCTTGTGCTTAGAAACACCGTGTGATTGTTTTAGTTGTGGTCTTGGCTAGAGATAGAACACTTCTGGATCTGTAGCGAAATAGCCTCAAGGGTGGTACATTCACTGCTCTAGTACAAATTCTCACACCACCAGTCCTCCCTTGATGTGATCTGTGAAAATTCATATATCTAAACTAAAAAGCAGTTCTCTTCGAGTGCTTGTGTCCAACCTGAAGAGATCACTTCTACTGTATTCCACTGTGGTGGAAATAAAAGGTTCCCAAAGAGAGCTGATTCCTTCTCCTCTCCCCCCCCACGTGTGTGGTTTCCTAACTTACCTTCATGTAATTCAGCTGAACATTTACACTGAAGTTCTTGCTGTGATGCTACATGAGATAGTGCAGTCACAATAGCTTGAAGGAGCACTTCAGGGATGAGATATATATATATATATATATATAAGTATATATAAAAATATAAAACATTATCCAGTTTGCTGTGTGTGAGAGTTGTGCAGCTTATGTTTGTCACCCATAAATAACTATTGCCTAACGGTGTGGAGGTGTTTAATCACCAGAATTTGAATTTAACAGGCTTCCTGTGGTTCACGTCTCTCACTGCCACATTACACAAGCCTTGTGCCAGGAACTTGAAGGTACTACTGCTGAGTTATATGTGTGTGTTCCAACCCATAAGGCTTTCCAGTGTTCAAGTAGTGTTCCTCAGGGGTTCTTGTTGGGGCTGGTGCTGTTTAACATCTTTGTTGATGACATGGACAGTGGGCAGTGCCCCATGTTGGCATTGCTTGCTCAAGTCTTGTCCCTACCAAAGAGTTGCAGCAGCCATGCTTTGGGCACAAGGGATTACAGAGGTTTTGGGGGAGTGACTTCGTCATCCCATTCCTGACTGCCTTGCTGCTCTGGCATCTTGGGGAGTGGGCCATTGCAGTGCGAGCTTGGCACTGGGGACATCCTCCTGTGGTGTCCTGCAGGGATGTGGGATGGAGCATGGCCAAAGTGGGAGCAGAGAGGATAGAAGCTGCTTCACTTACATAGCTGGAAATGTATCTGTACTTGTTTCTTCTAAGAAAAGGAATAATTTGAGGAGATACTGTCTCTCAGAGCTATATGAGGGAGTATAGGGAGAAATTTTTATTTCTGTGCCTTTTTTGCTGTTTCTCAATTTTATTATTTAAGTCTTTGTTCTGATACATTCCTTATTATTTTCACTGCCTTGGGTAATTGTGTTTTTCCCTTAACTTAGGAAGTTACTCTTAAAAGAAAGAAAGGGGGCCAAAGATAAGGCAAAGCTGTTAAATGGGAAATCTATTACTAATTAAGGCATAGTTTTGCTAATTGCCTTAGAAATAAAGTTATCAGCTGAAAAAGCCTGAAGTTTGTATAATGAAAGTTAGGAGCAGGTTTTTCCCCCCCCTGTTTCCTTCTGTCACAGTGCATTCAGAGATTAAAAGTTTACCTCGCAGCCTCATCTTGACACCATTAGACAGGATGTCTCTTTTCATTAACTGCAGGCAGGCTAAAGCTCTTCTAGGGTTTATTTCAGTCTGAATAGTTAAAATTTGGCAAAGTTCTAAGCAACTGAAGTCAGGATCCCTTAATGGGAGCTGTCAGTGTTCATCATAGATTTCATGTCATGCTCCAGCTAGAACACCAAGTTCAGGACCCAAGATAGTCATTGTCCCTTCTTATTTTCATTTTCATTTTTATTATTATTGCTATTATTATTGTTGTTATTATTAATATCCCAGAGATGAGGAGGAAGCACAGCATTATATAAGGCAGCGGCACAGGGGCACCAACAATATGGTGTCTCATCTGGAGATGCTAATGCTTGAGAGAAGAGGATGGTGTGCTGGGGCAGGACTGCATCCTGGCTCTCCACCAGGTGGAAGGGAGCAAGGGACCAGCCCCAGTTTTGCTTCTTATCTCGCAGAAGTGCCCTCTTTTTGTTTTAATCTGTGACAAAGCAGATGGTGAGCCCCAATTCCCTGGTCTGGCTTGCAGGCACGTGAAGAGAAGTGGGATGTACGAGTGGTTCTTCCATCCCAGGGGAAGCAGCCCCTGCACCGGTATTTTCTGACGAAAGTAGTCTCCTTAGGTTAATAATTTTCTCTTCTGCTTCCGTGCCAATGGGCATCATGGCGTAGCAAGCACTGCTTGCTGGAGAGGGGAGCAAGTTTTTCTTACTATAGATGCATTAAACCTCCATTATCAGAGTTCATTTTTCCACCCATCTTTTGCTCGAGCTGCGGCCATGCCTTCCCCTTTGTGTGCCTTTTGCTGCACAGTGAGTGCTGGCTGGATGTCAGTGCTGTTGCCTCTGCACCCAAGGGAGGGAGCCCTGAGGCTCACCCTGCTCCATCGGGTGAACAGAGGGAGATATAAAGGAAGAACTGTCTGGTTGGATCGAAGAAACAACCCTAACTATTCTATGATTCTATAAGAAGCAGCTCTGACCTGCTGGAGAGGATGGGGTGGGATAAGGCAGCAGCACCCAGTGATCAGCAACATCCTCCTGCTTGCCCCAAGTGCACCCAAACACATCCTCTGGATTGCTCCTTCACAGCAAACCAGACTTGTGAAGCACTAGGAGCCCTGGCACCGCCAACCTTAAGGTATGGGGTGTATTTCTAGCCCTGCTCAATGAGGGAGCACAGATGATGCTAGTAGCACAAGACAGGCTTGCAGCACCATCCTGGGAGGTGGATCTCCTCTGGGTCACCCTTTTCTGCCTGTCTGGCACTGAGCAGATTGCCAAAAGCCCTTTTGTTTAAATAATGCTCCTTTGGAGTAATTGCTGGCTCTAGCAGACAGGAGCAAAGCAAATTGATAGCTGCAGAACATTTTTGAGGGCAAAAGGGATCACTGACAGTAATTGTTCTTCACTTAGAAAATTGGTTCTGCAGCTGCTGCAGTGAGCTGGTGAAGAGAAGCTGGGATTTTCTTGCTGTCTCTATTAGATGCACAAGGGACCATCGGTACACTTGTGCTTTGTGAGCAGTCTGCCGTTCTTTCTCCACTACCAAGAGTTCAGTAACCACAGGGAATGTGCACTTCCCCAGGCAATGCCAGGGTCCTCCTGCTTGCCTTTCTCAAGGTCCCATCCAACAGGCCTGGTCACTGTTGTTTCCCAGGTTGCTCCCAGACTCTGAGGTTACCCCTGTCCCAGGTGAAGGACATGTCCTTAGAATTAAGATATGCAGAGTGCGCCATAACAGCATTGTAAGCACAACTTTGCTTTTGCAAACGAAGGCCTGAAGGCTGATGGCAGAGGAGATGCTGATGGCTTGGATGGGAGGTATACATACACAAGAGCTGTGCAGGTTGGCCAGGCTGGATGGGGCTTGGAGCAGTCTGGTCTAGTGGAAGGTGTCCCTGCCCATGGCAGGGGGTTGGAACTGGATGAGCTTTAAGGTCCCTTCCAATCCAAACAAGTCTGGAACAGGCTTCCCAGAGGCATCATGAAGTCTCCCTCTCTGGAGACATACAAACCTGCCTGGAGATGTTCCTGTGGAACCTGCAGTGGGTGGCCCTGCCTCGGCTGTGGGTTGGGATGGATGATCTCCATACATCCCTTCCAACCCTAATGATTCTGGGATTCTAGGATTCTGTGATTTCATGTCTTGAGAGGAGTCACTGCTTTTCCATGCTGAATTCGTAGGACAGTCACATTTTGCTTGGAAAATAATTGCAAGTGCATTACCCACCAGCTTTGTGAAAAGCACATCAAAGATCTCTGGGTGATGGATTTATCTCATGTTTTTCTCTGGGATTTCTTCCCTAGAATTTAGCATTAACCAATTATTTATAAGTCCGAGCATTTTTCTGTATGTTTGATTATTCCTGTGTGTAGACTGATGGAGAAGTTATTGAGTCACTGTCATTTGCTGAAGGGAAATGCTTCTATTTTTAATTCTGCGTCTCTTTACGGGTGGATGAATGGCAAGCTAATAGTCATGTTGAAATTTGAATGTCAGAAAACAAGGGAGAAACTTGAGGCTTGCTCTTTGTATTTAACCTGCTGTCTTACATACTCCGCCTTGAGTCTTTAAACATGCCTTTACATGCCATGCAGGCATATTTTATAAAACAAAGTGAGCATGATTTCATCCTTTGTAGGAAGCAAGAGAAAAGATTCTGACTTGTTAAATAGGCTAAACATGAATTAATTTGACAACACCTTATTTCTCTGATTGGTCTTAATGTTATGCTGGCTCTTGATTACCCATCTACTAAGAGGTAATTTCTCAAGGAATTAGCAGAAACAACATGCTGGACTGATTGTCCTGTTAATGCTGTTGCAGTAAATAGAGTACCTTTAGTTGCACTAAATAGAGTACCTTAAGGGATTGTAGATTTATTTGCCATGAACATGAAAAAACTACTTAATAGGAAGGTAATTTATTTGTTACAGTTCTTCGGTGAGACAACTGGCTGCTCAATAGGGACATAAGTGAAGGTTCCCAAAGAAACTTCTGCCTTCAGGATCTGAGTGCCACAGGGATGAAGTTGCTGCAGGTTGGGACATCGGGGCATCAGCAAGGCAATGACTTCCAGCCTTGCTTGGAGGATGGAGGTCTGCTGGGCCCTTTGGCTGTGGTGTCTTGACTTGTGGTACCAAGAGAACAAAGTCTGTGGCCTTTCCCTGGGCCATTCACTGCTCCACAGTCATTGCTAATGCAAGGATAAAGCATCACTGAGCTTGTAGGGCAACTATACCTCATGCTTTGTGGCTGTGGAGGATGTCCTTGGGATTGCAGCCCCTGTGGACCTGTTCACATGTATTTTTGGATGCCAGCAGGAACAGACAGTCCTTGCCAGGCCACATGGGAGCCAGCAGCATCTTCCTGGGGCCATCATTTACTCCTCTGTACGCTGAGGTCAGTGATGTCAGGTGTGACTTGGCATCCAGTGTAATAGGTCTCCCTTTTGTTGCCAACAGAAATGTTTATAAATGCCTTGTAAAAATAGATTTTTATTATTTATAATGGTGATTTAGGTTTTATTTAGGAGATGGCCTTAACTTGCATAAGTGCCTTTTCCAAATTAGATTTTTATTGAGCTGTCTGGAACTGGCTTGATGATACGTATCTAGCCAATGCCCTTTGCACAATGCCCAATGCTTTTTTCTCTCTCAGGTTATTACAATATGTGCATTTCAATATAGTTTGCATAGATATCCAGAAATGTAGGAAAGCTGTCAGGTGTAAAGCCATGTGTATTATTTAACTAAACATAATCGTGCACTTTTGCTGCTAGAGGCAGGCTTGCTGGGAAATGACATTTTTAATAAGATCATGTTTTTTACACATTAAAAATAATTATTCTGACCTCAAATCAGGACAAAATCTACCAAAACCCCCAAACTCAAAACCAGATGGTGCTGGGCACCTTCCAGGACTGGCAGTTTTATTCAGCATTGTGACTGAAGCCAGCAGCTTTGGGAGCACCCAAGAGCAGAGCTCGATGCTCCTGATTCACCAAGACATTGAGAAACTGGGAACTGAGCAGGCAAGAAACACTGCCAAACTATTGCCTTAGGAATATTCCCTTAGATACATATATATTTTTCTTTAGGACTACCTTGTTCGCTTCTTACTTGCTTTACCAGCCTGTGGCCTGTTGCAAGACTTCAGGCAGACCTTGTGGAATTCCCAGAGGTGAGCGTGGTTGCAGCTGGACAGGAGGGATGGACATGCCCCTCATCTTGGAATTGGGCCCTGAATTCACTCTGGAGCCATGAAGTTGTATTTAAAGGTGTTTGGAAAGGTCGAACAGCAGAACAGGAGGAAATTGGGAATTTTTCTCCATGTTAATGCACCAGCTAATAAAATAGGGCTCTGTTTCTTTGATTTAGGCTCCTGTATTCTGCAGCAGTCCAGGTGAGAACAGCACAAGTAGCAGGATTACCCCAAGGGAAGACGTCTTCCTGATGTACTGCCCCTTGCCCGTGTCACCTGGGCTTGCGATGTCCATGTGCCCACTAAACCCACTGCTTAGAGATGAAAAGGGTAGATGATACAGTCCAGGAGGCTGCTGGTGCTGCTGGGAGAGCGGGTTGACCAGGGCCGGTAAAATTTAGGGAACACAGATGGGATAAAAGGTGGTGAGCCTGGAAGAGATCCCAGAAATGATGGGTGTTACAACAACTGCAAAATGATAACAGAAAGCAGACTGCAAAATAGGCAAAAGTGGGACTATTTGGCCTGTTTGGCATATGCGTTTGTGACGATTGCCCAGTGCCTGGTGTCCTGGATATGCATCTTTAATTTAAGATAAGTAATTTCTTGGTAAGGACAGACAGGGAGGGAAGAACCCAGGTATGGCAAATCTTCCTGCAAAAATTCCTTTTCTGTGTGATAAAAGGAAGATCTCCAAAATCTCAAAAGATTTTATTAACTTGTACACTGTGATTTATGGGAATTTCAAACAGCACGTGAAAGAAAAATAATGAACAAATGGTTTCAAGTGGGAGAAATCTGTGCCTGCCATATGTTTCACTGAGTCATTGCCTGTGCAGGAGGAGATCTTGCAATTGTTTCAACTCTTCCAGTCGCTAATCCTTTTTATTTAGTAGCAACATCACTGTAAACTCAGCACCCAGTCCTGTGATGCATTAATACCATGTGCTGGATGGATATAGACTGGATCCCTCTAAAGCTGACACATGTTTTGCTCTGGGCACAGGTTAAATTCTGTGTGTCTCGCCATTGGGCAAAGACCAAACCTGGCCATGTTTCCAGTTGCCAGCAAGATGCTGTGATGCTCTGTGCTCACCAGGACATTATAGAAACCTCTGAACCCACCAGTTATCTCTTGTTAATGTCTGTGTGACCTTTTGCTGAGCCCCTTGCTGATGGTGCTGTGCGGTTGTGTTGCAGGTGTGGCTGTGTGGTGGCAGCATGGAGGTCCTGCCCTGCTCCAGGGTGGCTCACATCGAGCGCAAGAAGAAGCCCTACAACAACAACATTGGTTTCTACACCAAGCGCAATGCGCTGCGGGTGGCCGAGGTGTGGATGGATGACTACAAGTGGCACGTGTACATTGCATGGAACCTGCCCCTGGAGGTATGGCCGTTGCGCCTGTGTCTTTAGGTACAAACCAACTTTCTTGGGTTAAAGACTTGTGTTTGTAGGCTGCCCCAGAAGCTGTGGCTGCCCCATTCCTGGCAGTGTTCAAGGCCAGGTTGGACAGGACTTGGAGCAACCTGCTCTAGTGGAAGGGGTTGGAACTGAATAAATGGGTACTGGGGAGGGGGGAGGCAGCAATGCTCACCAGGTTATGGATAAGGTGAGGATTCAGGGTGCCTTGCACCCTGACACCCACTCCACTCACAGTGTACTTGAGCATGAGCGCTGGGCAGCTGTATTCAAGTGTGAAAAAAAAACATTGCCATGAGTGGCCAGACCCCATGTGAGCAGTTATTTACAACCACCCTTTTGGTGCTGAAAAGACACATGAAATACACGTTGCAGGTCACACTCCTGCAGCGAGCTCCTGTGGTCCTGATGCTGCTGCAGCAGTGCTGTGCTCTGGGCAGTTTAAAAAGCATTAAAACATAAAAGCATGAGCTGCTGCTTCCTGAGGAAAGGTTACATGTGGGGAGAGCTACTGGCATTTAGAGCCATGGGAGTGGCAGCGTTGTACTGCATTAGAGAACAACAGGTACCTTTGAAGGGTCGATGAGCTGCCTGTGCTACTGCTGGTTTGTAGTCCTGGGGGTGGTGAGGAGTCCAGGATTAGTTTATTGTTAAGAAATAGATGAATAGAGATGGAAATAAATGCCTTTTACCCACTGAGCCTCAGGAGGGCACTGGCTGTGGTGGGCACCACTCCAAGCATTCAGAGTTGCTTGCAGGACTGAGTCATTTCAGATCTATCTTAAAGGTTGCAAGTCGCAGATGTCCATAGGCAGGGATCATAAATTACTATGGGTCCAGCACTGTTCCTAGGTTTGATTCCTTTTTAGAGGTGAAACACCATGCTCTTGCTCAGAAACAGCTTTGGAGGGTGGCAGAAAGGGATTAAAATCCCCTGGGAAGACACAGTTCCTGTGTGGCTTGGAAAAGGCAGCATCTCACAAACTGTTGCTAGGGCTGGGAAAACACATCTGAGTTACTCTAAAACCAGTCTGAGATACTTCTATAGACCAGATTCAAGTTTAGAGAAGCCTTGTGTGACTTGGTATTGAGCAGGGGTTTATGGATATACACAGAATTATTTTGTGAAGCTGCTATATTCAAAACCAAGCCAAACCCCTTGCACTGAGTATTTCAGGTCCTGACTGGTTTGTGGTCCTGCTTTGCTCTGCATCCCACCTTGCCCACTCAGACTTCAGCCTGTCCTCCCTGTCTACACTGAATCATCTTTATTTTTACCTGTGAACTACCAGTTGTGCATTAAATTGGTATCTTCTCTAAAGCAGAGTGAATAATTCATTAGGAGGTCATTACAAGCGTTGTAATGGAAAATTGCTTTCCCAGCTGTATTTAATGATCATGGTAAAAGACAAGAATAGGAGCTACAATAGAGTTGGAACCCAGACACCTGTAGGAAGGAGTAAAAGAGGCTGCTGCAATGTGCCTTTGGTTTCCTTCACCTGACTGCTGCATTAGTTCCCTGGATTCTGTAATGGAATAAAATGTTAAAAGGGGGCAGCTCCCTTCAGCCCCTGCTCCTGGCTCTGTGAGATTGTTCCTCTGGGGACAGATACCGTAGCTTTGTCTGCTTTTAAATCATCTCGAGCTGTGGGGTTCCTCTGTGTCTCCAGGGAGACTATTTCACCAGGCAATTGTCCAAATTGTCAAGAGGTTTTTCTGAGGTTCAGCCTCAACTTCTCTTCCCCTGTAATTTTTGTCCTTTATTCTTAGCTATCTGCCTCTATTATATATGAATCTTACATTTTTCTCTCCTCTTTTCTCTCTACCCCTTATTTGATACCTTTTAAGGGTGTGTAAGGGGAAGGGTTTTGGTGGTCAGAGCACAGACAGGGGTTTGCATTTCCAGGATTCAGCGTGGAAGTCTTCTAAATCCTCATGTACATTTACCCACTAAGCTCTCCTGGGAGTCCTGTATGTCAATACCTAAACAGGAGGTGAGCTCTTTTAAAAGTACTTTGTTCTTGTGCCTGTTGGCGGATTCAGTCTTTCTCAAATGGATCCAAAGCTCAAGGGAATCCATGACAATACTGAAGATTCACCTCTGTTGTACTGCACTTTTCCTTCATAACTTTTTCTCCTCTGTTTGGGAGGGCTGGAGCATCTCCCTTATGGAGCCCAGCTGAGAAAGTTGAGATTGTTCAGCCTGGAGAAGCTGTGTGGAGACCTCAGAGCAGCTTCCAGTATGTGAAGGGGGCCTACAAGGATGCTGTAGAGGGTCTCTTCATCAGGGACTGTAGTGACAGGACAAGGGGGAATGGGTTTAAACTTAAAGCGGGAAGTTCCAGTTAGATATAAGGCAGAAGTTCTTCCCTGTGAGGGTGCTGAGGCGCTGGCACAGGGTGCCCAGAGAAGCTGTGGCTGCCCCATCCCTGGCAGTGTTCAAGGCCAGGTTGGACACAGGGGCTTGGAGCAAGCTGCTCTAGTGGAAGGTGTCCCTGCCCATGGCAGGGGTTGGAACTGGATGATCTTAAGGTCTTTTCCAACCAAAATCATTCTGTGATCCTATGATATCAAACATCAGTGAAATCCGCTCCTTTTAACCTTTTTTAAGACTACTCGTTCAGTGACATGATGTGTCTTTATTTTTCAGAATCCAGGTATTGATATTGGGGATGTTTCTGAGAGAAAAGCGTTGAGGAAGAGCTTGAAGTGTAAAAATTTCCAGTGGTACCTGGACCATGTTTACCCAGAAATGAGAAGATACAACAACACCATCGCTTATGGCGAGGTAATTATGGCTGAGTAGTCCCTTAGAGCAGACCGGTAATATTTACAGCTGGTGAGTCTCCGATGAGAAATAGCCTCAAAGGAGAGGAATGGGATTCAAAACACATGCTCTCTGTGCATAGTTACATAAATTTGTATAAGTCTTTCCACAGTTCCTTCTAAAAAGCTATTTTGGGGATTTATTTCTGAGCTTAGAAACCATATACAGTAAAATATTTTAATACTTCATTTACTGAACTGACAGAAAATTATCTATATTACCCATTGACTCCATGGATTAAGCAGCTGTACGTATATTTTTAATACATAGCCGTCTTATAAAACCTTTTGACTTAAACTGAGCCTAATTCCTTACAAGGTCTCTGTAGGATACAGTGCATTGTCACAACAGCTTAAGGATGAGATAAAATAAGGAGATTTAATTCAATCTCTCTTGGCTTTGAGACCGTACTGAGAATATAAACCCACGCATTTATGGGAACTAATAGTACTCTGTTGCAGTAGGTCTCATGGAACAGTGGCAGTTTGAGAAGGCTCCTTGAAGCACAGCCTGGGCACCCCACATGGGCATTAATTTTAAGAAAGATTTATTATCAAAGTAACTTAAACCCTGCAAGCTAAAACTTCCCAAAAAGTGCTATTTCCAGAGCATTTATTGTATCATTAATCATACTATTTTCATATTTTCAGAGGCATTGCTGCAGTTTCCCTACATGGGGAGCCTGGAGAGGGGGCAGCTCTGCATTGACAGACCTGGTGGCTGGGGTTCAGTAGGCACTGAGCCTTTGTAGCAGGAACCCAACACTTCCATGCTTCCTCTGAAGTGTGTCCTTCAGTACTTGACAACTGGTTTGCCATCTCTGTGTCCCCTCCTGAATCCCTGTGACAATGCAGAGGGGCTCCTTGTGCTCCCTGGACATTTTTTTCCTTGCTGCCTTTTTGAGCACTTTGAGATTTAGACGAAATACAAGTGACTCTGCACTGATTTCAGGCTCCTGGCAACAGGCTGAGAGCAGCCTAAAACTGTGTTTGTTACCACCACACATGACCAAATACGAAGAAAACTGTATTAGAGGAAGTTGGCTCCTTTGAATAGTGATTTTTATATAAAAGCAGTCATCATTAGGCCTTGTATTTAAAGAAAACATATGGCACACTAAACCCTTCTCTGCCTGATTATGCCTAGTGATATAGCACCGTCTATTCTTTCTATAGCTGGAGAGGCTGGAGCCATTGCTGCTCATCAGTTTATTGCTCATCTCCAAAGAGACAGGGCTGTATAACTGCACTTTTTATTTCTTACAGCTTCGAAACAACAAGGCAAAAGATGTCTGCCTTGACCAGGGCCCCCAGGAGAACCACACAGCAATACTGTACCCGTGCCACGGCTGGGGACCGCAGGTGAGGATTTAATGTGCTGGGATCGTGTGTGGTGAGAGCAGGAGGTACCCTGCAAAGGCTTCATGGACAGAGTATGGATGTGCAGCTTGTCTGTTGCCTTCACTCTCTAATGCACGAGGCAGCCTTCTTCTTAAAGATGCCTCAGATACAAAGATGCATTTTCCCAGCTACTCTTAGAGAAGCTATTTTCTGGATTACCATAATCATGCCAGAGTTGCAAGTAAAAGCATCATTTGAAAAAGTCTTCCAGACCAGGGTAAATAATACTGAAGACAAATAGCCAAAGAGCAGAGCATACACAAACAGAGCATTTAAAACCTTTCCTTTCTCTTTCACCCAGCAGAGTAAAAACATATCAACTGGGTAAAGAAAACAAGCAGTGCTTTTTATCCGAGTGACAATTAGCCATTTCAGCTTGGCTGGGATTTAGTGTAGTCTCAGTTTTCTAGCACTCCTTTTACCTCTCCAGAAGTTTTTGAGCAAACCAAAAGCTTCTTATCCTAATGTTAATCTTATTCCAGATTAAAAATCATCGTTCCAAGATTCATTCTAAATCTCATATCTTCATAGAATCACAGACTGGTTTAGAAGGGTTTTTAAAGCTCATCCAGCTCCAACCCCTTGCCATGGGCAGGGACACCTTCCACTAGAGCAGGTTGCTCCAAGCCCCTGTGTCCAACCTGGCCTTGAACACTGCCAGGGATGGGGCAGCCACAGCTTCTCTGGGCACCCTGTGCCAGCGCCTCAGCACCCTCACAGGGAAGAGCTTCTGCCTAAGAGCTCATCTCAGTCTCCCCACTGGCAGGTTAAAGCCATTCCCCCATGTCCTGTCCCTATAGGCCCTTGTCAAAAGCCCCTCTCCAGATTTCTTGCTAGCCTCCTTTAGGCATTGAAAGGCCACAGTAAGATATCACCAGAGCTTTCTCTGTCTTCTTTTAGAGGATTAGTGGATGTGCCAGGTACTGAAAGTTATTGATGATGGACTAATTCAGTCTCTTCTGTAGTTTTCTCTCCTACGGTGTTTTAAGAAGAAAGCAGCATGGTGGATCCGTCAGCACAGACCTGGAACAAAATGCAGTGCAAGAATTACAATGGGATCTTAAAGTTTTCTTTCATTACCAAAACCCTACCTGACCTCTCTGAAGCCGCAGAGTAGCAACACTTGTTTTTCTGGTGTTTTAGCTCTATCCAGTGAGGCCCTGAGTATTTTAACATCAGGATTTGTTGTGTGTACCTGACTTAAATGTCCTGATTTTGCTTGCATTTCCCATGTAAATGCTCTAGCTATCTATATGGGAAATCTAGCCAAGGCAGGGAAGTTGCAGATTATGGGTGCTACTGTCGCTGTGTTTGTGTGGTGTGTAGTGGCAATGGGTGGAAACAGGATTAAATTCATTGATCATAGGTTCATTTTCAGCTAAAAAAAAAAAGCAGCATTGTTCAAGTGATGGGAATGCATAAAGAGCCTGTTCTTGCAGTATGGACACCCTGGGATTTGCAGGCTCACCAGGACTAAGTAATCCCAAAGCTCATCTGAGCCTGAACTGCAAACTTCAGGAGCCACCTGAGCCAAGGAGCCAGCTGCAGGAGTCCTTTGAGGTAGACACAAATCTCACTTGGGTTTATCGTTGCCTTTAAACAAAGATCAGTCAACTGTGGCTGATGGAGTCACTGCTAAATATAACCTAGCTGTTGCTTAAATGCACACAGGTTTTTTTCTTATATGGCACAAACTGCTTTTTGGACTTTCTGGATAGAAACTTGAACCTCTAAGTGCGTTATAGTATGAGAAACTGAATTAGCCTGACATTGTCTGCTAACCCTGGGCTTCAAGATGAATGGCTAAAAGCAGATTATTTATTTTTCCCTTAGCTGTTTTTGTGATTAAACTAACAATGTTTTCTTTTCCTACCTGATGTTCAAGTCAAACCTTGCAGTGCTGCTGGCTCCCTTCAGCTCGCCTGTTGTGTGAGCTCAGCACTGATTTTTCTTCCTGGTCTTCCACCTCCACGTTTTCCCTTCCCTCTGCAGCTGAGGGCCAGTTCTTGGCAGTTCTTTTGTTTTGTGATACCTTCAATTAGTTTAACTCCTTGAAAATGCTTTTAAAAGTAGCTAACGGTAAGTGCAGAAGCTTTGAAATTAGCCTTTTGCAGAAGCACGGGCGCCACATGAAAGAAATTGGACTTTTCACTGCTACTGTTTAATTAATGGGCTGTGTGTTGTAAGATATTGCTGGGAATATAATTAGAAGCAGTGTAAACACGTTGTTCAAATAACTCACTGCTTTATATATATATATATATATATATATATATATATATATATATATATATATATGTATATACATAGCAGCCTTCCAGTACCTGAGAGAAGCCTAAAAGGATAAGAGGGGGACTCTTCATCAGGGAGGGTAGCAGTAAGACAAGGGGTAATGGGTTCCCTTCCAGCCCAAACCAGGCTATGATTTTATGATTGTGTGTATATCAAAAGCACACAAGGAGTTGCATCTGAAAACACATACAGTGTTGCCTGTGCTCAATGTTCATGTATTTTCCTAAACTCTCCACTTCTTTCCTTGATACGGTGTCCCATTACATATGTGTTTAAATGCATTTCACAACTAAGGAGCAAGTTCCTCAGCTGTGGTGGGTGAGGGTGAGGTGTAGGCTCCCTGCTGCCATTTGGCACAAAGGCAGCAGTGTCGTGGGTCCTGTCCCTGCCATGCCAGGCAGTGTTGGGTTTTTGTTGGAAGTCTTCGCTCTGTAAGTCCATTCCCATGCCATTCTCCTGTATCTGTAGGTGAGCAGTCCAACTCAGAGAGAGGGGGAATGGCCTACTCTGTAGGGAAAGATGTGTCCAGTTCAAGGGAGGGCAGCTTGTATTATATCCTGAGTTTCTGCTGATGACTGCTAATTGGCTCAAGCTGTGTGTAGCATTCAGCTCAACACAGTTAGGTGCAATGAATCCCATACAGAATGCTGAATGCAGATGAGACCTTGGCCTCTGTCATAGCATCCATCAGTGGGGGGAATTCTTGTTTTTCTCTTGTTTTCTCTGTAGCTTTCCATCTCCCTGCGTTCATTCACTTCCAGGTCAAACCAGTATCAGATTTCATGATGAAGTATCCTTTTATCCTGTAATTATATTGAGCCTGCTCGTGGGTTTTTTCCTTCCTGATGGCTTCATCCTATAAGCAATACATCATGAAAACACCTTGCCGTAATGATCTATTACACTAATAATACAGTAATACCTCATTGGAGTGACAGAACTATGGTGATATATTAAGGTGATAGAAAGCACTATAATACTATAAAACTTAAGATAATGTTCACCCAGCAGAGCATTTCATTTAATTATAGGATAAAATATGTTTTGCCCATTTAAGCATCAGAACTTGAGAACAAAACCATCAATACTGAGATCATCAGGGACAAGTATCAAGGGTGACAAAATAGCACATGGGATTAAATCGTGTTAAAAACCCTTGGCTTTACTTATGGTTACTAATTGATGATCTGCTCAGTGCAAAAAGGAAGCTAAACAGCCCTAAATTATTTTCCGATAGAGTCAATGAAGGTCATCAAGGCTTTTATTTCCCAGGTGCTAAGACATCTAATTAACTTCCTCTCATCCCTGAGATGCAGCCAGCCAGCAATAATAATTAAAGAAGATGTATTGCTGGTGGAAGTTTGAAGATGGGAGATGAGTGCAAGTGATCCACTGCGAACATGTGGGGCCGTGCGCCCACTGCTCTGACAGCATCAGTGGGGGCTGTCGGACCCCTCAAGGCCAAGTAGCTCCCCAAAGTGGTACCTGAAGCTTTGCAAGATGCAGTTTTATCTGTTCATAAGAGGCTGTGGGTATGGATCAGTGTTTCTGTCTGGGGATGTGGCTTTTGGCTACTCTTGATAAAGAGGTTTAAGACCTCATCAATATTAACCACTTTTAAATGGTCATATGTTAATATATATATATATATATATAAACGTTAATACTTTTAAACTGGTTTTCTCTGGTCCTTTCTCTTGGTCTTTCCCTTTCCTGTGCCAGGCTGGTAACATCTTCAGGTGTTTCCTCAGGCTGGTACCTCCATGTTTGTCTTTTTCTGGCTGGACTGTCTGTATTCTTCACTATTGAGGTCGTGCCTGGCTTGGTCTGCTTTTTGGAGCTGGCAAACCTGCTTAGCAGGCAGTGGGATGTAGGACAGATCACTTTAAAGGACAGATATATTGGCAGGGGGCAACCTGGTCTAGTGGAAGTTGTCCCTGCCCGTGGCAGGGGGTTGGATCTGGATGAGCTTTAAGGACTCTTCCAACCCAAACCAATCTATGATTCTCTGATCTTATTCACTAAACAGAGATCATTGTCCAGGGCTGTGCTGGCTGCCTGGAAACAGGCAAGTTTGCTTGTAATGTTGAGTTGGTGCAATGCTGCAACCACTGAGAAAGTTTTAATAACAACAATACATGTAATTTACTGATATTATAAAGCATTCATGGGGTATATTCAGTTTCTAATGTAGGCTCAAGGACTTGAACAGGCCCACTGCTCTTAAAAATGTTGGTCAGTGCACTACGTGGTGATGAGTTGGAGGCGCTTCCCATCACTTCTCTTACTGGGCAAAGTAAGGTAGAAAATGCTGCCAGGCTGAAGCTGCGCTCCCCAGGCTGCCTCTCTAGTGTTGGGCCCAGAAAAATCCATAAATGCCTTAGGAGATCTAAGCTTGCACTGGCAAAATAGATGGGACTTTTTGGGATTAGTCACTCTCAGGTTTGGTGGTTGGACAGCCTTGAAGGCTGCAGCGGCTGCTGCTGAGCCTCTGCTGCTCTGGCAGAGTAGATCAGGCATCAGCAGTGTGTTAGGTCCAGTCGTGTTCAGGGCTTTATTTATCTGGCTGTTATACATGGTAGATGACACATCTAATAGATGCACTTAATGCATTTTCTATAAGCCCTGCATTTGGTTTTCAGCTCGTGTTGTCTCCCTTCAGCCCCTGCCCCGCTCCCTTCCTCAGGAAAGATCTGATTTTTGCTCTACTTATTTTTCCCACCACATTAGGCGATAACGTGTAAGAGCAGAGATCGTGTTGCCTTGTGGGCATTAGGCCAACTGTCTGGAGACAAGCTGCTGAACATCATGAAAAAAGAAGGTGTCTAGCACACTGATTATGTACACGGTAGGAAACATTTCAGGAACACGAGGAGAATAACTTGCAGTGCCCATTTCGGACCTCTGGGTGATTTCTTCTGCCATGGGGATTTTTGTCTTATAAACCTCTTATTTTGTGCAAGACAAGTGGCATCATCCTCTGTGTTGGTGCTCAATGCTAATTCACTTGAGTTGCATCTGAATGCCCAGAGGTCATTCCCAGGTTGCTGCAGCCTCATGCCCTTGCTGGAAGCCTAGCCCAGCGTGAGCTTGGAAGTGGATGGGATCCTTGACCTGCAGTCAGGTATCCCATGCCTGGGAGAGACAGTGAATCAGTAAGAGGAGGAGTTGGTGATGGATATGACTTTAAGCTCTGCAGGCTCTGCTCCTTTCCACCCCTGCACAGCAATTTGGAGGGCAGATTACTGTAAAGCTGAAGAGACCTCTGTCAGGTTAAAGTAATACCCCCTTGTCTTTGTCAAAAGTCCCTCTCTGGATTTCTCATAGGTCCCCTTTAGGTATTGAAAGACTGTTACAACATCTCCCCTGAGCCTTCTCTTCTCCCGGCTGAATACCTTTGGCAAGTGAACCTCTGTGAGATTTAAAGAAGCACAGCTCTTGCTTCAGTACACAGCACATTGAATAAAAGGTAGCTCCACCAGCAGTTTCCTCAAGGAGGACGGGCAGAACAGGGCCTAGACAGAGGATTCAGCACACCTAAACCTACAGCCAGGAGCAGGGGAGGCAAAATCAGCTCCAAGCACCATAACTGTGTCTGTGATTACTAGCCAGAGTCAGACCCTGTTTCATTGGCTTAACTTCATTTTCAGTGTTTAATTACTCTAACTGAGATAATGCAAACTCCCAGTGTGATTTACTGTCTCTTTTTAAGCATCTGGGTCATAGATATGCCCAGTTAATTAATGTGCTGAATACTCCCTAATTGTTTGCTGGATAATGGATTGATTCATAGTTTAAATAAGCAGCTGTGTATATCTCTCCTGAACTAGAAAAGGCAGGCCGCTGTCATTCATCTCTTCCTGAATTTAAGCATATTTAGGGGAATATTTCTGTAGGATTCCTTAAACCCTGGGAATGGAGGAGCCCTTCGTAGTCGTGCCACTGCCCACTGTCCCTGAGAGCCATCAGTTCTGCCTGATGCTCCCAGCCTGCATCTCCTTGGCAGCTGAGCTGGGTCCTGAGGAGTACAGGGCAGTGGGATGCAGGGAAAACTGCAGGGGATAGCTGTGATTCTGAGCCTTTGCTTCAGGGCTAAAGCATGGGGAGATTTAGGCTCGCATCCTCGGGGAATGGGGCCAATTATATATTGCCCTTCTTTGACTCGTGTTGCTGCTGTTGGAGTAGCTGTGCCAGTCACATCAGCAGCTTCATTCACAGGCCGAATCAAGGCTGGCTCACTGGGCATGCCAGAAGCCACATCATTCACAGGCCAAGCCAGCTGGCTCCCTGAAAACCAGGGGAAATCATCCATTGCCCCAACATGCAGGGTGTTCAGGCCCAAAGGAGGCTGGAAGAGTTTGCCCTGTGATGGGTTTGAGGCTCAGAGTCATTCTTATCCATTCCCTGTGTCCCAGCTCCTCACCTGCATCTGCAAAGCAAATTCCCAAAACAACAACAAAAAAAGGCTGGAGAAAGTTGATTCTTCTCCTCTTGTCAGTTCTGCACCTTCCTCACAGCTCTTTTCCTGGGGCTGTGCAAGAATGTCCTTTCCTTTATCACTTTTTAATGATGTTCCAAAGAGACTAATGGTTGTCTTCCTCTCCTTCCATATCCCTCAGCTTGCACGCTACACCAAGGAGGGATTCCTGCATCTCGGCGCCCTCGGAACCACGACTCTCCTACCCGATACCCGCTGCCTGGTAGATAATGTGAAGAGCCGCTTCCCTCAGCTCCTCGACTGTGAGAAGGTCAAGAGCAGCCTCCATAAGCGCTGGAATTTCATACAGGTTTGTTATGGGTCTGCCATCGATGCTGCTCCTCTGCTTCCCAAACTATGGGCTGTGGCACTTTGGCATGTGTCAGTGGGGGACAAAGCTGAAATGGTCCCATGCCACAGAGTGCCAGGTCCTAGTGCAGAAGGAAAAGGTTAAAAGGGATCAGGGGCAGGGACAGCATTTTAGGATGATTTCAGTAGAAGTTTCCTTTTCTGCTACCCTCAGGTGTATGTAACCTGCCCTGCCAATGACTTCCAGATTTCTGTTTCTTACAGATAATCTGTGATGAAATTGGTGTTCAGATCTGGGCCCCTCACTGCAAGAGAGGTATCAGTATGTTAGTCCCAAAGCAGAGTGTAAATAATACACATTCTACAGACGTGTCCCACCTTCCTAAGGCAGAGTGCAGCCACGCTATTTAAACATTACAAATGTCCTTTAGTTGCTGATGTTCTAGGGTTCCATGTTGTCAGTGGTAATGGTTGCTCATTCAATTCACATTGATTATTTCAGGAATTTTTTTATTGTTGGAATGGCATTACCACTCAGCTAAGTGCTGTGAGCTTTCCAGCAATACACAAGGACACAGCTGCACCCCTGAACACCACACAGGCCTGGCTTGCTTCACAGGCGACCCCGTGTCTTTCATTTTCTTCATATTTTGCCTATATCCTTTAATTGTAGAATGGTGCCATCCTGAACAAGGGAACGGGACGATGCTTGGAAGTGGAGAACAGGGGAATGGCCGGCATTGATCTGATTCTTCGCAGCTGCACAGGACAAAGGTGGATGATTAAAAATTTCATCAAGTAAAGATTGGAGGAATCAGAGGAGTCTGACTCAAAACACAGATGACTTGGACTGATCTGACTGGACTCCTTTGGAAAGGATGAAATATCAAAACAGAGCTTTATTCATGTTATTAGGAGAGGACATGGGGGAAATGGGCATTTGTCTTTTTATTTTTATTGTATATTAGTCTCCCACAGCTGATTCCAACTGTGTGAAATTGGGTCAGAACTGCTATTTTCTTCTGGCAAGCACTCTAAAAGATACCACTTATTTCTGCTGGAATGACTGTAATAAGCTCATGCAGTCTTGTATGCATTTTACTGACAGCGAATTGTTGCTTTCCCAGACAACTCCAAGCTCTCCAAAAGGCCCAGGTATGTTTGCACCAGGATGGGAGTTGAAAGACCCCGGATTTACCTGCCTGGCAAGTGTGAAAACTTAAGTGCTTGTGATAGGGAAAGTTTGCCAAGCCCCAAATGAGCTGAGTTAGAAAGATGTGGTGCTTTGCTAAGTCCTCTCTCCCTTTTCCCTTTGTTGCCCCTGCATCTAGCAGCCACCTTGTTGAGAGGCAAAGTGCACCCAGTAGCTCCTGTAGATCTTTCCAACCCTTAGTCACAGATGTCATTAAACAAAGTCCTATTTAATAGAATCATTGGTCTCCCCTTGCCTCATCCTCTCTATCACCCTCATGCTGCTGTTGGCAAGGCCAGCCCATGCAGCACCACTCCCTTCTATGGAGACTCCAGATGGGTTTCTCTTGGAAAAGACCTTGGATGTCTTTCTGCCTGCCTGGGCAGTTGCCTGCCCTTTTGGGTGTCAGTTGTACTTGCACACGGTGAGTAAGGCTTGTGGGATGCTTCCTGCTCCATGGAAACCTGGGGAGCTTCAGAGCCACCTTTCCCACCTTGCAGGGCCATTGGCCTGCACTGTGTCCCTGGAGACCCATCTTTACCCTTTTTTTTTCCTCTTTTCTTGTAGAAATAAGGATGGATGTGCTGATATGTGCAACAGACTGAGAGCAGGTAATGCAAGAGAAAGTCCTGCTCGGGCTTCCCTCCTACGGAGACCATAGGGTTTGTTTTTAAGGCATCAGGTAATGCAAGAAAAAGTCCTGCTCGGGCTTCACTCCTATGGAGACCATAGGGTTTGTTTTTAAGGCATCCTTGCTCTGAATAAAGATACCAGTAGTGGCAGTCTCCATAATTTTGTAGTGGTGGTCTCTTTCTGAGGCTTGAGCACACCTATTGTGCCTGGGCAGTGTGAAGGTGTCAAGGTCCACCCCAAACAGTGCATGTTGCTGCAAACCTTCATGAGCTGTGGTGCAGTACGAAAGGGAGAGGGAGAGCAAGAGGTCAGTAAATAGCGCTTTGGCTGAAATTCTTGACATTGAAGTCATTTAAGTCTTGTTAATATGGCGATCTCACCTGCTGGTTTTGGCCCACAGTAATCTTGGCTACCAGATCTACCCAACCATCATGGGAGACCATTTGTTTGGGGTCCTATGTCTGACTGTCTGGAAAAGGGAATCGTGGTCTTGCAAAGTTGCTTTCTGTGGATGCTAGACTAATGGGTGGATACAGGATTCGCTCAGTGGAGAGGAGAAGCCAGCCCATCTCCTGTCCTTCTCACAGAATAATATTGTTTCTGGTTGCCCTCTGGCTAGGGTGCACTAAAATGTTAATATATGAGATGTACATGTAAATATGTTTCCCAAAGATGGGATGTGCACAGAGTTGTTTGCTGCAGAGCACTCATGCCTGTCTTCCATTTGCATCAGGATGAAGCTACCTGTATGTTTAATGAGTTTAATTTTCAGTGCCATGCAGCAGGTTTATAACTGATGTTTTAGTAATTTATTGTACAGAAGCAGATATCTTTCATTGTTCCTTCTACAGCCCATGAGCATTGCATAGGACTGATCGTTCATTTAGGCTTGACAAGACTTCCTCGTTCATTGGGGTTGTCTCCTATTTTTTTCCCTTCTTTAATGAAGCAAAACCTCTTAGTTGTCCTGAATTGCAAAGTAGGGAGTCAATGTAGAATTTTTCTCTCTTACTCACTGTGGCATCATCTCTTGTGTAATAAATTTTAGCACTTACAAAACCAATATCATCACAATGTCTTCAGATGCATGATGTGTTTCCCCTTGCATTGCTGCTGCCTCCCAAGGAAAGCTATTTATTGATGAGGTGGCATCCAGGAAAAGTCTGGGGGATTTGAGACTTCACAGCTAATGGTCAAAATGGTAAAATGCCCTGTAACTGAGCCATCAGGTTGCTGTCAGTCATCAGTGGAAGCCACATACTGTTTAGTGTTGGGAAGAGCCTGCATGTTTCAGGATAAACAACAAAAAAGCCTTGGATGTTGCCTGTGCTCTAATTCATGGTTCCCCAGTCCAGCTCTACTTCTGCCAGTGCTCAGGGTGCCAACAGATGGGCTTTGTCAGATTTAATCTGGTGGTATAAGGTGTCACCACCGCCAGCCTTCCATCTGCTTCAGCTGCTGGAGGTTTCTGTCGCCGTCACCGGCAGCAGAGATGAATGTGTGGCTGCACCTCGGCTACCACAGTTGGCAGGACGTGCTTCAGCCGGCAGGCAGGACGGGCTTGCTCTATTGAACACACAGGATTGTCAGCCAGAGTCGCTCTGGAATGTCCACACAGCTCGGCGCAGGAGGCAGCAACCGCCGAGCATCACCAGCTGCCTTGGTGGCATTTGTGTGGCCTGTTGGAGATGATGCGTGTGCACTTGGGACCTTGTCCTCAGGCAACACAAGACGACCTGGCAATGAGGATCCTGTTGGTGATGGGCTCTTTTATCCTGTGGAATAGTAAGTTTCAGAGATGCCTTTCCTTCGTGCTCCACACAGAAAACGTTATCGAATAGGAAGGGGACAGTGGAGGTGAACACGTTACTCCAGGACCCTCAGGTGGGGCAGAAACCCTGAAGAGGTGTTTTCCCCATTCTCCATGGTGTACATAGAGTGCTTTCAAATGACTGAAAAGAAGAAGCATGAGTAAAATCGGGATTAAAAGTGCAAATTGAATCTGCTGTGTGAGTGTAGCTGAAGTTCTGTTCTGACATTGGTTTGTGACATGCAGAGATGATTGCTGAGGCGACGACCCGAGGTCTGCCCCCTCTGAAACCATAGAAATCTGTCTTGGAAATCTGGATCTAAGTGTTGCATCTTGCGCTTATCTCTAATAATATGTTAATTGCTTTAAAAAGTGATTTCAAAGTGGTTCCTATTAAATATATGATTTGAGCCTTGCCTCTTGAGTGATTTTAAAAAGATTCACTGCTGATGAGATACAGAGGCAGTCATTCTTCTCTGTTACTTATTTAATGGAAAAGTGCTGCTGTTTTAATGGAACTTCCATTTTTAAAAGAAATGGAAATGAAGGCGAAATCAAGAGAGATGCCCGATGCCGATTAACCTCCCATTTCATCCATCCCTGCCGCTGCCACTCACCAAGATAATGCAGTTTACATTCCAGAAGCTGAAAAGAGATGTTAACGTGGTAGAAAAGCATCGCTTGCAAATACATTCCTGTGCTCAGTCTGGGTGTTTCTAAATGTAACCTAGAGCTTGGGGCCCTCCTTAGACCCACTTTCTGTATCCATCTTCTCCTAAGTAAAAGGTTGGTTGGTGATGTGATCCGTGTGAAGGACAGTGAGGTGTGGGTAGATACATTCCTATGCAGGAGGTAAGTCTGTCTCTTGGGTGCACTGTCGCAGTGCTGGCAGGAGCAGCAGCTCTCCCACCTGAGCTGAGGACAATGCAGGTAGTAGCAGTCAGTCCAGGTAAGTGTAGCCTCCAACCTTGGGCCTGTTTGGGCAGAGCGTGGTACATGGAGCTCCATCATGAGGTGCCCCATTTGCAGCCACAGCTCTCCTGAAGGATGACACAAGGTGAGAACCTGTGCTCTTCTTGTGTGCATTTTACACACTCAAGACTTCTTAAGGGGAAAGGTCCAGGTAAGAAGGTTGGTTGGCCAGGCCAGGTTGGACGACACTTGGAGCAACCTGGTCTAATGGAAGGTTGTTTCTGTCCGTGACACAGAGTTGAAACTGGATGAGCTTTAAAGTCCCTTCAAACATGGACTGTTGTGTGATTCTGTGAAGAAAACAGTACAATCTGATGTGCCTTACAGCAGATTGAAGCCAACAGCAAGCTCTTACTCTCCTGATGCCGTTATCAGGGTGTTTGTGCTGCTCCAGGCAGAGAGCCAAACTTCGGGAAAGTTCTCTCTAAGCCCTCAAATGAAGTTACACTGCTGCCGTTTCGAAGTCAGAAGTTTTAACTCATGGACTCCCAATAGAAAAGCCTCTCTGCTTGATCACTGAGCAATTTGGGCACTCATCCACAGCTAATACATACAGATTTAAGCACTCCACTCTGCTGTGTGAAATTAGGCATTTGAAATCTCTGCAGCTCGTCTTTGCAGATGAGAAGTCATCTTGCATTGAGTTGGGGAGTGTGAAAAGTGTATATTGACCATAAGGAGTCTCAGCTGGATTTCCAAGGACATTGAGATGAAATATTAAAGGGTGCCTCCCTGTAAATGCCAAACCAAAGCCCTCTGTAGATGATCCTTTAAACATCAGAAAAACTTTGTGCCAGCTTTAGGGACATAAACCCTTCCAGCCACACCAGCCTGGTGCCAGGAAGGTGAGGGGCTGAGCTCTTCTGCATCTATACTGAAAAGCCAAGATCTTGTACATGGGCTGATCCTGTTAGTTAGGAGGATGTGGTTCCTGGAATGTCTGTTCTTATAAATCAGAAAATTCCTCAAATCATTAATGCCCCTAAGTCTTCCCACAGGCAGGAGCCACATAAGATTCTGACGCCAGTGAAGCTGCTCGGCTTATTCAGGTTTTCAGCTAAGTTGGTGCTTGTGGGACCAAGTTTTCTGCTGGCTTGCGCAAGCTTGAAATCCCAGCTCAGCAGTATCATTATCCAGGATACCTTGTCAAGAGCGAGTGGGTTCAGTGTCACACCCCATGAGGGTTACTGTGATAAATACCTGCCCATGTCTAAGCTGAGTGCAGCAGCCTGTGCCATCTGGGGCTCCTCACCCCAGGAGGTCTTACCTGCGGGCTGAGGTAGGAATTTATAGTAGGGAAGAAAGGGTCAGTTCCTAGAATCCCAGACTGGCTTGGGTGGAAGGAACCTTAAAGCTCATCCAGTTCCAACCCTCTGCCACAGGCTGGGACACCTTCCACTAGGGCAGCTTGCACCAGCACTGCACATAGTGCTCCAAGTGGGGTCTCACAAGAGCAGAATAGAGGGGCCTGTTTGCAGCACTGGTGGTCTGGTTAACTCCTGCAAGCCTCAGCTGAGAATTTGGCCCAAGTGTTTAGGATTGCACTTGGAGCCAAGATACCTGCACGCTCATTGTGCTCAAGGCAGTCCTATTGGGAAACTAATAACCTAGGCATTAGCTCCAGGCTCTCCTAACCTGGTAAATATTTATTTTGAAAGCATGCAGGAATCACTACCTAGAAGAGCCATCCTGATCCTCCGTGTCAAGTGCTGTTGCTCTGACAGAAGGCAAAATAACAAGAGGAAAGATTGTATAACCTGGAGAGCTACCCAGAGAAGGAGTTTCTTATTTTATTCCCATCTGGTGGCTGAGATGTGGTTGGTAATAGCTCTCCAAATGTCTTTCCTGGCTATTGTAATTCTAGGTTTTACTGTTATAGGCAAGTATTTCATAGTTAGGCAAGAACCCATGCAGGAAGTGTTTTCTAACTGTGCTCTTTAGAAATGACAGCCGGGAGGAAAATAACAGCAGAGTGGGGACAAAGTGATTTGCTGTGCTGAGATACAGAATTGGCACCCAGCACTAAACCAGGAACAACCTCTGGCATTTTGAGAGCAGAATATCTACTGTGAGGATCATTGTAGCCTTGCAGAGTGCTCCTGAGGAGGCTGGGTTGTTTCCTGCAGTGCTCCTCAGCATTGAAAATGTGTTTGAAGCCTCATCCTGGGAAAACTGGCCCCCAACAGGGCAGGGGGAGAAAACAGGATGGAAAAGGTTCTGGGTCAAGAGAAAGGCAGAGAGATCATTTGCCAGTTGCTATCATGAGCAAAACAGACTTGACTTGGGGAAAAGTAATTTCATTTATTGCCATTTAAAACAGAGTGGGATGGGGAGAAACAAATCCTGAACTAAAACCACCTTCTGCTCAACACTCCTGTTTTTCCAGGCTCAGCTCTCTGCTCTCCAGGCAGTGCAGGTGAATGGGACGGGGGTTGAAGTCAGTCTGTAATGCTTGATCTGTGTTGATCATTCCTAAGGTTTTCCCCCTGTGCTACCAGGGGGTCACTTCCATGGTACAAAGTCCTTCACAAACGGCTCCAGTGGAGATTCCCCATGGACCACAGTTCCTGCAAGGAAACCTGCTGAAATGTGGGCTCTCCATGGGACGCAGCTTCCTCCAGGGCATCTCCACCTGCTCCACTGTGGGATCCTCCAAAGGCTACAGGCTGGTATCTGCTCCACCATGGGCTGCAGGAAGACAACCTGCTTCACTATGGTCTTCACTGGGTGTAGGGGAGTCTCTGCTCCTGAGGCACCTCCTCCCCTTCTTCTGCACTGACCTGGGTGTCTTCAGGGCTGTTTTCTCACTCCTTTTTTTACCCCTTCTTAAATACATTGTCCCAGAGGTGCCACCAGCTCCAGCGCTGGGCTCAGCTTTGTCCAGCAGCTCCAGTTCTGGAGCCAACTGGACCCTGAGTTTGCCCTTGCTCTGCCTTGTGCCCATCTGAGACCCCACACAGAGTAAATCAGGGGGCAAGACAGCTTTGGTTGTGGGAAGGGAGGGATGATAGATGAAAGGAGGGCAGCCCCCTGCCACTAGTGATGTTACAGTGGCTTAAGGCACCTGAAAAGCTGCTGCATCTTCAGGGGGGTTTCATTGGGTAGAGCTGGCTCCAACCCAGGCAGCCTGGGACACTGTTTCCCCAGGGTGGGAAGGAGGGTTGGTGGGGAGAGACCCCTCCAGCCCTGGCCATGGGGCTCTGCTGTGACCTGCTCCCTTTGCTCCCCAGGCCCTTCCCTCACCCCAGTGCTGGAGGCAGGAGGTCAGCACAAGAGCGTGTCTGTCCCAGCACTGCACTCCCTCCCTGCCCTATGCTCAGCATTGCCCCTTGGCTCTCATGTTATCACACCAGTGCCTTCACTCCCTTCATGTCTTCCACATTGGTGCTATTTTTGTTCCACTTTATCCTTGTCTTTCATGCTGTCTTGTCTTAGTTTTTGTCTGGGGCTGCCCAACATTCCCCTCTTTGTTCTCTGCATGAGTTTGCTCCATCTCTGATGTCTCTAATTCCTTTTTTCTCACTGTGTTTTCTTTTGTTTACCCTCTCTTTCCTTTGCTATTTCTTTTGATTCCTTATTATTTCCACCTCTTTCTCCCCCTCCCTTTCTTTTCTGTTTCATCCCTCTTCTTTTCAACTCCGGTTTTGTTTTTCCCCTTATTCTTGTTCTCACTCCTTGTTTTTGTTCTTTGTATATCATTTGTGTATCTCTTGTATGTCATCAGCTTGCTGTTTAGATTACCATCTACTGCTTTCCCCTCTGAGTTTGCGTTTTGAGTTGGAAACCAGTCTGTCTTTCTTTAAATTTCAATCATAGTGTCTATAATCCAAATCCTTTTTTTCCCCCTCTTTTTGTTGCTAATAAATAGACATTGACACAGCTTGTTACAGCAGCTGGTAGCCATCCTGCCTCTGCCAGCACTGCAGTGCTTTGACACAGGCTTGGCGGTGGAGGTAGCATGGCCAAAGTCATGGTTTTTCTAGACTCGGAGACATCCATGTCATGAAAAGGTGCCAGCAATGGGTAGCTCCTGCTTTCAAACTGTTGTGTCTGGGGACATGTCTCTCCGAGGTGGTAGGGTGAGCTCCTTCATTGAGAGGGTCCAGATCACTCACATGGAGAGAGGAGGAAAGAGATCAGGATAGATGGGAGGATGTGGGTTTCGGGAACCTGGTTGGCTGTAGGTTGAGATTGTCTTTTTATTTTAACAAGGTAAAAAAAAAACCCAAATATTCTACAAGTCTTTATGCTACCCTGGTTGAGCTGAATGAGCGTGGAATAAATGCCCAGAGCCTCCTGTCCGGGTGCCCTGTAGTGGGGCCAGTGGTGGGACCTGCAGCATACCGCACTTCAAGGGCCAGGAGCTGTGGGGAGGAAGGGAGGAATCAAGAACAAGAGATGGAAGAGATGAGGGCGAGATGAGCAACATGAGATGGGCAATGGGCTGCTTGCTCCAAGGTGGCACTGTCTCTGATCATGAGGAAGGTGCCTTGACCCAGCATGAGGACCCAGGAAAGGTCAGCCCTGCCATGGCCAGCACTGATGCATGGGTCACCCACAGCCCCAGCACACATGGAGCTGGCCTGGGAGATGACATTTTATCCCCTGGGGCAGCTGTACCCAGCCCCTTCCTGGCAGATGTTCATCCCATCTGGTCCTGGAGCTGCCATGGGTGGTTTATCAGTGCTTCCCCAGGCATCGGTGTCCTTGCTGTCAAGTGTTTTTCACGTCTACGCTGAATTTTCCTGCTCAGATAGCATCCCTGAGCCTTTCTGCCTTCCCCAGCCCTGGCAGGGAAGCTGGGTGAAGTGTTTTTCCCCTTCTGCTCCTATTCCCTGTGCATTGTTTCTTCTGTTTGAGAAAATAGCGAGCTCCATCTCTTTCATGCTTCCTGACCCAAAAGCAGCAGGTCCCTCTTGCTCAACCATGACCGCTGGAGTCAGGAATTGCTCCATGTTTGGTGCAGACAGACTTCACATTGACTCCTCAATGGGAGGTGACAGCAAGGGACCATCCAGTGTGACCCCCTGGCCTGGGACCGCCAGGTGAAAGCTTGGCCCCAATATAAATAATAAACCCAATTAATTATAGGCAATCTATAGAGCCAGGTCACAGTCTCACATTTGCTTTCCCACTAGGATAATTTGGTTGACCTCCTCTGTTTAAGTGTAACAGCTCCTGCTGAGCTGCTTTGTTGCAGTTGATAGCAAGATAATTATAATCCCATCAGTGCTTAAACTGTTTCAATAGGCAAACGACACACTCCTCAGGCCTCTGATGGATATCTAACAGCACCCAGAGATTTGATATTAATCAGCTGCCATCTCTTGGCTGCTGGGAGGCAAGTGATCACTGACAATAGCAGGCAAGGGAAAACATGGTCTTTCCGAGATGCGAATTTAAGGAAAATAATGCTTTGCAAGGAACATGCCTGTGACTGAATGCTGGGGCTGGCTGAACACTTCCTGCCTGCTTCCCTATGGAGCTGGAAATGCAGCTGGGAATCTCACTGCCAGCCCTCCATGATCCCACTTAGCACCAGTTTCACTGCAGGTAAAGGGATGTGGATGAGAGCCTGTTGCAGTCAGAGGAGGGGGGATTTTGTCATTAGTCCTGCATGGATTATTTAATGGTTGGAGTTAATGGTGAGGAGTTAAACAGGCCAATTAAAATATTACTTAATATTTGATTGCACACACAATGAAGGCCCTGTGGTGTTTGAATCCCTCCTGGAAAAAGGTGGCAGGTGAAATGCATTTGTTACTCAAGCCTTTGAACCAGAGGCCTTCAAACCTTAAAATCAAAGCGGCTGCTTTTCATGTTTTAATGAACGATTTCCCTCATACCACAATTTGTGCTTGAAATTACAGAAAGTAATGAGCTCATCCATTTCTCTGCAGGTTTGCTATTAAACTGCAGTGAGACAGACAAAGAGTCCATAGAGCTAATACTGTTCCTTGCAAGAAGTCAGCTATGGCCTTTGAGCACAAAACCCTTCCCGTTCCCACCCTGCAAAGTAGGGATATCATTTATTCCTGAATACCTGGGATCTTAACCCGTGTGACTGCATCCTGTAATAGGTCTTAAAAGACTGGACTCCGATGAGACTGAGTTAAACAGTGCAGAAAAAGCGTAATTGTTTTCCAAGGGGGGTTATGTTTTCAGTTTGTGTCCTGGTTAGGAGTGCCCACCGTTCTGGTGGGGTTTGCTTTAATTATTGTTATCTGTGTGTAAACATACAGAGAGATTGTTGTAACCATCGGCCTGGAAAACTACCCAGGAGGTGTTTGCTCCTCGCTGCAGCATTTAACATTTAATGACTCTTATTCTTCGGTTTCACTGTATGGAACATGCTCCAGCCGTTTATTATAAGAGACCCCATGTGCCCCAAGCAATGTGGATATCCCCGTGCTGGGAGCTGTGGAAGCAAAGGGAGGAGAAGGCAGAAATGCCTGAGATGAAGGATGGACACAGGGAAGAGCATTTGAGCATGGTCCTAGTGCAGGGCAGAACCATTTCTGCTCTGAGGTTGCGGGCAGCATGCCTGCCTGTGGGCCTGCCTGTCCTGGGTGCCAGGCCCCATCCCAAAGGGCCGGAGAGGAGGCAGTGCTTTGTTCACTGCAACCTGCTCTAGTGAAAGACGTCCCTGCCCGTGGCAGGGGTTAGAACTGGATGAGCTTTAAGGTCCCTTCCAACATAAACCATCCTATGGTTCTATGATTGTATGACCAGCAGGAGGGCAGCAGCTACACGCTGCCACCCTGGGGTGCTGCCCCAGGGCCCTCCCTGTGGTGGGAGGCCTCAGGAGGAGAGGAAACAGCGCATAAGGTGTGTGAGGGCAACACCGGCACACTGTGATGCTTTGGTACCCTGCCTGGGTGGTGTCCGGCTGGTCCCCACATGCATCCTCTGCAGTGGGTGATGCTGCCCTGCGGTGTGTCTGAGCGCTGTCACCTTCAGGAGGGTGAAGCTGTAGGTCGGTATTTTGTTTGTGCCCGAGACCAGCGGCGCCGGGAAGAAAGCTGCATCCTCAGTGCCACCTCGTGCCTGAAAAGCAAACAGCCCGGCAAGGCTGCTTGCCTACGGCTTGCCTATGGGGGAACCAAATGCGGCCAAGAAAACCGGCTTTTGAATAATACCGTGAGCGGTTCCTCCCTGAAAGTGGTAACCCAGTGACAGCCTGACTTTCATGAGCTTTATCCAGGAAAGCTGAGCTTTGCCTTACCGAAAAGTGGATTGAGGAATGTATTTGCCCAGCTTGGGAGAGGCATACAAGTAAGGAACTCTGCCCAACCAGCACCCTCAGGGTGCAGCTCCGGGTCAGGAGTTAGATGCTCAGTAAATGTGGCAGTAAATAGGAATGTGACTGTTAACTTGGTATTTCTGTGGGTCTGAAAGATGCTTCTCTTGCCAGTGAGGCCTCTTATGAAGATCACAGGAGGGTTTTGGATGGAGGGATTTGCTCCAACAGCTCCATGTCCTTCTTACGTTGAGGACACCAGAACTGCACACAGTGCTGCAAGTGGGGTCTCGTGAGAGCAGAGTCGAGGGGCAGGATCAGCTCCTTCAACCTGCTGGTCATGCTTTGGAGGTTCAGCCCAGCACACGGTGGGGGGGTGGTCTGGGCTCAAGCACACACTGAAGCCAGATCATGGGGAGCTTCTGATAGACCAATACCCCAAGTCATTCTCAGGGCTGCCCTGAATCACTTTGCCCAACCTGCAGCTGTGCCTGGGATCATTCACTGTGTCCCTTACAGGCTGCAGGGAGCCTGCACAGCACTGCTGCTTGTTTGGGGTTTTTGCAAGGGGCGGGTTACTTGCTTTTGACTGCGTGCATCTTGTCTCCTCCTTTGTCCCTCTCTGAGGTTTCTTTACCGAAGCAATGCACCCGCAGGTCAGGCCCGCTCGCCCCTCGCTTCTCTGCTCATATAAACACATTCCCACTTTCTACCACAAGAGGCCCTCAGGTTCCTGAGGCAGGAAAGGAAGGGAGCTGCCTTCAGGAGCAAGGCTTGGAAGCACCTGTCAGGCATGAGACTTCCCACGCATCTCTTGCTGTTGGGGTTGGGACCCTTGGGGTGAGAATTCAAGCTTTCTCAGCAAGTGTGGGAGCTGGACGGAGAGCCGCGATGCTCCCAGCAAGAGTTGAGAAGCCAAGGGAAGAGCCAAACCAGGGAGGAGGCTTAGCCCTTCTCCAGCATTGGACATGGTGTTGCTCTTGCATCCCCCCCAGTGCCTCCTTTATCTCCACTGTTTCACCGTTGGTGCTATTGGGATGTTTGCTGGTGGCTGTATCACAGTGCGCTTGTGTGCTGGTGCCTGTCTGGCTCTAGTGCTTCCTTTTCCATTTCATCATCTGCTTACAGCATGGAAGGTGCGATGCTCTCGTTTGCCTCATTTTGACCTGGCTTTCACTGTGCAGTCGTGCTGCCCTGCACGGTGCAGTTATCCCTGCCTGTGCTGCAGATCTTTGCATGGCCAAGTCAGTAGTGAAAACCTGTTTTGTTTGGCCTGGCCTGATTTTCCAGGTGTCTTCCCAGAAAAGAGGGGAAGATGTTTGTCCCCACATGCCAACATTGTCTTGGCCACCCTCAAAGCAGAGGGAGCTGATTACCCACAGCCCTTCCTTGGCATGCGCGCAATCTCTCTCACCCTTCTCCCCCAGACCAGGATGCTGCCAGTGAAAGAAACACGAGGCCTGAGCTTTCCTTTTAATAGCACACTTTGGTGTAACTCAAAGGCTCATCACAGGATGTCAGTATGGATTTTGTGGTCACGATCGGTTTGAGCTCATCAGCTGGAAGAAGTGAAACAATCTTTCCTTTTAAATGTTAATAGAGACCTTTCTCATTCTTATCCTGCAGGCAGACTTGGATTTGTTTCTCTTATCCTTGCCCTTTCTGCAGTGCTCTCTGAATGCTGTGTATATACAAGCACTGAATATTTTATATTTCTGCACTTAGTCATACTGCCTGGTCTTTGTGCATCCTTTACTTTCAGACCTGAAGGCTTGAGACCCAGAGATACCTCTAACCTCCTACCAAAGCCCGTGCTTGCAGATCTGGCTAGTAAACTGGTCTGGGTGGAGGGCCAAGTTCCAGGGGACTGCTTTCATGTTGTGATGATTCATTGGATCACCAGGGCACCAGACACCTCTGCTGGGGTCAAAACCAACCACACCAACCACTCTCAGATGGAAAACAAGACGAACCTGTCTGGCTTCAACCCTAACTCAGTTCCAAGGACAAGACGTGGCCTTTCTGAGCGGCAGAACGATTTCCCTGTAGTGTCCTGATTTCTTTCTAGTTAAGCAGACTCCGTTCTCCATGCTGATGCTGGGAAAGTGGACAAGTTTCCAGTGCACCCAGTGGCTATTCTCACAGGAGGTGGCTTAAAAGTTCCCTTCTTCTTCCCACACCACACTCTAGAAAATGCCCCATGTTTCATGGAGGAGGGGGTGAATTGCATCCTTCAGCAGTGAGCCAGCACAGTGCAGAGACTGCTGATAAGTCCTTGTCTACCAGTAATACTTGTTCATCATTGCAGACAGTCTTCATGGAAAGTGTCCTCCTTCAAGGGGGAGAACAAGCCCTGAGCCCACTCAGTTGTCTGAGCTGCTTTGTTGCAAGAATTAACAGGATCTAGTGCTGGAAAGATGCAAGCTCTGCCATAGCCCTTGGGAGAAGGATTTGGCAGTTGAATTTCCTCAAACTCCCGCTGGAGGCAATGGCAGCTGTGCTGGAAAAACTTGGGTTCAAATGAATGTTGTCCCAGAGCTCACGTTGACAAGCTGCGTGACTAATGCAGTACCTAGAGGACTCCGAGCAGGAAGCGTGTGGGCATTAATGTCTGGCTGAAAGCAAGTACGGATCCCGCATGGATGGAGGAAAGGGGGAACGAGAGGTACCAATGCTTGCGTCATCTCTTCTAACTATAGATGCTTAGCAGGGCATCTGAGTACAGGATGTGATGGAGGGACTCTGTGATGGCGCTTCCACAGAGTCCTACAGCAAATTATGCAGAAATGCTCTTTGAAGGAGACCTCACCAGAAAGCCCTGGAGCCAGCAAGATGGCTCATATTAATACAGGGGGAAAGCTAACGAAGGTTAATGTTGCCAGGGTGTGAGGACAGTGTGGAGGGGAGATTCCTTTTAGGTGGTTAGAAATAGATTTTTCTCTTGGCTTTTAGCACTGTGCACTTGTTTTTCTTCGGCCATATTCTTTAACCACAACTTTATATGAGCTCTTCAGGCAGCTCCGAGTGTCGATCTGCTCTAACAGAAAAGAAGCCTCACCAAGCCCATTCAGCCCATTCAGCTCATTGCCAGGTCGGATCCTGGATGGAAAAATAAGCATGAGCTGGGGGGCTGCTGAAAGGCACCCGCATGTCCTCTCCCAGGGTTTTTAATTTCTCTTTTGGGGTAAGTTTGGGGTAAAGAGATGTTTCCTTTCCAGTTTAGCAACTTCTCCTCCACCTGGTCATAAGGAAACAGAATGGGAAGAGAGGATTTCTGTGCTCTTGGGAAATGATGAAACCCTACCCAACTTCTTGCTCTGGCCCCTAGAAGAGGAACTGGTGCTGTGAGATCTGTTTGCACCCCCTTGAGCACCAAAGTGCTGGTGTTTTGTAAGGTTGGAAAGGGTTGTTATCCCCCTAGAATGCCTGTTGGTCACAGCTAGGTATGACAGAAAGCATAGCTGACATGTGGAGACCTTTCCCAAGTGTCTTCAGCTGCATCCTTTGCATCCTTCTCTCCTCTCTTTGGCGTTATGTCTTACCCAGGCCTAAACAAGACCCATCCCCTTCTGGGAGCTTTGCAAACATCAGCTGGGCTGAATCTGTCACGTCCAGCCAGAGCTGAGTGGAGGGGTCTCCCTGCTGCACCAGGAGTGATGGGACGTGATCGTTTGTGACTTCTGCCCCCACTGCATGCAACAGCCAAGTTGCCTTTCAGCAGTTAAACAAAGCTCTTTGGGTGATGCTCCCTGTGCCCAGCTCCAACAGGGTTTTCTGTGACTGTGCATTGGGTCTATTTAAACTCACCCTCTCATTTGTCTGATTACTTCTTGATGCAGAGAGGAGATTTAAGAAGGATTAACCAGAAGTTGTTTGTGACCATCTTTGTTGAAGGACTTGAAATACAAACTAAAACGCTGTGCTAGCAAAGTAGCACCGCCTTCTGTTACAGTGACCAGTGGGACAGCTTGGTCTCCTGTGACCTGGCAGAAATGGCAGGAATACCAAAGAACCTGCTTTTTAGCTGATTTGGCTTGGTTTATGCCACTCAGTCCCTGCAAGAGCTTTAGGTAACACTGAGGTCCTAGGGCGCACTGTTCACAATGTCATACCATTTGAATAAGTCCCTCTATGCCAAGTGCACATTGTCCTTCGCCTGGCAACTAGACAGCCTTCTGACCCTAAAAAGCTGTTGGGTTGTGAGTCTAGAGCAGAAACTGTAGGTTTTCTGCTGAACTTGGAGTACAGCAACTCTTCAGACACAGAGTTTCTAGCAACAAAAAGACAAATGTTTCAGACCTGTTTAATTGGTGCTCTTTATAGTTTAAAGAATTGCTTTAAAAGGCAGCCAGGGATGCAGCTTATTCTGTGTAAACATTAATGTTCTTCTAAATGGCTCTTCATTAATTCACTGAGGGCCAATCTTAATTCAGTGTTGTTATTTGTGCTGAGTCGTTAGATAGAGCAGGGTGCGTTTTGGCAGCACAATGAAGTGCAGCAGCTAAGGCATTCACTGCAGTATTGACATTCCCCCTTCCAAAAGCACATCCACCCTTTTCTGCCCCCTTCCCAGGGCTCAAGAGACCCTGATTCACCTACTCTGGGCACTATCAACAACCCTCATGCTTTCCACTTGCTGACCTTCAATGTATGTCACAGCAAGATCAAACTGAACCCATGTTCAAGCTGGAAAATCAGCTCCCATGGGCTGGAGGAGGTGCTAACCACCCCTGGGCAGGGTGGTTTCAATGACATGGATGCCACCGTGGAAAACTCTGCATTCCACTGCTGAGATGTAGGAGGCTCTTAGAGGAAGGTGTTTTCATTCTCAGACCATACAGTTCTTTTGGTGGGTGCCAGGAGACCCAAGCAGAGCTGAGCCTTGTAGGAAGTAGCGCTGAGCTTGCTTGCAGCCAACAGGACTCCTTGGTGCAGTGAAGAGTGAGAGCCTGCAGAAAGGGAGAAGGTGAGGAAGCCTTTTGTGCCTGAGCTCTGGTGGTAGCTGTTAAGCAGAAGATCACACTTGCGTTGGATTCCTGGGGGAAGGCACACTGACAGCCCTGCTGCACTTCTGAATTCATTCTGGCAGGGGATGAAGTGTTGCTGTGGCAGAGGCTTTGCTATGGAGAAGGTCTGTCAAGGTCCATGGGGTTTCTCCAGCTGTGGTCTCCTGCAGGACTGAGGCAGGGCTGCCATGATGGAGGGCAGCACCGAATGACCTGGAAAAGCTGAGGTTTTCCTGCATCCTGAAGCAGCAATCTGTTATGATCACAGTACTTCCTCCAAAGGTGTCTGGAACAAATACCCAAAATTGGCTATTTGGATAACAAGGTGGATATAAATGGCATGAAGGAGATGCTTTTGCACAAGGGTGCCATCTCTTGCTGCTGCAGTAAGAGAAAAGCACAGCTACACCAGAAATTGTGCATGCTCTAGGATGTCAGATACCCTCTGTGTTTGCTCCCATCATGTGAAGAGTTTGAGCTCACTTCAGAGGCCCTGGGTGCAGTTTAGTGGCTGTTTTATTCTAGCAAGAACGTTTTCCAAATGAGGAGGGTGAAGGATGCAGCCAGGCATCATTTCAGAGAAACCAGCTACAAGGTTGATAATAAAAGCTCCCTGATATCTGGGTTTGAGCCGAAGCCGTCTTGCATTGTCAGTCTGATATCTGCCTACGCAAAGGTCTGGTTCTCCATGTGCAGCATAGGTGGTGTGGAATTGGAAGCACTCATCCATGGCAAGTAGCGCCTTGACTTCTGATAGACCTGCACAGGAAGAGTTTACACTTTGCACACAGATTATAGCCAAGAAGTACAGCGCTGGAAATAGCCTGACTCTCCTGACTGGCATGTGAGTCTCACAGGGCTTCTTGCCGTGTCAGTGCGTGTGTGCACATCTTCTTTTACCACTAGATGTCACAAAGTGGGTTTTTTTCCTTTTCAGAAGCTGCTTTCAGTGCCGGAGCCATCACTCGATAGAGACAGTCACGTTGATAACCCCTCTTTGGGTTTGGGGCTTTTTTTAAACTCTGCCTAAGTTGGAATATGGAATATGACATGCAGTTCGCTTTTTGAGCATCTCACACACGTGACAGAGCATTCTTTCTGCCATGCTGTGAATGACACCGTGGCACGTTTGCTGCAATCTCAAAGCTCATTTGGGCTTTGATTTGCATTTTTAACTTTAAACTGCTTCAGCATCCTTCCTGAAAGTGGTGAGAACATTAATGTGCTCCGGTTTGGGGAGCAAAAGATGGTGATAGTGTTAGCTTTTCTTAGTTCAAGTCCAGCTTAGAGCTTGTTGTGGGTCTTCTCTGTGGTAAGGCTGAGAGGTTAAAACCAAAGCAGAACAAACCGAGACAAAACAGCAAACCAAAGCAAAATAAATCAAAACAAACCCTCCCTCTGGAGGCTGGCTAATGTCTTTTGCCAAGGGGTAATGCCTCCTAACAGGGAAACCAACCCAGTGCAGCTACAGGGGTTGCACTAACCAAGTAGGACAAAGCAGCTATTTTTCATGCTTCGCCCTAGCTTTATTTGAAGACAGGCTTGTAAAATCTCTGCTCTGCACTGTGCAGCCATGTCAGGCATACGGGGTAGACAAGACTACGCTTGTGTGGTGCCAGATCCCTGGCTGCCCTCTGGTTGCCCCAAGAGATGTCAAGACACCTTCCTGATGAAAAAACCACGCATTAGGGACATGGTTTAGTGGTGTCCATCCTGGGATACAGGTTGGACTTGGTGATCTTAACGGTCTTTTCCAGCCTCATTGCTTCTATGATTTGTATGTAAAGTGGTTTTGCTTCAGGAGGTGTTAGCATCGCCTGTGAGCATGCAGAGAGCAAACTGCACACTTGGGAGAGATCAGATGTTCCTGTAGACCCAATTAAGGTTCCAGTGCAAATGCTGATCAAAAGAGTGCTGGAAAACCTACTCCTCTCCTCTTTCATCTGCACTTCTTTGGTGCTTACTTCACAGCTCTTTTGTTTCCTGAAGTAAAAAGAACTGGAGGATATCATAGGGGAAAAAGGACAGGCAAAGCAAGCTGTGCTACTTCTTCAGAGCAACCGGTCTGCAAGAACCTGAAACAGAACCCTGTTTCTTTCATCTGTCTTGCATCTTACTGTTCAGTGAGTGCTGGAAAGCATTTAGAAATGTCTTGGCCACCTCAAGGACAGGCCTGTTTTCCTCACTCTACTCAGCTTCAGGGAGAGACTGGGCATGTGGGCTCCTCCAGGCTTTCTGATGTTCCCAGATGTTACTAGAGGTATCAATGGCTCACGCTGGGGAGAGCGCAGTATGACACTGACATTGCTTCAGCCAGCTCTTCCCAGAAAAAAGCATGGCCGTGGTCATAAATCACAGAATGGTTTGGGTTGGAAGGGACCTGAAAGCTCATGCGGGGGCTCAAAGCCATGGGCAGTAACACACGTTCCCATGAGGAGGCTGGGGTGAAGGCGGTACTCTTGTTGTGTATGGCTGGCTGAGCCCCGTCTCTGCGGCTGTGACCCCTTGGCAAGTCCTCCTCCGAGTGCCTTGTGCCACTTACTGCTGAATATGGGGGTCTGAGTTGCCTTCCCCTTTTAGTTTATGTCATTTGCCTTGGGCTAGACCCTTTGAGGTCGGTGTTTCCTAGAGGGGAGGCTCACTGCTCCTTGGGAGTCTGTTGTGCTGCAGATTCAACCAGCGTTAGGGGTGACTCTGAAGATGTGACTTCTCCGTGTGTCATTGAGGAGCTGGAGGTTGCTTTGGGTGTTGCAGCAGTGTTTCTAGGTGGATGTGGAAAGGAGAGAAGCAAATTTCTCCGCAAAGCTTCAGAGTGACCTTCAGTAAATCTGGGGCAGGGCTGTTGGTTTGACCTAGCTGCTAGGTTCATTAACAAACTCATTATGGGGCCTATCTGGAAAAGAGACATGACTTCTTTTTATAGATGTGATGGATTTCTTAAAGTTAATTTCCAAAGATAAACACAATTACTAGAACTCCTCATTACCCATAAATTATCTTCCTGGGATGGGAGATCAGCTCTGTCAGAAGTTTAGGCAATCTCAAACCAAACAAACAAACACACAAACTCCAGCTAACAAGGGAAGCAAAACTAACATAATTAGGTCCCAAGAGATGCTTATTCCCAGCTTAATGTAGAAATCAAGTCAATACAATTGAATGCTTCAATATTGACTGAATTGTAATATTTAATGAAGTAGCAGTATTCATATTGCTCCTCTTTCAAAAGAGTTTCAGCTGGTTGTTATATTGGCTTTTTAATCAATGCTTTAATTATATTGGTGCTCTAATTTCATAATAAGCTTGCATTAATTAAGGTAGCTCTTCTATATGCAGAAAGTAATAGGAAAACCAAATAGGAAGCCAAGTAAGAAGAATATGCTTTTCTTGTTCTCCAGGAGAGACGCAGATTGTGCTATTTACACTCATTTACTCTTGCAAAGGAAAAAGGCATTTGGAATTTGTACTACTCAGTGCCCATGAATTCTTTATTTGCTGCTTAGGTCAGCTCTGCCTCTGACTTCAGCGAAAGATTTGTGAGAAGAGCTTGGGTCAACAGTGTCTTATCGAGTTATTGATCAGATTCTGAAAAATGAGGTGTTTGGATATAATGAAGATAAATGGAAATCCTCCCAAAAATGAGAATATTTAAGCTTATCCTTGGGCCAGTCTCTGCCTCATCTGGTGTCATTTGCTGTTGATGTCAGCTCTAACTGGAGGGATGAGGGAGAGTGGCGAGAAAACCTCATCTGTGCATTAAACAGTGTGTTCAACAGGAATACTTCTCATGGAGGTCAGGACACTCACAGATTCATACAGGCTGGGAAGAACCATTAGGAGTTTTTCTATCACTTTTAACTAATAGCTAAAGAAATAGGGAGAGGCTTCAGGTGGTTAAATGTGGATGGCTACAGGTTAGATGCCTACATCTGAGCTTGTATTCCTGTATGAGCAGCTGTGACTCAGTAGAATCTAGGGCACAATTTGGATGAGCAGTTCATTAAACTGCTTATTAAAGCTGCCAACATCTCCATTGTCACTGCAGACTCCCCTAATAAGCAGTGGACTTTTACAGTGTGACCTGGCTGCCAGCGTTAAGACAAACGCCCAGAGAGAAAGATGTTTCTAAGCTGCAGTTGGAATAAATCAGGGAAGTTGTCTCCCATGCCAGTTGCCTCCATTCCTTGAACAACCCACCTCTGTGGCTGTAGTTTAGTGGGACTGGGGACAGCATGGGGCTTGTGGCAGCCTTTGAGATGTTCCTGCCTTCAGGCTTCTGCTTCTTGTACTTGCTATGCAGCAGGGTGCACACGGGTGTGTGCAGTGTAATTCATGCCGCAAATGCCAACGAAAAGGTAATTCCTCATCCTATTTTCAGAGAGACAGCAGGAAAGCAGATTACTATTTCTAAGCATGTTTTTGCAGGTGCTCAGTGCAGATGATTGCTGCCGGTCTGGATTAGTGCAGAGGTGTGAGCCACAAGCTCTGCTCCTGAACCCCACCTTAGCATACCAGAGAAGTGAACAATTTCCCTGGGATGCAGAAGGCATCATTGTTTCGACGAGAGGCAGTATAAAGCCTTGTGGTGAGGTCATGTCTTGGACTGGAGCGTGTTTGGAAGTCCACGAGGATGCTGTTATCCCAGGATTTCTTTGTCATGCGGTAAGACCTTTACAAAGCTGGACCTTTTCAATACAAAGGATTTTCATGAGTGCGGTCACTGTGCCTGCAAGGGTTCTGGTATCACCAGGGTAACAGTAACTTCAATGACACACTATTTCACACTTAGAAATGATGCAGACAGAAGTGGATTTGTTTTGCCAGTGAGATAAGGTGTCCCAAAAGTATTAAAAAATGTCAGTGAATATATAAATCAGATGGTTGGGACTGTAAAAGGATGTATTTAACAGACAGCTTTTTGGAGCTGCCCCCAGCTGATGCTCCTACATCTGTTCATCATCATCTTCTGTCAGGGTGAGGAGACTGTGAGCTGTAAAGGGATAACAGTTTGCCTTGTAAGAATGCTTCATTGATTTTTATTAACACTGGATTAGCTCTACCTGCTGGTGCATGCTTAGCTCAGCCTGGGGCCTTCTCTAACAATTTCAGCATGAGTGTTCAGAGCCAAACCTAGTGAAAGGGATAAGTAAATAAACATCACTGAGCTCCTGCTGCACGCTGTATGGAAGGTGTCTTTATAGCTTATTTTGAAGGCAGCAGCATGTCAATATTTCATAAACCAAAGTTAGAAAGAATTAAATGTTAATCCTTCTTTGGGAGCGTGGCGTTGGCGTAATTGCAGCAATAACAACCTTTGTGCTGGCGCAGGGCTTTCTGCTAGACCGGGTTAGTAGTTCAGCAAGTCTGTCACAGAAACACTGTGTTTACCCAGGCTGCTGGAGGTTGCTTTGGGTTTCTTGAAAGCTGGAAATGATTTTAACTTTGCCAGCTTCTACATAAAGGAGCCTTTTCATTCGTGCAAGTTGACTCCGTGATTTGGTTAAAAATACTGCAGTAATTGCAATTGTGATGTGAACTCCAGGTTCCTGCCTGACAGATGTCAGCACTCCATACCCTGAATTCTTAGAAGCTGTTTATCATGGCATCACTGAAAGTGCTTTCTAAAGGAATATCAATGATTCCTAGTACCCTAATATGCTATCTACCTCTTTCTCTGAGCCTATTGCTCATACCAGTGTAAGCAAATACATATGCTCAACCTTTTGGTTTTGGCACAGTGTTGTCCCTCTCGAGTTGTTTCTTCTTTTCTGTCCTCTGAACCGATGCGTGTTTTTCCTCTTTATAGGGGACAAGCATGTTAAAATAATTGTGAGTTTAATTTGTCCAAGGGGCAGTGAATGTTGTGCTCAGTTTCCAAATGAACAGGACCGTAGCTCTCTGAAATTGCATTGAAGAAATAATAAATATTCGAAGTAGGTGGTTGAAGAGCTTCAGGATTCAAGTGTGGGTTATGCACTTGCAAGTACATTCTAGTTTTTGGCAGGACTGTTTTGACAGGTCCTAATCTGGAGCCTGTTTCTGGAGGTTTCTTTCACCATAAGAAGTTATTCCCAGTATTTCTCAGGCTTTCAGATTCTCTCTGGTTTGAAGTAAGAGAAGACACTGAAATTGTCACCAGTACAGTAGGACCTCACACAACATGTTAAGAAGAATCATCCCCTCTCCCTCAGATCATATAGCTTATGACAGTCATAGTCATCATCTTTTTCACTCATCTTTCTTGATTCATCTGTTCACAAAGTCTCCAGGCTCCTTCTTGAACACACAAAAAAAAGGGTTCTTTGGAAGAGTGAGAGAGTGAGAAAGAAATGATGTGTCTTTGGGTGCATGTTTGCCACTTCTGACCATATAATTTGAGAAACAATTATCCCTTGGTTTCACTTAGCAAGTCTTACCTTCAGCCCAGAGTCAAGGATGAAGGAGAAATCCACAGGTTTTCCAAACACTTTCTACATGCAGGATGCTCAGTCAGTCCCACCCCTTCTGTACCAAAGGCCTGTGCTGCTCCCCAGCCACTGACTATAAGCTGGAGATGACACCAGTTGTGGGGTCTCTGTATCATAGTTCAGTGTAGAAATAAGGCACTTTTCCCTCTTGTACACTGCAGGAGGAGGTTAAGAAATCTCTTCTTAATCATAGCCAGGATGCTTGGTGATGCAGAATTGGTCCCTTCATCACTTACAGTTTGTCTGGTTACTTAATGGCAAGGGCTCATGGAGCACTCGGTGCATTGCCAGGAATGTGAAGAAGCATTTCTTTGTCAAGAGGGTGGTCAAACACTGGAACAATCTTCCTAGAGAGGTGGTCAATGCCTCAAGCCCGTCAGTGTTCAGAAGGTGCAGCCTGTATCTGCAGACATGCCAGGCCATGGGATGAGCTCCCCAGTCGCTCCATGCAGCCAGTGAGAAGGGTGCTCTTGCTATTCAGTGCACATATCTTGCTGAACATGCAGATGAGCTTAATTTATATTTAATCAGACTCTGCAACCAGTAATCACTTGAGAAGTTTTTCCATATAACATGCAGTGATTACCCTTATTACAGAGGTACTGTTCGTACCGCCAGCATTGGGATCTCTCAGCCCTTTCATTCAAAATCCTTCACTTCAGAAGGTTTTAAGGCTTTCTAAAACATAGTCTGCAGTCTGGAACTTGTTGAATCTAGAAGTGGCTCAGTTGCAGCCATGCTCACTGTCATGTTCTCCTTGGGACTCAGATTCCTCCAAGAGCCCTGTTTTGTCCCTGCAGCTGTACTGCACCACCAGCAAGTATTTAAGGGAGCACTGCTGGATGCTCATAAGCTGAGGTGGGGGATACTGCTTCTCAAGTAGTTTTGCAGCTCTGTCTCTGAGCAGTCACAGGACACTGAAAGTTTGCTTGCCTGCACTATCAGCATCATGCTACAGGTTCTTAACCCTATGATTATGCTATTGCATTAATTTCTATATCTGTAGAGACATGTATGTTTGTCCTGTGATTATCTCAGCTTTCTGCCGTTACATGGTGAACTATTTTTAACAGCTTATTCTAAAACCAGCTCATTATGGGCAAGTGAAAATCTAGAGAGAAATTGGGGTTAGAAGACATTTGTCACAGTGTGGCAGGCATGCACTTGGCATCTTCACTCTGATACTTATACACTGTTGTAACATCGCATGTGCTGGTGGCACACGCAGTGGCTTTATCGTCTTATCTTTTGGATAGGTGATGGTGGAACAGGACTTTTTTCATGATAAACGATATTATAGGTAAAATTGAATGGGGTTTCAGCCATTCCTTACTGTTCCTTGACCAAGTCTCTGTGTCCCTAGCAGTTCATAGAATCACAGACTGGTTTGGGTTGGAAGATCTTCCTAAAGATCTTCCTAATATCCAATCTCAGTCTTCCCTCTGTCAGCTTAAAGCCATTCCCTCATCCTGTCACTACAAGCACTCACCCAAAGTCCTTGCATCGCCTCCTTTCTTTCCTCTTCCCAAATTTCCCCTAACCTTAGCAGCTGGCATGAAAGCATCGCAGCCCCTGCATGGAAGAGCCGCCCTTCTGAGCAAAGACCAAGAATGGAAATTTCTGTTTGAGGAAGTTACAAAAAAGTAGAAGTCTGGAGCCTGATGTGCAGCATTCAGCAGCCTCGGCGCTAGAACAGCCATCAGCATCTGCTGTAATTACTTTCTATAGAACTTTACAAATGTGCTGATAATTTTTGGTAGGAAGAAGAACAAATGGGAAAAGATCTGGAAGATACTCTTGGTGAATTTTTTAATTAAAATGTTTTTATTTTTGAGAAACTCTTGAAGAAGCAATTAAAACAAGATGATATTAGTCTATACTTAGACAGGAAAGCCTTGCCAAGATTAACTATCATGTACCAAATAAATTACTGCCTCTGGATTTGCATTAGCAAACCCTTTCTGTAGATATTAATCGGGAAGGAGTGTGTATTGAGTGGATGAAATTGTAGCAGCAAAACCAGCCTGCAGGGTCATAAGAAGAGTGTACCTACCTGGAGGAAAAGTGATGTCTAACCAAAGACGCTCTGACAGTTTTGAGCTTTGGGACCCCAATGATGGCAAGAAGTTTTAGATGGGGCCATGCCTGATTTCCATTCAGAGTAAGGAAGGCCTTATTTCTTCAGCACTTGTATTTCAGTAATTAAATCTGAGGCCTTGGCCAGACTCCATTTCAACAAAGCAAAGAGCCAGGGTGTGAAATACCGTGTTGTATAATGACCTAATCCAAACCCCACTAAGTCTGGGAATGTTTCCACTGACACCCCAGGAGCTGGATTAGATCCGCATGGTCATTCCTGCCCATTGCCAATGCCGGCTCCTGCAGCCACAGGAACCTGAAATCTTTCATTGAGGCACAGCTGAAGGATGGGGCTTTTGGTTGGTATCCTTCACCTGTATTTCTCTGCTGAATGGAGAGCATTAAATAACACTAAACAGGCTTTGATAGAGCTGGAATAGTGCTTGTGCTCATGGGCTCATTATGGTGGGATAAAGCAGTTTGGTCTCAGGCCAAATTTGGTGTGCTTTTCTCTTTTACAGTTTGTTTCCCCCTTGCAGTCAATGGTATCATCCCAACCTGTCCAGCATGGTGTTCATCCTCACTGAGGGCTGATGGGCAGAGAGAATGTGTACTAGCAGTGATGCCAATGAATTTCAGTTCTGAGCCATTCTGGTGACTGAAATACAATGTACAAACCTGTGGTTCCACGGAGGATATTGAGGACAATGATCTGCATGAGAATGCTGTTTCCAAAGGAGAGTTTCTCCTTCCAAGAGAATTTAATTACTCATTCATTCCTATGATAAATATATAGGAATTCCTCAAATACATTTGATTCATTTCTGTAGTGAATTCAGGTTCATTCCTAACCCATTCATTAAAATACGCTCCACTTACATAACGTAAGAGGTCAACTGGAGTATACAGCACCTTTTTATAAACTATTAGATCACCACATTTCTAAACATCAGTTTCCTGCATCGCTTGCTTTTCAGTGGTAATCCATGCATAGACTATTGCTCATACCGAAAGCTGTGATGGTTCCAGGAATAAAGAACAGTATCTGAGCCGCCAGGCTCTTGTCCAAGTGATAGCAATTAATAAATAATGTGAGCCCGTGTAATGGAGTGTGGTATATCTCATTGTCTGGGGAAAAACACTCATTTTTTAAGAGCTTAAATGAAGGAATCAGAAATGCTACTTTTGCAAAAATGGTCAGGTCTAAGGAAAGCATCACAGCTCCTTTCCAAGCACAAGGCAGAGGTGATAATCTGCCTATGGGCGTGGTGGGAGCTTTGGAGGCTTACCACTGGGAATTGGGTCCATATGGGTGACAAAAACTTGCCTACATCAGCTGTTTCCTTTTAAGCTTTAATTTAGGCACCATTATAAGCAATTTTGGGGACCCTAATTAATCTCATTTTTATCTTCCCCAGGCAAATGGCTGCAGGATGCAGTGGACTAGTAGCTGTGGAGAATATTCTACAGTGCAATGAAGAGATATGGATTTGCTTAGAGAGCAGCTGCTTCTCAGGACACATGAGTGTAGTTTAGCCTTAACTCATGGAATGGAGCCTTGGCAGTAGAAGAGACAAGATTAAAACCTGTGTCAGTGTCTAGCTCCCAGCAGTAACACACTGGACCCGAGCCCATCTGAGTTCAGGGAAGCAGGCTCTAAATCTCTGGTAAGTATAAGAAAAAAGGGGTTTGATTTTTTTAAGCAAGTGCCATAAGAGTACCTGGTGTGACCTTTCTCTTTGAGATCTGCCTGTGGTGCCCACCAACCACACCAGTTGTGGCTTTGACTTCCACTTCCAGAAGGGAAGTTCACTGTCTGTCTTTGGCATGTGCATCCATGTCGCTCTCAAAGTGTTGATTCTAGCTCTGAACAGCCAAGGCACCTGTTCAGCCAGGAGCAATTTCTGTAGTAACACACTTTAAAATATGTAAATCTATTTTCAAAAGAAAGTAACCCCCCAGATGTTCATGTATCCCGCAGAAGGAAGAAAGCGTTTCTGTCCTAATATTCTATGCAAGTCTAGCTTTTGCTCTTGTACTTGGGCATGAATAAATATCAATGACTTCTGCAAAACAGGGGAAAAAAGAAACTTCATCCCTCATCAAAAGAAAAAAAAAAACTTTATTTCTATTGCATAAATAATGGTAAAATTAAAATATTTTTATACAGATTATATATTTACAGTAGTGTTTGGTTAGAGGAAACAGCCGATACATATGGCATTCGTTTTCCTTTATACACATCTTTATACACTCAGGTAACTTGCAATAACAGGATTTAGTTAAGTTGCATGCCAAGTTAATTTATATTAATATTTACAGTATTTTGTACAAAGTTTTTTGTGTTTCTTTTATTTTTTTACCATTATGCTGCTGACTTTGTGAATTGTCTTTAATTAAAATGCCATGTCTTTTTTAACAAGCGAAAAATGGTCACTTCAGTAATGAACAGTAAATGGCTCGAAAACAGTGAGAGATGAAATTATAATGAAAAGGAGATGCATGTATTAGTGAGTAACTGTCTAGAGATCAATCAGGAGGCATTGATTACTTCGATCCTAGTATGGATTAAATGGCAACAGGCTGGACTCTGGGCTTATTGCAGTTTAAGCCAAATAACTCTGATGAGTTACTTCTGATTTAACCTGGAGTCCGCAAGGAACTTCATCTCTCTTCTATCCCCCAGCCCAGTTAAAATCTAAGAGAATAATAGCTGCTGCATGAAACTGAAATAACTTTGGCTCCTCTGAAAGAGAATGGCAGTCAATGTAATGCTGTTCTTGGGTTGGTGCAATGTGGATACAGAAGCATGTATTTGAAGGCTGATGTCAACTGGCAACCCTAGGGGCTTGGGTTTAGAGGGACAGCTCACAAGGGAGGTAAGACATGTCTGACTGCTGGCAAGACCAGAGGGGTAGCTACTAGAGCAAGCTCAACAGCTTCAAATGGGATGGTCAAATGTCTACTTGTTGGCTGATGAAGACAGAAGACCAGCTGTTAAAGGAAAGTTGTAGTATGGATCTCGCATAAAGCTTTATAAAAACAGCAGTGTTTGAAGCTGCTTATTCATGATGCTGGCAAAGGCTGGCCATGAACAGCTATAGAAAATAATTGGTAGGAAAATGGCAAATTTCATTTAGTGCTCCTCGAGGCTACAAAGAAAACTTGGGTCTTCACAGAAAATAAAAACCCTATGTTATTTTCATCAACAAACTGTCAAGTGCTGATCTTTAGATCCAGAGGATTTCCTATTTCTGCTTTCTCCCTCCTCTCTTTGCGTCTAGGGCTGAAATTCTTTCCTAGTGAAGATGCCAAATTGAGGCAGTTTTCCAGACTTTTGCCTCTGGAGGGGTAGGAGCGGGGTACTCTTCCAATTAAAATGTTGTCAGATTTTCTGTCCATCTTGCTCTTGGTGAAGCTTTGACAGTTCCCAGAGCTACCTAAAACGTCCTTCTTGAACTAGAGAAAAGCAAGATCCAGTCCTGATAACAACTGACAACATGTAGAGATGAAAATGTTGTGAGCCTTTTCTTTTTCTGTATTTAATTCCTGGGGTAGTAATAGATTTTAAGTCATGTCAGGGAAATGTAATTGCACTGTGAGATCACAGTACAGTAAAATAATAGATTGAATCCCAGCAGGTTCTGTACATCTTCATCTGTGGAATGTAAGCATGATTCAGAGCCAAGAAAAAAAAGATACTTCATCAGATCCTCATTTTAAAGAGTTGGTTTTTCTTCTTTCAAATAGTCATCCATAAAACAGAAACTAAATAATTTATTACACGGGTGGATAAAATAGGGAACTTCATTCTTAGTGATCTTAATGTATTCCTCCTACTGCTTCTCTCCTCTCAGCTATAAGTAAGTCTGACTTGGGACTGTGGACCTCTTGCTTTTGTGCAATGACAGCCCTTTGGAGCACTGCTTGCTCTGTGCACGTGAGCACAATGGAGGGAGAGTCTTCTTGTACCAAGCACCCTGCAAAGCAGTGTGTCATCTCGGGCAAAGCCAGCACTGGACCTCAGATGGCCATCACAGTCCTCTGCCCATCCCAGGAGATGTTTTGGTCTTCTGCAGAGGCAGAAAGGTGCAGTGTGGGGTTGGTTTGTCAGTAGGTACTTTGCTCATCCAAGTCTGTCAGACTTTAGCCATGCAGAGTAGCATCCTTGGGTATGCTTTCTATCTTGATTTGCTTGCTTGCTATCCTATTTCTTACAGGTAAAGGACCAAAAAAAAACAACCCACTGACTTAGCCCCAGCTTAAAAAGATGGTATATATATTTTCTTTTACAAAATTGCACCGTATGCAGCATATGAGCTCCCAGTAACCACTGAACAGTCTGTATGAAATATATTCAGATCACCAGATGTTACCCAGATACTCAGCTCTAGCTTACCTGGGAGCAGGGGCAGGTAGCTGGGTCTCCTACCACCTCCCACACTTCTGCTTACAGGAGACTCTTGTCCTGTGTCTGCTAACAGTAACTGGTATATTTGTGGGTACTTGTCAAACATGAATATAATTGTTTTCTTTTTGACAACTCTCTTTTAACCTACCTGACCTCCAACACCGTGAGGACCAAATTCTCCTTTACAAAGCCAGTTTTTCCCAGTTGCCCACCCTGTTTAATTCTCTAAATTACTGTTGATGCTGTTTCTAATTATTAGAAATTAGTTCTCAGTGGTAGACTTGTCAAGAGGGTCAGATCCTAATGAAGTCCTTGGGTGGCATAGCCTGTCATGGCCACTGTCACCACCACAATGCATTTGTCTTGCCTGGGAACTGCTCACCTGTGGTTTTCTTCATGGCTGACCCTGTGGTATAGCTTTGGACCTGACAGGTAAGAAATGTTCTTTCAGCAGCTGTTGCTGGAATTCATTTCTCTGTGGACTTCAAAGTATTTCAGCATGCCACATGCCTCTTGTTCCCTCTGTCATCTTCTCCGACAGCAGAAAATCGGGATATGCCTTCAAAGTTAAAGCCAATGGTTATCAATGGTTAAAGCCAACAGCTCTCAGTGATGCAGCCCTGTTCCTTACAGAAGCTGTAACCCAAATCTTTCCCTTTAGAGATCGATCCCTACATGAAGGACCTGCCAAAAGAGTCCTCAACAAGCGCAGCACAGTGTTTACGCTGTGTTGATTTCACTTGCTCCCAAACAAAACCAAAACCTTCCTCAAGCTACAGTCATCACGTCCATCTCTAAGCCTTCCCTGAGCGTGTCTGTTTAATTGCACACACTTTTCTGTGGCTAAGACAACAATCTTTGGGGTGCTTATAATTTGCTAATCCATGAGCTGAAACACCGTCCTGAGCTGCTGTTTGTCCATCCTCGGTGCGGCTGGGAGAGCGTCTGGAATCGCTGCGTGTTGCTCTGACACAGTGGCACACATGTCACGAGCAGCCAGGGTTGCCATAGCAATATCCTTTTCATACTGAATTGCAGTGCCGAAAAGACACTTAAATTCTCATGTAACTGGCAAGAGCATAAGTTTAGTGCTTATTCTGACAGCTCTACCTAGCACTGCTGCAGTCTGGGTATTTTTTAAAGTATGTTAATTAGCACTTAAATAGTTTTGGGGTTTTTTTGAAGGGTGGATGTGGGTTTTTTTATTTTCATTTCTTTGATTCTTCACCTTCTTCCCCCTAAGCTTCAGGTTCCAATCAAAATTTTCCTGCTCTATTTTTACCTACTGTCTGTAAAAGCAACAAAAAGCCCTTTTTTTGCCTTCTTGTGTAGAGGGGGAAAAAAAGAAGATAAATGGATGTTACATAAATGGAGGTAGGGAGGTAGGTTAGAGATGCAGGTCCAGTGCTGCTGGCTAGGAAGGATAGAAAGGTGTTGGGAGAAATGTTGTAGGGAGAGGAAAGGATGAAATGGCTCGGCCTGATCCATCCTGCATTGCCGCCAGCTACCAGAAGATCCTGACAGATTAAAGAAGAGTTCTCTTCAAGACCCCTTTAGATGGAGAAAGGCTGCTCTAGGAAGGAAAAGGAGACCTCTGGCAAGACATGGCACTGATTCATAATGGATAAGTTGGGTTCCCTACAGAAAAAGCAAACCCCAAACCCCCCCTAAATCCTGTACCCAGTAAAATCAGTGGGGAGTTTTGCAATGAACTCTACTGATACCAGGCTATGGCTTTTACCAATATATTAATTATAGATTTGGTTTTACAAATGAAGCTTCAAGGTGAAGAATTACACTGAAAAATGACTGTATTTACAACGATTTTGGTGGAGCATGCATGTAGAAATTATGGAACCATCCAGAAAGCTCAAAGAAACGCAAACCCTCATCTCCTCCATAAGGTAGCTCTCACAACTGGGAGTCTGCCTGGTGTTAGCTGTCAGATGAGTGATAAAAACATAGAGAAATGCCTGGTCTGTATGTTTTAGCCTGTTTCTGGGCTCAGTGGAGAGGCACCACTCTGCCCTGTGTTTCTGCTGTCACTGAGTAGGGCTGTTTGTTTGTGCACACCTCTCTGCTCCATCTCCATCTGCAGCCTGTGTTCACTCCAGCACAGTCCCAAAGAAAACATAAGTATTGCTCAGTGGCAAGGAACATTTAGACTTTTTCCACTGTGCCACCTTTTCACATGCCCCTGGAACCTAAAAATGTTCTCAAAGCTCATTACCTGCAGAGTCCAGTGCAGTGAGTGCTGGGATTGTGCCTTGAATCCCCAGCAATGCACATCCCACCCTCAGAGCTTGCCTGTGATTTTTCCAGTTTTGGAGTCTGCTGCTGCCCTATAGCAATCATAAGTATCATCTCCATCTTTTGGGAGATACAGCCATTTTTTGTGGAATATTTTGCAGCTGACCTCCCTTAGTCACAGCAGAAAAGAAATACAGAAGTTTGTGTTTGTGAAAGTCATGGAAAAATAACTGCTTTGGAAAAGGCAGATGTCATCTTTGGTGATATGAGGGGAGGCACCAGGAAAATGGCAACCATGTGGAAGTGGGCAACTGAAACACACACCTAAAGGTGAAATCCAAAGTGGGTGACGTGAGTTTTAAGGGGGTGATGGGAGACAGAACAATGAGGAGCAGATTTTTAAATTAGACTAGTAAAAAGTACAGGTTAAATGTTACCAATCAAACTTGCAATCAAAGAAAGACCTGAAACGAGTCTTTGGGATGGATCCAGGCTTAAGTCAAAGGCTGCTGTGTAGTACGAGGGAAGCTGGTGGTTTGCAGTCCCCTGGGGAGCCATCCTGCCCCTCTTGTGACACAGGAAACAGTCACCTACATTTACAGGAGCAAGATCTCACTGTTCCTCAGGGTTTTGGGAGCTCACCCAGCCAGCACCATGAAGCCATCACAACTCCAGTGCCCAGGTGCCCCCGTGGACTGCCCCATGAGCACTTCCCATGCCAGCTGGCTGGGAAACCTCTCCCATGAGGACAAGGAAATCAGATCTTTCCTAGGGTGACACACAGGTGTGCAGTTCATCCGAAGGTAAATGCAAGGGTTTGTGACAAGTTTAAAGGGAAAAGTGCTTTCTGCTGTAATCCTGGCTTCAGGCTCGCCCAGTCCTTCTGCTTCCCATGGGACGTGTTATCTCTAGTCTTCATGACTCCATCTTCTCCTTGCTGCTCATTATAATCTCATCCAGGAAAATTAACTAACACTTGCAGGATCTGGAAGTCTGACACAGTATGTAACACATGGTGGTAGGCTCTAGTTTGATTCCTTCTCCTCTTGCTGCGGTCTGCTTTTCAGCTTTGGAACTTGTCCATGTGGTGGTGGGATGGTTCCTGGGAGGGACTGGAGCAGCGAGCTGGTCAAAATCACACAATACCATGTAGGTGAAAATATGAACTCTCCATGAGAAGGTGTCTGACATGGAGGTTTCACTGCAGAGTACAACCAGGACATAGGAAATAAAACAAAGAACTTGCACAGGGGAAAAGAAGGGAGGAAAGCTCTTTCTGAGCTTTCCTCGTGATTCCAATCTCAGGTGAGGTTGTTGAAGACCAGTACAGAAGAAAGGCAAAACTTCTGGAAAGCAAATGCTGAATGTGTAGACAGGACCAAATAGAGGGAGTTTTAACTGGTGCTGGTGGTTGCAGAGTCGGTTGGAAGACTTTGCACAAATCTCAGAGATGTGTGAAAACGGGTGATGCTTCTTAAGCCCTGATTCACGGTTGGAGTAAAATGGCAAGGGGACTCGTGCTCCCCCACAGTCTTGTGTCAAAGGTGGCGTTTATGAAGCAAAAATAGAGATTTTGTATGATGCTGGCAAATTCTCCTCTTCTTTTTACTCTGAAAATACTGTACAAGGATGCTCTAGCTCCCCTCTAATGCCATGAACTCAAAGGCATGGTCATAAGGGAAAAACAAGGTGAAGCTGGCGTACATGGAACGAAACAAACAGAACTTGCTTGTGGCAATGCTACGATCAACTTCCTGGGAATGTGGGCCCAGCGGAGAGCTACGTGGAATAGTCAGTCGGCCCCTAGGTTAAAAGACAGCCCTGCTGCAATAAGTCATGAGGCTGTGCCTCCTTAAAACTGCCACACAGGCTGCTGGATGTAAGTCTCTTCCAAGTTACCATTGCTGTTTTGAAGCAATAAGTTGGGACTCCTGTATATTATTTTTTTTATTGCATTAGGAAACAAAACCTTTAAAGCATTAAGACAGCCCTTTTATGTCCCTGCCAAAAGAATGTAGTTGATTCACAAGACACATTACGCTGCTGGCCTCAGGCTCCTTGTCGAATGGTGCTTTATCTGCCTGCCTCTGTCTCTTTGCCGTGAGAGTCGGTTCAGGGGGAGCTCACCCGGTGGCATGCGCATGCATGGTCAGTTTGGTTCACAGTGTCATGGTGAGAGGCTACTCCATGCCGCTCCGCAGGATCTGGTTGGCCGCGATCAGCATCACGCTTATAATAAAGGCCATGGCAAACGCGCAGATAAGGCTCTTCCGTACACAGGTCTGTCTGTTCTGCTTCTGGGCGTGCACTGCAAGAGAAGACATGGGAAAGATGAGCTTTTGGGCCAAGGTAGTGGTTTTGCTTTCCACCAGGATCAGCTGAGCACAGAAATCCTCCTTTGCCTCTGATTATTACCTTGGCAGAACCCTCTAGTCCACACCTCAGAGGTCCCCTGCACCAGCCAAGTCTTACCTCTCCCTCCTGGGGCATTTCCAAATAAACCACGTTACCTTTCATTACTTCCAAACCAACTTCCCTAATAGACCACCCTCTCATACTGCAGGAAGTCCTTTCTCTCTCAACTGGGTCTGAATTTCTTCTAGGCGTGTCTTGGTTTCTCTGTGTGTTTCTTTTAAAGCTCTTTATGAAGTTTTCGCTAGAGTTCTTTAATGTGAAACATTGGTCTGCTGTGAATCCCTTAGTCTCATCCAGGGCAACTGGGAATGAGCAGAGATTCAAGATTTGCTCCCCAGCAATACTTATAAAAGACAGTGTGAGTATGCACAGTATGTTAGTCATTTTTCCAAACTGTCTTCCTGTTTTCTGTGCCTAAGCAAATTCAGACTTATTAATAATCTTTTCAAATGAATGCTTGCAGAATAATTGCCAAAAGAGGTGAGCATAATTCGCAGCAGTTAAAATGAGACAGTTGGGATTTTTAGCATTTGAAGGATTCATGCTGTGACTCGCTAAAGCCAGTTCTGAGCTCTGTGTTAGCCTCCCTACCTATGAATATCAGAACAATATGTGGTATGGGAGTAATGTGAATATTAATCTGTTTGAAAACAGGAGGTCCTGGAGATAATCACAGAGGATCCTCATATATGGGATGGATAGTGATGCACTGCCACTACGGGCAGTAACACACGGTCTTGTTTGTGCCTGCAAAGGAATGTGTACCCGTTGTGTTCTTCTTACGTATGTACTTGTGACGGTGGGAGACTTTCAGGTGACTGGCAACAAGCTCAGAATTGTGATACGCCTCCAGGGCCCGTGTTTAGAAAAGTATAGGAGAATGCTTTTAGAATATATGGGAAAGAAAACTTTTTCCTGATCCAGGCTTAAACCTCGTTGCGCAGAGAGCAGAGAGCACTGGATGCTGCGGTTTGAACACTTGCTTCATCCCCCACCACCTCCTCTGGCCAGGATTTAGCAGTGCCTATGTCCAAATCCCGGCTCCCATGTGGTTCCCAGCATCAGCTCAGCGCCAGAGGCACAAGAATCCCTCGTTAGGCAGCACTTTGAGTCAAGCTGCCCAAGGCACTACCAGTGCTCCATGAGACTTGCTGTATTCTGTGCAATGAAATCCCTCTTACAGCAGCTCTCTTAAATTACTTGCTTTCTGCTTGCCTTGCTCTATTCCTTGATTCCTTTGCTTGCTTTCATAATGCGCTCAGAATCCATACTGTGGTTCCTTGGCTTTGTGCGGGATGCTCCGGCATGTTGAAAAGCTTGTTAAATCACAGCTTTAGTTATTTCTTTCTTTACTTTTCTATTATTATTTCTGTACCTTGAAATCACTCCCAGCCAGCAGAAAGAAACAGTGACACAAGCCATCACAGTCAGCACTGACATTCAGTATGGGGCTCTGGTGCTGATCATGGTGACTGAGAGCAGCAGTTAAAGAGTGGCCAAGGCTTTTTGTGATGGCAACTCTCCAAAGGGAAAGAGTAAAGCATGTTCAGTGCTTCTTGCAGAAGCATTCCCTACTTCAACAATTTCTTCAGGCTGTTGTTATAGCATCAAGTAAAAATAGAGCTTTAAGGCAGCAGGATCCAGGTAAATCATCATTATTGTTCTTTACTGACTGAAGGTACACCAAATAGTCAAATAACCTACCAAATAACTCCAGAGGAAAGGGGAAGGGTCTGTGCTGAAATGTAGAGGTGTTGCAAACCCAGAGAGACTGGTTGTTGCTGGCTGGGGCTCAGTAGGAATTACTCCAGGAAGATGATGAGTATTACAGTTCCTCTGCCTTCTAGCAATCCATAGGGAGACAAAGAAGCTGAAATTACTGACTTTCTTTACTGTGAACACAAGTACATGCTGCTTTGTGAATTGTCCTCTTAAATATGAAGAACCACTTGCCCTTCCTGCTAACTGGTGAGGTTTTGCCCTCACTTCTCTCCTTTCTCCACATTCACAGATCCTTTGTGCTTTTCCCAGCTCATTTCCATAGCTGGCACTCCTGGATGCTCAATCTCTTTTGAATTTGGTTGCCAGCAGGAGTTTTTAATACCCATGGGACACGGTGGGGTTTGAACATGAGCTGGTCCCTTAAATATGGTCAGAGCCTGAAGCTCCTCTGGAGATGTCCTGGCCCCTTCTTAGCAGGGAGAGCACCTCACAGACTCATGTAAATGAGATCTCAAGAAGCAAAGGCAAATTGAGGCTGGGACATCCTTCATCTTCTCAAAATGCAAGGGACAGGCGGGCGAGGAGGTCACCATGGTGTCACTAGTGGCAGAGCTACCATCACTTTAACTTAGAATTATAGAATCATTGGGCTGGAAAGGACCTTAAGATCATCACGTTCCAACCCCCCTGCCATGGGCAGGGACACCTCCCACTAAACCATGCCACCCAAGGCTTCATCCAACCTGGCCTTGAACACCGCCAGGGATGGAGCATTCACAACCTCCCTGGGCAACCCATTCCAGTGCCTCACCACCCTAACAGGAAAGAATTTCTTCCTTATATCCAACCTAAACTTCCCCTGTTTAAGTTTTAACCCATTACCCCTTGTCCTGTCACTACAACTTCACTATAACTTCTTCACCAGGACATGAGGTTAAAGGGTCCATTCCATTTCAGGGTGCACCAGTCCACTGACTGTGGCTGCTGTGCTGGTCACGATGCCCATGATGGGTTTGAGATGGTCAAGGATAAGCACCAAGAGCTTTCTTACCTGCAGAAAAAGGCTTGCTAACATGAGCAGCTACAGTGTATTTATAGTGGCTTCTGTCATAACCCTGCCAAAGGTGAGTGATATTTGCTCTCTCTGGCTGCTGGGAGTTATTTTCATTTTAAGAGGGCAATTTTTCATTCCCAAGCCTTTAGCTGAGAAGTGGATGCTCCCAGTGCTTGTTTGTGAGGAGCAGGGAGAGGAGCTGTGCCAGCAGCTCTTGTACATCCAGTTAATCTGAGTGTCAGGGCTAAGGATGAAATACCCATGGCGGACAGCATGGGTCACTGTAACCAGCCGGCGCTCCTGGTTGCCACCAGCTTGATGTCATGAGTGTTTGGATAAAGGGAACTGCCAGGCAGATTATTTTTGTACTAGGATTTCTGGTTGTACAAGGTCGCTGCAAACCCATGTCCTTTTCTTGTGTCTCTTCTCATAAAAACATACACTCTTCCTGGCTCTCAACTTCATTCTCCTCCCTAAAAAACTAGATGATCTTAAGCTCCTTTCCAACCCAAACCATTCTATGATTCTATGATCTATAGGAGGGAAGGTTGTAATGTAAGCCTAGACTTGATGTCTTGAAAATGACTCTAATGTTTAGAATGAAGTGAACAAAATCCTGCCCTTGCCCCTGACCATAATATAAATACTGTATTTTGGTTAAAGTGTGTGTGTGGTTGTGTGTGTATGAGTGTGGGAGAGAGATGCAAGGTAATATCATCCATGCTGATAAAGGAGTGACATTATGACAAGACCTTATGACAAGAAGCCAAAATGGCAAATTTGTGAGAATTACAGAAATCTGCTCATGCAGGGCTGAGCCAGCTTAACCCCAGTTGTGGAGGAGGGAGGAATATCTCTGTCCACAGGACAGAGAAGGGTTTGGGGGCTTCTCTTTGATGGCAAGAACATACCCAGAGGTGACAGTGAGTGGAGATCCCCCATTTCAGCACGGTACTACTGCTCAGTCTCTTCACTTAGGAGTCATTCCCAAATCTCAGTGAAAACCATCGGGGCTCATCCTGGCTTCATTCCTACCCATAGTTAAAGATGTTTCAGTGAGATGTGTGAAATGTAGATTAAATATAGATGTGAGCCTTTAAACTGGTCCCTTTAGGCTACCTTTAGAATTGAAAGAAATAGGTGCTCTTTAAGGTGCAATTCATCTTACCCCAAGGTAACACCTAAAATAAGCTTGAGGAATTATACCCAAAAAGCATCTTTTTCACTCCACTAATTAAGAAGTGAGTAAAAGGTGACTGCCTTACATGGAGGCAGTTCTATACAGCCATTTAAAGCTAGACTGAGATGCTGTTCATCCTTCATGACAGCTCTCCCTTGGTACCATTGATTTATGCCATGAGGCCCTATAATTTCTGCTTTTGAGCCCTATGGGGATCTTAGTGCTTGGGAAACGGGAACGCTCAAGGCACAAGTATGTCATTCAGGTAATGGCATGTCCAGGCTGGAGACCTGCAGGGACAGAACCTGCTCTCAGCCTGCCTTTCCTGGGAGAAATGCTCATGTCAGAGCTGCCATGGACCAGAACTGTCCCCCTTCTTCTGGGACCTGAAGCAAAACTTTGCATCTTTGTTGGCAGTGTTCAGCTGATCTTTATTCTCTGGTGGATTTGTGCGTGTGTGTGTGTGTATTTCTAACATCTAAAAAAAGGGTCTGTTTTGCTTCTAGGTTCTGCCTAGCACCAGCAATGCCAACATCCCACGAGAAAAGCTGTTCTTGCTGTACTTTTGGAAGCTGGGACTTCCAGAATGAGATTCTGAGCATTTAGGGTTTTGGACCCATTTTTTCTTTTGTGACTGGAATAATAGTTCACCCAAGTAGTGAAGCTGAAAGAAGCCTGCATGTCTCTTGCTGTGGTGACAGCTGGCTCATGCCTCCTCTGAATCAGGAGGTCATTGAGGACTAGCAACTCCATTTATGTAAGTAAAGCCTCTCTTCCTCCCTGCTGCTCTCCAGGAGGAACAAAAACCCAGTGCTGCTTGGCTGGATTTGAAGAGCAATGCTTCTTGCCTCCCTCCTGCAGGCTTTTTAACATTCAGCTCTGCTCTTCTACCTCTTTTCTGCAGTATTTAGCAGAGGGTGAGTGTACTGGCTAGAGCTGCTGAATCCCATTGATTAGCCAAGCTAAGAATTGCACTGTTTATCCTTTGTTTGAACAACGCTTCAGTGTCTCTGCCTTGTGCCCTTTCAGAGGCTGTTTGATCCCTCAGAGTATCAGCATTTCTCCTGAAATGGCCTATGCAAAGTGGCACTGCTGTGGGTGGGAAAGCACAGAAGCTGTCCCAGGGCAATGTGCAGAAACCCTGAAGTTCTCTGTTAAGGATCTCCTTGGACTTTCCACAGAATCCCAGCCTGGTTTGGGCTGGGAGGTTTAAGAGACCTTAAAGCTCATCCAGTTCCAACCCCCTGCCATGGGCAGGGACACTTTCCACTAGAGCAGGTTGCTCCAAGCCCCTTCCAACCTGGCTTTGAACACTGGTAAGGATGGGACATGCACCCCTGATCTTCCTGAGACTTCCCTTCTTGAGGCTCAATAAAGCCAAATCCTTTACATTTTTTTCCACATCAAGTTCTCCAACCCAATCATAGAATGGTTTGGGTTGGAAGGGGCGACTTGAGACGATTTAGTATGTTTGCTGATTTAGATGATTTTGTATGTTTAGTTGATCAAACCAGCAAGTATTTGGAGCAGCACAAATTCCTCTGGCCAAGTAAATGCTTCTTCTGAAGTGGCTGAAAATAGGAGAGGTACTTGCCAGTGTTGACTCCATTCAGAGTGCAAAACCCACTGTAAAAGTTGAGGCTCTGTTTGATCACAGTTGCTGATTACTTGGTGGTCTTGTTGCAGTGCTGAGAGGATGCTGTGTAAAGCTACAGCAGTCAAAGCAAACATCTTCCTTTCTCTAGCTACTCCTGAGGATTGCTTAGACCTTGATCTTGCAGATGCTCTCAGATGGGTTGAGATGAGCTGTCCTGGGGTGTACCTGTGTAGCCTGCATATATTGCATATATATGTAGCCTGAATATTGCATATTCCCTGGGACCCCAGAGCAGAAGATCTTTCTGTTTATGGGAAGACAACAGAAAACTGGTGGAGCCTAACTCAGCTTGCTAGGGCAGGACCCAGTGCCAATAAGGTCTTCCAATGATGGGATGAGATATGTATATTTCTGTAGGGAAATTCAGTCTATCTTAGATACTCACCTCAGCATGGGCTGCACATCCCTCTGCCTGAATCCCATCAGAGGAAGGAGAGCCATAAGGCACCCACTAGTTCATCCTCCTGCCTGAAACAGGATCAGATTTATTTAGACCACATGGAAGAAGGCTAATGGCAGCTCTTGAGTTCTCTGTGTCATTGCTACTTACTCTAAAGTAACTCCATGCTAACTCCATGCATCCTTGCCCATTGCATGTCACAGATCTGAGTGAGCTTTACAGGCGAAGCAGAAAGAGAATTGTACAGAAACACAGAAACTTTCCTTCTCACCTTCAAACTCTGTTTGACAGTTGCCAGAGTTTTCATTTAAACTCTCCTCTTCATTGATAATGATGTTCTCAATGTCCTTCATCGTTAAGTGGTCCCGGAAGGCGTGGTAGAGGATGTGTTTCAGCTCTTCCAGTGTTATCCTCTGCATGTCAAACTGTGGGAAGAACAGAGTTAGACTCAGGCACTGCAGGGCTGGTACTTGGAGGAAGAGGCATGTGGGCTTGTTGCAGCTCCCTCTCATAGGTTTTTTCCAACCTCATTTCAACACCTCAATATAACTTTGCAAATTTTGCTCTTTTGGGTTCATTTAACACTAACAGTGTGAATGTTGGAAATGGATGTTGCCACAGCTCTTGCCAGCTTACTTCATGTTGGTAGAGCAGAAGAGAAACAGAGCCCTATGCCAGGACTGGTTTTCCAGGGTGGAGGTGCAGCAATCTGGTATCAGTCCTGGCCATCCCAACAGAGATAAAACCCTGAGACATTCCCCTAATAGCTCTTACACCTTGCCATGAGACACAACCTTGTCTCTGCCCCTTTTTTTACCTTCTAACTCTCCAATTGGGCCTCTGTGGTAAGCACAAGCAGAAAACATTTCCGTCTTAGCTGCAGATCATGTAGATAAATGTTATTCTTACACACACCAGATATTTAAACCAGGTGGTTTCTGTAGAATAGATAGAAATGAGCGTTTTTGCAGCAGAGGAACTTTACACATGTGTAACGGTTGTGGTATTAATATCTGCCAAGGTACGGAAGAGAAGACATTGGCTGACTTGCAGCACCAGGTGAGGATATGAGTCTCCCTGAGCCTCCAGTGCAGTCAGTAAAGAAGGGTGGTAACGCTTCAAGCCACCCACTGTGCAGCAGATGATCCTCCTCTAAACAGCACCTTAAACTCTCCCAGAACACAGGCTTGCCTGCAGCAAACAGTGAGCATCAGGACCTGTACGCCCTTCAAGAAACCCCAAAAGGCCAAACATCTCTGGCTTAATGCTGCCGTGAAGGAAAGGTGACACAAGCTTGTGCCCACTTCTGCAGCCAAGAGCATAAGGTCAGATTGCACAGCCAGCATTCTGGAAATAGTGCAGCAAGAAGTTCCCACTCCTTTCCCCTCCAGCCTGATGAGGACAGGACAGACCTTATCAGTTCTGAGATGCCTGGCGTGTAATCTAAGAGTGTCTTCCCTCACCACTGCTGCACATTGCATAGAGGCAAAAACATTAATCCTCCAAGTGGTTAACTAGGAAAACTAAGTGCACCTCGATTAAATCTGGACCCTAAAATATTTATGTGTATGTGTGTGCACAGGCAGATTTTCACACATTTATATTGTTCCATTTGTAGCACTGATTTCTACGGTTCTATTTGTTTATCATCTCCAACATTCAAAAACCTGGTGCAGAAAATGTGTGGAAAAGTGGATGGCAGGGGCAAAAGACACAATTCCTCTCTTTGCCCCAAATGAGTTCTCTGAAAAGCAAGCCTGGTGGGTTTGATGGTTTTGCTCCTGTCCCTGTTCCTCAGGGATTCAGTGTTCACACTGCCCAGCTAAAAATAGCGAGCGCACAATTGTCACCAGTGGCTCTGTGTTGCACAGTTCAAAGCTGGATTGCAAATCCCTGGTATTTAGTCACAGATTTCCAGCTTGCTTTGTTGTGCGTGAGGAAATTTCAGCACCTGTATTCTGCTTGCTTTAATGCTAAAAGAGCAAGTAAAAATCAAGCAGCTGTGTGCTTCTCAACCTGCATCATTATTTAAAGCATTTCTCTTGGCAGCTAGAAGTGTGGAAATGGGAGTTAATGCATATAGTTGCCTCACAGGGGTGTTGGAAGGCATTGTTAGTGGAGGTTTGCAGAGTGCCTTGAGGCTGCCCAGGGTTTACATCCCTCCAGGTCTGCTTCCTGCAGTATTGATTGCACACTGGCACTTTTATGGAGGTAAAAGCAATGGTGCCTCATCAGCCACCTATCCTGCACTTTGTTGGTGTCTTTGCCTTGGAGAAACTCAAACCTGAACTTAAGCCCCAGCATCTTCCTGACTCCATCCATATGCCAAACCCATAATTTCATCCTAGCGGTTACGTCATAGCAACAGAAGCAGTCTGTCTGCATGTAGTTACCCCACCCCAATCTCATCAGTGTGTGATGTTCAGCCTGCATTGGGGTTTACTTCTTGTTCTTGGCTCAGGGGCAGTTCTCTGAGGCCAATACAAACTTTTATTGCTGTAGTTTATAAGTTTGCTTTCTCCCCTTTCAGGGAACAGTCCTTCTAGAAGCTGTTCAAAACCTGTGTTCACCCATCACCAGGTGGATGTTCACCCCTGTGAATGCTTCACAGCCCAGAGCACTGTCCCCAAGACCTGCTCTTTACTTGCACTCCTTTTAGAGGATAGCTGCAGGGATGTGTGGGCCTCCTTAAGACTTAATTAGAAGTGCTCACAGACTTTACATGGGCAGTGATCTGAGGATAAGAGACCTCCGATATGCTGCATGCATCCTGTCCTTATGTAGAGTAAAAGACAGTTGACTTCTTCAGTATCTACCTCCCCCTATGTCCCTAGATGACTGTGTTGGAAGAGCAACATCTCCAAATCAGCTTCCTCCTCCTTTGTGCCAGCCTCCAGAGCTACAGGTGTGAAAACTCACCTCGGTACATACCACTGCCAATGCTGACATATGCTGCTACTTTCCTCTCCCTCTCAGAAGTCTTTTCTAGTCTCCCTCTATACCAGCATTGACACTAAGAGGCTTTTTCAGAGTCTTCTGTGATGCTGCTTGTTGCTTTGCTTCAAGCTATCCGGATTACAAACACAACCATGCTTATTGTCTGATCTTAACAATGTGAGAACAGTAATGACTTGTGGGGGTTTGGGTCTTCCTGCACCAGTTAATCTACCTAGCGGGAAATAATTGTTCTCTTGACAAATATGCATTTGCTGCTGCATCTCCAACTTTTGCTTTTAAGCTTTATGCTAATATAGGGAGAAATTACTGGATTATAGTTCCATTGTAATATTGCCTTTTAGGAAGAGGAACCATCTCAGATGGGGTTCAAAATCATCTTTGTTGGCTCATCCACCGAGTGCTTGGCCTGTTGGCAAGCACATGGTCATTGCTCCTGCTTTGCTCTATGCTCTAGTATTTTCACACAGGGTTCATGTCCTCTGTTAGATATGTACCAGCACAGGAGTGTGTTCAGAATGGGCTCCAGCTCTGTGCAGCCAGTGACAAGACTTTGCTTTGGGCTTGGGCCCTCAGGTAGTTTCTGCTATTATCATTGCTCCCCAGTCTGACAGTTTCCCTGATTCACTTTTCAATTACATTGGCTTTTTATTGCTGTGATGACAGTAACCTGGGAGCAACTCTTCACATTTATTGGCTCCATTGAGAGCAAAACTGGGACAGTTGCAAGCTTAAAACTTTCTATAGGATTTACAATTAGAAGAAATCAATGATGCTACTTCTGAAGCAGTGCTCCTGCAATACGCTGTAAGCAGTGATAAAGAAACAAAGTGTGCCTAATGCTGACGCTCAAATGCCCCAGGTGATGCAGTGAGTGTCCTGAATGAAAACCCGTACTGGTAGAGGTATGTTTGATTTCTATGGAGAGCACCAGGAATTGTCCACTGCAGTTTCTGTGGGCCTCAGTAACTGTCTCCACCAGAAATATCTCCTGGAGTTGGAGGATGTTGTCCCAGGAGGTATCTGGAAGGGAAAGTGGACCTGATCTGATCCAGCCTGTAGCTTCCTGACTCCTCCTGGAATTAAATTTCCTGCTTGGAATGAAAGCAAAGTTGCAGAATCACAGAATAACAGAATCGTTGGGGTTGGAAGTGACCTCTGGAGATCATCCAGTCCAACCCCCTGCCAAGGCAGGGACACCTCGAGCAGGTCACACAGGAACATGTCCAGGCAGGTTTGAATGTCTCCAGAGAGGGAGACCCAACAGCCCCCCTGGGCACCCTGCTCCAGTGCTCTGCCACCCCCAACAGGAGGAAGCTCTTCCTCATATTCTATGAGTCTATGATTCTGTGTTGAGGTGAAACTTCTTGTGGTTCAGTTTACGGCCACTGCTCCTCATCCTGTCACTGGGCACCACTGAAGAGTCTGACACCATCCTTCTGGCATCTGCCTTTGAGATATTGATCTGCATTGATGGGATCCCCTCTCAGTCTGCTCTTCTCCAGACTAACCAGGCCCAGCTCCTGCAATCTCTCCTCATAAAGGAGATGCTCCAGACCCCCAGTCATCCTTGTGGCCCTTCTTCAGTTTCCCTATCCCCAGTTTCCAAAACCTGCAGCATAATGACAGCTGCCATGCTTGCAGAGCACTAGTTTCACTCCCAGCAGCTTCTTCAGATACTTCTGTGTCCTACCTGGCATGCTCTTCTTCTGCTCTATGCAAAGAAATGACCTTATGGGAAGAGCTTGATTCTTTGAAGAGTTAAATTCTGAAATATTATGTATGATAATTTCCTTTAATATCAGCTCTGCTTTTAAAAACAGAGTGGGAGGCTCCTCTCTTGAATCCTAAGTTGGCCTCACTGCTGTGCAGATGGGGTGATGCCAGGCTGGGACCCTGCAGCAAAGTGAGTGGGGTGACCCTGGTGACCTGTAAATCTTTGAAGCCACATGGTAAAAATGCTCTCCTCAACAAGAGGCAGGACTGGCTCCTCTGGCAGTGATGGGTTTAGCCAGGAGAGCACTTGGATGCTTATTTTTTCTCAGTTTATTTGGCACAATTTCCCATGTAAGCCATCTGAAAAGGTTATCTTGGGCTGTTGAAGGCTCCAAATGGAGACTGAGACAGCAGCATGAGAGCAGGCTTGTGCCTGGTGCTTTTGAAAATCAGGTCTGCAAAACCAAAAGCTTCTAGAATCAGTGAATCATTTAGGTTGGAAAGATCACCGAGCCCAACCACTGACCTAACACTGCCAATTCCATCGCTAAACCATGTCCCTAAGCACCACACCTGCATTTCATAGATTTCTAGCGTGGGGCAGCTCTTGATAATCTCTGAATGATGAGATACACTTTTGTTTTGCTCTTAGACCTATTGCATGTCGGCCCTGTGCCTGAAATACCTGCAAGGCAATTGCAGCCTGGCTCTGTCACAACAGGGAACATGGCCCAAAAAAACCACTGGGACTAACTCTTTGCAGAGCAGCTGGGCTTTGTGCTGTGCTGACCACAGGCACGTTGTTCCTGAGCACAGGCTCTGAGCACAGGCAGCTCTGCGAGTGCTCACAGCAGAATGTGCAGCTGGTCTTTGAGCCAGGCAGGCTTTGAGCTCAGAAACTACTGCTCTGGGACTCTTCCAGAGGACCAATGCTGCACGTTCCCTATGTATTAAAGTGCACAACCCCACTGTGCTCCATGTGGAATCGAACACATTCCCATCTCTGCCCGGGGGCTGGATGAATGGCCGTTTTGTACTGACTGTACCTCCCAGATAAACTCAGCCATGGAAATATTATAACGAGAAGAAAACAGCATATGCTGGAGGAGGCAGGAGCCTGGAGGGGCAGGGCAGGGAGGCAATGCAGAGAGGCAGCGAACTCCCACAGGTGAAGCTGTGTTTGCAGATGGGATCTGCTGTGCTGTGAAGGGTGAAGGACTCACTACTCATGCCTAAGAGGCAGCGAGTGCTGGTTCAACCCACAGCACTGTGGCAGCCCCCCCCCGTAAAAGCTCCTGGATGAGATTTTAGATATATTTATATACATATATAATACATATTGTCTTATTGCATATCTATTATAAAATGTCAAGTACAAAATGTAAAATAAATTATATACATATAATTCATTATATATATATATAAAATTTATATATATATACACACACGTGTGTATATGTATATAAAAAATATGGGACCATCTGAAATATTTTCCAAATGTCCAGACATACACCCCCTCCAAATCTGAGGGTTTCCCATTATATCTAACATGCCACTAAAGGGAGAACAATTTCTTTATATCTAACATGCCACTAAAGGGAGAACTTTTGTCACCCCAAGACCTGAGCGACTCTCATGATTCCCCTGGGATAGAGGGACAAAGCACTTCACAACCTGTAACACGCTGCTGGTTTTAAAGCAGCAACATTTTGTGTTCCCCCAAATCATGACTACATTACAGCAAAGCTGATTTCCTCTGCCCACCTCTCCTTCCTGGCCCACACATCCATTGCAGGAGGGGTGGGAGTCCCCTAGAGCTGGCAATGAAAGCACAGAAGATATATTTTGCTCTGCTCCATGCATATGTCCCTATGGAGGCTGGCTGACTACGTGCCACAAGTTGAAGATGGAGTAGTCCCTTTTGTTTTCCCCATCACTACTTCTGTTTGCCTTTATACCATTTGCTCCTGGCCAATGCAGTTGCATTTATGGAACAGGGGGTAGCATGCAGACGTGCCTCAGGGCTGCTTTGTGGCTGTGGCAGGGTCTGGGTCTGTTCCTATGTGTGTAAAGCACTTTCTGTCTCTGTGAGCTATGCCACAGCCATCTGTGGAGGTCTCACATGGACCTGCTGACAGCAGCCTTGTCCCAGCTTGCTGCCCTTCTACAGGGAGGAAATGATGGGGCAGTGCAAGGGAGAGCATAAGTTCCTCTCTGAACCCAGTGCATTACTCACCCCCTACCTCTTCTGTTTAGCCACTGAGAAGAGCTTCCTATGAGAGGGCTGAAGTGTAATAATCCTCACCAAAGACCAGAGAGCTGCCTGCCCCTCTGTGCTGTCAGCTCCCCTGCAGGGGACATCATCTGGGGATGTCAAACAAATGCGCTCACCCTAACCTGGGGTGGTTGTGGGAATGGAGCAAACAGCACCTTCCCCTTGGGATGCTCATTGCGGGCACGCAGCCTGGCAGGGTACTCAGAGCATGCTGTCACCCCGCCAAGACAAGGCCCTGGGTGTCCTCTCTGCTGAATGCCACCGTCCCAGCACACCGGTGGAGAAGGGGCTTTTGCAAGACAGCAGGTATAAATCTGGCCTTGGCAGCTCACAGGGGTCTCCAACGATCCCCCTTTTAACCTGTAAGAGCTTCATCCATCGATATATCATCTCTTCCTCCCAAGAGATGATGTTGCACAGCTGTGCTGCTGTGGAAGGTCATGGTCCCATCCTGCCAGGGGCTGGAGCCCAGGACTGAGTGCCCTGCTTGCCCTGGGTGCCAGCAGCCAGCACACCCATGAGGTGTTTCTCCATCCTGCTCTTCCATGGCTCACAGGAAGCCCTGGAAGCGGTTCCACTTTCCACGAGGAAGTGCTTGGCCTCTTCTGTACATACACATACCCAGTGCCCCTGTAGGTATAAACTGACAAGCTTACCCCCATGATGCTGGGGCTGTGTGACACCACAAGTGCCTGTCTGCTCACTCAAGCTGTCTCCACTCATGGGATGTGCCCTGGGCCACCCTGCCCTGCAGCTATCTCAGCACCCAGCCACTTGCCACAGCTTCTCCATCCCACCCAGGGTGCTGTCATCCAGAACCCTTGTCCCACAGCCTTAAGGAGCAGCCAGCTTCCCCGGTGCAGCACACCTTGCCTGCCGGGAAGGGGTAACAAGCTCATTTCCATAGTAACAGGCTCATTTCTGTGCTGGGTAACGGCGGGTTGCTCCGTGCTTCCCGGCAGCAGTGTCAGCAGGGAATCATACACACATTGATAAAGGAAAAGCAGACTGAAGTGCATGTTCACAGCACCTTTAACCCCAAGCACATGGACTGAGTCTGCACTATGAAACGATGGGGTTTGGATCAAGGTGATCTTAAGGTCCTTGCCAACCCAAACCATTCTATGAGTCTATGTGGCATTAAAAGCTAACATGGTCCATGGGTATCCGCCTGTGTGCCCCTCCAGGCACCCTATAGCCCATGTGGGACTACTGAAGAGCACTCTGGGATGCAGGTAGCTCTGCAAGAGGCACTGATATCTGCAGATTACACATCATTGTGTGTATGAATCAAAACAACCTCCTTTACCAGCTTATCTGGGTGGAACAGGGTGCCCAGAGAAGCTGTGGCTGCCCCATCCCTGGCAGTGTTCAAGGCCAGGTTGGATGGGGCTTGGAGCAACCTGCTCTAGTGGAAGGTGTCCCTGCCTGTGGCAGGGGGTTAGAACTTAATGAGCTTTGAGGTCCTGTCCAGCCCAAACCTGTACCTAGTGTTGGTTTAGAGCACCCCTTAAACCTTCTGGCTGCATGACACAGGATTCCTGAGACACAAATCACTTTCAGCATGTTTCTAAAACGAACCCCTGAAGAGACTGCTGTTTGTTTGGGTCTGGTGATGGAAAATGCTGCTGACAGCTGGTCTGTAAAGAACTCCTCTTGTACAGTCCTGGATGCACAAGGACAAACCAGGAGACAGTTCCCTCTGCTAGACCTCACCAGCTGGTGAGCTTGGTGCTGTCCTTTATGTAAACGCAGACCTTAGCTCTCTGAAGTGATGTTTTAAGCAGGGGAGCAGGTTATCAGCAGGTTATCCTCACTTCACAGCTGGGATATAATTATTATTAAACTGGGCTAAGAGAAATAGGCCCCCAATAGGTAAATCACAGTATCCCCACATAAAACACAGTAGCAACATTAATCCTGGGCCCATTCAATTAAATCTAAATAGTTTAACCAAAACACAGAGAAGTAGTGGTTTGGTTATTTTTTAATTAGAGAATGCTCTCAGGCTGAAGTACAAATTAACAAGCTCCAATGATTTCTTTTGCTTAGTTTTAAAGCTCCCAGGCCTCAGCAACAAGCTCCCAGACTGCTCCTAATCAAAGCACATACATAAATAGGCCTGCAACGTCTTGACCTTCAATGTGGGGCCTGTGGGAGCCTCTTGGAGGAGCAAACTCACAAGATTTAATTAGGGCTAGAGCTGGGCATTCCCATGTGGGAGCGAGCACCTCCAGCCTACCCCACAGATTTTCTACTGGGTTCATCTCCCCAGTGGAAATCCACCAGTGGGATGAAGTGAAATGTGCCCTGGGCTGGTGATGCTTGCGTGTCCCACTGCGGGCAGCAGCTTTTAGGCAGTCCTGTTCCCCTCTGTTCAATCTGTGACAGCACAAGGGGGTTTTGTAACAGGTCATTTTATGTGGGTGTGCCAAAACCCCATGTTTTGCAAGAAAAAAACAGCCTTCATTCTTTGCCTTTCAAGATGCTCCCCCATGAGGGGCAGAGGGGTCTGCACCCCAGAGGGACACGTGGGACCCTTGGGGGACAGTGCCTCCTGTGTCTGGCTGCACTGGGTAAGAAGTATTCATGTCTTGATCCAGGCATGGACTGACCAAAGATGTGAGGGCACTTTGGGCTGCACTGAATGCTCCAGAGCTAAAGCTCATGCTGTGAGAGGTGCCAGCAAAGCAGCTTTGCAGACCTGGAGTGTGGACTGTTGCTTTCCCTTAGTAATGATAACCCTGACACCCAGCAAGCACAGAAGGATTATGAAGTGATGAGAGCCAGTGTCTAACAAAAATAACCTGTCCTGTCTGCTTCACCAAACAGACTGAAATCAACCCACTGCTCTTCTCCCCATTTTTTGTACACAGCCATGGGCAGCATCACTGCCTGGAAAAACAATCTTTAAGCTGCTTCTGAATTAGATCAGGCAGCAGGAACCCAAGCAAAGTGAATGAACTGGCCGAGCCCTGCTGCTGAATGGCTCCTGAAAGCCTTTTGCCAAAGGAAACCAATTTTTTACTTAACAGTTACAAATGTTTTGAGAACGTGGGAGAAGTGAATTAGAAGGTGAGACGTGTTCTTGCAATGCAGGGAGGGCACTAATAATTAATAAAAGCTTTATTAGGGAAACTGAGAGCTACTGTGAGGAACTTGGGGCACCCTTGACACTGTATTATGATGGTTAAGAAAAACTAATAGTAACGAGGCAGCAAACAGACCCTCTAAAGCTGCTGTCTAGTGCCAGGTAAAGCTAAGATAGACAGAAAGCAGCATCTCAGGCTGCTCTTAAGCCAAACTACATTTGTGGTTTAGGTTGGTCTCCTTGTTTCATAGCTTACTATGGTCTGGATTTTGCTGTTTTCACAGCCTCCCCCACAACTTGTAGAAACTGGAGTTCTAAAGTCCATCACATCTGCCCTCCAATCCCCATGGCTTGCATTATTATACATTAGCCATGAGCTGATGACGAAGCTCCCCACTTGGCTTATGCCTGTCATGGATCTTACCTGACAAGTCTAAAGCTCTAAAGAAAGCTGATGAATATCAAATTGAGCTAGAGAGAGAAACACAGAGCAAAAGCCTCTCCACTTTGGCACTTCAGTAATTCAAGAGCAGAGCATATGAAAAGTCAGTGTTTGTGCACCAAGGCTCAAAAGATCTGAAGAAAAGACACAAGTGATTTTAATACTTTCTGATTTGTTTCTCTCTGTCACATTGTGCTAGGATGTGGATTTGTCTTTTCATTTTATTTGTATCTTGTAATTAGTTGTATGTAACCTCTTGCTCTCTGCATAATGACCATTGTTTGAAAACAAGATTAATTCAACTGAAAACTGCGAGGTAGAAAGTTCAGTAAAGCCTGGAGTAGCTGCTATGTTACTCTGCTGCTCGGAGTACATGTTTTTTTCCTTGCCATGGTAAAAACAAGGTGATCAATTCTGAAGTCCCCTCCAGCAATTCACTTCTTAGCATTTGCTGGCTCCTGCCAGCTACCGATACACCAGAGCCAAGAAGGAAGAAAATACAAATCAGCTGTCACTGCAAGAAAAATACAATTCAGGAAACTAATTTTAATGCATGACTCAGAGCAGCAGGTCTGAAACAAGGAGGGAGGCACAGAGTGCTCGCACCTCGAGCATGGGAAATATGAGCATCTCGGCTGGGACCTGCTGCCAGGTTTTGCTGGTACCAGGCCGCAGAAAAGCTCAGGAGGCCACGGGGAGCAGCAGCAGGTGAATAGCTCTTGGCCCTAGTGCCCACAAAACACAGCCCAGCGCAGGACACACAGCAGAGTGCAGGTGAAATAGAATAAAAGCAGCACATCTGGTGACAATCTCAGGTTCAGGACGAGAAGCAATGACGCATGCTTGGGTGGCAGGAGGTTGGAACTGGATGAGCTTTAAGGTCCCTTCAATCCAAACCATTCTGTAATTCAATGATTTGGTGACAGCTTTAAGAGCTCTGCATCAGACATCCTGCTTTTTTGGGGGCCCACTGGGAGAGCAATGGAAACCCTCCTAGCAACCAAAATCTTCATCTCATGACCGTGACACTAGGTCTCTGGGATGGGTCTTTACTTCAGTGGTACAGAGGACACACTCCTTTATACAGAGGACATACTGGATGTAGCTGATTCTGCACAATCTCTCATTACCTTGTCTGAACTGCTTAACTGTTATATTTTTCTGTGCTATATCACAGTACATAAATGCTTTTGGATGCTTCAGGCTATCTTTTGCAGCAGATCTGACCATGGGAATTGAATTCTCAAGCAAATGGGAGTTGAACAGGAGGGTTGAATGCCTAATGCAGACCCTCTCCAAGACCTGGGCTTGCTCCAGTAGCTGTGAACCCACTAGGGTATTTGCTTGGTACCTGCACCATGGTGTATGGCAATTTGAAACAGAAATGGGTGTCAGGGATGTCTCCCCACTACCAGCAGTGAGTGCTGATGGAGATTTGAGGACTGTCACTGATGGTCCAGGAAGTTCAGCCAAATCCCAGCCTTGAGCTGCCCATCTCACAACGTGCAGTCACGTCACAGGAGAAAGGTCTGAGCTACGTCTGTGAGATGAAGCTGCTCATTATGCTTAAGTTATGCATGAATTAGGGAAATATTTAGCTCAGCGATGCTTAAGGGCTCTTCTCACACTAAAATAAACTGTCACATGATAACTCTGCTCCCTGATCCTGCATTGCTGCTGTGGCTGCTGGAGCTGTGCTCGATGCACCCCATGACTCAGCCCATGGACATGGTAAATCATGGCCATGATTCCCATCAAAGCCTACCATGAGTTCATCAGCCACCAGACCCCAGGCCCTGTACCCAAAAGGCCTTGTCAGTAGCTGGCCATGATGCCCTACTCTCCCAATGCTTCCCCAGGCACGGCGGAACAAGGCTATTCAAGAAGATAGTGAAGCTTTGCTGTTGCATTTAGTTCCTCTTCACAGGTAGCCTTGTGAAGAATACAGCATAAGACTGGATGCAGCTGCTTTGTGTATGTTAGCCTGTAGGGATAAAACGAGACCACGTACTCCTGATGACATGCAGCTCCAGCTCTGCCATCTCGTGCTAAACGTACTTCCTCCTATGTGCACTGAAACAAGGCAGTTTTCCCAAGTGCCCACTCTCCCCCTCAAGCCATTGCTTTTATCAGTGGTGAGAAATGCATGGCAATCCAAGAGCAGCTGATAATTTTAATGGTACAGTGCAAGAAAAACACAATCCTGTTCCCCTGTGTTGACAGTTACCTAGGAATATTTGTGTGATTTCTTTTGCTTCAAAAAATACCACTGACAGGATTAGGCAATTCACCAGCAAAGGGATGTTTCCTACCTAGAAAAGGTGACATCAATTTTTAGGTATAACATAAATGATCCAAACCAAGGCAATAAATAAAAAAGACACAGGAAAGAAACACAGACAGAAAAAGAGCAAGGCTGTGCACCGCACCAAAGGACTGTGAGACACTGTCCTGCCCCAAGACACTTTCTGTAAGGACAATATGTGTCTCACCCCTGAACAGATCATCTTCACACTGTAGGATACTTTCCCCTTGGGAAAGTCACTGTGCCTTTGAACAAGCCACATGAGAGGATGTGCAAACTTCCTGCATATGACAAAAATAACCCTGAAAATCCCTGATTGCCACAGGTCACCTTACACCAGGGACCACAGGGAAAACTGTTGACCGCATAAAACCAGCACTGAAAGAAAAGGAAGAAAGATGTTCTCTGGTTTTTTGCATGCGGTTTCCAGCACTGTTCAATCACCGCGGTCTTTGTCTGAAGCAAAGTTCCTGAAGCTGACGCAACTCACCCAGAAGCTGACCAGGAACAACAGGAAAACGTGGAAAATTCCCCCAGCTCCACACCTACAATTGCTGATATCCCAGGGACAGAGCCTGTGCCTGCTCCCTGCACATACCCTTCCCTAAGACACTTAATTCCCAAGCCAAATAGCCTTAGGAACTAAAATTCATAGTTCTTCTGGATATGGAAAATAAGCTTCATGACACATTAAAATTTTTCCTCCCTCACTGTTTTCTCCTGACACCAGACCATTCCCCTGGCAATCATTCCCTATTTCTCTCCATCCCACTGCACCAAGAACATCACTTGTAGCCTTGCTGAAGCCTCTTCTGGTCTACAGGGGCCAATCCCCATTTACTCACCAAATTATTAAGTGTATTAATACGATCAAGCTGTTTTCAGCCTTGGAGTTATCAGCTTCTGTTTTGGCTCTGAGGAAGGGCATGCATCTTCAACAGCTTAATCAGGGTTTTTTTCCTAATAGAAAACGTCACTCATCCATGAAAACTCTTGTCTCCTTTCTAAATCCTGATTTCATTAAAACTTCATTAATTGGAGGCCTAACAGTGAGAGGGAAAGATGCAGCTGGTCTTTGCTTCCAGCGTAGCCCTGGCAGGCTGACTCCTGAACTGCAGACACACACCCTGGGTAGGGATCATGAAAAGGGGTATCTACTTATTTGACTGATTTAACCTCTGGAAGAAAGAGTCTGTGAGGGACACCAGTAACACCACAAGATTTGGGGTAGCCTTTTGTCTGGAAGGGAACTTGGTTTCGTTGCCCTCGAATAGATTCTTTTCACATGTTACTTAATATTTATTACTTGCCTCAAGAGCCTTGGCTCCACAGCAGCATCAGCATCCAATACTGTCTGCTAGAGAAGTGCCTTCTTTTGCAAAAGAAGGTGATAGACTTTGCCAATGAAGAGGATAATGTGTTCGGTTGATACACTGGAGGGAAGGAATGCTGTCCAGAGGGACCTTGATACACTTGTGAAGTGGGCTGATGCCAACCTTATGAATTTTAACCATGCCAAGTGCAAGGTCCTACACCTGGTCGGAGGTCCTTTCCAACCCTAACTATTCTATGTTTCTATGATTCTATTATAGAATAGAGAGACTGAAACCAATATTGTAACCTACAGTGTCAGGAGTGACCAGTCTGTGGCTTGTAAAGCAAGGATGCCTTCTGCTTTTCATTCAGTCCTGGCCTGTGGACAACTTTACAGGACAAAGTGTTTGATCATGTCCATTAGTCAAACGGGATTGCTGGTTTCTCCTGGGGTATTCAGGATCTTAACACATGCATGCTGCAAATACAGCACACAGGAGAGATGGCTCCCCCAGCACAGCTCCTCACAGACCTACTGGAAGGAAAAAAGTCCTTACATGCTGTCAGCAATGACAAGATGAAGGAACAAGGACACTAATAATCTGAGCAGGGCAAGATGGAAATGCATATAGAGGTTGCATATATAGCCATCAACACTGGCACTGCTAGCTCTGCCAGTAAAGATAAAAAGCTCTCTGCACCCTTTAAAATGTAGATGCTTTCATGAATTTAAAGCTTCATCCAAGTGTATTGCAAAATGTGTTTCAAGAACAGAAAACCTCCCTCCCTCCAAAATCCCTCTGTTTTCCTGGTGGGAAAGGGATGGGCAAGGTGCTGCACCCAAGGAACTATTGGAGGGAACAAATGAGTGTCATGGTGCTGGATGACTTATCCATGCAGGGGCTTTCATCAGCTGTGCTGCAGGGAATGGTCACCCTGTCACTAATGTCACCCACATGCTGCTCCACAGCAGGTTTGTGCAGGACACGACTCATGGCAGTGCTGGTGCCAGCATTTGCAGAAAATCTTCTTTTTCTCACATTTCATGTTTTTCTTTTCCCTTCTCACAAAAAGATGCTTCAAAAAGCTGGATTTCCCTGCAGGAACACTGTGGTCCCTGGCCAGCTGTTCCAGCTGATTTACTCCTGTCAGCCTGTCATCTCCAATGCTTTTCTTGGAGCGCTTCATCCATGTAATATTGCTTTGAAATACCTCAGAAGAGAGAAATCCGTATCTGGCAAGATTTTTGCCTACATCATCTTCTGCCCTTTTTCTGTCCTGTTTGGCACAGCCACAGCGAGGGGCAGGAGAAGCTGCGCCCTCGAGGGGTGTCCCCTCACTACGTGCTTTGTGGTCCTCCTTGGGCTATCTCATTCTCTGCTGCCCTGATGCATTCATTTCACAACATGCGATTGCACAAGAAGTGTATAAAGAAAAGCAAAAGGAAGCGAACAACTGAAAATGTACCGAGTGCTGCTGCTCTTCCATAACTGGGACGGTTACAGCCATGCAGCCACCACTGGTGCCTGTTTGCTGTCGATTAATTTTGCTGTCACCTGTGTAGCCAGGCTGAAATATTTGCTTTCTACTAAAGCACGTCAGGTGCACCTGGATTTTATTAGCTAGGTGAGACGAGAAGACTATCCTATCTGTCTGTAGCTGAGGCATCAAAACGGTTCAGGTTTCCACTGGTTTTTTTTTCCAGTAAAAGGAAATGTGGGTTCTGCAGAAAAGGTACCCAAATTTTGCATGTTACCAATACCACTCAGGTTTCATGAACACGCCCCTTATGCATTAGATTAAGGCCAAAATGAAGAAAAGGCCTTTCTGGACAGAGGACTATGATTCTGTTATAGATACAGTTGTTGGTAGAGATGCTCTTTTTGTAAGGCTTTTATGCAAGGGGACCCTTCACCCTATGGAGACAGACTGCAGGCAACAGTGCTTGCCCTGGTCAGGGAAAATATTTATTTAATATTTATTAAAAATTAATATTAAAAATATTATTTAATTATTATTTATTTAAATATTATTTAATTAAAATAATATTTAAAATATTATTTAATATTTATTTGAAACAAAATAATTGCACTTTGTCTTCTTGACTACACAGTTGCTTCCAAAGAGATTAAGCTAATGGAGACAATTTCAACAATAAGGTTAAGTAAGTTTTGGGCTGCATATTTGTCAAGCACCATCCATCCTCTTTTTTTCCATGTGTGTTTTCTTTTTTTGCCATGGGGGTTGATTGAATAAAATTTACATAGAAGTAGCACAAGTTCGTAACAGCCTCCACCATCTTCCATATTAAACATTTTCTTTCCCCCTGCCTGCTCTGTTTGGAGAAGTTTGATGTTGTTGTTGTTAATTCTTCAAAGGAAAAGCTGATAAGAGCTGCAGGGAAGTGAGTTCAGCTGAAGCCATCTCCCCGTGAGCTTGCTGTTGCCAAGTCACTGAGCTCAGAGGCAAGCTGAGCTGTATATACATATACATCATAATGGAATGTAATTAAAAGGAAGGCATTGTAAAATATAATTTTAGGTAGTTTGCAGTATTCATGCATAATTCTCAAATGATGTTGGGAAAAGTTATTTGTGTTGACAAGTCAATGTAATACACAGTAAGAAGGAATAAACCCTAATTTCTAATTTATACATGAAGTCAATCAATGAAGGAATGGGTATAAATGAAATGCTCGGGATCTAGGAGAGCAAAGACAAACTGCTGCTCTCAGAGTATAGAAACAGCCAAAGCAAAGTACCCTGGTAAAGACAGGAAAGAGCATCCCCAGGAAGCAGGGTTACTGTTAGCTGGTCTTTATGAGTGCTAATGAAGACTTCCTAAAATTACCAGGGGCATGGGGAGACTTCAGGATTTTATCAAAATTCCAGGACTGGCCCCTGTCAGACTATGTAAATTTGACTTGTCTCCCTCAAGAAAACATTATCACTCTTTAGATCAGCCCTGCAAACACCTTAGATAAATTTCCTTGGGCTAATTGCTTTTTAATAGTTTGTTATGTGAGTGCTACTAATTAGAAATCACCTGGCTTTGTGAAAACCTGTCTGAAATAATGCTACAGGTGATAAATAGGTTTTAGGAATAAAGGAGTTTTTAGCAGGGTGTGGTTTTCTGAGTCTTCTGGTGATTTAAATCCCACTTCAAGCAACATCACAGAGGCAGACCATTAGATATAAAGGAATAATCCATCACGGGTTAGTTATCCACCTAGCTTTGGCCTTCCTGTCAGTGGCTGCATTCTGATTTATAAGTAATCCAACTGTTTATGCTGTTGGTTGATATCCTTTGTTTCTTAATTCTTGCAAGCTACTTTCCCATTACAGGAGTCAGTGGAACTGGTCATGGTCCCAGACTGGGGTATTCCCACAGAGATGGAGAACAAGAGGCACTGCAAAATGGGACTGTAAGTGGTGAAACAGAGATGCCTAAAGCTGTTTACCAAAAGTACAACAGTCAGATCTGCTTCAGGTCACGTTGCATGAAGCAACAGTCCCTTCCCATGCTCACCAAAAGAGTGACATATGAGAGGCAAACCCAAATGAATTAAAGTTTTCTTTAAAACCCTCCATGCAGCCCCTTTGCTCCTTCAGGGTCACACCAAAACCAAATTGCCTGGAATTTTTCTTTGCTTCCCTTCCCCTTACACCAGGACTACATCCTGGTACATCCTGATGAATCACAGCCCACCAGGAGCTCTGCAGAAACCAAAGCCCTGTGATTCAGGAAGACCCACTGCCCTCACTTCCAGAAGACCCCAGGCAGCTCTTTGTGGCCTGACTCTCTTCCCAAGCCCTGGCATCTACTGCAGATGAACTGCATGCAAACTGCTTCTCCCTGGACGTGACATGAGTCAAGCGGGTGACATCTGGCACATGTTTTCAATAGAACTTTAAGAAACTCCCACTTTTATGGTTTTTTAAATCATATTCATGCTGCTAAGCTGCTGATGACTCAGAACATAGCAAGGCCATTGAAAGCTTTTCATATGAGCCAGGTAATGGTCTTTCTTGTTTCACTCTACACACATAGATGCTTACATGGTGTTACATGCATCACAGCTTCACTGCTGAAGAGCTTCTGGAAGAAAGGGCACTTTCTCATGGGCACAAGACTGGTCTGTAATACATTTTCATTCCCTTTTATGAGTTGTCAGTTCAGAAAAGTGAAGAGAGGCAGAGAAAAGGAAGGAGTCTTGCAAATACAGAATTCAATCTTACTGAGTTTAATCAGAAGTGTTTCAGGCTCTTCAGATGGCTTGACCTGCAGTAACAAAGCAACCAAAATTGAGGAAGCATCTGTCAAGTTGCAACTGGTTGAGCAGTGCCTCCTCTGCATCAAGGAGCCAGGTCTACTGTCATCTGAAACTGGCTGAAGGGTTCTCGTTGTGCCTGCTATCCCTTAGCTCAGATCAATAAATAGAGAGAAAAGCATTAAGGAACTAGCTAGACTAGACTGAAAGATTTCTTATTTGGAAAAGGCAGAACTTTCCAAGGAAACCTTCATTATATTCAGGGGAGCAAGAAGAAGATGTGAAGTCATTGTGGTCATCTCCAAATGAGGCTGGTCCCTATTTTCTCGCTAGTCCTCTCACAGCTTGGTAGCTTCAGTTTAAGCACGCACACTCCTAAGTGCAGGCTTCAGAAAGAAAAACAAACCCTAGATTTGAGTATTTCAGCGTCACCCAGAGATCTGTAGCCCCAGTTCTGCAAGCAACTCTTGGCACAAGCTTTTCATATTATCTGTATTGCCAGTAGTAGGAGCCATCACCAATCTGTTCAGCTGTAAGAATGGCTTTGACTGTAAAATGTGTGATTTGCAGTCTGCAGATGAAATGTAACTTTGCAGCCTTTTTTTTTTTTTACTTACTGGGCAGAGTTGCTTACAGAGCTACACGTTACTGTAGAAGACAGCACAGGAGGAATCAGGACTGTGTCTGTCTGTGCTGCTAGAGGTATGAGCTCTCGGTGTTGATGGTGATCCCATTTGGGGCCTGTTACCAAAAACTTCCCAGGCTCCTGAGCACCACAGGCTTGTCATCTGCTGGGGAATACCAACAAACCAAAGGAGAGTATCCAGCAGGTTAATGCAGAGCCATGTCCAGGGGCTGTTGGCTGGCTCACTGCATGGAAGTGGTCCACGTGTAGCAGTGCTGGGGCTGGTGTTGCTGTTACTTAGGAGACCATCACCACCAGCAGCCACAGCAACCACAGTGGGCAGTAAATCCCTCCCTCCCACTCTTACTGGTATCCCATTTCTTCATTTTGCTTCAGCCTTGGCAGAGATTTGTTCCAGATCGGTGGACTGTGGCAATTAGCCAGGAAGAGGCAGACCAAACAAAAGGAAAGGCATAAGGAACCCCTGGGCATCACTAGACTCATTTGTAATATATGGAATACAAATAAAAAGTGACAACTAAAATGGGAGTTTTCTGTTGACTCTGGGAGGAGTAATTATTTCTTTTTTATCCCTTATTTAGGGGCTCATGGTGCAATCCATCTCTCCAGTGTCATTCGAGGTCAATAGTGAGGTTTAGAGGTCTAAGAGAAGTAAAAAACTGAAAGATGAAGTAGGTGAAGTGTTCACTTTCTCCACTGATGGTAGTGAGAACTACGGGGCCTGGGCTGCTGAAACTCAGGCTAATGCTACATCACAGCTGTTATTTGCTTATCTCATAGCTCTTTGCAAAAGGAAAGAAGAGGTATTAAAGGCTTTGGTTAAAGATATAGAGTAGAAATGCCAGTCTGGAGCCCTGACACCAGTCCAGGAGCTCTGATTTTTGGTTTATGGTTAAAAAATGCTACCCAGCTGTGCCCACAGATGCTAGACATAAGGATGATACTGTCCAAGTACATAATGCGTGTGTTTATTATTCCCTAAACTGACATCTCTTTCTTTGGGAATAAGTTCTCTTCAGTGTGCATGCGGCGTCCCTGCCAATGTCCTTCTCAATGCAGTGTCTAGACATGCAGGTAGTTCCCTTCCTCCAACACTTGCTCTTATGATTGGAATTTTAATTCTCCAGGATTTTTTAGCTATAAAAACATTGATGTTCTCTACCCTCTTTTGCCTAATACAGACAACTCTTTGTTAGTACTCAGCACAGTGTCAGCGTGATTCACCACTTAAGGAAGAGCTGATGTACCAAATGTATCTAAAGCATCTGTACAGCAGCCAAATGGAAACAGGTACAGTGCAAGAAAGCAATTTTAACTGTGATCTCACATACACAATGAATTAGGTGTCAGGATTCCCATCTTCTCGGGTGCATCTGTGCAAGGGATGTGTGCTTCCACAGTGAGCAGGGAATAAGTTCTGCTCTGAGATTGCTGCTGGCTTTCAGATGACCAGAACTGGCTCTAACTTCAACTTCTTGCAAGACTAACCCATCTCTCAGCTTGCCTTGTTTAATACCTGCTCTACCTGATGTTGCCAAGTGCCCTCACCATTGTATTTAAATATCAACTTGCCTGCTGGGACTTCAGGAAGGAATTTCATGCTAGCAACACAGAAGGTAAGTCTGGTCCTGAAGAAGCCCATCTAAGTTTGTAGCCACTTCATATAGGCATGTGGCACCTCTGCTCAATCAGCTGGGCACTTGCTATGGGAACACTACTGCAGAAAAGGATTTAGGGTCAAGGCAGCACAGACATGGGTATGCCTCTGCAGAAATAACAACTACCACACTGTATCAGTAGTCATGCAAAGCCATGCATCATTTTGGATGGCCATTTTCTCATGAAGAAGACTTTGACCACAACCAGTGCTAGCCAAGAGTAACCTTTTGTGTAAATGTGCTTTTTAAGAAATGTGTTATTTTGACAGGCCAAGAACCCAAGCCATGACTTTGAAAGCACATGTGGATTTCATTGAGATCTTTTCAGTACTCTAAGCTACGTTTTAGATTTTACTTGAATCCAGGAATTGCTGAGCCAAGTGTACGTTTTGGAGAACTGTGCCCTTTTCCTGCTGAGAGGAGTGAAAAGCATCTTAATAGTTGGTAGAAATGACTCGTGTTGTTAATAACTAACAGGAAAACCTGACACCACCTGCTCCTTTTTGTCTATCCATAGAAATTTGGATCATTTGCCTCCCATGAATGGATAATACAGAACTCATCAGCTTGTCACATGGCATTATTTTGAACAAGAAGCCAGCCCGAGCCTTTACTTTGGTCAAAAAGCCTCAACGTTTATGGGATTTCATAACAATTCACTTTGAAAATGTGCTATTTAATACTTTTGGCTAAATGTGAAATTTCCCTCTGAAAAATGAAAGAAAGAAACCAACTTGTTTGTCAAAGTTCCATTTTGGCAGTGTCCATCTTTGGTCAGCCAGGGGCAACATCTCAACACGAGCTTTAGTTACCACCTCAAATTCAGTGCAGTAGGTCTGAAATTCCCTAAATGTAACACATCAGGCTATGATCACACTTGCATCTGTGCTGCCAGATGTTTTGCTGCTGAGTTTGACTGGACTGGAAATAGGCAAAAAACAAAACAGAATTGGATTGGGAACTGATTTCTTTGTTGGGTGTTATGAAAGTGGAAAAGGGATATTTTACATATATATATATGTATATAAAAGCCAAACATAAAATCATGAAATCCAGGCTGAATGCTCAGCTAATCAGTTGATTTTGCATTTTCAGTATGTCTTGCAAGAAAATAACGGCTGGGGTTTGGGAGGGGAGTTTTATTATTCTGAGACTCCTCCCCTTCTTGGCAGTCCTTCTGAGAACTGCTTACTTCATACACAAGTCCACATGCACACAAAAATGAACCAAAGATAAAGGCAGCCTCAGCCAAAGCAGTAGGAAAAAGTGCCCAAACAGCAAAGAGAAGCAGTTAAATGCTTTTCAGTGAGGACTGGAAGGGAATGGAGCGGGCCTTCCCATGTGGGAGGCTATGGCCAAGGCTAAGGTGGGTTTTACAGTAGAAAGAATGCTTTGCATTTTGTTGTTAGTCTGAAATTGTTTTACAACACTTTACACCAATGTATTGATCTCCACAGGGCTGGCTTTAAGCAAAATCCAAGATGCAATACTTTCACGAGCAAGAGAGGGGAAAAAATCAAGTGTGCAGACAGGAAACATCTATTTTTCCCCAGAAACGAAGGTTTTCTGGTAAAATGACAGATTGGAAAAAAGAATATATGCTCCTTGGGTGTTTCACAGGGAACAAGGCAGGGTAGCAAATCTCTCCTCTGCCTCCTAGAAAATGGGCAAATGCTTGTGCTATGCCTTGTGGGCATGACAAAGGTTTGGCACAGAAATCTGTGCCATGCCAGAGCATGGAATGGTAGAAGCTTCTAGTCTTGGTGTGCGCAGTGTCAGCACTGTCTAACAGTTGTTCCTTTTTATGTTATCACTTCTGATGACTTCAAAATGATGGCTTTTAACATCTTGTGCTATCCTGTGATGGCTTAACAACCTGATGGCCCAACATACACGGTGCAGTTGAGATGTACAGCCAAAGGGCTTAGGCCTAGGACAATTTGCTTTTCAACATGCAACGCTACAGCATTCACAGTGTAAGTCTCTGTAACACTGCTAGAAGAGGTTATGAATAAACTAAATGTATAAACACACACATACATGCTATAATTTCTAATTATCCACTTCACGGGCAATTTGGTACAATACATGGAGAGCAGGTGCCCCATTCTTCTCTGTTCCTAGGGACTATCATGTCTAATTTTATTAGGATGAGATTTTTGCTCTGAAGTATTTCAGATGAAACTAAAAAACAGATGGGGAAGGAAGATGCACATGGCCAGCATTAAAACCACACTGTCTGTGCTGAAATATTTGATGCAAGGAAAACTAACAAGCACAAGAACACTTTGGGACAGCAGGGGCTCAGTGAAATGCAGACAGGTTAGCAAATACAGGCAGGGGTGAGTGACTCGGGAAAAAAACTTTCCTGAGCTTAACAGGATTATATATATATATATATATATATATATAAAACTGAATTTTGAGTTAAGCTCTGAGGTCCAGAGCTTTAGGAAATGGCCCTCTCTGCACAAAGGAGTTTGCTTGTGACGCTACCAAAGTGATTGCTGCTTGGTTTTATGTGCCTGAGGCTCACCAGCGCCGCTGCTGAGATCCTCCTCAGGGCTAAACCTGCCCGACTTCCATGAGTTTGAGAAGTGATGAGCTGGTGTAAGTAGATTTGCCCATGCGAATGTTCCCACCAATGCACCCCAAAGCACTCAGTCGTTGGAACTGATGAGCAAAAGCTTTGTGAGTCTTTAGCAGGAGGCATTCCAGTGAGGCTGCAACAGGAGTTTTTCAGTGATTACCAAGCACATAAACCTCTTTCATCAGCCATTTGCCATTTGCCATCACATTTCCCCCTCCTGCTGAGCCTACAGCCTGTCTCTCCATTGCAATCCCGGCTGCCTCAGGAGGTTGAGGGCAATAACCACTGTACCCCTCAGCATCACCACCTCCCTCAGATCTTATGTGGTCTGTTTTCAGGAACTGTAAAAACTGAAGCATCTATCAAATCCAAAATTAATGAAAAATTTATCTTGTTGATCTGATCATATCCTAAAAACAAGTTCTGCCTGTGTGATAAGATTAGATACAGGGATTTCGGAAGTCATGGTCCCTTGATACCTTCTTATACATTGAGACATTGCTCCAGGAGATGTTAAGTTCCTGCTTTCTGCATAGAATTTAAGAAATAAAATGTGCAGCACTTGGAGTTGTTCCCTGAGGAGCCAGAGGAGTGGAATGAGGGAAGTAAAGAGAAATTAGTGCACTTACAAGAATTGTGCCCAGGTATGGCTCTGCCACAGAGGTCCTATGGGCCAGACAGGAGAGGGTGCCCAAGTCCATTTTGCCCAGAAAAAAAAGGGATGTTTCTGTCCGTTGTATGGTGCATCAAAGGGAGGATGAGGAGGTTTGAATCCCACTCCCATGGCTGGCTGCAAAACCCAGTGTGGTCAAGTGCTGCATGCCTTCACAATCAGTGCAGAGGGAAGAGCACCATCTCTGCAGAGTTCCTCACGGACAGTGAGGGTGAGACATGAAAATATTGCTAATTGAAACCATTTGCTGATTTACTTTTCCCCTGAGCTACATGGAAATAACTTTCCAAAGCGATAGCCCAAGCTGCTGCTTTTGCACTGCTCTGGTTTAGCAATTACAGCACAGAAGCAAGCAATCGTAGCACGATTCAGCACAGGCCTTTCATCTAGCAGCAGAGCTAATTACTTAGCATCTGCTTGTGGGTTATGTTACAAGTTGGGTGCCTCACAGATCGATTCCTGATGGAGGGGTGTGCACCCTGACGAATGTCAGCTTACAGGTGCCCACTGAGATTCTCTGGTTTTCCAAATGTGGCCCTATCACCTCTTAAAACTGTGCCTTGTACGCTTAAGCAAGGTTCCTTATCCATTGTTACACAGTGAAAACCAGATTTCCTAGGTCAGAACACAGGAAATACTTTCAGCTGAGGTACCTTACCCCATTCTAAAGAGAAGAGAGACTTATGAATCACTGAGTTTATTATATTGAAAGAATGTGACTTTTTTATTGTCAGTGATATTTTAAGTCAGATCAGAAAGTCTGTAAATGTCTTGTTCACACTGAAAGAGAATGAGACTTCATCATCCAGCCACCCACGATGACCTGGAGATTGAGATGTAATATTACTGCCTCTTCAAATTCAATTGAATTGTCATTATGCCCAAAAGATCCTCCAATTTAGTAAATATAATGCAGTTGTCTTAAAAACCTTGACAGAAAATGCCCTCATTTTTCCAATTGTGGAGCATTTTCAATCAACATCTAAATTAACAATTCTTTTACCATTACGATCCAGCAATTCAAGAGATCCTGAAATCCTATGCCAGATATTAAGGCTTGAGCCCATCTCCAATATTAAAACTTTCCACTTTTGCCTTCCATTTTAGTAATAGTCTGCTTCAAATATACAGATCTATTTGTGTTTGCTCCTGTTTCCTATTTGCTGTATCTTCTTTCTGCTCTTTATTTTGGCATTATTAACAAGAAATGTCTTCATCCAGATAGCAAGTAGAGGCTTTGACCTCTAGCTGCAGGTTTTCAGATGCAGAAATAAAGAACTCAAGTTCTCATAATCAAGTATTTTATCCCCAGTTACAAGAAAGTCTTATCAAGTGACTTCTATATCTCATTTTCTTTGCAATTTGTGATCCTGGATGTGATTATTATACTTGCTTGGGTATTATATTAACACAGAGCATCAAGTTATTTTAAATGAGCTCTCTGCACATCCAGTGGGACAACAGCAGGACCTGCCGACAGAAAGGAACTCTCTGGAACTGTGTCCTGCTTCCTCCAGGTGTCTTAACAAATAGCACCATTTTGCACCCCTCTGCTAAGGCTCTTATAGATTACATCACTCCATAAGGCAGCCCTTGGAGTTAAGGGATGCATCTCCTGCCTATGACTAACACAGAGGGAATACAGATGAAGTGGCAGCCCTGGATGAAGTCAGGAGACACCAGAGACTCTTGTGCATTCAGGTAACCTGCAAAACTTGAGGAAATGTTTGCACACATCAACCAACAAATAAAAGCACCCCCAGTGTTTTCCAGATTGTTGTCAGAAACTTGTATCTTCATTTCAAGCAGATAATATAATCCCTAGACCATGAGGTGAGCATCTTCACAGCGCTCCTTCACAAGGGCTGAGAGGTTTCTACCTGTCTGCAGTGCAGCGGGACCTGCCAACTGGGCTCACTTTAGCATCTGCAAACAAAAAATCAATTGCTGCATCCCAGCTGAGGGGAATTGGCCAAGTGCAAAATGAGAACAAAACAAAAAGCCTGCAAAGCTGAAGGCTGATGCATCCCATGTACCAGCTGTATTTCCTGTGCTATTACAGCCAGACCCAGCTCCTGGTCAGATTCGCCACAAATCACCACTTTATGTTTTCTGTAACCACAGAGAGTCAAGAAACATCTAATTTACTTCTGAGTGAGCCTCAGTGACGCTGTGAAGGAACACAGGGATGTTAGCCTTTGAGGCTCTGGGTATGCCAAGTGTCACAGGGGTTTCACCATGGGTAGATGACACCGATGCAAAGAGCAGCTACTCCAGATTGCTCAAGTGCCTGTGCAGCACTAAAAAGCTTTGCAGAGCCTGAATAGTCCTTTGCAAAACCTGGCCTTGGACAGCACCTCCCATCCCTTGCTTTCCAGCAGGACCCCTGCCATTGCATCTCTCACCTCCTGCCTAAAGCCTGAGCAGGTTGTCCAGGGCTCTGTCCACTTGGGTTTTGAATATCCTCAAGGACAGAGACTCCAATAATGCAATAATTTCTGAAAACCACTTTAAAGCAAGGAGCAGAAACAGTGTTTACCCAAGGCAGGGGTGCCATGCAAATTAGCCACGCTTTGTTCAGCCCGGAGAAGAGAAGGCTCTGGGGAGACCTTAGAGCAGCTGTCAGTGCCTAAGGGGCTGGCAAGAAATCTGAAGAGGGACTTCAGACAAGGGCCTGTAGGGACAGGACAAGGGGAACGGCTTTAACCTGCCAGAGGGCAGAGATGAGCTCTTAGGCAGAAGTTCTTCCCTGTGAGGGTGCTGAGGTGCTGGCACAGGGTGCCCAGAGAAGCTGTGGCTGCCCCATCCCTGGCAGTGTTCAAGGCCAGGTTGGACACAGGGGCTTGGAGCAGCCTGCTGTAGTGGAACGGGTCCCTGCCCATGGCAAGGGTTTGGACCTGGATGAGCTTTAAGGTTACTTCCAACCTAAATCATTCTATGATTCTGTTTTCCAGGACTGACCCATGGGCCTTAACTTTTATATTAATCATCTACAGGTCAGTAACAGGGGAAAACTAAAAGCAATTATGCACTCAGGGATTGATCGGAGAAGCCAGTATTCATTGGCCAGGCTGTGCAAAAGCCGTCTGCAACCACATGCTTTAAGAGTAAATCATGCTATTAGCACACAAGGATGCTAAATTATTGTCTCTGTGGGACTGAACTACAGTAATTCCTTTTCTCCTCTCTTTGAGGTGAGCAGCTTTTCAAGATTAATAGAGCCATTTAACACAGAGCTTCTCTACTCATATATATATTGTCATACAGCTGTCTGTAATGAGGTACGCAGGAGTATTTGTACAGCTCCTTCTGTTTACCCCTTTCTATTAAAGGAATTAAGATAAGTAAGCGTCCAAGACTTGACCTGCTGAAAACCATACCCATCTCTGGTCCAAAAGCATCATCAACATGACTGTACTGTAGTAGCACAGAAAAAACACTAACCACTGCCCTGATAGGATAAAGGTAAAGGGCATATCAGGCAAGGGCTACATCGCACACCTTTATGGGGAGAGGTGATCAGTGGGCACAGGAGCATCACAAACCTGTTGCATGACTGAAGGTACCCATGCTATGGCAAGGACAGCACGTTGAGTAAGGGAGGGGAAACCACACACAGCAACTCAGAACCACAAAAGGAAAACTGCTGACATGAGGGAGAACGACAAAAGGCAACATAAAGGCTTAACTGGGACTCTATTAACCATTCAGTTCTCTAACAAGCACTCTGGGGTGCACTAAAACCAGCCAAGAGTTAGAAAAGCATCTGTTGCCAGTCATGTTGTGGTAGGCAAGGCAGCGATGTTCCCTGCCTTGAGCTGACTCAGGGCCCCTGCCATGGTAGCACTTCTGAGACATCAGAGCCCGAGTGTCTACTAAAAGGCAGCACCCAACAATTGTGACCCAAATTCATACAGAGACTCTAAGCCTAGGATTTAATTTTGCAGGTGCTCAACTAACTGGATGGAAATTTAATTCCAGGAGCAATTTAGATGTCTATCAAATGGCATATGCAAGACAGGAGTGGAGGTTTTGAAAACAGCCAGAGCCAGGCAATGATAATGCAAACAATCATATGAAGATTCAGCTGTGGGCACCAACTCTTAATGAGGTCCATAATGAACTTGTATGAATAAGAACTGGGATGTTTCTGCCTGTCATGGAAGAGAAACATTCAGAAAAGGAAAGTTTGAAGCAGTCTTCTCAGCAGAAATGGAGTGTATATATATATATATATATATATACACAAACTCAAGATACCATATTCACTACAAATTTCTGAGATGCAATAAACCATACACCATGGAATTCCTGAAATCATAAATTCCTGTTGCAATTAAAATGCTAACATCATCTGCATTTCTTCTATGTCCCTGGATGCACCAGTGTGATGGACCACTTCCAGTATGTTTCTTCCCACCTGTCCCATGCCTTGTCTGCTGCAAATCAAATTATTCCTACCTTTGCTTCCCATCTGCTCCTACGTGCACGTACAGCACGTACTCAGGTTTTCGTGATGCCGGCAGTAACATGTCTGATGCTGGGGCACTTAGTTGGAAATGGTAAGTGAAGTCAGTAGCGATTATCAAACAGAGGCAGGGTGGAAGTGCAGAGAGGATTAGAGTTTTTTCTAGTGAATTTTAATGGACTTTAATCAGCCACTCCATGTTGATTACCATAAACCTTTTGAGTTTACGTTCCACATGCAAGTATGCATGACGGTGATTGATACGGGGTTTAACTCACCTAATTTAATTCCTCTACAGTAATCAAGTCAGCTGTCTCTAAAGCAATCAGAACGACCTGTGTGGGGAGATGAGAAGAGCTTGGCACAGCCTGAGGCTCTCCCAGCCTTTCTCCTGCCCCTGGTCCCTGCTTGTCCGTGACCATAACCAGAAACACCATTGGTGACAGCTAGTCACAAAGAGGAGCTATAAGAAAAGCATGATGCAGGCTACCAAAGGAGTGATTGTTCTTTGTGTACGGATTATGATCATCTTTACTCCATGGGAACCCAGGAAGATCAGTAGGAAGTTTGTAGAGAGAACAATCCACCAATGCAACCTACAAAATACACTCAAAAAATACTGGTACAGTAATATTTGGAAGGCTCTGTCATCTGTCACCAATCATAAAGGTACCTGCCCTAAATCAGGTGCATTTCTACTCACTTGGTCGCTAGCCAGGCTATGTGTAGAAACCAGAATGCTGTACCCAACAGTTACATGTGACAAATTACTATGAATTTTAAAAATGGAAACAAACACATCAAATATGTTAAAGTCATTTTCATTTTGCCAGCTCCTAAATGGATTCATTTTCTGTTACAAATGATATAATAGGAAACCCTTTTTTGATTTGTTTGCTGGAAAACATGCCCCAGCTAAATAAGAATGCTGTATTACTTGTGAGTAAAAAAAAAAAAACACATTTAAAAATGTGTTGATAAAAAATAGGGACATATTCAGTAAAACAATGCAGAAATTATGGGAATAATGGCAATTTCAAAGATTCTTTGATGCAAGTTTCACTTGGGAAAAAACAGAGGGTAATTTTTCAATAAAATTGGATCCACAAAACCATGCTGATCACCTCTAATCATCAGCATAACTATTCTCTAAGGCATCACCCAGCTATCCTAAAGGAGAACTCCATGTCAATAAGGGAGGAAGGAGCACAGCACAAATAGGCAAGATTCAGCTCTTCCCTTAGTTCCTAAGATCCCAATCTTGACAGATTTATGCCACCATTTTTCTGACTGTGTCGTTATGCCCAGCATGAATCAAGAAGATGCAAACCTAAGCATAAATGTAAATCATACCAGCAAGCTGAGCGCAAGATCCATCGTTTGGGTTCAGATAGCCAGCACACATAACCTTCCAGCCCAGAAGGCAGCTTTGGGCTTATATTCTGGACTGGTCCAGCCCTGTCCCACATGAGTTTTCTCGTTCTCCCTTCACCTCTATTCTGAGGCATGTGAAGCATTGAACTGATGCCTGTTTTCCCCTAAATCAAGTGCTTAAATGGGACTAAACTGAGGCCATTCCTATGCAGGAGGAAACTTGAAGCTAAGCAAAAGAGGCAGAAGGTGGCTCCAGACACACCAAGACCAGAGTGGACATCCCTCATAGTGGTTTCTTCTTGTTTTCCTAAACATTTTACGACGTTAGCAACAAAAATCCTAGGGAAGATGTATTCTCTTTCTGCAGCACTCCAATGCATACCTTTCTTTGAGCCAAACCAGCAGTTCCTGGGGAAGGGTTATTATCACTTGATTCTGTGGTTATAATATATTCCACTTTTGCTCTGAAACTGCCCTTAGGATTCAAGCACTTTTGAATGTCAGTAGGAAAAAGGGATACAGTCTACTGAAGGCTATTTGAATAACTACAGGAGCATTTCTGAGCCAGAGGTTCAGCATAGTTTTCATGCCAGTTCCTAATAAGAAAGAATCTAGCACTGGGGAAAGATATGTTATAATCTAACATACCGACCAATTTTGTGGAAACATGTGCCTGAATACCAACTAGCCACCAAATAAATATTAATACTAGCTCAGTTCTCTCCTAACACAAAGGACACAAGTGCTGGAAGCTGAGGTTCATGGGTTTATCTTCACAGGGAATCGCAGTTCCTGAAAGCCCTGAAATCTGGCACCTACGTGCAGCCTGTCTGCCTTTCTGACAGCTCTGTTCAGATTCTGCTCCCCTAAAAAGCACCAATTTATTTCATTTTTCTTTTCATTGCTCTGTCACTTCCAAAAGTTCGAAGGAATTGGAGCGTTGTGCGTGCGGGGGGAGCTGATGGATTGACAGCAACGTCTTGTACTAATAATCCCCTGAGCAAACCAGCCTCCGGGGGAAAAACATCTAAACTAACACACTTGGCAAGATTAGAAAGAGATTAAAAACATGCAAAGCATTTCCATATGATTGCTTTCCCCCCCATCTTTCCTCCAGGGGAAGGTAACTCCTACGCTCTGCTCCAAAAATAGGGCACTTCCATGAACTCCACTGTGGACTTTGATGGGTTACCTCTTGATGTTTGTGTCCCTGCTCAGAGCAGGAAAGTTGGACAAGTACATCTCTGGAGGGAACTCCAGCATTAACCTGACTCAAACTGAACAGAGACCTTTCCCTTACACACCACATCTGCTTATCAAAATATGTTTTGAAGGCTTTCCAACAGGCTTGCACATACATTGTGCTCGCACAATGTAAGCTTGCACATACATTGACCACTTCCACAGCTTGCTCAGGTTTCCCTGGACTGCTGCCATAGGCATCTGCACCCCGGTCCACTTCCTTGACTGTGAACAAAGGCACTGGGTTGCACATTATTTATTTTAATTATCACTTCATAGTGTTGAGTGTTACTCAATGGTAAGAATACAAATAAAAAGAATTTCTCTGTGACACTACAGACTACATCAGGACTCCCAGCTCTAGAGACTGCATGGACCTCAGAGTGTAAGATTGCTTTCTTCAGCACAGAAATATAACCAAACCTCCAAGGTAGTCAAATGATGGTGCAGAAAACACACAAATGAAGAAACATTTTCTTAATGAAGTAGTAAATTTGTTTGAAGACAGACCTTAAGTAATTTCTCCTGAAGATCAGTACGTTTCTACCCACTTGGTAAAACTACATTATGCCTCTCATGGGAAATTGTATTAATAGAGTCAGACCGTGGGGAAGGAGCTACCAGATCCTGTCAGGCTCAGCCAACGCGGTGGCACTGTTTGCCACCACAAGAGGTGATGTTCACATGTTGTCAGTGCCTGCACATCACCCATCAGGCCATTAAATTCAAACAGTAAAACAAACCTAAACCAAAGTGCAGCAGATCTGTTGGCAGCACTTATAGCATTAGTTCTTGGAGAAACCAAGGCAAAAGCCTGTGCATATGCCAGGGAAGGGGCAGGAGGTCTGTGGCCCAGACCCTGCTCCTACTCCTGCCAACAGAGAGGTCAGCAAAGGAGAATGGAAGAAAATGGGGTCTCAGGGCCACTTGTGCCTGTTAGACAGCCATGTCCCCATCTTCCCCCATCCTTAGGTGGAGGGTAGGCGCAGGATGGAGCTGGCTGTGTCTGCTGCATGGCCAGGGCGTCTCCATCCTCATGGACAGGGAAGCACGTCCACTCTGATAACCAAGGGAAAACCTCTGTATGGGTGCCTGGTGTTTCTTTGCAGCTCTCCATTTGCTTTCTTTTCTGGTTTTTCTTTTCTTTTTTTCTTTTTTACCCGAAAGAGTAATTTTTATTTTTAGCTTTTCTTTCACACAAAAAGTTGCTTTTTCTTTCTAAACACATTTGTTGCAAACAGTTGCCAACACCTTAGCTTTTTCTCTGTGTGTTTATGAGTGATGGAGTGTTTTTTCTCCTGGTTTTCTCCTCTTATTCTTCTCTTTAAAACCTTAGTGAAACTTCCACAATGCTTTTACACCACTGAAGCCCAGGGCTTGAGGCAGGGCAACAGCTAATTTCCATCTCAAACTGGGGATTCAAATAGTGTCCTCTCTTGACAAACAAATGGTGGATCCTTACATGCCCTTTTCTCTGTGCAGAGAGGAACAGATCCTGAGACCTGGTGCTGGTCTAGTATTTAAGAACTGGTGGAGCCTCAGCTCTGGAAAAAACTCCTTCCCAATGTTGGGAGAGCAGGTGATAAGGGATTTGAAGCCAGAACTCTTGCCCTTGAAACACCCCTGCATGAAACCTGCCACCTCCACTCCACCACCTGATGGTGCCTTTCAAAAGCATCAATGTGCATTCAAAGACAAAAACACCTACCCCAATGAAATCAGTACCAGAGATGTGCTCTGCTACTCAGAGGTGCTGGGGAGACTGACCCCTCTCAGCAAGGAGCCCCCAAAAAGCAATAAACTCTCTTCCTCACCCATGTTTCAAGTACCCATGCACACATCAGATGATAATCAGACACTTTGACCTTTCCTGTGCAGTGCTCCTTATCTCTCTAAGCAAATCACTGAGAAAACCACAGAGCAGTTCCTATTTCACTCATCAGACAGGGGCAAAAAGCCCCCCCGTGACACACAGAGCTGCTGACTGAGTTTATATATAAGCTGATAAAGAAAAAAATAACCTCTGTACCATAAGAGCTAGATGAAGCATATGTACATGAGTGCTCTGAGTGTGCACAAAGCCAAATCACCACCTGCCAGGACAGCCACACACTGCCACCCAGCAGGCAGGATGCCTCTTGATATAAACTGCCTGCTTTAAATAGGCTTTGAACAAAAGCTCTAGTGCATTTCTGAAGGCTAAATGTATAAGTAAGCCATTTGAAGCTAAAAAACACAGTTCAACAATGAAGCCTTGCTTTTCTCCTGCTCTTAGTGCTTTGGTTCACAACCACTTTCAAAACTTTGCTATTTCCACCGTCTCCAGGTTTGAGCTATAAAATTATTCCTGATGTCTTGAGAAAACTGATTTTGTTACACGGGAAAATGTGTGCTGGTGAAAAAGAGGTCCCTCCATAGAAATAGGTAACAGTAAGGGCACCCAAACAGTATTGCTCACTCCTGCCTGCTGGCAAGTTCATACACTTGAATACGGGTTACAGGGATGTCTCACCGCCCAAGGACAGCCTTACAACCATGATCTAGGCCATGAACCTCTCCAATGTTCACATCTACACTAGCAGCTATGATAGGACTTCAGTGCTGGATGTGCAGACTACAAACAAAGAGAAGTCACCTGCAAGGATTTCACCGTGTTGCAACAACCACCATTGAGTGCAACATGAAAATGTCTTTGTCAACAAAAGAAGATTTAATAAGGCAACCAGAATTGTTCTCCTTCTACTAATAATAGCCTCAGCACTGTCAGAGATGGCTTTCAGCACATAAATCAAAAAGGCACTTGAAACCCTTGTTGGGACTCATCAGATGGCATTCAGATGTCCCTAGTGCACATGCCTCCATCTGAGCCACTTTTCCAGACTTCTTTTATACCAAATGAAGAAATATTGGCATTTTTGAAGCATCATGAAGAAGTATTGGCACTTTTGAAGCATGATGCATCTGAGGCTGATGTTTAAAGCAGACCCCTTGAATTTCAACCTAGAAGTGGCTGGCCTGGCCAGCCCTTCCATGAGAGGCAAGCTGTTATGTCAGCAATGCCATGGTCTGCAGTGGTGGGGGAGAGTTGGATCTGTTACCATGTGAAATTGCACACAGAGACTCAAATGCTTTCTTTGCAGCTCCAGCAAGGCTAATTTGCCATCATCACATTAGCTCCTCTGCAGGGATAAGAGAAAACTCACATACTGGGAGAAATTGCATTAGGTTTATCTACTGGACTTCATAAAGAAAAATCCCTGTCTAAGCAAAATCATCTTAGCAACAAGCCAGGCGCTACTAAAGGCAGTGCAGCTCGACACGGCTCCTTGTCCCCTGCCTTCCCTCCTACACCATCACCCAACACAGCTTCTCCATACTCTGCCCTGTGCCACTGAGGTTCCTAGACATTTTCTCCTTCATTTCACTCTATTAAACCACTAATTGATTGACCAGATCAAGAAAGCCCAGATCTCTCCCCCGGGACGCTGTTGCATTTGTAGTGGCAACTGATTACGGATGGGCAGTTTTGCACAGCAAATCACTGTAGCATCAGCAGCCATGCTGGGAACATGAAACCCTGTGTTCCATCCCAGCCATGTCCCTCTGCTCTCCTGTGCTCACACCCCGCTCCGAGCCGCCTTCACCTCCCTAAGCCCCCTTCCCAGACAGTACCAGATGCAATACCATGCACGTGGATGTGGTCCTTGCTCCATTTTCCTGCATCCAGGGAGCAAAACACTGTTTGGTGCATGCTGCTGAGCCTGCTGGATGAGGAGCACTGGGGATTCTGCTGTCTCTGGCCTCTCCTTGGCTATCCCTCCTTCCTTGCACAGGGGTGTGACAGGATCTAGCTTTAGCTATACCCACTCATCCACCAAAGATCATAAAACCAGTGTACTCCTTCCCTTAGCTAAAGGTATACGGGAAACTGGAGAGGGGAAAAGGCTTTTCGAAGCACAGAACACATGAGCAGCTGCTGACCTGCTTTGTTTGCAGGACCTGCCTCCCCAGTCCTATGTCTTTCCCCCCCAAAAAACCATAGACATCTCTATAGTGAAAAATGAGCTCCATGAGCAGCATCTCCCCAGCCCGAAGCACTGCATTGGTATTCTAGTCTTCCCACACCTGCAAAGCAGCCTTATTTATCCCAAACCAACCAGCCTGCTGCTGAACACCAATGAATTACACCAGATGATACCTGATGTGATGAATGGGCACCATGTCCGAGTAGATGACTCAATGCCACCCCCTTGTGCAGGACAAAGCTTCCAGATACCCTTGCACAAGCAACACATAGGCTGAAATGGTGTTCTGTGCAGCTTCCGTGTGCAGACAGCAAAAAGAAAAGGAAAACCAATAAAAACAGGCAACGTTTTGCTTCTCAAATGATCATCACGCAAAGTATTGACTTTTCCAAATAATCTCATCAGTGTTGCTAGGCACAGAATTTATCCTGCAGCCGATGCAGATGCTGTTGTTTCACCATTCAAACTTGTTCTGACTTCAGAAAGCATTTTAGCCAAGACAGAGTGGTTTATTTTAATTAAAAGCCTATAAGCCAAGATTATTATTTCTTCTGTTGCTTACCCCCAGGGTCTGGAGATCCTCTACAACACATCCTCTGCCAACAATTTAACACTTGTGCCTGAAGGTCTCTGCAGTTAGAAACAATCTGGGCAAAAACTGTAAATGAATATGAAATCCCAGTTTCTCCTCTCTTTTCATCCCTCTCACTGGCTCAGAATAGCAGGACACAGTGGACAGATTTGAAGCCTGTTCGCCAAAAAAAGGAGCTAATATTTACCAGTAGCAATGTTTGTCTTTTCTGTAATGCTCTTGATCTAAATTGCTCTCCAGTCCTGAATGCCATGTGTTGGAAATGCATCAAAACTCACTTATACAAAGCACAGCTCTCATCGCTTAACTGGAATCAGACTCCTGTTCCCTGAGGTCTGGAAAAACAAATTCTCATGCCTTAAAATTGATCAAGTGGCATCTCCATGACCATGAAACAGCTACTGCATCATTGCAAAACCATTGATGGACACACTGGAGAAGACCAGCTTGAGAACAGTAAGTGTGAGCACAAGCAGGAGCAACTCGGAGAAGGCAGGAAGAGGAAGAGAGTGATGGGTGGCCACTCTTTAAGAAGTACAGAGGGAAAATGATGGAGATGGAAGTGGGAAGAAACCCTGTGAGGGATCTGGTAGGTCCAGCACCCCTGCACAGGCCTCTTCCCACTGGTTTCCAAAAGAGGGTTCAATAGATACTCCCAAAATCTCACCTATATAATAAACGCAGACCCTTTGGAAGCAGTCAAAGGGGATGCTTGAATCATTGCTGAAAGCATATCATGGCATGTCTGCCCCAAACCAGACACAATGGGGTCTCATTGGGTGCTGCCAGCCTTCAAACTACTCCTGACAATTCTCCTGTACACTGAGGACTGGCTAATGCTTACCAGGCAGCTGTGATTTAAGAAAAAATATTCAAGACAGCTTAAGACTCTCTTAAACATTTAAGACATTTAAAGATATCTGTGCACAGGTACATGTTACTTCCACTTGCATGCGTTTGGCAGGAGGATGATAAAACCATTTGGAAATAGAGCAAGAGGCATCCAGGGGTGTTCTCCACAAAACTGCTTGGTGTGTGCTGCATCCCACTTGGGAAAGAGACTCTGTGAGATGGAACAGAGTCCATGTTTCCTCAGCTCTCCTGATATTGATGGTCTATATTGACTTGGCTTAAAATAGTATTTGCAGGATGATTTTTCCCTCCTCTTAAATACTTCCCAACCCGGCTGAGAGACCACAGAGGGCCATTCTAACTGGAGCAGAACTGATCGCTGCTGCTACCTGAGAAAGAAACACACACACATATGACCCAATTTAAAGGCCACATGGGAAATCAAGGAGGGAAAATACATCTGAGAGACCCTCCACATCTCCACTCCCTACCAATGCTCAGGTCTCAGCTGAATCCTGCTTTTCTCAGGCTGACCACTGCTCTTTAGGCCACACGTATGATAGGACTGGTGTACCCTTTCTCTATTATTCCAAGCCTGACTCTTCCATACTTTATCCCTCTCTTTCTTCTCTATTCTTCTGTTTCTACCCCTTCCCCATCTACTGCAGCCCCACTGCTGTTGTAAGATCCTTTCCTTCTGCAGCTTTTGTCATCTAGAACTGCCTTCCTGTACCCCACCAACTCACAGCTTCATCTGCAAATGCATCTCCAGGCCCTCACTTGTTCCTTTGAATTCCACCCTCCTTCTGCTCTTGCTTATTATTTAACTCTGTCACTGCATTATTTAAAGTGTTATTAGGGCACGCTTGGAACAGAATCTGCACAAAGTGCCACAGTATCGTAAAAGCTGGACCCTCCGCACAAATACCCCAAGAGACAAAACAGTGACATTTGAAGAGAAGCTGTTTGGATGGAAGAGGGAACTTTCTGGATGCCAACATGGATTCCCTCTCCCCTTGGCACTGGTATAAGAGCCTCTTCAAGATGCCTTTTGCTGCCTGTAGCGTTGGGGTGAGGTTTCATGGTAGCATTGCCCAGCCAGCTGACACCAGAGTCTCTTCTTATCCCACCCTCACTGTCCTTGTCACCTAGCACGGGTCACATCCACAGGCTTGTGGCACTACCCCATCCTTAAAATCATTCCCTGGGGATGGCTGCAGGGGTGAAGTGCTCTATCAGCAGCTCAGACTCACCCCTCGCCCTGCCATTCCCATCCAACAAATGTGAAAATTGCATGTCAAAGGGATATGGAAACACAGCCAAGCTCCGGTTCCAAAAAGGGCTTTGTTTCAATGCAGACATAATCCCACTGGAGATAATGCAGATGCATAAATGCTTTGCTTAAGGACAAGGTGACTTATGGCCCTGCAGATGGCTTCAGTAAAGCCAGGTAGGAATGGGCAAAGGAGGGAACCTGTTTCCTGAATGACACTTCCATATGTGAGGTTTTTCTTGCTTTTTCTTTGGGAATAAGCAGCAAAATTATTGTATTCTTCATGAGCTCTCCTACCCCAGGAGAACTGAAATCTGAGATTAAATCTTCTCTTCAAGGGCTTTGAAATCCAGGAAAGTGCTATGTAAAGAGTTGTATTTTTACCCTTACAAGTAAAAGACCATAAACATTTTTCCTGAGGCCCTGGAGCACTTGTTCAGTTCAGCCAAAGCTTTGCTGCCTGCAGATAACCCCCAGGGCTGTCTCTTCCCATCATGAGGCTGCTTTCCTGAAGCCTCTGCCCTCTTTTCACTCATCCCACTGCAGCCTTAGGGGCACAAGGGCCATTGTCCCCACCACATGAAAGAGCATGATGAAAGCTCAGACCCAGCATCCTGCTGCTCTAAAACCAGAGCACACATCCTCCCTGCCTTGCTTCCTCTGAGCAAAGCCACCACAGGCATTTACAAAGGCTGAAGGGTCACTAAATGGTGGCAAGTTAACCTGTGAGCTGAATTTTAGGGAGGGCTCCAGACTTGTCTGCTTCTCTATCAGAGAATTCAGCCTGTGAATATGATCTTCCCAGTGGGTATTTCTGCTTCTTAAATAGCTCCAGCAAGGCCAGTTCCACCGGGGGGTCTGGAAAGCACCAATGGCTCAGTGGGACAGTGATGGTGCTTCCTCTTCTCCCCATTGCTCACGTGCTGGGATGAGGCTTGCAAGGTGCAATGAAGGCAATGAAACATTCATGACTACCACGTTCCTGCCCCTCATGGTGTATGTTTAGCTCTCATGTCCACACAGATATGTTACAAATCACTGCAGCTTCATCAATGCCAAACTCTTGCTCTGACAACCTAATGCTAGAATCCAGACCAGGATTTCAATTTCTATCACGTCAGGAGGCCAGGAACAAGTTTTTAAAAGACTTTTACAAAACTCCACCCAATTCAGTCTGGACAGTGGTGGAGGGTAGTAAAAGGAGACAGAAACGCTTACATCCAGGTTTCACTCTTCTGACTTACATAAACTTGGTAACAGCTAAAGTTTATTAGCAAGCAGAGGCTGTTGGATGATCAGTGAAATGAGCAGTGATCTCACAGGAAGCCACATATCTAATCCATTGGCAAGAACCATGCAGCACTGTGTTCTGGGAGGTTTTTATTCCCTACCATAAGAGCCTGGACTGTCCCTGCTTTTCCAGGAAGGTTTAATGCTATTTAAAATCACACTGTGCAACAGACATAAGGCAGCTCCCACTGCTAGACCTGCCTCCCCTCTGATGCCTGAAGACAGCAGGACCAAACCACCTCAGGGTAACATCATGGGTAAAACTTGCACTGGAACCCAGAGTGGTCTTGCAGAGCATATTGTGAGATAGACCCCAGTAGCCTTTACACAACCGTTCACGCTCAGCAAAACATCTCATGCTTCTCAACAGATCAATTCTGGAAACTATTGATAGTTGGCTGAAATTGCATTTAAAAATAATCACTTACCTGCCAGAATATGCTGTCTATTGTATTTCCCAGAAAGCCATCTCTGCCTTCCGATGACACCAGCTTAGGTCCCAGAATAGTCATAAATTCATCAAAATCAACCTGGCCATCCCCTGGAATGAAAGAAAAAGATCAATGTTTTCACTGAAGTACCACTTAGTGCCATTGCCCAACATGCTGCTCTGGATCTGATGCACATCATGGACCCACACATGCACTATGGCACCTCATAAACAACTTCATGGCGCCTACAGACCCAGATTCATTGATATCCCAATGAATGGCCCCTCTTGTGGTATATCCAGACCTGAAGACAGGACCCAAACAGAGATGATGAACAACAGATCATTCCTCAGCGCTGGAGCTTGTAGGCAAGTCACTTCTCAGAAAACCCATTCTTGGCAGGAGGACAGCAGCCATTAGCATGGCCAAGGCTCTTCCTTTCTACAGAACTGCCAGACAGACAGGTCTCTGCAAAGCTTTTACAGGGCCAACCCCGCTCTTTAGAGCAAGGGAGCACACACAGAGGGAAGAACCAGACTAATCCAGAAGGCATTTCATTTCAGCTTTCCATCAGCATCTGTCTCTTAGAAGCCCTGTGCACTCAGCATGTAGAGCAGGCAGTGTAGACACAGCTTCAGCACCATTAGCAGGAAGAGGAGACTGCTCCTGCTGTTAATGAACTGAGCCTATGCAGCCCCAAGCCCCTGCAGTATATTGTATATTTTGTAAATGAGGCACGTGGCTGTTTGAAGTATATCTGAGCCTTGTGTCAAATGTTACTTTCCCCTCAGAGAACTTCTGCGATGCTTACTGAAAATGGCAAAAAAAAAAAAAAAAGAAGAAGGGAAAATCATGCCTGTTGAAGGCTCTTAAAAATTCCTGCTCCTCTGAGCAGGGTAGTTCAATGTCTGTATCTCTCCTTTGTCTATCAGTCCATAGATGTATCGTCCTACATATTATTAGGCCGATTGATATGGGTGGCTATATTGTCTGGGAGCGGAATCAGCAACTGTAAGACTTTCAAATTGTCTTTTGCTCAAATTCATCTGGAACTGACTGCATCCACCTCTCCATGTAGTTTCTGTTGCTAAATTATTAGGGGTAAAAGAAGTGCCTAAAGCCATCAGGCTAAAGCAGATCAATGCAAGGACTACTATGAAAATGTCACTATTGACTGCAGTACCTGCAGCCGCCCTGCATGATAGCTTCACCACGTGCACTGCATGCTGCTCCTATCTGTCCTTCTTATTGTATTTCATATGCTTGGTCTGAGCGTATGCACTGATTAAACTCTCTGCATGTCCTTATCTTTGCAGAAACACAGTGTGAAAAAATAAGCAGAGTCAAAACACTTGCCAGAATACTGATCTCTATTTACTAGGCTCTGCCTGTAATTTCTTGAAGACAAGAGTGAATATCCTGGGGGTGAGCCCCTGGCGGGGGCTTTGAAAGGAAACCCAGCAGGGATTCATAATAGCTTTGATCCTGTAACGTGCAGGAGGAGCCCATCCAACTGCTAAAGTTGCTCACACTTTCAGGACTCAGCCCACACTGAAGAGTTCTGTGGGGCTGGAGTGGGTTGAGCTTTTGCAGGATGGAGCTCATTTCTTTATACAGACAATGAAAGGGGTGGACATCCACCACTTGGAAAGCCATTCTTTAAAACGTTTACGGGCTATGAGAAAATGTGTTCCTTCTGCTTCCCCACGGGAGGCATCAGTTTATGGCATCAAGTCGGACTGTATCAGTCACAGCAGGTTGGATCATGTTGGGGAAGGTAATGCAAGGTGACAGTGGATTTGGGGTGATTTACATTGCAATACATCAAAGGAAAGGCAGCAACAAACCCATACACTATCATGCAAATCAGGTTAAAGAAATTAGACAGATTAGCAAGAAAACAATCTGCATTTTAAAGAATTCTAGTACCTGCCCCTGCATATATTTTGTCGATCCATATGTGACCCCAAGACACTGAGTTATTCAATTCGCATTTTCTGCAATGTCATTTCATCCACAGAGGAGAGTCAGGACTTAGTCCTACACATGACTCAGGAGAAAGCAGGTGCCAGGACTCTTGGGCTCTGTGTCTGACTCAGAACAAGACTTTGGACAAACCCTTGCTCATGGCTTCCCTGTGCCTTTGCCAAGGATCATAACTAACTGCACAGGGTTTAATTATCAGCTTAATTATAGCATTTTCCACAACCTCAGAAGAAAGATGCCATTATAAAATGCATTATCCATTTATTGACTGCTTTTTCAATTAAAACTGTTAACTAGCAAGGAAACCAGACCCCAAAACATTTTGCCTGGTAGAAATATCCCTTTAACATTTGTTTTTAGTTGCAGAAAACAAAGCTTCCTGGCGTCAGGATCTCAGGAGACTGCAGCATCCTAATACCAAGAAAGAGAACTCAGAATTTTGGCTGCAAATTCCATTTACAGTATTTAAAAGCCAGGAGAGAAAAATTATTAAAAACAACACGTAGGCTCCAAGACACACCCAGCACAACTCTGCATGGTTGCAAGGTGAAAATGCAGGGGGTTGCTCTCCACAGCCATGGCATAACCAGGTAATGTCCAATACCCACACTGCCTGCAGGATCTATAAGCATCCAGGCTACCCACCGGATGCTGAGACCACTCAGCTTGAAATTTGTGTGGGGCACAGTCAAAAGATGCCTTCCTCCTCCTCCTTGCCATAGTCACACACACAGTGTGCTACAAGCTGATGTGTGATGCACACATCAAGCATCTGCTTGAGAATCTGCATTGGAGGCAAATCAAACACCGCGCAGAACCCCACGTTCGGCTTTGCTGTGCCTCCAGATGTGCTCCTTGCCTCAATGTAGTTGATATCCAGAGCGAGTGATGTGCAACTTATTCAGAAATGAACTTTTAGTTGGGTTAAGGGGTGGGAAAAAGGAGAGTAAAGGCCAGGCTGGAGCATGAGTGCTGTCTACACTGCTCTCACCTTCCCTTGCTCCTTTCCGTGAGCCGTCCAGCAAGCCCTGAACAACACAGCTGTCAGCAGCGATCACAAAGCCCCAGTCTCTCACTGTCCCCTCTGGCCAATTTATGTGTGTGGTGTTCACATCCTTCCCCACCATCTGTCTGCAACTACTTCAGCATAAACTCATCACACTAAAGGAAAACAACCTCGAGGACAGATGGGGCACAAGCAGGAGAAATACTATGGCCAGGATGTGGGGACTGTGCTCCCTCCAATGATAGTTGCAGCTATTTTCTTCTCCCTGCTCCCATTAGCTACAAATACAAGCATGGTTTATAAACCAGAGCCATGCTGTAGTCACTGATGAAGGTACTCACACATTCAGTAACTTATTTACAAACTCAGAAGGCAGGGAAACCTCAAGGGATGGTAATGCGGGAGAGCTGGGGCAGGAGAAGACTGTTAGGGGACATGGTGGGCAAGGACCAGAGGGGTTCTGGGCAGGATGTAGTCCAGATGCCACCCCATCCCTGAGTAACAACTCATTAGCCAAGGGACAGTTACTGCTTGTGTGGGTGACCTTAGCAAAACAGTGGAGCTGAGCTGTATCACTAACCCCTAAACCTCTTAACTCCCTTAACCAACTAGAACATCTATTTATTTACTAACAGTTATGCCCTAACATTTTTCTCTACCATAATGTTTCCTCTTAATCTTAATCCCAGCATTAATGTCAAAGAGTCAGAAGGGGGTTAGCAATCATGTGGCTGAACCTTGAATGACTAAAACTATGACTCAGAACATTGCTGGCCACATCATCAGAGACAAATCAGGTCTGCTTATCATTACTAGTCCATTAGCATCCTCTGGGTACTAAGTGCTTCTGATACCCACAAAGGTTTGCTCCCTGCAAGACACTGTCTCAGTTATGACAAAAAGCAGGCATATGTGATAATAAAAAGGAATAGCAAATAGATGCACTGTCAATGGCCACAGGAGCAATTGTGTGAGCCTGACTAATTGCTCTATCACAGAAAGAGGGTGCTGAATCATGGAATCATAGGATCATAGAATCATAGAATGGGTTGAGTTGGGAGGGACCTTGAAGCTTATGCAGTCCCAGCCCCCTGCCACGGGCAGGGACACCTTACACTAGAGCAGCTTGCTCCAAGCCCTGTCCAACCTGGCCTTGAACACTGCCAGGGATGGGGCAGCCACAGCTTCTCTGGGCACCCTGTGCCAGGACCTCAGCACCCTCACAGAGAAGGATCAGCATCCTCATAAGGAAGAACACAACTGTCCCAATCCAGCAGGGTTTACCATCAGCAGTGGCTTGCCCATGTTGGATGTGCCAGGCAGGAAGAGTGCAGCAGACCACCCCCAAATCATACCAGACCTGGAAGAGGAGAGAGGGATTAAGCAGAGGTGGGAAGGCAAATCCCCACGTCCCAGGTAGCAGCAGCCTGTGCGTGGGCTCTTGCCTGGCTCCTGCCAGAGCTCTTCTGCTTTGAAGGAATAATTAAATGCTCAGAGGAGCAGTGGCATGAACACATCTCATCCTCCATCCCCTTGAGAGAGCCCCGATCCCCAGCCCTCAGTCGACCTCTGTCTGTCCAAACATCTCCCATTGGAGTGGCTCCCTTGGAGCGCAAATTAAATATTCATTGGGCTGGAGAAAGACAGATCAAGAGAGGGAAAGAAAGAGGGGGAAAAACACGCATGGATTGCATCACCTATATACAAGGGCACAACAGAGACTTACACCTGGGTTTCAGAGCCTTGTGCCTTAAACTGGGAGCCTGTTTAATCTGGCCTGACTGCTTCATAAATAAGGCTTTTCTGTGGCCAGTCTCAGGACAATGGGGTTCTTCCTCCTCCTTAAAAGTTTCTTGTAATGGCATTGAAATGAGGCACACATTTAAACAGAGATGGGGATCTGCTGCATGGAGACTGATAAGTATTCTCCCTTTTTTTCCTTCGAGTTTGACCTCCAGAGTGCAGCTAGGTGATATATTTAAAGTTAATGAGCTAGTCTTTTGCAGCTTGGGTCCCAGGCGCATACAACACTCCTGTTTATTTTTATTCTCTTAATAGCTAGCTGCAGTGATTCTCTGTCCCAGTCTGTGTCATTGTGCCCATAAAGTAACCTGTGCAGTAATAATACAGTCTGGTGAAGACTGTTGCTGCTGCTGTGTCTTAAAATGATGCAGAGGATGTGCACAAAAAAGCTCCAGCCACAGGATATTTCCAGACAAGTATCTCAGCTTCAGAGATTTTAAGGTCAGAGGAGAACAACCCCATCACCAGCCTGAACCTTTCCCCAGCACAACCCAGAGAATTTCTGCCTAATTACAGCCTCAATCTGTAACTTCAACGACAGCTAGGGAAAGTCTTTCATAAAACTTTCTACTTTTAAAACACTTTTAGTTATAGACATCCATGAAACTGGTTGAAATGAGGAGACAAAGCTCCATACAATGATGACACAGCTGTTCTGCAGTGGGGAAACTGAGGCACTGAGCATCACCTTCCCTTCTCAGCCATCCATGCACTGGATCAAAGACAGAATTTGCTACTACTTATGAACCTCTTCTTAATACTGAACTGCAAAGCTGACTAGCTTCACCAGTAGCAATAATTACTCTTCATTCTTTGCAGCAGGAATACATAATATGATAATCCCCATTTTACAAATAAAAGCAGACACAAAGAATGTGGTCTCTATAAATATAGACAAGTCTCATCAAATCCATCTCGCCAACCAAATTTCTCAGCTCAGCAGCACACTTTAAAGGACAGTCACGTTTAAATGTTGCTAGATCATCTCTCTCATATGAAAATCAGAGGCTCTTGAGGACAAACACAAAGTCTGCAATAACTTGTCTATGCTTTTCCTATTAACTTTGCATTTTAAACACAGAAGCAGTTTCTGGTCTACCTTCAGCAGCCTGGGCTGGTTTACATAGCTTCATGTTGAAATGTTGAAACACAAGGAGTTGTCCAGGTAGTAAAGTAGAAAAAAAAACAAACCAAACCAAACACAAAACCAAACGAAACACACCAAAAAAACCCAAACAAAGACAAAAAAACACAAACCACCCAAACAAAAACTAAAACAAAAATAAGAAGAGGGAGAGACAAAAAAGGAGAACATGTTTTCAGCCTGTGATGTTACCATTGTCCCACACAGAGCAGCTCAAGCTGATCTTATGGACAGAAGCAAATATTGGGCAATGCAACATCTAAGAGCAAGGAACTCGCCTTCTGCAGGCCCCAGGGGAAAGCTTGGCACTTCTGTTTGCCATCTCCATTGGACTCGCTCCAGCACTGGACCTCCTCTGGCCTCGCTCCAACAGCTCCGCGTCCCTCTTGTGCTGTTGCCCCAGAGCTGGATCAGGACTGCAGGGGGGTCTCCCCAGACCACAGCAGAGGCAGAGAATCCCCTTCGTGAGCTGCTGCTCACGTTCTGGGGGTGCAGCCCAGCACACGGGGGGGTTCTGGGCTCAAGCGCACACTGAAACCGGGTCATAGAGAGCTTCTCCTCACCCCGCACCCCAAGTCCTTCTCCTCAGGCTGCTCTCAACCCATTCTCCACCCAGCCTGTTTGTGCTTGGGATTTTTTTTACTGTTTGTGGTTTTGGGGTGGGGATTTTGGCTTATTTTTTTCCCATCTTCACCCCCCTGCTCTACAAAGAGCCCTTGGGAGGAGCTTGGGAATATGCACCATTTTAAATTGGGATTTCTTGCCCCTGTCTTTTATTACTCACAAGGATGTCATAGCTGGATTTATCTACTACTGCTGACACGTCACATAATGTGATAAAAGGTAACAGGTAGCTCACTTGTACACTGATGAAACCAGCTCGTCTTTTGCTTGATCAAAGTATTTCCTATTTATACTATAATAAACAATTTGACACACTGGAGGTTTCTTTCCTCTGGTGTTAGCCTGAAGTCATTTTTCCAGGATACCGAAAACCAGCTGCTCCTCTAATTAGTACACTGAGTGCTTATTTTATTCCTCAGATAAAAGTGTCTTATGTTGTAATGAAACAGTTTGACACTCAAGTCACACATTCATCTATTTTATCGCAAAAGTCTGCTTAAAGAGCAGGCATCCCAGATAAGGCAACACATTTAATGTGCCATTTCTCTGCATTTTTATTAGCATTACTGCCAATTGGAAGAATTTACAAATAATTTCTTTTCCAGCACATAAATATATGAAATATTTTACTTTCCACATTCTGGCAGAACACTTCAGGTCACTCTCCAGATTGCAGACAGAACTGTAGGCATCTCTCATAGTCTGCGATATTTACATTCATGCAATAATTTATGTCTTAGAGTAAAGCAAATCAAGGGTATAAACTAAGGTGAGATTTGGCCTCTACATTCAGATCAAAAGCAAACAGTCAGTCCTTATAAGTACAGCAGACTGGAGAGATGCCCAGCTATACTAAACAACCTTCTGCTGCAATACCATCATGAACCATTTTTATCAAAGATGTAAGCAAAGCTCTGGCCTCGTGTGAATTTCATGCTCCAATATATGATGGAGCCACAACTCCTCGCCTCCCTTCCCCAAAAGAGGCATTTTTGCACAGAAAATCAAATCTCTTTCCCTTCTGTTTGGGTACTTTCATCTCTCCCATCACAGCAATGCTGTAACACCTTCCAGTAGTTCATAAAACGATGAGTTTGATGATTTATAAGACTCATCTTGTGACTTTGAAATATTCCAAGTAGATTCCCATTTTTCTCCCTGATACATTTTTTTTATGCCAACTATAATATATCCCCTGCAGCTGCTGCTTTCCTTTTCACTTGGGTGAAGCAGACCTTGCAGAACAGCAAAGAAGGAAAGGTGGAGAAGGCAGTAGGAAGTGCAGTGGATACTTCAGCCTCTGATGCTCTACTTCCTTCAGTGAGGACTGGCAAGAGTTAGGTATTCCCTGGAAATAAGTGCATTCAGAGAAGCTGAACGGGACAGAATGTACCTTGGAGTGTGGTCCCTTGCAGGGCTGTGGACTGTCCTCAGCCAAGGCTGAGGGCTTCACATGTGCCACCACTAATTCCCACTATTCATCCCTTACCCTATCACAGGAACCAAATATCTCCTGTCCCAGTGGCCCAAACTTGCCTCAGCTTTTGGGGTAAAAAAGCAGGTCAATGGACAACCTTGTAGTCAGCATCTTGGGAGCATTGGACAGCTGCCCCTGGGTAAGAGAAGCTGGGTTTTGATGCTTCTCAGGACAGGATTTGCGGTGAGCTTGCATCTGCCTGTATGCAGGAAAATACATTTTGCTCTGTTTTGTCAGCCCCAAGACATCCTAAAGTCCCTTTGTACTGTTTCTTAGCTAAACTTCTATCTCTTCCCCAGCCCTGCAGCAGCTTTGCCGTGCCACAGCACCACAGCCCAGCAGAGAAGTAACCCACAACTCTCCATGTGCCATGGGTTTCAGGGCATAGGACTACCTGCCTCCTAGCAATCCCAACAGGCAGGAGTCCCCTCCTGCCATTCTGAGCCCCAGAGGACATTTGGAAGCTCTTGAACATCCTCAGCGTTACCCTGTCACATTCTGTGAGGGCAAACCCCCTCACTGCACCCATTCCCACTCTGTCAATGCCAGGGCTGCTGTCATGTCATCTGTGAAGGAAGGCTGGTGGTAACACATGGAGGCATTAAAAGCGATAAGACACCCATAAAGAGTTGCTGGGCAAAATCCAGGATGTGCAATTGCCATTTTCACTTAAGTTCAAGCAGCATTTTCTAACCAACTACATTTTATATTCAAATGCAATGAATTATGAAATGCACCTTCATTTCTGCTCTGATTTGGAGGCTCACTATGTGTTACTGAACAGCAGCACACTACAGCCCCAGAAGCAACTGTCCTTGGGCATCTCTGGAATTGATCGCTGCATTATTCACTGAGTTCAATGAGATCCTCTGTGGCAGAAGGTGACATACAGGTGTGAAACACTCCTGTCATATCAGCTTATGCTCAGCCACAAACCCACTCCAACATACAGTGCATATGCTCCTCTTAAAATGTTCTTTGTCCAACCTAGCAATCCTGCTCAAACACACAAAAGACCTAATCCTGACCTAGACAGAGCTGAGCCTCCCTATGTATCCCCATGGAAAATGGGGTTTACAATGAAAAACAAATTCAGACCAACTCTGGTTGCTCATTATTTGAAGCCCATCTGTTAAATAAGCCATGGCAGATACAGAGACTTTGCCATCCTGCAATGAGAATGCACTCCCAAGGTAATTTCTGATGAAAACTGTATGTTTGCACTAGGTCTGCTCAGGCTGGTTCAGATTAAATAGAAACCCCTGCCAATTGTATTACCTCATTATTAGCAGACACTGGCAGCAGCCTTCCGCGGAGGGACAGAGTCTGGCTGCACTACCTGCCGCCACATCGTAATTCATGTCAGGTGCCGGGAGACGCACAGGATTACTGCCTCCCTCCTCTCTCTCCTGGCCACAGGGGACTCCTACTTGAACGTGACCTTTCATCCAGCCAAGCTGCCCTTCCACCTGATGCTGAGCCAAAGCCTTGGAAAAATTCAGCAACCCTCAGCAGGGGTACGGGGCAAGGAATGTGAGGATGCTCCTGGGGGTGCAGTGCATGACTGGCATCCCTGGGAGCTCACTGGGTTTAAGTCCTGCTACTGAATGATGCTTACACACAGTAGGAAAAGAAGAAGGAAGCTATTGTTGGTTCTCACTGCATATTTCAAGTTAAATCCCAGGAAAAAAAGAAAAGAAAAAAAAAAAGAAGACAATCCATCAGAGAAAAGTAGCCATAAGCCATATAATAACAATTCAAGCCATAGAGCATTAATTCAATTTGCAGGCAAGGTAAATCTTCCACATAATATTCCCCTATTTGCTCAGTGCCTAAGGAATTTCCCATTACCTTGTCTCTTTTTGATGTATGGCCCATTTGACCTTCACATAGCACAGACTTGTGTCATGCCCCCAAACCCTCTGCTCAAAATACTGCAACAACAGGCAGCTGAGATGTAAGAGCAATAAAAACACCCAGTGCAACCAGACTGTGTCTTTGGAACTGTTGGAACTGCTGAGCTGGAAGAGATGGAGGATCGCCTCCCGTCTCTGCAGAAAACACATCTAGCTTGCTGAAAAGTCTCAAACAGGAATCTAACACCTTCCATCTGCAGCCCATTACTCTACATTTTAACTCCCTCTCTCCGATTACAGGTCCCTGCACACTAGGACTGTATACGAAACAGTGCCAAAGTCTCAAGTCTGTGAGACTGAGAGTCAGGGAATAACTGGAGATGAATCAAAACTGGAAGCCAATTCCACAGCACTCTTTTTCCAAAAAAGCACAGTGTTTCAGTAAAAGACCCCATGAATTGGCACCATGCTGAGGCTGGCCTTTACAAACCTAAAGCAAAATCATCTGGTCTGCTCGGAAAGGCAGAACGTAACAAGGTGCAAACAATAATTTTTGGAGAAAGTGCTTTTTCAAATGATGGATTTCCCCCCGGCCCCGATCTTTTCTTTTAGGAGTGAGATCATTTCAACAACTGATCTTCTGCATCCACCAGGTTTTGCTTTACTTTGTCTGCCTGTCTAGGGGAGATGCTGAACACCCTCGAGCAGGGTGACAGCCTCTGTTCTGCTCCCCCTGGGCTGATGAATATAGTCGTACTGTGCATCTTGTGAGGGCATTTGACTTGGATATCCCAGGGAGGTAGGAGAGATTCACTCCCGCTGTCACCATCTCCCATGATCTCTGCTCTCAGCAGTCTCCCCAAGGATGCTGGCATCGCATGGACTTGCTAAGCATCCCCCTTCAGACCAGGACTGCGTCCAGCGCTCCAGTTTGATTTCATCTAACTTTGCACAGTGTTTCCACCCTGTTGTAGCTGCTTGCAGAGGGGTGGGAGAAGGTTGGATCTGCATCCCAGCTTCCCTGTACACTTCATGCATCCTTCCTGCTCTGACCAAGGACATTTTAAAGACAGCCCGTTCATTGTGATCAGCTTTGATTGTAGCTTTGCAGCAGTTAACAAGTCCTCCCTGGCTCCAGCATCCTGATGCTGCATTTTTCTCTTCCTGTTAATGGTGGGTTCTGTTTCTTTTATTACCTCTTAGCAATCGTTTGACGAGTTCTCACAGCAGGACTTTGCTCAGAATTATTCCACCCTTCTAAACTTCTCCTTCTAAAGCCATCAACACTTCATTACAACACAGCACAGCCTCCCATCCACAGCATTTTTTACTTGCAAAGAGTGGTGAGGCCATGGGATAGAGCAGAACTTCTCTGTTGGGTGCTCAGATCATCTCAGAGAATGCATCACTGGGCCAGATGCTGCCCAGGGGTGCAGAGAAAAGCTGCAACAGCCTTGCAAAAGCTGCTGTCTTCACCCAGCTGTATCAGCTGGTCAAATAAAAGATGCTCCATCTCCCTTTCGTGAGTTGCCTGAGGTTTGTCTACAGGAGGTTGATGGCTCACTATCATCTGCCCTTTCCTTGCTGTGATAAAAGGCAAAGTTTCACAGCTCTCTATTCAGACCTTTCTTGGTGATGATAAATGATCTGAGCCCAAACCATAGGCTGCAATGCACCTGGAATGGCTGCCCTCCACCAGTAACAGAGATCAACAGTGAGGACTCACCATCCATGTCAAGGCGCTGCATGATAATCGCCAGCTCCACCTCACTGGGCATGTATCCCAAGGAACGCATTGCCATGCCCAGCTCCTGCTTGGATATAAAGCCATTCCCATCCCTGTCCAGCACCCGGAAAGCTTCACGGATTTCTGTAAAGAAGAACAAAGAAAAGATGAGTTCATAAGGTGGAGGATCCCCTGATCAGTGCATCTGGACACATGGGACACAGAAGCAGCATACAGTGCCTTTTCTAATGTTAATGATGCCTATTTGATCATTTCAAGGCAGCATCATCATGATACATATACACTTGTGTGTATGCAGTCACGCATGCACACCTCTGTATGGAGATGGATATACACAAGAGCATCCACATTTACAATACCTATTTTCTGTTGTGACATTATTTATTCATTACATATTGAACTCCATTCCTCTCTGCAGCATCTGCCTTGGACTGTACCCCATCCTCATCCACAGTTAAGTCTCCCCGCATATGGCTGCACAGCAAACCCAGCCCCAGGCGTTTCTCCAGCAGCTCTTCTCCCAGCCCCTCAGCGTATCTGCAGGGCAGATTTACTTTATGTCACATGGGCAGATCAAGCTCTAACTTTCTCCAACAAAACTATGTGCACAGGGATAGCTGTGTGCTGACTGCCTCCTTCGCAGGGTTGGAACCCTGCAGCCGAAGCCTGGATGCACATGCTCTCCCTTGTCCAATGAATGTGAAGGTGTATCTTTTAAACAATACCCAGGCAATTGACATCTCTCCTTTTCACAGCCTTTCTCTAGTTTTGCAGCAATAAACAGCCTCAGATCAATAAAAATGCTGATGGCATCAAAGGAATCGCTCCCATCATTCTTCCTCAGCCTGGCTCAGCTTCTAACATCTGACTTGTCTTTTCCCCCCTCCAGCCTGTAATAGACACATTTCCTGCTCCTCACAGACCTCTCTTGAAGCCCCACCACCAAACCTCCCAGACCTGGCTGTTGCAAACGCCAGACTGAGAACCTTAACATTTCAGTTTGTTACAACCCTGTTTACTTGAAGGATTCAGTTGGAGGTGGGGAGAGAAAGAGGTGCTGATTTCTTACATTTGGTTTAACAGCCTTTGCCCCATGCTGCGGAGAGGAAAACACAGGATGCTTTATCTTACCTCTTTTGGGAATGAGGATATATGAGAAACCAGCATGCTGGGACCCACTGCAGCTTTGCTCAAAGGAGTTTAATTTTCATGTGAAAACATTTCATTGGAGAATTGGGAGGGAAAACACAGCGGGGATTTTTTATTCTGGGGGGAGAGGGGAATTAAAAACCAAAAGCTCTATTCTGTGTCAGGAAACAGACTGGATGGAAAAAGTTTGGCCAGTCCTAGGTACTTCAGGCATTAAGCCTCAGACAAGAAAATATTCGCAATCTTGCCATGGACCAGAAGCATGTCACCTCCCTCTGCTCCCTACATACCACAGAGGAACCAGCCCCCCTGCAGTGGGGCTACAGGAAAAAGCTGGAACCATAATAATCCACCAAGAAATGGGTTCAGTGATGTCTTTCTAACAAGTTATTTAGAGCTTTACAATTCAAAAGCTGTTTCTAAATCACCTCACATCAAAGTTCGCCACCTCCCTTGACAACACCAGTGCCTTAGCAAATTCTGCTCCAATTTCCACACGCTGCTTTCTGCTGTGTGTAATACCCTGGTGATGGGCCAGGGCCAGGGCACCTCCGCAACCTACTGCTAAATCTTCACCACAGATGTGGTTATCATAATGAGATATGATCAATTTTTAATCCAGTCAAAGTGCCCACTGATGCAAAAGGGGAAGATCCTATTAATTTCAATGAATATCAGGCCAGATCTATAATACCAACACTTTGGGTTTAGGGATGCATCAACTGTAGCTTCTTCAAGCTTAAAACACTTCACCTTGTCTCCCTGCCAGCCCAAGCTGGTGTAAGCTTGCTGGTATGGGGAGACTGTTGAAAGCAAGCTCGGCTGGAAGTATCAGCACATAATGCAAAGAGCCTTTGGAGTAGAAACGAATCCCATTAGACACTGCCAGCTGTAGTGAAATCTATTTTCATATGCTGTGCTGAAAGCTAAAGTGCAGTAAATATTACATCAAAATCAATTAATTTTAAAATAAAATTTTGACAGCTGAAAACGAAAGAACCAAATATATTGCAGGGAGCTGAGGAAGTGTTTTAGAAAATAAAATAGGAGTCTATCTTCAGAGAAGTTTGCATGCAAGTTAGACTGATGCAAATTGCACGAATAAATTACGTCTGTACAGGGGCAATGCTGTAGGATATCTGAACGCCAGTGAATATCTTCTCCAGATACACTGATTTCAGAAGGTGCATTTAACAGCACTGCAACCTTTGAGCCTCAACCAGAGGTGAAAACCCCACACATTTGGGGTCCAGCTCTGTTCCACAGCTCTCAGAAACCTGGACTTTTGACCAAGCCTGAGACATCTTTCACAAATCGACTCCTGACATCAAATGGAGCTGGCATTCACTCATCACTCTATAAATACCACTTGTGCAGAGGTATATTTGAAGAGCTATTTATAGGTTGAACACACTGTACACGAAGGAGCTATGACCTCAGTCAGTGCCTCCTCTTTATCTTTACATGTAACACCACCTCCTTATCATCTTTTCTTTATAGTGATTCTTTCTCCTCTCACATACTCACAGGTGCTGTCCTGCACAGCACCCATAGCGTGAGACATAGGACTGAGCATCCTTCCCAAGCACAGCACCACCAGATCTCCCCACCAGTGCTGCCAAAGTGCCGGCCCCAAATAGAGGTCCAGGAACCTGTAGCAGCCTGGCTGGCCCTCACCTTTATTTCCAGCTGTTCAATTTCATTACCCAAAGCTAAAAATACATCAGCACTTTCCCCATATGGCTTTCCCAAAGAAGTCGCCATGGCAACTGATGCTTCTGGCTGAGAACTGGGAGCGGATGTGGTCCATGGAGGAAATCTGTCAACAAAGACGTTGACAGGGCTTGGGAGAAATCTTGCGACCTCTTCCATTTCGGCTGGAAGCTGCTCTGCATAGGGATGCTTTATACTGATCCAGAAAAGCAGAGCTCCGTTTTGTCTTTAGAAAGAACAGTAAAATAACAGGATAGCATGTCTTAAAGCAATGCTGTCCCAGCAGCTACCTTGCCCCTTGCCCAGCCTGGATGGCAGCAGAACCTCTACACCCAACCACGTACCTCTACTCAGATACACCTCCCCTGGGAAGTTAGTAAATATTGATATTTATTTCTCTTTCCACTATTTAATAACTTCTTTTAGTCCCAAATTTTGGCAGCTGAAACAAACTATATTGGAGGAGAAAGGAGAAAAAAGAAGAGAAAATACAGAAAGATTTAGAAAACAGAAAGTAGTCCGTTTTGCTGATGATGGCACTGGCCTGAGCCTGAAAAAACATCACTTCTTCTCAAAGAGCCCAGGCTTGGACCTGAGGGCTCTTCATCATGTCTCAATTTCTCCAGGTCCTGGGAACAGTGATATTGCTCATCTGTGCAAGGTGATTTCAACATCAAAGTGCTCACCCAACAGCCAGTGACTATTGGCAGCACTAAACCATCTCACTCCCAGAATTAATTCAAACAGTATCAGCAAGTAGTGTTGCTGCAGAGGAACAAACTCTGTCAGATGGACCATACACGATGCTTAACACTGAACATCATTCAAGTGAGCAAGGGGAGAGAAGGGATCAGCATCTGGCCCCATCCTAACTAACAACTTTGATTTCAAAGGGACAGTGGTCACAAAATTATTTATATTCCCAACTGATATAAGGCTGGAAAGAAGGACCAGGACCAAAAGCCCAGCAAAAAGGAAGGAATGCTGTGTGAATCAGATAAGATTCCAGAGCAGAAGGCCCTCACCTGAGAGTCAGCTGTGCTGAGGCAAGTATGGTGAGCTGGGTGTGAAGGCACATCCCTCAGGCAAGTTTTGCCCAATGGTTTTCCTGAGGTGAGGATTTATATTCCATGGGAGCCGAGAGCACAGCAATCACTTCTCGGAGTTATCTGAGCATTCAAAGGCTGTATGTGTGTTGCTTTTAATTCATTCTCACTCTTTCCTCACATACAACAGCTGCACCTTCCAGCTTCCCTATTACAGAGCACATGGCCATTCAATGACACCCCCCACTCCTTGGAAAGACAGAAAGGAAGAACTGTGGAAAAGGATTATTTTTTTATATTACCTTTCTGAAGGGCAAAAACAAGACTGTGTCATAGACCTGACAGCCAGCCTAGCAAGTCGTTAACTCTCTGCCTCCATCTGCATCTGGAAACACATCCTCAGCCACCCGCTCATATCACACCCACTCCAGCCCTTCCCTACAAAACACCTCTCCATGCTTCAGGCAAGCAGGACCCTGACCTTGTGCTCCCTTCCCCGGCTCATCCCTTCTCCATGATCAGTAGCAGGTTTAGTTACAGATGATTTCCCTCTGACTGGTAACTAGAGGCAACGATCATGATTTTTGTTTTGCTTCCTGAATGAGAATGAATCACGATGCTCCAGAAAATCAATTGAGCCTCAGCCATCGGGGTCCACAAACTCCCCTCAGGCACTACAGATGGTTTCAGGTTATTTCACTGGGTTTAAATATCCCCACAATAAATTTTGTAATTACACTGTAACTACCACACCCAAAGTGCACAGTAATTACAATCAAGAGTCCTATATTGTTATTTTCATTAGTATGATAAGAGAAGAAATACCACCACCCAAAATCTTGCAAGTCATCTCATTCACTTAATTGCAGGTTTGGGCACCAAAGTACAAATTGAATGATCTAAAAGCTGTAAATAGCATGTCCTCGAGTGAACTGTTAAGTGAGTCTCTAACTACTATGTCTGTTTTAAAAAAAAAGTAAAAAAAAAGATGGAAATTTCCATCCCTCCATCTGCTATTCTTACGCTTGTTTTTTTCACTGCAAATTGCAACAAGGTGTCAAAAAAACTACATTTTTCATCTAATGGAACACCACCCCCCCCCCCCCCCCAGCATATTCCAATTGAAAGTGTCAAAATATTTCACTTGGTTCTTCTCAATCACAGCAAAACAGTTCAGCATCCCCAGATCAAACTCCTTCACCGCAACCTGGAGCTGCATCTACATGAAGGGCTGCAGCATCTTGCTCAGGTGCTGGCACCAAGTCCTGTCAGCACCGCCAAAAGCACATGAGGACCAAGGCTGCAGCTGGAAATGGGGAATAAACACCCAGGTTTGATACTGGCCTTAGTAATACAACGGCTCAAATCCACACAGTTATGTTGAACAGGCAAAACAAACTGGTGCTAGTCAACTTGACAAAGAATCTCAGCTCAGAAAGGTCTGCCCCAAAACCAAGTGTTTCGTCTTATATTTCCTTAGTGGAGCTTTTTCATACATAATTTGGCAGATTTTTTTTTTCCTTCCCCAGGAAAAAATGATTTGTGGAAATGACATTTCCTGTGGTTTTGTTCCCAAACGCATTTAGCACTTGCCAAGTAACCTGTGGGAGCACTCCATTACCGTATAAATGCACAACAGAAAGGCTATCTGCAGCTATTAGATCCTCTTTTAAATGGAAGCCTTCAGTGCAAGCAGCAGGGGTTACACCGGGAATACCTGTGGATACTTCCTTGAGGGAAGGCTAGCGTGGACAGTAGCGCTCAAACTCCCTTGCACAAGGCTGCGAGGAGTAAATGTGGCTGCATCCTTCGGCGGGTGGTGCGTGCTGAGCAGCGTGGGACTGCATGAGCCCTGCAGCATCCCACGGGGACAGCGAGGAAGCACCGTGCTGAAGGCCGGCTGTCAGAAGAGTCTGGCAAAACAGCAACTTCCACTCTTCCCTGTAACTTCCCCTGCTCTGGCCAGAATTTAATCCAGGAAACAAGCAGGGCTTCCCTCCCATGACACTACACCACTTCAAAGCACCTCATGCACAGTCCTTATTCTCCTGGGAACAGCTAAGCCACGTAGAGAATTGTTTAACTTCACAAATACATTTTTTAAGCTGCCTAGACTTAAGCCTATAATGTCTGGGAGCTGCTGGTTTGGTTTATTGACATCAATACTCAATTCATCAACAGAAGCGAAACGTTTGCTGGACATAAATAGGTAATGAGTTTAGGATGTTACCCTGGAGCATCTTGGAAAATGAGAGTGATTTGATTCATGATTGCTTAAGGACGATTCACATTAATGATGAAGAGATAATGGCTGCCCATCTTTTTCTTTTTTTTTTTAATAATATATATAATATTCATCCTGTATTGATTTACTGCTAGAACAGTCTTAATACATTTCTTACCAAAATGAGAGTTTCAGTCTGCAGTCTTGCTTGGCAATAACTGCCTAGGAAATATAATCTCTCCCGTCATTTGTAGCTCTTTCTCTAGACTTTGCAAAGGTGCCTTAATTAGACTTTGAGTACTCTCTGCTGGAAATTTACTGCCCAATATTCAAACACAGGTACCTGCCATTTAGAATAATGTCCTCGAAATAGCTTTGCAGAGACCCATTTGTTACGAGTGTCTTGAACACCTGGAGAGTTGACTCTGACAAGGATGATAAGTTGGCATCCTTCTTCCCACCACAGAATGACCCTCAAGTCAGGACAGGCAGTACCTGCAGCAAATTCTACTGGAGTTCGACTACTTTCCCAGTCCCTCTGCTTTTAATTAGCTTCCACATGGCTACCCAGTGGCACATTAATATGTTCTTACTACAGTCATACTGAGGACCAGGGAAACATCTTTGTCCCTGGCACTGGCTGCTCAGGACTTACAAAATGAGCCCATATACGTGTAAGTCCAACGTGAGATATTACTCTTTGCTCTTCCACACACTCCTCCAGGTGGGATGGGATCAGCACCCCTTCTGCATACCCCTAAATCCCCTTCCACTCAACAGATTTTTCACCCAGCCCTTGGATTTATTCCCACTACTTGTTTCTATGGTATCACCACCCAAGGTGACAGACTGCCCCTTGGAAGGACCACACTATTCCTATGATTTAATGTTTTTCAGTTCTAAGTTGCCCGTACCTCTGCATTTTCTGTTCCCCAAGTGCCAGAATCTGCTCTATCCCAGAAAAAGACAGTTTTTCTCCTTAAAAGCCAAAGCCATTATAACACATAATTTGCTTCACTGAGAGCATATCTTGTGAACAGGAGTTCAGCAAACCAAATCCGACTTTAATGCACCCTCTCCAGTTCACCCTCTTCACTGTTTACAGGAATATGAGCTTCATCGTACAAACAACGATCCTCACTCAAAAGGAGGAAAAATGCAGAGCTAGCTCCATTCTGAAATTGAACTTTCTGGGAAGCACTCAATAATGCCAGAAATACTGTCTAGGTCTGAGTGCCAGAGACAAACTGTGATTTCTGCTATTTATGTAAGAAACTCAAACTAATGCAATGAATTAAATTCTTTTTTCTTTCCCTTGCTTTGAGACATTTATTTTCCCCCTATTTTCACTTCCAATTGCACAGTAAAAATGGGTACATCTCTGGATGACAATCACTATAGTGTCCAAACTCCACTGAGCAATTTCACCTCAAAGTGAGCTTCATATGTCCACAAATCCCTGAGAGACCAGTAACAGCCTGGCAGCAGAGCCTCTCTCCTCATTACCTGAACCTTGCAGCACCAATGCTCCACTGCCTCCAAGACACCTATTAATTACACTAGAAATTGCCTTAGTTACCCAAACAGACTCAGGATTGCCATCAGAGAGAGAAGACTGCTCTGAAGACCACAAAAGAGCAAAAGTTGCAAGCTCTTGGTAATGCAGACAGATGCAAAAGCTCATTGCAGGAGAAAGAAAAAGATGGGTGATGGAGCAATCTTGGCTGTAGGGAGGAGGGATGTGATGGAGGCACTGCCCAAAACCTGAGCTCTGCCAGGTGGTAAATTACAACCCTGTGCTTGGGTGGGTTTTGGGCAGCTCAGTTGTGCGCTGCCTCTTCTGCCTTACAGCAGCTGTGAACAGGCCACAATGGACAAAAAGGGTTAATATAAAATATTCCAGCAGAAAGAAAGGTGAGGAAAATACAGAAATAATCTGCCCTTCAATTTGCTTTTCTTTCGGTGGCTTTGCAGTGTAACAAAACCAAGGCTCATCTATCATCCCTGGTCAGGAATAGTTTTCAGAACAGGCTTCACTGCAGTGAAGTCCTAATATTTCATGGCCATGCTATTTAGTATTTTTAAAAGTGAAATTGTAAATTCAAAAGGAAATATTGCAGCATTACTGAAATGAAGCTCTTCTATTATTTTCAGATGAAATGGCCATTTTCAACAGGGAATGTAATCAAATCTGCATTTTTTTCCTGATGGAAAATGTTTCCACTGGAAGAATTACAATCAGCTTGAGCTCCCCAGCTCCATCCATGCTTTTCGGTCCAAGCTTATTGCTTTACAAAGTATAAAGCAATTTGAGACAGCTTTTCCCACCCTTCCTGCAAACCATCATTGGTACATACTTGTTTAGGAAGAGGAAGCATCAAAATGCACCACAGCAAAACTGATACAGCCTCAGCATTTATACGGGGCTTTTTTAGCAATCCCAAAGTATTTCCATATTCAGATAACAGAAAACTCTGCAAATCACTAAAAAAAAATCTGAATTTTGCCCTGAGCTACATTATCTGAGATTTTCATTCTCTGTGGCTGAAGATACATCCGTAACACCTGAAGTTATTATGATACTGCATTAAGATCTGTTGGAGGGGAATGGAATTGCTGTGGTCTTTATCTCTGGGTAGCATCCAGCCACATGTCCTGGCATATGGGACAAGTGCTATTATTCTGCACTTTCTGAGCCCAACCTGTTGTCTTGCTGATCTGATATTGTCCTAGACCAGGGCTATGAACAAATCATACGGGGAGCTCTGCCTACTCAGGCTGACATCAAACAGCTGGAAATTTGCTCCCAAGCAGGTTTGCAACCCTGTGCAAAGTCAGAGTAGTGAGACTGAGACAAATTGCCTCCCTAAATCCTGTTCATAACCCCAGAGATGCTCCTCTAGCTCACGCTCTGCTGGGATGGGTTACAGCCCAAGAGGCTGCAACTGGGACGAAAATGAAAGGGATTTTCAGAATGTGTATTGCCAAGTTAACCTCAAAAAGTCTGGTGTGCATCCACACAAGCCACCCCAGGATATGCTGGTCAAAGACAAGGTCACCATGCTGGTCCCAGGTTTTTCCATGCCCAGCCTGATTTCCAGCCAAAGAAATCAGGCAGACATGCTGTAAAGCAAATATGAAATGTCCACCACTAGAAATGTAAGTGGGTAATTGAAAGCTGCCCATTGATCTGAACAAATTTACCTAAGTGATCTACTTTTTTTCACTTACATTTCTGAAGCAGAAAGTATGTCAGGTCACTGAGATATGAAGAGACTTGCTTGGGACCCTCACAATGTGAAAGGTTTCACCTGCAACTCCAGACACAGCTTTTACTTATAAAGTGCTTAATAGTAGGTGTAGGAAAAACTTTTCTGGTTTTCTTTTTGCTATGATTATCTTTTGCAGAAAACAAGAAAAATGCTATATGAAAAACCTTGCCTTTTTCAAACATTCCAAGAGGGCGATCGAAATATTTGTGTTTCTTCCTTGTTTGGTTTCTACTTATCAAAGTGACATAAAAATAAAACATTCCTAAGAATAAATCTCTGTCCTATTTCTGTGCTGTGTACCTGAAAGCAGTCCTTGAGAATTCAACAGTAAAATACATGTTGGAGGCAGGCATAGACTATCTCAAAATGGATTTCTTTACTCACAAGCTTTAAAGATACTTTAAATAACATTGAAGAATGTATTTATTTGCATTTTATACCTTTCAGTAACATATTTTCTGTTTTTTTTTTTCCTGTCCCAAAAGTAGGAATGAGTTTGGCAGCTTCCCAATAAAATAAAGAAAAATGAGATTCAAGCTCTTTGCTTGTACTGACTGCTTGGACTGGGACACCAAAAAGGACAACCTAATCCTTTTACTCCTTGCAGATCAACAGATCCATTTGGGTGGGGACAGCAGTTGACAGAGTAACCTTGCTCTGGTTCTCCAAGGTTTAACACTTCTTGAAGCCATTCACAGTGGGGCAGATGAATGTTAAATCCTCCCCAAGTCCTCTTTCTTTAGTAACCAAATCCTGGGAGCAGCCTGATAATTCCTTCTATAGTACATAAAATGTAAAACAAGGGGAACTTGATGCTTTCTGGTTCAAGATGAAGCTGGTTCTTCCCTCCCAGGGGTGAGCTTCGGGGAAAGCACACTGAAGTCCTCTATGAAAGAGGAGAGACTGAGCTCTTAGGCAGAAGCTCTTCCCTGTGAGGGTGCTGAGGCACTGGCACAGGGTGCCCACAGAAGCTGTGGCTGCCCCATCCCTGGCAGTGTTCAAGGCCAGGTTGGACACAGGGGCTTGGAGCAATCTGCTCTAGTGGAAGATGTCCCTGCCCGTGGCAGGGGTTGGAGCTGGATGAGCTTTAAGATCTCTTCCAGCCTAATCCAGTCTATGATGATTCAGTGATGAATTTCACACATCAGAACCAATGGCAACGCTCCCAGGCCATACCCAGGTCTACCCACCTCTGACAGTTTGCTCCCTCTGTAAAGCCTGCTCAAAACCTTGAGGCATTTACACTTTCAAGAAGCCAGTGTAAACATGCAGTAAAGCCCCAGGAAGTGTTTGCCTCCTCTGGCTGGTGCAGTGAAACACATAAAAAAAAAAACACAAAACAAAACAAAACAAAAACATCTTTTAGGACTAAAACATCCACTTTACAGTGCAGAGCAGGCTTGACGTCTGGTGCAGGAGGATGGACTGTCTGCCAGGGACCTAAACTTTGCCAGCCACTTTGATTATCCAACTGAGGCAGTCTCTCCCACCTACAGAAAAGGCTACAAGGACTCGCACTACACCTTCTACATCCCTGCATCCATGAAAACATGCCATGTTTTTTCTGGCCAAGGCTCACTGGAGAGCATGTTGTGTAGTCAGCCTCTTCCTCCTGACACTTTGACACCCATGATCAATAATCCAGCTCTTCCTACAGGTGTCAGGTCGTACCCACTGGGGGCATCCTATGTTCGGGTGAGGACACCAGAATTTTTGGAAAAGGATGGATTAGTTGGGAAACATCCTTTATCTTCCAACTTAAAGAGTAAACTCAGTAAATTCACAGCATTTCTCTTTTATGCCACAGCTCTTCCACCACTGGCCTTCAGCCAGCCTATGGGACATCATCCACTAGTCCACAAGTGGTCTGGGGGGGCACAGATACTCATTTCTCATTTAATGACACTGTTTAGCGGTGGACTTGGCAGTCCTGGGGTAAAGGTTGGACTTGGGGATCTTAAGGATCTTTTCCAACCTAGCTGATTCTATGATTCTGCTTTTACTAATACATTGCTCTGCCATGAATTAAATATTTCAGGCATTTCGTAGGATGCAGGCAGAATATCACCAAATGGAGGAATGAGAGGTTGGTAACAGAGAAGAGCTCTTCCTTCCCTTATCTGCAAGAGCTGTTCTCTTACCTGCCAGGTGAGCTCACTGTCCAAGATGCAGGTGATTCAAGCCATGATGTGGCTTCTCATCACTAACTAGCAGATTGCACTGCCTCTTTCTTGCACTGCTCACCTTCACCAAAGCTGACGTATGTGGAAGGAATATAATGAGACTGTTACTCTGGACAGACCAAAAACTATGGCAGGATTCATGTGTCATGGATCACAGAAAATGTGAATGGAGATAAGGCACCAAAAATGAATGACAGCAGATGCACACAGTACATGGGACAGCACACGTCCCTTCTCTTCCTTCCACCACCTTTGATGGAAACAAAGCTGGTTTACACCAGTCAAACAAGACAAAGATTTGATCATAGCTTCCATTTCCCATGTGTTGGTTTCCATCCAAATTAATGCCAACGTGAGTGCTGAACACAAGAGCTGCCTTCAGAGTTCTTTGTTCTTGAGAACGAAACAGCAAAAACGGAAAGTACAGTAAGTCTCTTCAGAGAGGATGGTTTAATTAGCTGGCATGATATCAAACCTGAATGACTTCTGACATACAATTACTGTGCATTGTCTATGCTTGAAAAAAAACCATGTAACCTGCCTTTATCATCATTGCACTCTATGTTCACTTGACACTTTAAAAATATATCACGTGTTCACATTTCAGTGGTCCTTTCTGAATCTCCTGGTCCTTAGCACAAATGAGCATTTCCAAAAATAACATAAAATCTCATAACCTGAACACATATACAAGTGCAGAGGCTGCAACCGCCTCTCAGAGTTGATATTAAAATTCAAATGTGCTCCTTTCAACTATGGAGAAGTCCAGCTAAAGCTCTAGTTGGGAGAAAATAATTTACACCCAGCCATCTATCTCTGTTTGGGAAGCAGAAGAACACCTGAAGTGAGGGAACAGCCTTCCCCAGCACTGCAAGCTAGATTGCAAAGATGACAAAGGCAACTATGCCTTATCTATGTGACTTCAGGTGCTGGCACCCTGATGAATCTCTAGGAATGATGCTACCAGAATACTGGTTATGGCTGGAAAAATCCTCCAGCAGATGTTTGAACCTTTTCTTGATCCTTATCCCTTGATCATTTTCTTCATGTGCACCCTGACTGCTCTCCTGGGGTGCCCTTCCTTCACCAGGCTGCATCTCCTCTCCTGCCCCTTGCACCCACTATGCAAGTGTAATCCTTCTCCCCCAGCAACCTGGTGCCATATCCTCCCATAATCCATCTTTGAGTCATTTCTAATTTATTCCCTTCCTCTCATGTCAGCCTCATGCTGCCCATTTCAGAGCTTTCTCCAGCTCTCTCTTTTCTTCTCCACTGCCTCTTATGTACAGTATCAGAGTCCCTAACTGATTTCCAGCTGTCATTCAAAGTCTCCTTGCAGTTCAGAAGCACTGGCACTTCTAGAGATCAAAATCCATTAGGGTTGATAAGGCATGATTAAGCCCAGGCACACCTTCCCCTTTTCACCCACTAATTCGGGGTGGGAATTAGGATGTGAGAGGCCCATTAGCAAGGTAATAGTAAATTCTGCAGCCACACAGCTCTGAGTGTTCACCATCAAGGTCCATACATGGATGAGGGGCAAATTTACTGAGAAGGTAAATAAGTGACTGTCCTCTCTGAGTCACCACGGAGCCTGGTGGGTGTTTCTGGGCACTACAAGATCCTGCTTTGCACAGAAGCATGAAGCTGAGGTTCTCCAAGGTACACAAAGCAGACAGGTAGTATGTGTGGTAAACAAAGCCTATTTAATTAAAATATACCTGGCTAAACATCTTAAACATAAAGGGAATTTATTAATAAATCAGACTCAAATGCAGGCATAAGTAGAACCTCACACTGGGGGCAGAGTGATTTATACACACAAGCAAAATAGATCTGTCTCACATTTCTAGAAAAGGACACCAGATGTCTTTGACGTCATCTAAATTATCTCTATTTTTAAAAGTTACTCTTTTCCATTTGCTGCCAACTCAGAAAGTCCAATTTGCCAAGATAATATATCTAGTGTGGATGAAGATTTCCAAACTTGAAGTATCAGTCTCTTAGCAACCGTAGTACTCTTTGTATTAAAACTGATCTCAGTGAAACTGTCGTCTTCTGTAGCCTTTTATGCACCTAATCAGTGAATTCCCATTAAAGACACAATATTGGGAAAATGGCATTTAAGATTCTAGATGCATACAAAATATATACACACATGTATATTCCATATTCTCTTTCCACAGAAGGATATTTATAGTCAGTAGACATGTCAGGGAAATATGTGGCATATCTTATTCATGCAACGAACTAGATAAGAAATGAGAAGCTGAATGTAAAAAAAGGTGCAGCAAGACACGATAAGGAGAAAAGAAATAAAACCATGGAAAGAACTTTTCCTTCCATCTGGGTCTGATTCAAGTGGTGGCCTTTAGGCAGTGGGCAGGGGTGAGAGAAAAGAAAGCCTCCATTCTCTTGTCTGCTGTGCTTTCAGCCCAGTGCTGGAAGAGCCATTTGATGCCTTCCTTTCTCCAAGCTTACAAGAGTTCTGGAAAGGGCTTTTGACTCCCACATTCACATCTGCTTCTTCGAGCCACACACAGAAGCTCACGCTCCTGGTAAGCTTTCTTTGGGTAAATAACACTTCAAGGTCCTCTGCACAAAGATAAGGTGTTGCAGGAGTATGTGAAACCATTTTGAATGTAAAAGGGATAAAACAAAGCAACGTGTCTCCTGTCCTTGTGCTGCCTATCCAGCAATTCTGGGCGTTTTCGTTCATAACAATAGAGAAAACTTCAGAAAACAAAATGGAAACCTGTCTCCTCCCACAGTAATTCCACATAGATAGTCTAATCATCCTGCATCCCTGCAGGGCTCCAGTCCCATCTGAAGACCAAGCTATACCTTCTCCCTCTGTCCCCCAGGACTAAGCCTGAAGGTGGCTTGACTGTGTGAAATCTCCACCCTCCCTGCCCACAGTGTGAGTAGGACTAGAGCCATGGGGTCTGCATGTATGAGGACCAGCAGACAGGATCAGTTTAGAAGTGTAGGCACTAAGCACATTCCTCTGCTGTGGGCAGATGAGGATCCCAGTGGCTAAATCTCACAGGCTGATCCACCAGCTTTTGCCGCAGACAAGACTCACTTCAACGGCTGGTGGTGACCAGCAAAGTGAGGGCAAGGAGCACATTTCCTCATCCAGAAACTAAACTGAAATGAAACTCTGGAATGAAAGAAGGAGCAATTCTCTGAGCTGTGCTATGCTCCTTCCCCCTGCCTTGCAGCCACATGGAGTGAACCCAGGAGGCCATGGAGATGCTGCGAGGGCTGGAGCAGCTCTGCTCTGGAGCAACTTGGTCGAGTGGAAGGTGTCCCTGCCCATGGCAGGGAGTTTGAACTGGATGAGATTTAAGGTCCCTTCCAACCCAAACTAGTCTGCAATTGTATGATTCCATGATCTCACACCACTGTCCCATCGGCACAGACAACACTTTGAAGCTTTTACAAACATAGTGGGACATGTTTATGGGACAGACAAAAGCAGAAGGAAATCAACTCAACCTGTACTCTATTTCACTGGCCTTATTTCTACAGAATTCACAATAGCAGCCCTTGTATAATTCCATTATATCACTGCAGTTGTTATTTATGCTGTGAGGATTACATTGCACTCCAGGGCAGAGGGAAGAGACAGCGAGGTCCATTCAGTTTTACAAGATGGAGTAGATTCCCTGTCTTCAACCAGCTCTATTATTCAAAATGGTTTTACTTACTGGCACATGAAAAATGATTGTGAGATGATCTAGAGCTGACTGTACAGCACTTGATTTCAAAGGCACTTTAAGTAATCAATCTGACAGCGAGCTTTGAGGACTGCCACGCAGGCCCACTATGTGCATACTTCATTTGCTCTCTCAGGTTGCTGAGTGGAGAGCAACTCACCGCTAAAATAAACACTAAAGTTCATTTCATAAAGGAGGGGCTGACATAGCTGCAGCTCTCACGTAGCTCATCCACATCAGCTGCTGTCATTGTGTCGCTCACCTGCATGCGCTGCCTGCCTCACTTTTAATAGTGTAACGCAGCAAAGAGGGGATTTTATTCATTATCATCAACTCTTACCTAATCAACTGCAAACACAAGACATCAGCGTAGACACTTGGGTAGTATGTGCAGAGTCACAGCAGTAGGCTCAGTAGATCATCACAATATACATACACAACACATGCCATGGACACGATACTCACACAATGCCTACCTCTAAAACTCATTGTCTAGCTAGACTGCAATATGGAGCTGGTCCCAGAATAAAATTGCATTGAATTTCCCATGGCAATAATGAAGTTGTTTGATAAAATTACTCTGGAAGTATTTCTTACAAATTTTAATCTATTCAGATTCATAAGAAATATAATAGAGAAAAAAAAAACAAACCAAAAATCAGAACCACCTGACAGCTCTTGGCAGCTTTGCCATCAAACACATAATTAAATTCAAAGTAAATCTAGCCCCTAGTCTAGATTCCCAGCACAAAGAAACCAGCTGCAGAAAGAAAAAGGCTCCAGCACTAATCCCTTTCCTAACACAACCACCATGCAATTCCCTAACAGAGCAAGGGGCAGGCTCAGGGCCATGCCCTGCCAGTTACCTGCCCTGGGCTCTTCTTTTCCCCAGGAGGGGACAGCTCAGGCACCCTGTTCGAACACCTTCATAGCTTAATTCAGGAGTTTGCTATGGAAACACCTTAGGGGAGAGAAAGGACCAGGGAAGCATCTTGCTAAGAAAACAGTGACAAGGGAATAATGTGTCTAAGTCAGTTCAGAGAAGATGTTTATTTCTCCCAACTTTTGAAAACTTCCTTTCTGTTGTATTCCCTCCCCTCTCCCATGAAAGTGGCTTCTTTCTCAAAACAGAAAACATGCCACATGCTGGTTTGTGTCCCAAACTGTGATGCAGCTTCTGTTTGCAGAGACTCCCTGCATCGGTCTCCAGCTGATCCCGCTGCTGGACAAAATCTGCCTGTTATCTTGGAGACATTACTACACTAAAACAACATCACCAGAGCTATTAGGAAAGCTGCTGCAAGTTATGCAGGTTGCCAATAGCTCCAGGGGATTTCACAGTGGCCAAAGATAACAAGGAGGAGGGAAATCCCAGCTGTGTTCCTTCCATAGGCTGTATCCCGTGTGCAGGCTGCGTGTGGATGGGGGACTGTGCCCAAGCACGAGCACACTGGAGGATCCTGGACACAGGGCTGCTGCTTCACAACCATGCAATGCAGCCAAGGAGGTGGGAAAGGATGAAGACCACTACACGTTCTTCATCTCCATCTCAAACTCTCTCCTAGTGTATTTAAGCAACAATGCAGAAGAACAAAAAGGGAGAAAAAATCCCCAGCAGGTCAGCTAATTTGTTGCTGTAGCACATCAGCTGCTTTCCCTCTTCTGTTCCCTCCTATCCTGTTCATCACATATGGAGCACTACACAAACCCCAGAAAGGGACTGTAAGGGCTCTCAAGAAGTCATGCATCTCCTATGCTTACCCAAATCCTGGATGAAGCTCACCCAGGGCAGTGTTTATCAAGCTGAATTCACATCTTCCTAAGGAAGGGTACTAAGGAAGGCTTGAGATGCTCAAACTGACTGAAGGACAACTACGTATCTTTAACTACCAGCACCAGCAGTGTGTCCATCCTTACAAATGGTGATAACAGGCCTATATCCAAATAGTTTCAAGACTTCCACAAATTTTTCCAGTTCTTTTTGTGATCACATTTACTTTTGTTTGTCCTGTAGCAAGGAGTTCCACGGTTTAATGCGCAGTATATGACGATCCACTTTCTTTTCAGTTGAAACACCTCCTCCAACTTCCAGCTGACATTTTCTAGCTCTTGATTTGGAACAGACATCAAACAACTGTTCCCTGTTCTCATTCTCCACACCATTCACCCACTTTACACACTTAGATTTACCACATCCTCAGCTGTGATCAGACTGAAAAGCTTTTGTCTAGCTATCACACAACCAGCATCATCTAATCTCTCCTTTCAACTTGGCCTGTTCAAACATTGCTAAACACTCAGTGGTCATCAGAAACACATCAGGTTCCACAAAAGCCTTCAGAAGACCAACAGTCTATTGCTAGCTCTTCTCAGTAGGAGGAAATAAATAAACGTTCAGGCTCTCAGACCAACCCTCTAAATATTCAAGGTGGAAGTTCCAAACTACCTCATTGTGGTCATCAGCAGTACTGGAAGCAACTGGAACAGGAGCTTCCCCATGACCAGCATAAGCAGGTCACCAGGGCCAGGAGCTTAGTCATATCTGCATACCCAACACTGAGAGGTACAGGCCATTAAGGTGTACTGGGAGGGACTGGATCTCCTATCCATAAAAGTCCATATGGGTCTTCAATGTATTCATATGCCCTATTACCTAGGCATCTGAATACCATCCCGCTACATATATTTACACATCCAAGATGTGATGGGTAATGGTTGTTATCTCCACAACATGGTCAACCAAGGCCCAGGGCATGACAGTGGGCAATACCTGGACTCCTAAACTAGACAACAGGCCAGCAGCAGCCATCCATCTTGGCCACCTCCAGTGAGAACCAGACCATTTTAACTAACCTCCTGCAGAGGCAGAAGCAGCAGCTTGGCCAGTGATACCTCTGATGCTGCTCAAATCAGCTGATAAGGGCTGGAGTCCCCGTCTGCAGAATGGCCCTATTACAGAAACAAGGGGATTAGGGAGAGTAGCCTGTATTTGGCAGGATCTGCCTCATTCCTGCCTCACTCTCCCTGTTTTAATGGAAAAGCTGCAGAAACATTCACACTTAATTATAGCAGAATGTTGTGCATGGGCCCAGCTGCAGGGCTGAGCCAATGTATATCACTTTGGAAAGACATCATTGCGCAATTTCTGTCAAGTAATTAGCGTGCTCCGCAGCACACCAAGCCCAGAGTTTTACTAGCACTAAACAAGGTTAGCAGATTTGTAAACAGCTTGCTATGGAGTAATATTTTTCTGCTCATATCATCTAAAAATATCTTGGGAGAATTTGCTCCAGTACAAATGGCTCTGCTTGAAAGGGTTTAAAACATCAAAAAAAAAAGCTTATGATAATTCAGAGCAGGTTTTTGCTTTGTTTGCCTGCCTGTCGCTTGCTTTTTTGGTTCCTAACTTCAAACAGTTACACAGCCCACAGCCTGGCTTTGCTCGAACACCCAGTTTCATCAGAAATGAAATAAAAAGTATGCTAACACCTAGCTCCATCCCTTCCCCACTTCCTACATGACCTTATGCACGGGTAAATTATAGTTTCTTGTTTGTTTTACTGCAGGTCCAAAAGGGAAGGGGTACCAAGGGGTAGCTGCTGTATCACTGGGTGGGAAGGCAGAGCCTCTGCCCCTGAAGAGCTGTGAGAGGAGAAGACTCTTGGGGACTCTTCTACAGCTCACAGAGAGCTCCATGGCTTCCTAAGTCCTGCATTAAAAATTTAGCTCTTCCCAGGACTTTACAGCATGTGGCATCCATACCCTGGTGAAAGGCATCCTTCTGCTCAATGCCCAAATGGCTCTCCATTGCTATTTCCCAGCAGCTTGCAGATGACCTACATTCAGTTTAGAAGCAAAAAGATATTTTATTTCATCTGTTCATGCTTGGGTTCCCAACGGAAGTCCTCAGGTCCTTTCATCTCACCCTCTGGCGATGAGAAAATCTTGTTTTATGCTCATTCTCACCCCCATCTGCAGCACAGACTGAAGGTGCTAGCTGGGATTCAGGTGACCAATACAAAGTCTCCAGGAGCAGATCCTGACTCCTTGGGTGGGCTGGATCCTCAGCTCCCAACAATGGTTGTAAAGGGGACATGTTCCTAGAGTCAGCAGCTAAACTACCAATTACTGCAAGTGGACAAAGCTGCTGATGACAGTGCAAAGAAATGAACTGTGCCGTGCCTCTGCCTGTCTTGTTAAATCATGATGGTAACGCTGAACCTGAACTTAAATAGGTTCATATGTGTGACAAGTGACCATGTCCTACCCTGGGGCCTCCCGGAGCTCCTCAGAGCAGTCATGATCTGGTGGGACACTGATTTCCACAGAGGGACCCAAGATTTCAATGGACCACAGCCAAATGACCAAAACGTGTAATTTGAACACTTGTAACAGCTTCTGTCTTCCCCTTTGCTTGTGCCAGGTTGGGCTATTTTAGCATTTAACTCTGTTGGTTTATTTGGGAAAAAGCAGACCATTGGGAGATCTGTTATTCCATCCATGCTTATCATTAGGAGGCTGCTAATGAAACTGCAGAGACCTCCTGATGCCCAGGAATGCCAGAAAGCAGAGTACAAAGTGGCATACTTTTTACACTTCATTGGGAAGCTTCAGAAATTAATTGGAGTACAAAGTAAGGTCTAATTGATGTTTGTATTGATTGAACTGCTCCAAGTCTTAATTTTGGTTGTACAACTCACTTTAAAATAGAGCCATTTATAATTAAGACAGGATCTGTAATTAATGGAGTTTTATACTCATAAAACTGACTCTCTCATCAGTCTAAATTAAACTCCACATGAAAGTTTGTGCAAATTAAATACAGTAGACACCAAAACTACTTTTTCTGAACTCTTCTCTTTCTTATTAATGTCAAAACAAAAATCAAAAAATACTTGGAAATATGAAAAAGTGATGAAAATTCATATTGGAAGTGACAGCAGGGAAGGGTGCAGGGAACCCTGCAGTGGTGCAAGCACCCCTGCCCACTACATGCAGTGCAAGCACAGACTATGACATCAGAGTCATATTCAACATGCGACAACAGCAAAGCCATGAGCCATTTCCCACATCTCAATCAGGACATCTGCATATCGTCCCTCTTGGACAATTGTGTCAAGTTGTAACACAAACCTGCTTTTAAAAGTCTTTTGTTCCAACAGAGTCACACGAGGCCACCAAGCACAGGGGTCTTACTGGGGGAGGCCTCCCTTGCCGTCACATGCCAGTGGTTGTTTAAAACAAGGGTGGCAATGTGCCTGGCCATTCCCCCAAAGCCTCCCCAAGTGCTGAAGCTGTTAATGAAACTCTCCAGTTCTGGTAAGTGTGGTTGACCAGATGATGCTTTCCAACTTGATCTCATCGGAAATTTTTACAGCCATCAACCACAATATTTACAAAGAACCGACAATTTGGGGCTTGTGGCAAGAAAATAAATCATCTTGGACATATGTACATAGATAAAAGCTCCCCAATAAATCTGTTTTCCATGTGTGAGTCTGCCTCATCCTTATCTAGGTAATTAGCTATTCCCTTCTTTAAAGGCTCCCATTTAATTAGGGTTGCTGTTCATAGTGGAATATCACTTCCTTTTCCCAAAAGGACTACTATTTTTGGGTCTGTTTTTTTTTCTGGCTGCCACATTCTGGTTTTCCCACTAAAATTAAAAAGTCACTGCAGCACTCACCAAGTATTTATGTCTTGATTCCTACACACGTCCCTGAGCTGACATCCATAAAAGCTTGTCACAGCCATCCAGCATTTTCCCACATAGCTTCAAACTGAAGTTGAAGCTCAGGGCCTCTCAAAAGGTACTGTAAAGAGCTACACGTGCTGACTTGATCTCTGGTAGCTTCCAAGGGTCAACGTCATGCTTTAGAAATGCCTATCTCTCTAGTAGGCATTAGAGAAGTCTCAATCAGCTCTCCAGGTGAGCGAACGAATCATGGCCATTGCATGCAGCTATGAACCACACCAGGGTTTCTCCCCTGCCTTTGGATAAGGCTTGCGTTAGCCTTCTGGATGGTCAGAGCCAGTCCTGCTCCCACCAAGTTCATAAGAAGCTGAAACCATCATTAGCCCAAGCAGAGCTGAGGCCACAGTAGAGGCATAGAAAGTGGACAGGAAGAAAATGTCAAAGCTGGCATCAAAACAATTTGTTTAATTCTTTTTAGAGCTAAACCAGCCAGCCTCATAGCTCTCCTGCCTCAGAGTTTCTCTTTTTAATCCATTCTATGCATTTGTGTTGCTCCCATCTCATCAAAGCCTCAGAGGCCTCAAGAACAACTGCTGGAAGAGCTAAGTGGGAATGCAGAAAGTTGATTACTAATGAGCCACATAAATTATCACACTAGTAATTTCCCAGAGGACTAAGGTTCAAAAAAGCCTCTTTTTTCTCACCATCAATTCTCAGTCAGAGCATCCACTCCAGCCTTGGGTCAGCCTTTTCAAGTAGGCTTGGGTGCATTACAACTGGGATGGGGTGGGTTTTGTGACATCAAGAACTGACATGCCTTTACCAGTTCAGAGATGTCAGTATTACCTGTGCTTATATGCACTGATGGACACATGCAGCTAGGAGGAGGATATCAACTCTTTTTCCTCCCAGGAAACACTTTATGGGTGGCTTCTGCATGCAGACAAGTAATTAGGAAATTCAGGGATGTGCACTGTTTGCCTTTAAACATTGTTCTGAGGGAGAAACACACACTGCCAACCAAAGCCAAAAGTTAACAGAGCAGCTTTTTATTTGCCTTTACACTTAACTGCTTAAGTGTTTAACATTTATGTTTAAGTGTTCAAGGCCCATTTGCCTTAATGGGCCTTAACACTGTGATCCCAACCCTGAATTTGTCTTATGCTGAAAAGCAGCCTGGAAAGCCTTAGAAAGCACAATAACTGCACAAAATACCTGAAAACAGCAGCTTCAGGCTCTGTTACTGCAAATAAACACCAGCAGAAACAACACCCAGTGCACTCTGGAGTCAGCAGTTTCCCCCAGCAAAACTCCTTTCATGCCATAGCAACACACACAGGGTGTCCATCAGGCTCATGTAATCCAGCCAAGAGCCTCGACTCGCTGCACTGTTTTACAGAATACAGTACAATTAACCTGCAGAAAAGTTCCTCCAATCACTTGCTCAAAAACAAATAAAATCTCTAAAACCCTGGAAAAGCTGATGATAAACAGCTTTTTTTACGTGAAAGGCTACTTGTCTAATCCTATACCCTTCTGCGTTTTTACTCTAGAATCACAGACTGGTTTTGTTTGGAAAGTACCTTAAGCTCATCCAGTTCCAACCCCTGCCACGGGCAGGGACACCTTCCACCAGAGCAGGTTGCTCCAAGCCCCTGTGTCCAACCTGGCCTTGAACACTGCCAGGGATGGGGCAGCCACAGCTTCTCTGGGCACCCTGTGCCAGCGCCTCAGCACCCTCACAGGGAAGAGCTTCTGCCTTATATCTAACCTGAACTTCCTGCTTTAAGTTTAAACCCATCACCCCTTGCCCTATCACTACAGTCCCTCTCCAGCATCCCTGTAGCCCCCTTCAGACACTGGAAGCTGCTCTGAGGTCTCCACGCAGCTCCTCTTCTCCAGCCTGAACAGCCCCAACTTTCTCAGCCTGTCTCCATACGCAAGGTGTTCCAGCCCCTGATCATCTTTGTGACCTCCTCTGGAATTGCATCCATCAAATTTATGTCTCTCCAGTTTAGAGACAATTATGTGACCTTCTCCCCCTAAAGGGACACATAAGCCTTATCCTTATTGGTAGGAGTTACAGAAACCAAACCCCATCTCCTCTTTGCTATTATCAGAGAAAAAAAAAAGGGGCAGGCAGAAAAGAAACTGCTGGACCTCAGTGCAGGACAGCAGGAGAGCCTGAGGCCAGCCAGAACCTTCCTCCAGAGCCCTGTATTTAACCAGCCTCTTTATTTGCTTTGCTTCCATTTCCTCAGCTCATATATTGCAACCTTTATTGTGAAAAATGAAAGCAAGAAGCAAAAAAAAAAAACCGAAGATGTGGAATATAATGAAATAAAGGTATTGAGAAACAAGCCTGGAAGGCATTGGAATGAACTCTGAAGAAGTCATTAAGTACTTAACTCCTTACACAGACCCAAAATGGAGTGGGCAGTGGGAAACTGCCCCCCCGCCCCCTTCTTTTTTTTGCATCTAAATCCAAACCAAACCTTGTCTCATTTTTACTGCTCAGAAGCACCACTGTACTGAACTACCCCTTCCTCATGGGCTCCCCAGCTGACCAGGCTCAGCTCATGGGAGCTCATCAGCAAAGCAATTAAGTGGTCTCACTTCTGAGACCTTGTGTAGGACAAATGCATTGAAAGAGTAAGACCCCAAGGCCAGGAAGTGTCAAGATGACCCAGTCATGATGCCACCAGTTTTGAGGACACTGGAGGTCCTTGCCCAAACCTTCTTCTCACCCCACCACAACACCTCGCCATTGACTCAGCTGGAGAAGAAACACCACAAGACAATTAGCCTTCTGAAGTGCTTTCACCTAAAACACAGATTCAGCCTCTCTGAAACACTTCCAGCAGCTCGCAGCAGCTGCACAAGGTGTGTGTCCAGGCTCCTGCTGAAAGAAAATGTTTTGCTTTGACTCTTTCAATGGAAGTATGTAACTTGGCGAGCCAAAACCTACAACTTTGCCACACCTTCAGAGCAGAAATAAAGCCCCAAAAGCTCAAACTCTAAATGAAACACTTTGTTTTGGATCAGATGAGATTTTTTTTTCCCCAGCTTCTGATTCATGGAGGGAAAAAAAAAAGCAAAACCAAAAATGCGCTGATTTGGCTCAAATTTAAATGGATCCCCCTTCTTGTTTCTTCTTTTTGGTTTTAACTGCTGGTGAACTGAAAAATCCCGTATTTGCACAGCTGAGTTTGGGAAGCAATGCCTGTCCTAGAGCTCTGAACTCTCATGGCTATTGTAACCTGGGCTGCATCAAAAGCAGCATGCCCAGCAGTTTGAAGGAGGTGATCCTGCCCCTCTGCTCTGCTCTCACCTGGAGCATTGTGTGCAGTTCTGGTGTCCTCAACATAAAAAGGACATGGAACTGTTGGAACAAGTCCAGAGGAGGCCACAAGGATGATCAGGGGACTGGAGCACCTCCTGTATGAAGACAGGCTGAGGAAGTTGGGGCTGTTCAGCCTGGAGAAGAGAAGGCTGCGTGGAAACCTCATAGCAGCCTTCCAGTATCTGAAGGGGGCCTATAGGGATGCTGGAGAGAGGACTCTTCATTAGAGACTGTAGTGACAGGACAAGGGGTAACGGGTTAAAACTTAAACAGGGGAAGTTTAGGTTGGATATAAGAAAGAAATTCTTTCCTGTAAGGGTGGTGAGGCACTGGAATGGGTTGCCCAGGGAAGCTGTGAATGCTCCATCCCTGGTGGTGTTCAAGGCCAGGCTGGACAGAGCCTTGGGTGACATGGTTTAGTGGGAGGTGTCCCTGCCCATAGCAGGGGGATTGGAACTGGGGATCTTAAGGTCCTTTCCAACCCTAACTATTCTATGATTCTATGGCTAGATGCAGACTCAGTTCCTACAGCTTGTGCAACCAGGAACGTTCCCTCTGGTGCTTTTAGGGAGGGAAACCTGAGCCCATCGCACGTCCACCTCCCCGAAGGCCAAAGTGGTTTCAGCAGTATCCTCCAACTCTCTATTTCCTCATTTTCCCTTTTGCAACACTGAAATCCAATTTACAAAGCAGTGACAAGCTGCATTTAAGTACTTGTGATGGACATTTCATCCATCAGACACATTGGCAAACACAGTTTCGCATTTCAAAGGCAGAAATTACTGTGTCCCTGCAAAGCACAATTTACTCCTTATGTGCAAACACGAAGAACTGCTGAGGAAAAAAAAATGCTTCAAATCTTCTTTACCTCCAGGAAGTAAGAGCAATTACAATCAGTTACGCAGCCATATTTCTTCCCCCCACCCCATCCAAACCTATTCAGAAAATCTCATGCCCTGGATGAGATTTAGTTGAAAGAAAAGTAATGAGATTTGTGTTTCCTAGCAAATTAAATAGAAATTGCCCAAAAGAATAATCCTAAAATACAAAATACTGCCTCATCCCACATGTTGCTAATAGGCTTGTGTGCTAATGGCTTATTTAGAAAGAGGGGTTTTTCTTAAATGACATGCTAATGATGTGCATTCAGGAACATCAGACATAAATATCTTTTACTACCAAGACTTCTTTTCTTGGTTGGTTTGTTTTTTTGTGTGTTTTTTATGGAATTCTTATCAAAAAAAAGGAAACATTTTAAGAGACTTTGCGCTGTTCTGCAATACTGAAGATGGAAAATTCCAAATGCTATGAATTTCTGAAAGTTGGCTGCCTGCTACATCCCAGCTCCAGGAACGGGTGGGATTTAGCAATCCACCACTTATCAAATCTATTCAAATTCCAGAGGGATGTTTGGTCCTATCTACTTTTCCTTCTGTTGAATGTGAAAGCCTGGACTTTGTGTACTGGAGGACACTGAGGCTCGTGATCCCATGTCAGGACTCATTAAGAGTGTTCCTTCATGTGGTGCTCACATGAGTCCTGCCACTGGTCCCACCATCACCACACAATCCCTCTCTTTCTGTCCTGTCAGCTGGACCCAGGGTGCAACAGTCATTCAGTGTGGAGATAAACAGGAGACCAAGGCAGACAGCAAGGTCCTGACTCAGCTCATCCTCCACAAACCCACACGGTGGAAGGACCATGGTGGCCCAGACAGTCCTTGGCTGAGCCCTCTCTGCTGCACTGGGAGCACAGCCTTGCATGGAGCAGCATCACCCTGCCACTTAGGAGGTGCAAGACCTTGGGCTGACCTTAGTCTGCAAAAAACCCAGCACAGTTTTAACTCATTTCATTTGGAGAGTGAAAACTCTGAGCCAGATTGGCACCAGCCTTTGTAACTGCAGTGATTTCAGTCCTTGCACCCTCACTGCAGTGGCTGCCCTGGCACAGAAGGCTCCCAAAGCATTTTCTGAACTGCCTCTCTCTACCTGGCACTGATGAGCTTTGCTGCATGCCCTGTGCTCCTGGACATGTCCTTGACATCAAATGTCAGAGCAGAAAGCAAAGGTGGTTGAGCTCAGGAGCATCACTGTACCTGCACAGTCCTTGCTGCAGACCTGCACAGCACCCACCTCCTCAGAGCATCACGGTCACCCTTGGAGATTTGCACTGCTTTGCTTTCACACAAGGCAGGAGCTAAGCCTGACTTCAAAGGGCTTGCACTGATCCTCTTTGATGTCGCCAAAGCCAGTCAAGCTGAAAAAGCAGCGCTCCCCCACTGGGCTTCTGCTTCATTCCCTTGTACCCGTCTGGCTGTGGCTACAGGGTCCTGTGTAAGCTGGACATGGCTCTGACTGCCAGCACATTTAGCTCTGGGAACAGCAAATACAACACTGGATGCTGCTCATCCTCTCATTTCCTCCCTGGCTCCAAACTCTGCCCTCTGCCCCCTCTACTCCCTCTCACCCAGCACCCATCCTCCCCCCTTCTGCTGCAGTACAGCCTCCCCTGCTGCCCTCTGTTCACAGTATCACAGTATCACAGTATGTTAGAGATTGGAAGGGACCTCAAAAGATCATCTAGTCCAATCCCCCTGCCGGAGCAGGAACACCTAGATAATGTTACACAGGAATGTGTCCAGACGGGTTTTGTTCCTCTCCTCTTTTCTTCCTCTGCTCTGACTTTTTGGGAAACTACCCAGAGCAAATCCTGGGAGGTAACACTCTTACACAGCTCATTCAATAAGCCTGGCTTTTGCACCCATTTCACATCTCAGAAGGGCTGAGATGGTCTCAGGACCCACAACTGGACAAGGAAAACTGGGGAACAGAGATTTCCAGACAGAGGAAGAAGACAGCCAGGTCTGTTTGATAAATTCCCCGCATTACCTCCATCACTTGCATCCTGCAAAGAGGCTTCTTGCTTTGCCAAGCCACTGGCCTCACCCTCAGAAAGATAAATTCATTTTTCTTATAAGCAGGGGCAAGAGGACAGGGACCACAAGCGCTGTCAGCAGAGCAGGGCAGAGCAGGTTCATAAAGAGCAGCTGGGGGTGATGGCTGCTGCCCAGGTGCACAGCAGGCCCAGGATGCTGTTGGGTACCAGTGAACAGATGCCCAAACAGCCAAACCAAGGCAAGGAGCACTGACCTTGACTTTGCATTGCTTTGGATGGCATTTGGAAAAAAAAAAATCCATTCAAATAAGCCAGGTGAAACCCTCTCTGCATCACTGAGTTTTTCTCCCTGCCATTTCTGCAGCAGCATTGTGCCAAGACAGTATCCTCTGTGCCAGTTTCCCCCCCATATCACCAACAGGCTGTAACCAGAGGCACAGTGGCAGGGGAATGGGGAGTCAAAGCAAAGCCATTGCTCATGTGGAGCAAGATCCACAGATGATGCTTGACCCAGAGGTCCTGAAGCACCCCAAGCAGTGGTAGATATATCGCCCTCCTCCCCCTTCACAAGTATCACTGCTGCTGGGTAAACTGAGGCACACAAAGATCAGTGATACCCAGACTATCCCAGTGAAGAGCTACAAATAGATACCTGGACTCCAGCTTCTGCTTCTGTGTATCTAACCCCTGAGGCTCATTAGTTAGGGTGCAAAACTCTTTCTGAATGTTCCTCTATAGAGAGCCTCTAGATGCAATGCAGAACAGAGGCCTTTTGCAGATGTCTGCACTTTGGTGAGGTACCTGCTCCAATGCAGGCAAGGGAATCGATTCAGGTTTGCTGATGGTTTGCTATGACTTGATTAAAGCTGATGTGCTGAAATACAGAGTGAATTAATGCAGCCTGGTTGAAATTTCAGTCTCCACAAATTCGAGAGACACCTGAGAGTCCACAGCATCACAACCATGAAAAGAACCCATGTACAGCATGCAGAGCATCATGATAACCTCAAAATCCTTAAGTATTAAAGCATTATCACGGTAATTAAAGAAGAGACTTGCAAAGCCTGATGCTGACTAACTAAGACACTGTCTGTGCAACCAGATACCTGGCAGTGCTCATGAGACCCTCAGGTCCATCCTGCTCCTGCACTTTGCAACCGTTCAGGCGAGCACTCAGGTCCACTCACTCAGGTCTGTGCTGCTGGGATTCACTGACATGCTGAGCCATTCATCTCCCAACTCACTCTAACAGCAGCTTGTTCAGGCCTTTTTCAAGCCACTCATCAGCCCCAAGCCCAGAACCAATAAGGAGGTTGCAAGAAAGGAAATAAGTAGTGACCCATTCAGTGCCATGGACAGGATGTCTAAGGTCTCCCTTTGCCAGGGGAAGATGCTCTGGACAGACTGACTACCTCCCAAACGAGCTCACTGGGAGCTGGATCAACACGCAAAGGTGTGCTGGGAACTGTCCACTTGGCTGGCTGTGCAGACAGTGTACAGCATACAACCACCCCGCTGTATCCACAGCTCTCGTGTGCCTTCATCTGGAAAACAGGGGAGACAGAAGCATTTAGCCTCCTTTGTTTCCAGTCCCAGGGTGTGTGCCACATCCTTATGGATCTGGGCTGCAGTGACTCTACCCTGGCCGCTCTTCCCCATGAGCAGCTAAAAGCCACTGCCAAGGAAGTACATTTCCAGAGCAGTAAGGTAAGGATGAGACCCCTGAGTCCACAAAGAAACACCCATTAGAACCAGAGTGACTTGCTAAAGCCTGGGTTTTAAGGCAAGCAATTGAAGGGACTTGTAAAATAAATGATCCAGTCTAGAAGCTTGCATAAAAAATTAAAAATCCATATTAAAATTTGTATAAACGTGTCACAGCAAGATTTAATGCCTTTTAAAGCATGTTTAGCTCTTGATCTGAATTTGCTCTGTTCCCATGGCCTGAGGCAACGCAGGCAGTGAGTTATCAGCTCCCTCCACTGAGAGCCCAAGAGCCCAGCTCACATGCGATTGGCAGCATCTGAAAGGGCTGCGAGGACCATGGGTCAGGCAGGATTCATGGCATGGCAGGGAGCACCAGGGCCTCAGCAGCACCTCTGCAGTGAGAGACAAAACCAGCAGATCTGGAAGAAGCTGGGTGAAAACACAGTCTGCATCCGTCTCCCCAAAACTATCTTCTTCCAGCTCATAGAGTCTCCTCCACTAAAACAAGCCAGAAACCCTCAAGCCTCAGACCAAGGATATCTGCATATCCACCATGAGTAAATCGCTTGCCAGCCGGTTCCTATAACTATGTCAGCATAGCTGGAGCTCAAACAATCTCTTTAATTGTTGTCCAGATGGTGTCCCTGTAATTCTAATTTGTTGGCAGCCAATCTCATTTTATTTATACTCTCTCGCTGTAAGGACTCTTTCCTCAGAGACAATGCTGATGCCTGTTCTCGTATTTGGGGGCATTGAGTCCAGGTGACACATCTCCCTTGGCAGAGGGGGGATGAACAGAGCTTCTGTAAGCCATCCCGAGGCTGCACCCAAAACCCCATTTGTCTTCCTGGCTAATTAACCTGCCAAAGTACTGATGCCTTGTGTAGGGCTTGAGCTGTAATGCATTGGAGGGTGGAAATAATTGATGTTCTGGAGGTTTTCCCCCCATTTGATAGCTTTCTGCCACCTTCTTGCTGAGGATCTCTAGTGCTGGAGAAAACCCACTGCTCATTTTCAAGGCTTACTGGTGCCTAAGGCAATGCAGGAGCTAAAACCCTCAAGACAAGGTCCTTTCCAACCCTAACTATTATATGATTCTACTCTCTGGTGAAGCCCAGAGGTGCCAGACCTCCCTGCGCTCAGCCTCTTTGGGTGTCCATACAGTATCTTCGCCTGTTTGGGGTAGGAAGTGCTACTACATTCAGCTTCCCAAAGCCAGGGCAGGGGAACTGAGACCATCCTAATGCACTGCAGTGGAGCAGGAGCCTTGCATCTGCTGGCTGCGCCAGTCAATGCTGACAGTGAAGGCTACTGCTGATGCTGGGGCAGACCATAGTGAACTACAACTGCACATCTCTGCCCCAGTGAATCCCCTTGAACATCATGAGGGCTGAGCCAGCATGCAGCCTGGGATAGGAAGCCACAGTTTCTCCATCAACAGCTCCACTCCTCCACCGGCCATGCACAGCCTGGAGTAAACGTGCACCTTACAATAAAACAATGCTTTGCAGAATATACTGCACCAGTTTTTAGCATTTTAAATGGAGACTGAAACTACTGAGTCCCAAGGAAACCCACACTGTAATTAAAACACATAACTGGAAAATGAGCAAGAGCTCAGCAGAACGGAGGATACAGCTGCTTTTGTCCACAAAAGATTTGCGATGCCACAGTTTTATATTCAGAGACATGAAACACTAATAAAGCCCAACATAAGACAGAAATTATTCCATTTCCAGCCATCATCACTCACAGCACAGACACAGTGGATAAACCTCTCTTTAGAAAGAACTCTGCAAAAGAGAAAATGAGCTTTATACAGTTTCATTCACTTAATTAACACGCTGCTTGCATGGACTTGGGGACCCATGCACAAATCCAGAGCACCCTGGGGTGGCTCTACCCCAGCACATGCATCAGACCTTGCTATGTCTCCTAAGAGAATATCATTGCAACTCCTTCCTCAGCAGCAGGATGCTCTTTCATCTTTGTTTGTCTTTCCCCTTTTCCAAATGTTTTTTTTTCCTTCCCATGGACAAAAAGCCGAGCAGAGCAGACTCAGCCTGTTGCTGTTACATGAGTCAGTCAAGTGACTAATGACTCTCCCCCCTGGGTTTCCCTTCTGGAGCACATTACTTCTCCAAAACACTATTTGATCTCACCTGAGACACCAAAGATAATCAGCCTGAGCTGCCGACAAGGCTCAAGCAGCTGGCTGGTGAAGCTGGAGTGAATCTGCCTGCCCCTCTGCCGCCTGTGCCCAACAGCAGGAGCAAAATCTCTGCTAGCAAACAAGCGGACCTGGAGAAAAATCAACACTTGGAGAGAGATACGAGGAGCTGCACAGCAGCCCTGACTCTCCTGCAAGCAAGGGACTCTGATAACACTGGATCAGACACAATCCTTGTGGCTAACAGGGTTTCTGCTGAATAACAAGTCCCAAATGAGACTGCATGGTGACAGCATCATGGTCCCTGCCTTCCCAGGACTTACAACATCCAAGGGTCACCATATCAGACATGCACAAGAGGGTAAACACCCCTGATTTGGGCATTATTTTCAGAGGCAGGGCCAGGATGGCATAGCTGTGTTTGTGATGTGGGGCTATCTTACCTGATGTCCCCTGCAGCAGGGACCCAGCATGTCATCAGCCCTATGACTGACCACGTCACCGTGCTGCTGGGACTCCAGAACTGCCTGCAGCCCCAACACACCTTAAGCCACTTGGCATTGCCTGCATTATTGGTGTGCCAGAGACAACTATTAGTTTAAAATCCATATGGGCATCATTTAACCGTGCTCTTTGAATTACTTCAGGAGCTGTTTCCCAGTATACGCTGAAGCTGCTCATGTCTGACTTTTACACAGGAGCCCAGGGAAGAGTGACCCAGTTAAGGGCTTCTGCAGGTGACAGAGGGGGTGGTTGCTGGGAATAAGCAGGAAAGAGGAACACATCCTGCAATGTGGTGTATAATCTATAACAGGAGAAAAGTCCCCTGGGGAGGGAAGTCCACAGATTCCTGCATTGAAGTCCACTGCACCCCAAGCTCCCACAGGCAGCAGTTTTGCCCCCATTTCATATGTTCCTCTGCTGACATCTCCAGTTTAGGCAGGCAAAACGATGACATTTCCACTCTGTATCTCAACCTTAAGGACTGCATCGAACAGGCTAAGTTGATGTCTGCAACCACAAAAAAACTCAGCTCCCAGTCTAAAAAAAAAGTCCATACCACAGACCCCACCTAGGGCAGGGGCTACGTGGTCTAAGGCACCAGATGCCAATAGCTGTCCTGCTGCCATGCAGCAACGTTTCCTCCTGCATGGGCACTGCTGATTTCAAAGGAATCTGTGTCAGGTAAGGATGTATCAGGATGTCTTTCTGGACAAATAGCTGCTGCTGTGGTTCACATTTGGGTTTCTTCTGCAAGGCACTGACTAGCACACATTTCACAGGCACTTTCTGAAAAGCCTACTTAAAATGCATGTGCCTCCCTTCAGGTGATATTTGTCAGATTCCTACTATGGAAATGTTTTTACCTCCTGACAATACCCTTTAGATAGAGCCTATGGAGGTGGATGACTCAAGCTTGACATGATTATTTCCATCCACCATTTTTTATTAAAAATACTCCTAGCTGTTCATAATGTGAAGACAGAAGCTGGTTTTAAAAGGGATGTGGAAACCACAGAGTATGCACAAACTGTGCCACAATTTTATGCCAACCAACAATAGCTAGAAAATCTATATGTAAAACAGTTCCTCCCAGCCTTAATTTATAATCCCATGCATAGAAACCACTAAGCATATGGCAATAACATCCATCTGAGACCTTGCTGTAGTTTACGGTCCCCAAGAGACAGGTTATGGATGGCCTGCCACTTTCAACTCCGTCATTTACTTGATGTTACAAAGCTAAGTATCACCTAATATAGCTTTCTGCAAGTTAATTCCCTCTGTGACAGTGACAGCTTCTAAAAAGCCTCATGCTACTACAGAACTGCAAATAGCAAACACCACTGCTAGGAACAGACAAGCCATCAGCAGAGTGACCTGCTATCTCTCCAGCCTCTTTCCTTGCTGCCAGCATAGTATTTAAAGCGGTGTTAAAGTCGACAGATGGCTGATGCAAGTCAGAAAAGTTTTTATAGGAGGGAAAAATAACCGGTTGGAGAAGAGGCAGAGCAGCAACCTGAGCTCTCAATGGTGCATGTGCGTCTGAAAACCTGCACTGCTTTCCCCAAAGCAGGCACTTGTTGGGGCCTTGAATGCAGAGGAGCATTAGAGAAAATTCCCACTGACTTCTCCAGCTTCAAATCTTCAATAATTTAATGTGTGTGACTGGAATTTCTCAATAGGCTGGAACTCCCCTGGGACAAAAATCTCATCAAAAAAGAAACCAAGGAGAATTTGGCATCTCTCTCCCAGCCTGTAAGATTAAATGCAAGTACGTTATTGGCATTGAGCTATTACAGCTTGATATAGCCACAAAGCTCCCATACACTGACATTAACTTCTCAAGAAAGAACATTTTGTTACTCATTCTGAACTGTTTTATGCTTAAAGGCATAAAGACCATTTCTGGTTTGGGTTTGGGCAGGTAACAGTTGTACTGTCACCGATTACCAGCACACCTAGGCAGTGATCATGTATTATCTACGAAACACAGTAAATAGTGACTACTGATCTAATATTACATACAATTTCCAGTGGCTAGGCTGTACTTTGGTAGCTGGCAAAGAGAAAAACATCTCCAGCTTCTTCTGCTGCTCTGGCTTTAGCAGGCACAAATCAATTTGGTACCACTTGTGTGTTTACAGGTGAAAAAAAATGGTCTGAGGTTGAGCTTTTCTCCACTAGGCTTAGAACTGGGGCATATCTTCATGGCAAAGACATAAAGCTCTCAAAAATAGGTTTTTGTGAAGCAAAAGGCTGTCAGGGAAAAAAAAAAAAAGACTAGATTCTAACAAGAAGCCTGTGCTTAACAGCCAGAGAATAAATGGATGATTAGTTAAAGAGCTCTAACCATGCTCCTGAAGAACGAGGGGGATACTCTGTGAACAGAGATGAATGAACTCTGCTGCTCTCCAGTTCAATCTCACAGTTATAATGGGGCACCAACCACATTAAATGGATGCAGCACTCACATTAACAGTGACTCGGCTGCTGCCTTCTCAAAAGGCAACTCCTCTACACCACATTCATTTCATTTGCTATTAATTGAAGGAAATGATGCACAGCCTCTCGAGTACTGGTTTCTCCTTGGGGAAGGCAGGTCTGGCCATGGGGCTGTGCTCTGCTCTCTCCGACAGCTCCCACCCTGGAGGTGCCAGTGGGAAAGCGATTCCAAGAGGGCTTGTGAAGCTTGCAGACTGCCCTATGTGGCTGGCAACAGGGAGACGAGGGAAGGATGGAAATGAGACTGAGCTTCCTTCCCGTGTCCAGCCACAGACCATTTCCATCCAAACAGCAGGGGCACAAATCAAGGACAAGTTTCCCTCATGTGCTGGGATGGCCCTGACAGAGGGTTGCAGCCCCGATGCCACTTGAATCGACCCTTGACAGTTGCCTGCAAATCTCAAAGGCAATTGCAGCAGACATACTCAAATCAGGGTAGGCACAGCAGAAAAACCCTTGTTCTCATTTGAAGTAAACTGCAAGACTTCATCCAACATTCTCCTGTCTGCGGAGCCAACCCCTGTCATCCTGAATAGGAACAGCAACTAATCTTCACCTTGCAATGTAGTTTGTCGCCTATAGGATGCACAGAAGCTAACCCAGTTCAGCTCTGCTCAAAACCATAAAACTTCAAGCAAAGCACTTGTAACCCAGTAGAAGAGCGCAGAAGATGCCTCTGCTGTTCTTGTGTTCCTGGGGTCTTAACAAAGCTGCACTGAAAGTGGTTTCTCACATTTCATCTCTCACCTGAACTGCATCTCAGCTTATACTCATTGGGAAGAAGAAAAGCAGTTACAAATACTCAGAAAACACTGTTTGTACTAAAGGTAAGTTAATGTAACACAAAAACAAATCCCAAAGCTCTGAGTTGACAAGGCTTGAAAACTAAGGTCTGCTTTATCAAAGCACAGGTGAAAAGAGGGAGGGTAAACAGAAATGTTGGCCTTCTGTTTTGCCAAAATGCCTCCAACATATCCTGGAAGGTTTATTTCCACCTTGCACCATTCCCTTGCTCATTTCCTCCTCCAATTCTCAATAGATATGATTATGATCATGGCTTGTACCAAATGCCCACTGGGAAGCAAACCAAGAGCTTCAATTTGTTCCACAGCTCTCAAAGACCAGCTGTCAACAGTATTAACTTTAGCTTAGAAGTGCCCCTAGTGAGCCACAAATTGCCTATGAAAGAGACCTTCCCTCCACAAACCAGACTGGAAGTCTACCTGGCCTCACATCCTGTCTGCTGGGCAGAAGGGATTAGCAGCAGCTAGCTTCCAGGGAGGAAAAGAGGGGATCATACAGACAGCAGATGTGGACAACCTTCCTGATAGCCTCTGCCAGCCTGAGGCCTGTGCTCCCAGCCACTGACCTCGAAAAGGGAGTTTGAAAGCTCTTTCCAGCTTCTTAAGCCAGAAGCCACCTCTGCGCATCTTGTTATATTGAAGCACAGAGAGAAACCTTACTTTTGAAAGGCCACAAAGCAGATGAGAAGACCTGACAGGAAGACACATTCAGCTCTGCAGGTTCCCAGGAAAGGCTAAAGAGAGACACCTTTATAAAAAAGATATTAGCCTGACTCTGACAGAGTTTTGCCCATAAAAAGCAGCCTTATTCTCTCAAAAAACTGCCTTATTCCGAGGCAGAAGGACAGAATCTGAGGCTACAATCGGTCCACAGATTTCAACATAACCATGATTAGAACCTTTTCTTTGTCCCTGATCTGCTGAGCCATCTCACTTCTGACCTGCCTTTTGCTCCTTGCTTCACAGGGAGAATACCTCTGGTTATTGCACGATGACACTACAGAGAAGGTGAAAACGAGCCTTTCCCCATTCCCAGCTCCCTTTGGAAAAGCACAAGGCTCACCATCTAGTTCCTCCACGGAGATATTTGCTAGCTGTTCACTGTCACTGCCAGCAGAGAGTGAGCGGTTCAGGTAGTTGCCTTTGTACAACAAGCCAGCTGTTACATGGTGGAATGGCATCTTCTCCCTGTGCACAAGAGAAAGGCTTATTTTAATTATTTATTATATTTAATGATTTTTATTATTATTTATTATATTTAATTATTTATCTTTATTTTATTTGAATAGTACAATAGCCTGCCTTGAAAGAACAGCTGAACCAAAGCAACCTACACCAGGGAACGCACACTGAAGTTGGGTGCACGATTGATGGATTGCAGATTTTATTTAGTGCCTCAAAGACAGGGGCTAAACAAACAAACAGAAAAGCAGCAGCTTCTTCTTTATGCCAAACAAGAATTAGCCGAGATAGAACAGCAGTGCCTTAGGCCTATGAGACTCCAACACTCATACTGCAGCTTTCAGCCTAAAGATTTACTAGTTGCTAATAATTATAGAGCGCATAGGGGTCTACATTGACATGCAACTAAAAAGTCACAGGATCCAGCAGCAGGACTTTGAAAGAGTCTGGACACCAGCTCCCAGACCCTGCTCTAGGGCACCTAGACCCCTAAGACAGTTCAAATCCCCCACCCAGAGCATCCTGCTGATCGAGCTGCAGGTTGCACTTCCGCTCCAGATTTCAGTGGCCCTTGCTGAAAGAAGAAAATTCACATTCAAGCTGGGCCCAAGAAAGAACATTTTCATCTCACAAATACGACAGCTAAAGAAAAATACTGCTCAATGGGAGGCTGTAGCAGAAAAGTGTTTGCAAACTTAGCAGGTATAAACACCGCAGCCTGGTGAAGGGCAACCATCTGCACAGACAAAAGTGGAAATTACTGTCAGCAGCACTTACACATTGATTTAGGATACACAAGAAAGAGGCAAGTTTGCCAAAGTCAATTGAAATATTAAGAGGAAGATTTGTCATCCCCCTGGCTGGTTTCAATCAGCGCAGCCCCATCATGGGCCTATTGCAATTTCTGCTGTACATTTCCAGCAGATATAAATCAGCAGAGCCAACAGAGCCTCCCAGGCACCATCCAAAGTTCTGGCCCAGGGTTTCTGCAGGGGCTGGAAGGTGGCCAGGACATGCTGGGCTGTACCACTGGGAGCAGACCATTAAGATAAATTTCTTTGGCAACTTTGGCAGATCTCACTCATACCAGTGGGGGACAAAGCCCCTTGGTAACAAACTCCAAGGACGTTCTCACTACAGGCACACTTGCTTTGCCATAAAGAGATAAGTGCCACCTACTGAATCATTCTCCAGCCAACACTACAATTACAAGGATGATCTGGCTTTTACTCAGCCATATGTTCTTACCACAGTCAATAGAAAAAAATATATACACACATATATATGCATTAATTTTGTAACAAATGCCTTCTTGCCTCACTGAGTTAGTAGAAGCTTTAATAGACTCACCAAGAGCAAACTAAGCTCAAGACACAGGAAAGCAAAGAAGAAAAGCCACGAGGTTTCTCTTGCGCTGCTTAGCACGCACCCAGAATTTATCTTGCAGTAATTATGTAAATAAATCCTAATCGCAATTTTAAGTATTTTTATTTGGGAGCCAGTTTCTTCAGCAGCACATTAGAAATCGTAAACAAGGTTTTCTTTTTCATTAAGCCTAGCTGTAATTTCCCAGCACTTGCCGATTAATGTATTTCATTCTGATACATTGCTCACTCTGACAGTGCTCTACACCAAGACAGGAACTTTACCTACCCATAGGGAGACCCATAGGCAATGTCATCTTTGGTACCACAACAATTCCAAACAAACAGGCAGCTGGAGAGACACTTCCAGCCCTTTGCACCATCTTCATTAGCTTCCAGTCCCACCACAGAGTATTCAGGCAACAATCGATCCATGTTTTCACCCAATAATCACATGCCCAGTGTAAAAGCAATTACGCTGATTAACCCTATTGAACAAAAAGATTTAAATCTAACACCTGCAGCAGCCCGGGCAGGCTGAGCTTGTACTGCAAATGCAGTGCGAGATGAGCCCATGAGGCTGGGGACAGCCCTGGGTGAAGGGAGTTCGCCCACCGTTGGAGTAGCTGCAAGCCATGGATTCAGGTGCACTAAAGCATTTCAGAAGCCAGTTTCCCTGCCTTTGCTTCTATAGCCATCTTAAAAAAATGACAATGCATCTCCCTGAGGGCTAAAGTGTTTGAAATCCATTCCCACTTGGGAGCCTGTGATAAGTTTTAGTACTAGGGGTGACGACCCATGATATCTGACTGTGAGAAATCCTAAATTCTACCACCTAAGAGTATTATTTTTTTTAATTGCAATATTGTTGAACAGAAACCCTGCAGAGATTCAGTAATTCAGCAGCTCTCAGCCTGCCTCCAGTTTTAACAAGAGATGCTCAAAAATGGACCAGTAGCAGCTCCAGCACCAGATGTTCAAACAGGGATGCGCAGCTGCACTTCAGGAGCACTCAGCATCCTGTAGACAGGAACCTGCTGGCAACACCAAGCCTGCACAGAGGCAAAAAACGTCCAGAAGGGGTAATGAAGGGTGTGGGACGTAGGAGCGCACAAGGAAAAGCACCGTGTTTTGCAAATCACCCTGTGTTGAAACATATAAAAAGGTTAATAGAAATATGTAGGTGCCCAATGCCTGTCTGGAAACAAGAGGTCTGTCCTAGCACAGTCAGATCAGTCCAGTCTCATTTTGAATTTAGCCAAAATGTCCATATTAGAAACACAGTAACCTTAAGCTTGCCTGTGGCTGCTCCTTCCAGTGTCAGCGGAGACCCTGAGTAAACTCACACTGGTGCTGATGGGATCCATCCCACACCCAGTGCTCGGTCAGCAGCAGACGCTGATGCTGGAGTGCAGGGTGTGACAGCTTTCTGTGTCTTCATCATGTTAAACTTGAAGCAATGGGCACTCACTTCCTCTGGATGGGAATGGGGACGATGCCCCAGCACTTGCCCTGCTTTTCAGAGCTGCACAACAAGCCCCCAGGCAGGCAGCTAAGCAGTGAGCTTTTCTCTCCATCACCGAGCAGTCAAGACAGACACATCTTCCCCTGAGCAACTCACAAACTGAAAGCACTTTTCAAAGGCATAGTGGGATTTTGGAGCACTGAAATCTCCTTGAATAATATGATGAAAACATTGACATTTAACCAAAAAGCCCTCAAAGAACCCATAAACATGTGTATGGAAATGTTACCATAGTACCTTGCCAAGGTTTCAGTCTCTGTGCCAAGCTCAGCAGCAGGTTACATCCCCCGTAACGCCCGGCGCAGCAGCACTGCCAGCTCTGCTCCTTCCTTTCAGCACAACCACATTTGTGAAATTTAGAGGAGGTTTGTAAGCAATGTCAGGGATAAAAAAGCAGTTACACGATGCTCACATGTCTACGCTCGCTCCGCTTTGCATTCGCCACCAGCTTCTGTCATATGTCTTTTAAAAAGGCTTTCAGACCCAGTTGAAAATCTACACAACGATTAAACTGGAAGGTTTAGCTTAAATATCAGTCACTGAGATGGAATCAGGATCAATTTGTATCGATCCTGGATCTCTCTTGGTAGTTACCAATTTGGAAAAGATTTCTTGCTAATCTTCCTCCTGTGTGCAGCACAAAATGATGTCCAGGAGTTGATCCTGGTGTTAACAGCCTCAGGCACGTAACACACAACACCAATGGCACTGCCTGGGTGTTACACCTAGCCAGTATCTTGTATTTTCTCCATGCAGGTGGAATTGGTAGATCCTGGCTGCTGCCCAGCAGGTTGTGAGCTGGTCTTACTGATTCTCACCCTGGCCCTACAGCTACTGCCCCATGGACATCAAACAGCACAGGCAGAAATGATGCTGGTGGGAAAAAATGTTAGGACAATTGAGATCTCTCCACAAATCTGGCTGAGGTTGAGCAGAAGATTCAAGCTGATGGCATGAAAAAACGTGAAAAAATAACCTAATACATGAGTGGACAAGCACACATGTGCAGTACAACAGCAGAAGCTTCATTTTCTTAGGAAACTGGGCTAAAAAACTCAACAGGAATACAGAGAAAATCCATGAAGCAACCAGATGGTAGGGAAACTGGAACAGTAGCTGTAAAGTCCCCCATCTTGCTCTAAAACCCTTTAAAAATTCATCAAATGAAGTAATGGTGTTAAAGATGCTTCTCCCTGGCCAGAGAAATGTTATAACATCCAAAACAAATAAGTGCAGTGGCTTCTAAAAAAATTATCTCCTTTTCCCCAGAGCTGAAGGATTGCCATGATCTTTACAGGTAGTCTGTGTAATATCTGGCTGGATCCAAAGGGAAGAGCAAATAAGGAACTAAATATCATCTGGGAAATTCCTGGGCCATTGGATCTGGCATTCTCTGGGCAGGATGCATCAGTCAGGGGACACAACCAACTTCCCAAAGAGTCTTTCCTGCTATTCTTGTACATCTTCCTTTCATTGCTGTCCATGCACTAGTCCCTTCCCTCCCTCCCAAGGAGACAGTAACAGCTTGAGTCATGATTAGCCCATGCTCTCTGGCATGGGAGCAACATGAACAAACATGTCCATGTTTGTAGCCAATATAGTTAAGGGACTACAAATCAAGAGTTCTGCTGCAGACACATAGGTTTGGCAAAGTCCTTCATCTAGGAGAAGCACTAAGTCACTTTGTCCCTTATCACCTGCCTTCACTGTTGCTAAAAATAGCTTTAAAGATTAATTTTTTTTTTATTTACTTTGTGCAAAAACTTGGCACCTCAAATGCAATATGAGCCCAAGCTCCCAAAGCGAAGTCTGGATAGCCCAAAGAGTTTCATTTTGGCATGGGGAGGATGCAAAGAAGGGGAGCATCAAGAGCTCTGTAATGAGGTGTAAAGATTTAAGCTGCTGCAATAAAATGCAGAAGTCTTTGTTTAATCAGTCTCAATTCTGGTGTGTAGAGAGACACAGGAATGAAAGTGTGCTCAGGCAGATGGCTTTTGCTGTAGCTACAAAACCAATATAAGTGGGTCCTGGAAGGGTGCCTTGGGATTGAGAAAAATAAGATCTGGTGCATAGGGAGCCTTAAAAGAAAGCCCTAAAATAGATCCTCCCAGGGAGGAAAATCTTTGAGGAAATTTGTATTTTCCAACTATTGATACCAATAAATCGAAATTCCCCAAAACACATGGAAAGGCACATTTGGGCTATATATAAACATATCTATTGCAGGAAGAGAAAGACAAGAGCCTCCCTGCTCCCAGCCCGCCTCGGCAGCCTGCGCAGAGCAGTAAACACACCGGACCATTTTTGGAAGCCAAATTTCCTCAGACTGCAATGCAAAGTCATTGGGCTGTGAGTGCAAGTGAGACCTAAACCTTCCTCTTGAAGAGTTTTTCTTTTACTTCTGGAAAACTGGAGTGCTCTCACTTTCTGGGAGCAGGGCTGGTTATCATAAGGCATTAACACACATGACTTTTCAGGACATTAATGCATCCAGATTAATTTAATACCTTTTGCAAAGACGTATGGTTTGCAACCATGAGTCCTTAATACACAGTGCACAGACACACATGTGAGATTCACTATGTATTTGCTGGTGCTGCTACAAGTAGAGACTAAAACTGGACACTGAGAATACTTTCAGCCCTGACCCTCCATACCCACATCTACCCTCATCCTTATCACACTGTACACAGCATTCCTGCTGTATGTAATGATTTATTGGTATAAATCCAAGAAAATACCCCTTGTTTCAGAAAATGACTAAATAAAGGAGATCTCCTTGCTGGTAAATACTGGGTTGGAATACTAGCAATAAAGTTCCCCATGGTAATCTATGGGGAAAGGGTTTTAAAACCCTTAGACCATTTTCAGCATTTAAAGATGCAAGATGGAAAAAAGTCCTCTGAAATATAGAAAACAAGATCTGAGTGACAAGTCTAACGGATATAGTGCCACACAGGCACTTCATGAGAGACAGACTTCCTGGTTCGAGGACTACAAAGCAATAGGAGCTTCAGATGGGTTTGTGCTTTCTTTTTTCCCCACCTTCTCCAGAAAACTTGAAATTAAAAAGAGGAAGGTCACTTGAAAAGACATCACGTCGCTAAACAACTGATGCTTCATGGCTGCCTTTGAATTCTGCGTGGCAGAAAGGAAGAGCTGCGGATGCCAGGTCAAGTACAAAATATACACGTTTTTCTCTGAAAGCTGAACATGTGAGAGCACAGTAGGACAATTTAAAACCATAGTTTCTGTTTGTTATTTTTTAACTATGGCCCAAGCTGATCCTCGGCTTAAACTGCCTGGAGGAGACGACTGCAAGGACTTGATAGCTCTGTATCTCCAGGGCAAGGGCATCACACTCTAAAGGGATAAAGACCCCTTTCCATTCCCAAATGGGCTTAAACCTGCATAACTAAAGACCAGTCATTCATAAAGGCTCACCAGCATTTCATCCATTCACCCAAGCTCCTCTTAGCCCCCAAACTCATCTTCTCTTCCACAGCCAGCAATCCTTAGCTTTTTTGCTGCCCTCTCCCACTTTCTGCCACTGAGCCACTTTCTGCTACTGCTGCCCCCAGCCTCTGCTGCCCAAGGGGTTAAGTTTAGCCAGGGTTAGTAAAACTTCCCCATCTTCACCTGAACCACAGTTGGTTTGAAAGCTTCTGAGCTGATATTAAAAGCTAACAGAAAAGTCAGCAACAAAACAAAAATCTCTGAATTTCCCTCTCTTCCCCCTTCAATAATTCATCTGGAAAGATGAAAAGATCAGTTTGGAAATGGAGCTTTTATCCCTTGGGAACCTGCAGCATGCATGCACCAGCCTACTGTTCCCTCCTATGGGTTCAGCTCTTCTATAAGACAACAGGACCCATACCGTGCATCATCCAGGGGCTTCAAAGAAAAGACTGATGGCATGGCAAAAGTTTATGAGAGAAAAACAATGCAGGCTACTAAAAAGCTCTAAAGTCTCCAGGCAAAGGGCTTCTGTGGCTGGAAGCTGAAGGCTATAAACATACAAATTAGAAATTAAGCAAGAATTTCTAATGGCAAAGGTGATTAACCATTGGAAAAAACTACCTTGCTGTCTCCCTGACAAGACCAGATGCCTTACTGGAAGACACGCTTTAGCGAGTGCAAGCTACCAAGCTTGGTATTGGAGTCAACAGGGGGAAATCTAATGGCTTGTGATATATTGGTCTCCAGATTAGATGCTCCGACACTCCTCCAGGGCCCTAAAATCCAGGAGTCTGTGAAGGCACCCCAAGGGGCTGAGCAGCATCAATGCCGAGATGATGCCACCTGCAGCTGGTAGACCTGCCAGCTCCTTAACACTGTCCCAGGCACCTTCCACCTCACCTTCAGTTCATTTTTCCCTTTCCAAAACTGCCCAGTTAATACTGCCAAGGGGAGAAATGACCACCCTGTGCCTACCCCAGGGATACCTTGCCAGCATGCAGCAGGGACTTCTCCTGCCCTCACCCATGCAATCAGCTTCCCCATCACTCAGGAGGTGGAGGTGAGGACAAAGTCAACATGAAGCACTTTTAGCTGAGCACACATGGCAAGTCAGTGGTGCCAGAAAGGCTTTGTACCATCACCCGCATCTGCTCAGACAATTACACCAACAAAGCCATCAGATTTTTTTCTGGAACACCCAGCTCATTTTTTTCCAAGTAGATGAACACAAGAAGATAATAGAGATCTAACTGATAGAGCATAGAGTAACAAGGTCCTTGTTGGCAGTAAGAAAAAAGTACCACAGGCACGTTAGCTGAGATGAAGAGAATGTCAAAACAGTGAGGAAGTGTCCCCTGTGTCCCTATAATGCGTTTTCAACACATTTCCCTGCTCTGTTCAACCATTTCCTCCTCCACTCACAACTGTTGAGGGCTTGCTTATTGAGAGTGTCTTGAGGACAGTTTTCTGAGCATGCTTCTGTTCATCTAATCATGTCCAGTTGCCTTCAATTCACAGGCATAAATCAGACATGAAGACATTATTAACAGAGATTCCTGGCACCCCCAGCACACTGAGCAAGCATCCTATTTAAGAAAACAATATACAATGGATTATTCATAACAGACCAAGTGCGTCACAAATGAGTAATTATAAACATGAAATGTATCAATAATGACAATTTTTTTACAGCAAAGTAACACACTGCAAATAGCCTGTTGGTTGATTATGTATTATTAATGAAATGCTAAAACATTTAAGATTTTTAACAGGACAGTTAATTACTCCCAGTAAATATGACTTATGCCAGGCCTCTTCTTTAAAGGAGGCTTTTGGACATCTGGTGAGGGTTATTTTTTAAAAGCAATAGCTGAGGGTTCCTACAGAAAGTTCCCAGGAGCTATGAGGACTGAAGCCATCAACACACATAAATGAGCAAGAAGGAAATTAAAGAGGTGAGGGTAACCCAAACACTGGAATAATCATATAAATAAAGGTGGATCACAGTGCAAGATTCAAACCAAGACACACTACAAGCATTTTCCCACTGCCAACATTCAGGGCTACTAGTTTCCTTGAGAAAGTGTCTTCATAAAAAAAACTGTGGCCCAGCTTTAAAAGAGGATCCAAATCTAAAAACAGCATCCCAGTTTACTTGCCTGGAGAGGGTCAACTGACCCAAATGAAGACCTGCCCCAACAGGAAGTTTCCAGAACCACCAGGCTGGTTATTGTTAACTGCTATTAAGCCAGGAATGGGCTATGGTGAGAAAGGGTTCAGAGACTGTTGTGTTCATGGCACCACTTCATGCAGATAACTGGAAGCATCAGCTGCAGGATGCACAGGACTTGTAACACTACTGCCAAAGGTGGCCAGGGCATCCATGAAATAGTGCATTGCCCAAGCAGAGCAGCTGTTTAACACCAACCACTACCCTATATTGATGCTTATAGGAGCTATATAGGTAGATCCCAAACCTGCAATGACATCTATGCATGCACAGAAGTCAGCAGAAATGGAACTTCTTCAAAAGGTAAGCCCTGGAGCTCCAATGCTGCAAAGCTCTGAAGCACACCCTAGGCTCAGCAGGATCTGAGCACATGCTAGAGCACCTCATCATCCAAGACCTTAATTCACAATAAACCAAGTACTATCAGAGAGAGCTGAGCTGCCTCGAGAAAGCCTGCACTTCTTCCTTTGTGAGCTACTGGTCTTTGGAAGATTATAGTAAAGCTGTTCCAAGAAACCAAAACGATCATTTCCTGCTGGAGCTCAGTATTTAGCTCTTGGGGTGGCACAAATTACAGCATCCTTATTTTTATTTCAGTATTTATTTGAAGGGAATGTACAACAGAAATCTGATGCTGGCTGTATTTTAAACCCACGAGCACTCTGTAAACAAGTTAGACCCAGAGAGATTTGCATGTTTCTTCTTGAAACATAAGGAGAAGCAGCGAGACTGAATAATTGAAAACAGTTATGGCGACTTCATTTTCTTGTTTTTCCTGGGATTTGCTCTTGGGCTGACTACTCCCAACTTTAATACCTGGCAGGGATGATCAACTATTTGGAATCTCATTTGCATTACAGTTGATATGTGACAGCTTTCCATGGGGAAATCACTGCCCCGGCAGAGGTCAACAATTTGCAGGAAAAAAGGGTAGAGAGGACATTTTTCTTAAAGTGCAGCTTTTAAAAGGGGTCAGAGCAGAGTACTTAAGATCAAGGATGAAAACATAAATATATCTCAAAAAACACATTACTGTGACATCTTTGGTAGCCTCTGGAAATGTCCTCAAACCCTTTGAAAAGCTTGACAATTACTGGCACAAACTTGTCTGGGTCTTCAAACACACGCCTATGGGGCACACTTCCCTTGGGGGCGGCACAGCAATCATGGGAGACAATGGCAAAATTCCAGTTACCTTCACTGGGACAGGTTGCAAGCACCAGCAGTGCTCATCCAAGCCAATGGGCTATTTGCTTAGCTGTTTGCCTAAGGCTTTGCAGGATTGGGTAACCCTTCAAACTGATGGTCGTATCTATGCAAACAGCTATGGTCCTGCAAACAGAGGAGAATGAAGAAAACCTCATTGAAGTGGATCAGTCCTGGTGCAGGCAACAAGCTCACTGCAACTCATTAACTTCAGCGAGGCTCTGCCTTACTGACCTCTTTGCAGAATCAAGCCCCTGGCAGGAACATGTATAAGACGCAATGAGGATTTAGGTTAGGAAGGAATAAAGCCAAACTGGAATTTGTGCAGAGTATCAGTGGATGCTGTTCCCTCAACTGAACAAGCTTCCAGCTTCTCGGGTTGCTCACGTTACAGTTTAACGTGCCAGCATCAAGGATAAAAAGATCCTGAGGAAACTATTTGCACACAGCAGCTCTCTGCAAGCACACATGCCCACCACAATGTCACCTGTGCCATCCCAGGCATTTGGGATCCCCCAGGACACAGAGTGACTGCAGGCAAAGCAGCCACATTTTGACCCTTGCTACATTTACAAATAGCCAAAACCCTCCTGCAGGCACCACAGGGAAGAACTTCAATAAACACACAGGATAATGAAGGAAATACAGAAGGGTGAGGGAAATGGACATCTTAGCCCCAGAACAGCACCTCCAGCAACGTCTTCCCAGTGCTGCTAGGTACCAGTGCAGTGCTGGTGGTTCAGACACAAACACAGCAGCACCCATGCCTCGACACCCCACTTTGCAATGCCTACACCCCAGGAGGTTGGCTGAGATGCCACACAGCAGGGTATGGCCACAGGCAACAAACAGTGTGGATCCAAGACCTCCATCCAGGTTAAATGGCTCGATAATGCATGAAAAAGGGAGGTATATGCTGCCTGAAGGCTTCATCTGTGAACGGACCTAATGACAGCATACAGTGCAGATGTTTAAGGTTTTCTTTTATCATACTGTAAAAATGTATATACAATTATGCCCAGTAAGCCTCCATAAGCAGACATTAAGTTCAAGGAATAAGAGGGCATCTTTATAACCACCCACTGAATTTCTATACATTTTGTGTACTGCCCATGGACTTAGGTTCAACAGACTAAATCCACACTGTGGCTTTAATTACCACTTGCTTAATGTCTTTATTCTGAGAAATATTTTCATGCTTTTATCAAAGTAGACTGTGTTTAATTAGAAGCAGACCTATAAAGCAGTTTGTTTCTATTGCCCTTTTCTCATGATAGCCCAAGTACTATTGCATAATACCCAGTATTTACTTTAGTTTCTTGCTTACACTTTTAACACTCATAGGTTAAAAATACAGTTAAAGGCTACTCAGTCTTGCAAAGCTTCTCCATGCCTATCAGTTCCCCAGTTAACGGCTGAGCTAACTAATATATCTTAGCTGTGTAGTGTATAAAACTGACTTGGTATTGGTTACAGGACTCAAAAATCATTTGACTTTACCTTAGCAAGCCACCTGGTTAAAATAAATGCTCCCAGATCCATTCAGTATTCCCAGCATATTGTGAAAAGGCTCTGCCTGTTTCATTTTACATTGCTTAATAGGTTGCCTGGAATATTTCATGCTGAATCAATAAAGCTATATGTGCACAAATCGACCAAAATTATGTTTGTTAGTATTGCTAATATAAGTAGCTTCTCAATGGGTATTTTGTTCAGTTTACAGCAACTCTGGAAGACAAGACATGCAGAGCACTACCACCTTGCTACTGGTCAAGGAATGATTTTTGCTTAGAAATTAGGCCATTTCAAGAGAAATGAAATGAAATGAGAGGACTTGCATTGCATTGTAACTTACAGGGGAAGGTTTTCTGGAGGCTGTGGGAGATGCATGGGACCAGCCATTTACAAGTACCAAGCCTGGACTGGGATTTAGTCTGTTGAAGGGAAGCCTGAACAACTGGCTACAAAAACGTTGTTTATATATCCATCTATATTTATACATACCCATATATTATGATATTATAGGAACACACTGCATCAGCATAATCCTCAAGCACATTATAACTGGATAAAAACTGCATGATAATGAAGTCAGGGAGAGTGTGAGTACAGAGAGAGTAGGTACGGCCCTGCTCCCTGCACAGCTGAGACAGGAAAGGATGGGGATTTTGGTTAAATTAGCACCTGGGCAAACTATTTCACATTAAATGTTATTCTTTCTCTCTGCAAGCTAGGTTTCTCCCTGGGATTCACTAGCAGGGAGATGCTTGCACAGTGGATTTGTTCGCTGATGAACTCCATTAGTGTGTCGGATCAGGCCAGGGCCTGATCCTTCCCCATGGAAAAGTTAAAGGAAGGTGTTGTGAGAACCAGGCAAGGTCTACACATCACCGAAGAGCACAGCACCAGAAGCCAGCTCCTGCAGGACAAGCCCTCCTACATGTAATACTACAAGCCCTCCACCACCTTCCCCATCCCTCACTGGCCAACTGGGATTCTGATTGGTGATACACAAACTGCCTCTCCAGAGCCAAGGCAAAGCATTTATCTATGGGTACAGTGCAGAGGGGATTTATCTACAGGTACAGTGCAGACTCTGGGGAAAGAGTTAAGCATCCACAAAGACTCCAAAAACTGAAAAGATCAAGCTTCCCCTATCAAACCCTTCCCAGAAACAAACATTCATGCCAGTGGGAAAGGACGCATGCGAAGACCCTTTCCCTCTACAAAAGAAGCCAGCTGGAATATTCCTTGTTTAAGAAAATGGCATTGGGAGCTCTTACCTGGTAAAATTTGTGTTCCCAGCTACCAGCACACCTACAGCACCAGGCTCTCATGGGGCATCACGCAAGGGTGCAACAGCGGATTGGTGCAGATCATGGAAGTTTACAGCCAGAAGCAAAGAAAAGCCAAAAACCAAACACAAAACAAAACAAAAAATCCCCCAAAAGCCACAACATGACCCAAATGATATCCCTGCAATGGTTGTCTCGCTACAAACAAGATGAGATGAAGGAGGGGTTTTTTACTTGCTCTGAGGCATCATATGGAGCTTAATCACAGGCAGTTACGTATATGGTTCTTTTGGCCTTCAATCAAGAGTGTCATTTCGGTGGCAGCTGCCTACGTGATGTAAGCCACCTGGGTGATCCAGTCCTTTGCCAATCACGGCCTTGTGCAGCTATTTTACAGCTGAACAATGGGGAAATCTGATTTCCCAGGCAATGAGGAGATCCTCTTGTAGTCCAGCAAGCACATTGAGTGAGACAGGATCGCGCACCTCTCCTCCAGTGGAGTTACAGGCAACCACAGCCCGGGCAGACCTCAGCAAGCAGCTCCCTCAGCTGATCTCGTCCTGCTATCATTTCCCGACGGAGCCCGTCTGTATCCTGATGACTTTCAGCACACTCCAAAAGCCACCGAGAGCCGAGAACAAGCTTGCAAGCACAGCGTGACAAGCTTGCAAGAACAGCGCGACACAGTGCAGCGTAGACTAAGGGGGATGCAGCTGCTACATGGAAAACAGTCAAACTTGGTGGGTGGAAAAGGTCTGAGCTGCTGGTGAGTAACAGGAGAAGCAGCTCACACTCAGGACACCAGCAAAGCATGGCAGCTCAGCTTTCCTTAATGCATTCCTTTTTGCTGCTCAAGTGGGGAAATCAGGAGGCAATCACTGCAAATCATGTATTAAATCTGGTGATTGAAATGATATCGGAAATAAAACGAGGTTGGGCTGAATACATTAAAGCTATTAGCAGGCATCTGGATGACAGGCAGGGCTTTCTTTGGGAACCTTTTGGTTGCCGACAGCGGCATCAGGAGGTGTTTGGGGCCAAATTCATCTGTCGGGTACGATTTTGACAGATTCATTAAGACCCATTTATTCAAACAGATGGTGGATGCTCTCTCTGCCCTGGGATCTTCACTCTTATCTAACTCCACAAGAGCAGGACACTGCATAGATACCGAGCACTCATTACATCACCCACGGTATGGACAAGGCAAGAGGCCCAGAAATGAAGAAAAAGAGGTTTTTTTTGGCAATAAAAAGTGATGTTACACTGCTCCATGGCAACTTGCCTTCCCCTTTTCACAAACATGCATGGGGACCAAACACCAAAAGGGAAGGGGGGGGGGGGGGGGTTGGGGGGGAGAAAACCACCCATGAACAAACCATACACACGGAGGGATGGGGTACCAAGGGATGGCTGGAGGGGAAGCGCACCAACACCCGCAGACACCCCCCCCCCACCCCAAACGCCATCCCCTAACCGCGCTGCACCCCGCTGGGGACCGCCCCGTCTGAGCCAGACGGTGGGGCTAGGGGAGCCCACGCTGTGGCCAACAGGTCTGTCACCCGTAGAGCACGGGTTGCCCCCCACCCGGGGACCGCGTGGAGCAGCTGATGCTCCCCATGCTTCGCTGTGGGTTCTCCCCGCCTCCTCCACTCACCTCTCCACCAGCCGGCTCCTCCGCCACAGGTTTGCTCGGCTCCTCTTCCCCCCCCAACCCCCCACCCCCCTTCCTCTAGATCGCTCCTGACCGAGTTATTCAGAGGAGGATGGAGGAAGGAGGCAGAGAAAGAGAGATTCGAGAGGGGGGTGGGGGGGGGATTAAATGAAATAAATACAATACAATTCAATTAAAAATGGGATGGAAATAGGTAGTGCCGAAGGCTAATGCCGAGCGCGGGGCGGCGCGCTGCGGCTCAGCCCCCCCATGGCCCCGCCGAGCCCCTCCGCGCCGCCCCGCGCTCCCCCCCGGCAGCCCCGGCCAGGGCGGCGGCGCAACGCCCGCCCGGGGAACACCCCCCTCCGCCGCGGCCCACCTTGCGGCAGGCCCCCGCTAACCCCTTCCTGGCCGGCACCTCCGTGCTTCGTTCATTTCCACCCCTCCACGAAACCCACGAGGGAAGCGGAGTGCAAGGGAGAGGGACCAGCTGCCCCGTCCATCCATCCATCCCTCCCTCCGGTCCTCCACCACATCCCACCTTTCCTCCCTCCCAGAGCTGTCAGGAAAAGACCACAACCATTATTATTCCACAACCCGCTACTCCACAATCCCTATTACTCCAGCGACCCTCTTAGTCTACAACCCCAATTACTCCACCAACCACAAATAGTCCATGTTCACAGAATCACCCATCTGGGGCTGAGCCCCTTAGAAAGCTGGCTGCCTAAACGCTCTCCAGGTCTCTTTTAAGCACGTGTGTTTAAGCTGTTTTTTTTCTGGAGTTTTTTAGAAATGAAGAAACCATGGCTGCACATCTCTCCTGTGCACACAGAGGTGTGCGTCTCTGAACCTGGTGTCCCAGTTCAGCCAGCATGCCTGACTTGCTCTTTGATACTGAGGAGGCCAGAGGAGCAGGTCAAGGAGCTCCAAATCACAGATGCTGGCAGCTCTAGGGGAGTCCTGACTTCTCCATAGTCAAAGAGCAAGTACTTGAAGGAGTGCACTCCTCCCGGCTTGCTGACCATCTTCTTAGGCTATTCTCAGCTGCACTAAAACTACCGCCACAGAGCACTTGGGAGATACCTTTCCTGATCACAGTCATCACCAGAGCTTGGTGGAGCTGGCTTGCATTTCCAGTTCCCTCTCTGAAGGCACCAGAAGCACTGCCCAGCATGGGCAAATCCACTGAAACAGCCATACCTGAGGGAAGCTGGACTGGGTGCTTACAGTGGGGTGAAATTTGGATAAAGGCAGCTTAGGCTAAATACATAAGGGATGTTCTCACAGTGAAAACAGTTGACTATAGAAGAGTCTCTAATGGGAACCAAGCACTCAACTAAAATTGCCTTGGTTGAATCTGGAAGACAGCCTGGATAGCCACCCAGCATCTACAGCAACACTCCCACAATCATGTAAGGACTGAACAAAGCCTTCAGAGTAAGCATTGATTTTATGGCTCAAAGGTGTTTAATTCACATCCTGCCTGTGTTGTCCTTTTCTGACATAAAATCCTTCCCCTTTCCTTCCTTTCAGCCTCATAGGCATTGGAACTGAAGGAGCTTTAAGGTCCCTTCAACACAAACCAGCCTGTGATTCTCATTTCTTATTAATTCCTAAATACATCCAGAATATCTCCAAGCTTGCGTCTGCATAAATAAGACCAGCCAGTGGCCCTTTCCTCTTGTTCATTGTTAAAATACAGAGCTGATCACGGTAAACCCTGTTATAAGATGTCCCTGGTGGGGTGGCCAGGGGGTGGTGATGGAGGGTGTGCTTTCTGTGAGACCACCTCAGTAATCAGCACACAGACTGCCGCATCAGGCTCCTGAAAATGATATGGTGAGAGAGAATATAATACTAAGGTGACAAAGTAATGCACTGAGAAATTATGCCAGGCAGGCAGGTTGTTGTCAGAGACCTGCCTGGCTGCCTGTTGGGGACCAGCGCTAGTTGTCACTGTCAGCACTGAGCTGTCACTCTGATAACAAGTGGTTTATTGCTTGATGTAATAGGCTACCAAGCTGTTGTAAACCAGTCACCCTGATTACATGTGGGTACCACCCAGCTCACAGGAAGATGCTCAGCAAACCCACAGATGTGTGGGTCCCAGTTTCATTTCAGGTGCCTTTTTTTGAGACTAAGGAAAGCAGTGGCCAAAGCATCAGGTGAGCACATGGTAAATATAGCAGCAATAAACACATCATCCAAGGGGAGGCAGGGTGACCCAGTGTGTGATTTAGAAGAGGCTAGTGTCTTAAAAATATCCCTCATAATATCTAGATGTAAGGCCTGTAGGGTCAAACTTAGACATAAAGAAGTCTTCTATTGAAATTACAGTTTTGCTTGGTTAGGGGTGACCCACTGTAATTAAAACTCAGATGGATCTGTAAGGCCACAGAAGAGAGGAGGGTCTGCAATTATCTCACACAGTGTCAGGGAGGGGGTTTCTAACCAGTCCAATTTTAAATGTCCTGACAAATACACATTCACCCACTCCAGGGGGAGGGTTCAGTAACACTTCACAGTCTAATAGGTCTCATGAGTAGGATAAGTTTTTCAACTTTCAGCCCACTTTTTTATACTGCTTAATTTCCTTCCATTATTTCTGATGAAACACTTTGTGGAAGGCGTACAATTGCTCCCTAGCCTGGATTTTCATGTTTTAATGATGGTTAATTATTCCAGGAGAAACTTTTATTTTTACTTTTTATTCATCTTGCTTTTGCACTGGATGCTTTATCCTGAAGTTTAATTAGCGCATTTCGGAACTAAAGATCCAGATTAAATCACTGCTGAGCAAGCTCTGCTCCAGAATTTATGATCACTGTGCACAGGCTTTAGTATACCTGCCAATGCAGGCAACTGAGTAATCAATCGATGGGTTATTTGGGAAATGAGTGAGCCAGGCAGGTACTGCAGCCTGGCCTGGTGCTGCTGCTCTTCCTTTCCCTGCCACAGCAAGGAAGAAATGGATAAAGGTGATGATGATGGGTAGAAAGGGGCAGCCTCCACCTCTTTCAAACCCCAGTGTGGGCATTGCACATCCTGAAAGCAGGTCCGGGATGCAACAGCACTGGCAGATTTGCATCTCCAGCCCTACCATCTGCTTGAATCCAAGGTTTCATTTCAGCCTATTAGAGAGATTGGGGCTGGCTGCAAACATCAGATGTAGGCATAGGTTTGGCACCAGTCCATCTCCTTTCCTGCTGCCTCAAACACCAAGATTTTGATTCCAGCTCATCTGCAAATGCTAAAAATGATTCAGTTTTGCAACAGAGTTCACTCTAGTGGAGCTCATCATGAAAGGAGACCTTCAAGGAGTTAAAAAAAACAAACAAAAACAAACAAACCCAACCAACCCAAGAACTCCTTTTAATCACATTATCTCAAACAAACTAAAGCTATAGACAAATGTGATTACACCCACAAAAACCTGCTTGCTCCCATCCAAGAGCCCAAATACTTGTGGCTTAACCAGGGCCAGAACGTGTTGTGGAGATGGATGTGTACTTACACTCTTCCCTACTTGATAGCCAGAAAGCTCATGCAAGGGGGGATATGTCCCCCCCCCCAAAAAAAATATCAACAGAAATGCCCATGTGGGAGAGAAAAGCACCTCCTGTTCATGCTGCTGAGCAGACTGGCTTCATTCCTTTTATTTATACAGAGCAGCTCTGGCACACTCTGTAATAAAAACGGATAAGGTTTCAAGCCCTTCACTAGCCCACAAAAATAAGCCGACTCTCTGCACAGGCACCGCAGGGCAAACAGCCCCAAACTTAACCCAGAAACCTCACAATGAATTTCAGCAGGGAGGGCTGGGGAGCAGGAGCAGGGGGTGTTGTTTTGTTTTGCTCTTAGAAAGATAGCCCTGTAATTTAGTGACTCAGACATTCTACATCCTTTGTTGCTTTTCATTTTCAACATCTTTAAGCTGTTTGTGGAGAACATGCTTATTTTTAGACTTTGCATCAGTGAGAGACATTTTAGCTGGTTCAGAGGGGAAAAAGCTCCATTGAGATTTTTGTGTCTGGGGTGTTAATGGACAAATTTCCTGATGGGTAAACAGCTTCTTCCCTTTTTCTTACTTTTATATCTTGCTCAGCATCTGAGCAGTGATTATCAGGCAAGAAGGGCTGTGCCCTTTGCTGCAAGTAGGGTCAGTCATATGCACCGAGGTCTGACTTGATGGAGGGAAGAGGAGGATGGTTGCAAGCACAAGCAGACACATGATGGGGCATGAAGAACAAATGGGGGCTCCAGGATTGCTGATCATCTTCCTCCCTCTTCATCAAATCTGCAAATCTTCAGCTTTGCTCTAGAAAGCCTCCATAGCATGGAGCAGGCTTTCAGCAGGTAGGTTCGAAGGAGGAAAACATCCCACAGCCAAGCACCAACACTCATTTCTCCATGCTGGGGCAAAAAAAATATGAGGGTTATTTTAGGTATCTTAGTGAATTCAGTTAAATTACAAAAATGGCAATGGGATTTCAGAAAATAAATGATTCCCCCCACCACCCCAAAATTTGACTTTGCAAAACAGAAGATGCTTCTTGAGCAAGTTAAGAGACTTGGGGTTTGGTTTACAGCATCTAACACCTCCTCTCAGTTTACAGCTCAAAATTCTTTAAGGGAACTTGAAAAATAAAATTATTATTAAAAAGGAAATTTCAAAATGAAAACTGGCTCAGCAGTCCCTCAAGGCCAGGCTTTACTTAAAGAAAAAAAATAAATGTCCAATTCTGCCCGCCTTTTTTTTTTCCCCAGTTTTAATTAAGTCAATCAACAACGGAAAGGCCTCCAAATGAAAACCACACAGGCACCGAATGTCTCCAAGCCTCCAGATGTGCATTCCTCCACCTTCCACTGGCAAGCTTGAAGCAGGCACCGCTGTGCACTGGCTGCCCCATATCACCCAGGCATGCTCCCGGCTCAGGACTGAGAGCAAGAGAGGTAGGGATGTGACATGTCCCTCTCCTCTGCACACAAAGGACGAGAGGCGGACCCAAGCCATAGACAAAAACATCCATGGGAGCATATATACCTGATGCTGAGCTCTCAGGGCACATCCTATGGACTCTTTGCTTTACACTATGGTGATATCTGGGGTTTACCAACACATGAACACTGAAGCAGACAGGACACTGTCCCCATGGTGTCCCCCGGTGCCAACTCACTCTGCAGTGGCACACACTGGGTTTGGTCGCAGCATGGCCCTGCGCCGGCTGCAGAGTGCACAGAACCAGCTCCCACACCAGGAACGGAAACTGCTCTTTGGCCAGCTCAAAGGACACATTTGTAATTTTGCTGAAAGCCTCAGTCTTAATGGATTGTTGGAAACACTCCATGGCTCGCTGGCTGCCACTTCACTCAGGTATCACAGGCAGGTCAAAGACACGCCGTTTATGTTCTGCAGTCTCCCACCGTCACAAGACTCAAGGGTACGTTTGAGGTTCGTGGCTCATGTTTAATGTTTTACATCCTGTCCACAACTCTTCCTTTTGGGGATGTATGGCCCAAACCAGCACAGCCACAAACTCAGTGCAGAGGTCTCTGCTCTGCCCATTACCAGGCCACAGCTTAATGTTTGCATGAAACCAGGACTCAGCATCCTCTTAGAGGAGCTGCCACCATCTCCCCACCACATATTACCATGCAAGACCATAGAATGGTTTGGGTTGGAAGGGACCTTAAAGTTCATCCAGTTTCAATCCCCTGCCAGCGGCAGGGACACCTCGCACTAGACCATGCCGCCCAAGGCTTTGTGCAACCTGGCCTTGAATATTGCATTTACCACTTCTGGTAGGGCCTCACCACCCTCACACTAAAGAACTTCTTCCTTATATCTAAGCTGAACTTCCCCTGTTCGAGAAAGATACTGCACGCTCCCTCGTACTGCCAACCTTCGCCATTTCACAGCACCCCTTAAACTCAAGGGTTTTGCTGCATCAAAAACCCCATGCAAGCAACAAGGAAACCACCAGTGAGGCTCCTGATCAAAGCCCAGAATGATGTGCCATCACGAGCACCAACTGAACAAACCAATGAAGCATATGGGGAGCAAACCCACGGTGGACACCAAGCCAAGGTCTTGCAAAACCAGTACTACAGCCCTTTGCTCAAACACTAATGAGCCAAACTCATTGGCTGGGGAGCAGCAGCACTGAGAGGAGGTGGCTCAGGGAATGGGCTATTGCACAGCGAGAGCAAGGCACAAGGATAAATGTGTGCAGGTTGGAGGGTGAACAGTGTCAATAGGATCAATTTGTTCTATTATTTATCATGCCATATGCCCCGGCACTTGATCCACAAACCTGAGCCATCAGCTGTGAACACCTGTCAAGATTTGAGTAGTTTTCCACTTTCTGAGCAGAATAACTGAAGACAATAAGGCTTATTGAACTAGTGCTGAGCTCCAGAAACAGAAGAAGGCTTTAAAGAAAATCTCATTATATACATATATATATAATTAATGAAAGCTCTTCTGTGTTAGACTTAACCACAAAAAAAACTCCTTAGTAGACATGCTGCAGTGTAGCAACAAGGCTGGTATTTGCCAAATGCATGGTGGAGGGGAGATAAACAACACACTGTGCCCTCCTGCCTGCCCACAGGAAACCAATTCCCCATGTAGAAAGCCCAATAAAAACACAATTCTTTTACAAAAACCACATCCAATGTATATTGTTTGCCTGGGAAAAAAAAATAAAATGTTGGAGGATTTGTAACTTTGAAGTCCTCCAGTGCCATCAGAACATATTTTTGCCCCCTCCCAAAGTGTCTCAAAAGTAGCAAAAAACATGAAAAAAATTAATGACTGCTAACAGCTGAAACAGATGGTCTGCTGCGAATCCCCACAGCCTCATGCAACTGTGAGTCAAGCCACTCTTCAAAATGGTGAAGAAAAAAAAAATAAATTAAAAAACCTATTTCCAAGGCTACCAGGCTTCCAAAAAGCCGTTCAGGCTTCCGAAAAAAAAAAAAAAGAATCTCTTCAGGCTTCCCAGCCAGAAGCCAGCAAGAAGGGAGGGTTTGGCTGGTTTAGACCCACAGTGGGATCAAACTCAGTGCACCCCTTGCCTTCACATCATGTGCCCGTAGTAGGTCTGGATATGTTTGTGCTCAGCACAGTCCCATGAGATGCTTCACCAGGATGAGGTTTGACCAAAGGATTTTAACTAAAGGTTCCTTTATAGTAAAAGATTCCCAATTCATGCACCCACTGCTGCTCCCCAGCACTATTTCCATTGCCCACCCTTGGCAGCATCCCTCCCACCACACTGACTGTCCTCAGCAAGCATCCCGCCACACCAGCTCTCAATGGTTTGAGATGAGAAAGGCACTTGCCAGGAGGGAAACTCTGGTTGCCTGCTCCTCTGCTGCGGCTCCTCCTTCTCCCCAGGAGACTCGTCCCCTCTGCCACCTTCATGCTTGGGCTGCCCCTCTCCATGCTCTTCGATCAGCCCCATGAGGCAGATGAGACGGCAGGTTCTGAGAGATGTGCGAGCTCATCATGGAGACATTAAAGCCAGGAGTGTGACTCTGTAAGGAGCAGACAAAAACTCAACTGCGTGCACTGTACCAGTTTATCATTTATTTAAACTCAATCTTTCAATAATTCATGCCAGCCTTCCCCTGTGTCGCAGGACAACAATGGCAGGAGTGCAGCAGTGCAGTGAATAACCACATCTGGAACAGATGTTCAGTTCTAAATAAAAAGCTGGGTTTGCAGAGAATGTTAAATGCCATGGGAATAGTGTGCTCTGGGACACAGGCCTGCTCCTTCCAGGGGGCAACAGCAATTTGCTCATATGTTTTGCAGCACAGAGTTGGTACAAGTCAAATGAAAGAGCCAGGGTTGGCTCCAAGTGCAGCCCAGTAGTCATGAGAGAGCAGACCTGCAGCATCTGCAGGCATCCCCTCAGAAGAACTGGGCAGATGCTGACACAGTGCCTCTGAGCATGAATATGTGATGCCATGAGTCCTCCTGACAGCAGGAGGGACTCCATGAACACTCCAACCAGCACCAGCCTTGAGCACAATAACACAGGGTCCTTGCACACAGTCAAGAGTGTTTTCACCTCCCTCCCATGGGGATACTGCTGCTGTACAAAGGAATAAGCTGAGTCCAGCCAGAGTTCCTATGTTACAAGTATGAGGGTGCAAGCACTCTTGCATAAGAGGAGGAGCCAGGGCCACCCATGCATTTGCCAAGAGAAATACAAGTATACCTGCAAGGCATCCACCACAAGTTCACCCACCCTCCAAAGCCCAAGATAGGGTATCCCCTTCACAAGCATCTCCTCTCCAGTTAGTACACAAGACCTCTAAGTTTGACCAATACCTTCTGCACCATGCCACTAAGCTCCTATCCATCACCAAACACCACCTGCTGCAACGCTGCCATTCAAGACACCTGCAAACATTATTCCCCACCACCATGGACATACTTCTCCACACTGCCCCTTCTTTTCTGCATCCAAGACAAGCTAGAGTGCCCACTACTAGGACCCTTCATGGCTTGCCACCCCACAATGTCAGCCACTATCAGGTTTTTGTTTGTTTTTTTTTTTTTTTTTACACTTTGAACAAGCATTTTATTCCTTCCCTTATGCTGGTCCTCACACATGGCCAAATGCCACTAATGATCCACACATGTACCTTGTTATCCTTCCTAAAACCACCTATATAACAGATACAAGCCTGCTGGTGCCCTGAGACATACCCTTCTTATGCCAGCTGCCAGCCTTTACCTCTCTCTTCACCCCTTCTCATCTCTCACAAGCTGTTTGGCCTTGCTCTCCTGTCACTTGGCTTTGAAGTGCTTTGAAGAAAGAACTTACCTGCTATTTCATTTGCAATTGCACAGCACCTGACGCAAGACCAGGCTTCCAAGGTGTATTATTATTGCTACTACCACTGTAATTACTGACTCTGAGGCTCCACTTGAGCTCTTGATAAAGTCCTTCAATTTTTTGGACTACCTACCCCACTTGTCTCTGTGTTTCGCAACTCCCCCTCTTGCAGTTGGACTCCACTCTTTGTCTGGAGATTGCAAATTTACAGATGACTTTAACTGAGAATTTTCTGGCCAATAGTGTCTTGCTCTTACTCATAAATGTGACCCTTGTACCTTGCCCTGCTAAGCCAACCACTTAATGCCAATAAGAAGTTGTCTTTTTTCCTTCCTAGATAATAGCAGATTTTCCAGATTGTTTGGATAATGAAATAAGTAATGGCATTAGGAGCCCATTAATCAGTAATGAGAAGTGAATAACAGAATGCAGGACTGTCGACTGGTCCTGAAGGGCAAGCTAAGGGGAAACTGTGAGGAAATGGTGAAACCATTCAAAATCTGACTTCTACATCTTTATTTTTTAATACTTTTAAAGTGGCTGACAATCAGTTCTTTGCACAGGGGGCTCAGACTTGTGCCAGGTAGTCTGCTGCCCAGATTAAACCCTAGTACTTAGGACATCCCCATTACATTCACAATCCTGCTGAATTTCACATACAGGAGGAACTCACTTTCTGCAATTTCTTCCACTCCTTGGTAGCGGGGCATGGAAAAGAGGGAGGAGTCCACGAGGGCCCTTCTCCACAACCCCATTAATGGTGGTGGTAGAACACAGCTGACATCTCCAGCAGGACTTTCCCCTGTGAGCTTGTTCTGACCTGAGCTACATTTCTCCAGAAGCATCCCCAGGAGGAAAGGGCTCATTGGTTGGAACTAGCACCAGCGGTTGTCTTGCCAGCAGGTGTGTAACAGGAGATATAAAGCACATCTCACATAAATACCCGAGCAAAGTCACCCTTCAGAGAAAGCAGCCAGCAGGGTCACAGTCAAGAGCGTGCACATTTCTATCAGCACAGAGGCCAATTTATTAGTCTTGCTGTGTATCTACACCTACAGAAAACGTGGTACCCTTGGGGCTCACCGTCTTCAATCCATATTTATAAACGTCTCTCCCAAGGGACTGCTCGGCTGTGTGTAACACAGCCGATGACAGCTTCCCTCCATCTTTATGGAAGGTACCAAGAGGCATAAAGCAGGGATACTAGAAAGAGAGGCATCCTGGTTAAATGCCATCTTGAACTGCTGAGGACCCATCCCCACATGGAGCCACAAGTACTCACTCTGGAACAGAGGAGCACCAGGAACACAGCCACCTTAAAAAAACTGCTTGTCAAAAGGAAGAAGCAAAATGCTTTTTAATCCCCTGCCTAGGACACCTCGTCTGTATCCACCTTCAGCCCATCTCCCACTCTGCCAGTGGTGCTGTGAACACATCTCTGCCTTGGTGGCAGCCGTATCACTGAAATGGTTAAGTGGGAAAGCATTTGCAACCCAGCCCCCTCAGCTGGCCAAATGCTGCAGCGCTCCTGGCCTCAAATTTACTTTCCTCTTTTGCTCCTCGCTCTCTCGTGCCAAACGTAAGGATCTGGCCTGCTCCACAGCCCACTTTGCCAGCATGAGTGCAGTGACTCATTCAACAGCTCTTCATCACAACACATTCTTTCAATGGGACTTTGCTTTGGATGGCACTTGTCTTCAAAGCCTGATGCTGGGGAAAGGCAGGTAATGCACAGACACAGGAGGCAAAGAAAAGAGGGGAGGGAACAGTGGGATTGGGTCAAAATACTCATTTTCTTTTTACTTCTCCCAGCAGATAACCAATTTTGCTAATAAGAGGAGAAAGTCAGCTCAAAGGAGAAAGAAAGGTCCTCACATCACTTACTCAATTTTGCTAATAAGAGGAGAAAGTCAGCTCAAAGGAAAAAGAAAGGTCCTCACATCACTTATTCCATCAGGCTGACACCTCTTCATCTTGGGGAATTTAACATCTGTTACATAATTCAGAGAACATGTGGTTATTTTCCAGCCTTATTAATAGCTAAAGCCCTAAGACTTCAAATGAAAATCAGCAGCTGCTCCAGACTTCACCTCTCAGAGATTTAGATGAGAGCAGGTACAATGGCTGGCTGCAGGTCAGGGTTTTCAGTCACTCCAGTGCTCCTCATTACAAGCCATAAAGGACATAGCTTGGACTGAAGCTGAGACATCTGGATTTCCAGATTTTCCTGAACACTTTTTTCCTTTCACATCTCATTTTTCTTTCCAGCGGAGGCAGAAGAAAGGATCACAGATACAAGAGATGGCTGGAAGGTGGGAAGGGACATAGTGTATCATCATCACCTTCATACACAAAACACTTTCATTCATAGGGTGCTCAGTAACATCCAAGATTACTAACACATCTTACAGGCACTTTGATGTAAGGATTTTCTTCTTAGTGCATATACTGCCTTTTAAGTTGGAGAACAGGCTCAAGAAATGCACTTGGCACCTGGAGTATTGAAAAGGACTTGGGCTGTTCTGCTCCTGATGAGAATGGAAGTACACCACCACAGGCATACCCCTCCACTCAGTAACCATAGAATGGTTTGGGTTGGAAAGGACTTAAGATCACCTAATTGCAACCCCTCTGCGGTGGTCAGGGACACTTCACACTAGACCATGTCACCCAAGGCTCTGTCCAACCTGGCCTTCAACACTTCCAGGGATGGGGTATTTACCACTTCTTTGGGCAACCTGTTTCAGTGCCTCACCACCTTAAATTCTCCCTGACAATATTTTTAGTAGGATTCAGGCTGGACAATAGCTTTGGTAATGGTGATGCTGTGGCTGAAGCAAACACATGTGTACACTGCTGTTACCAAAATGCAAAACCTGCAGCTCATAAGTCATATTGTGCAATGGCAAAGATCCCCCACCTTTGTCAACTCCAGTCCATCTAAGCATCAATCATCTTGTCATTCACTTAATTTTCCTCAAGCAGTTTGATCCAATCCCAAAGTCATGCATGGCTTTAAGCCACGAAGAAAAAGCAAACCTGACAAAAGATGGTGACTAATGCAAACCACTTCATATTCAGGCACTTAATAAAGGCCAAGAACATTTGACAAGACAAATTCACCAGACACCGCCGGTTGCTGCAGAGCTGATGTGGCTGTGATGGAGCACTAAGCCCCCCTGGCTTCAGACATTCAAATGAGAGGCAGGTGATCCATGCCTGGGAGCATGGATCCATCAGTCAGACAGATTCAGAAGAGCAAAGTGCATGCCTAAACTTCAGGATACCCAAAATCAGGAGCTGGTTTGGCTTCAATTATGAGAAATGCTTAAAAACTCATATATCATCCCACCAGGAAAAAACAGTAAATCGTTATTTCTTCATGTCCAGTGACTATCTAATTATTTATACAGAGCAAAACAGAAGGAGAACGTAAAGGAAATCCACCCAACGACATGATACAATCCTGGAGGCAACTCAACTAGGAGGCAAGAGTCCTTGGCTTAAGATTTTTTTCAAACTGAGTAGAGAGATGCCTTCAGCCAACACCCCCCCCCCTTCTGACTCACTTGGATCAAAGACTGGTGTGCCTCACTGACCCTAGAGACTGCAAATCACAATCTTCATGTGGTCAAGAGCCACATCTACTATGCCCCAGGCAATCCAGGGGAAGAGGGTCATAGACAGGACTCACACCACAGCATGAAGCTGGGTTGGGTTTGTATCCAATTCATCTATCTCCAGCAGTCCTTTCTGGCTTGTTTGCTCCCAGCCCAGAGATGTGGGTTACTCAGCTCTTCACATCACCCCCTGGAGAACTTGCCATACAAACTAGAATGATCTGCTGCAAAAACTAAGTAAGCTATTATTCTAAATCTGAATTCACCAATTTCAAACAATGTTTCAAACTGTGCTTTAAGATCAAAACCAGAAGGTACCATTTTGGCAGAAGAAAAGAGCTGTCAGCATCATAATATGACTGAGATCGTATTTTTTCCTTCCTGCAGCTGCCTTTTTCATCTCCACCCAGCTGAAAGTTCACTCATTTGTACCTTCATAGGCAGCGCTTCATATGTTTTTCTATCCACAAAGCAACGCTTATCTGACTACATGGATCTACAAGAATCATTTCTTATTCCTTTCTTTGTACCTCAGCTGATCCTGTAAGCCTTTCTGGGAGAACTTTGTTTAAAACAGTATTTCTCTATAAATCCAGACATCATTGGATTCTTGTAAGGGATCTTACATTCGAACTGTTCCTTTTTTGCCTTCATATACTCTTCTCTAAACCTGAAGGGCAGCAGTTCTGGGGTTCACTGGACATAACCCAATTTAGCAGCATAACTATGGATCCACAGGATATTAGGGAATGAATGTGCCAAGTACCCAAGAGCTCCTGGAAATGTAGAAATCTTCCAATTATGACTGTTAACCGACTGCACATTGTTCACAGTCTTCAGAAAAAGCAACTGGCAGCATCAGCAAAATTATAAATGGAGGATTAGGAGTAAATGACCTCCTATTCCTATTGTGAATTTGCCATGTAATGAAAGAAAAACAGGAAGGAGCCCTGCCAAGGTATGGGGAGTTAAAAAACAAACAACAACAAAGATGAGAAGGGTTTTAGTTGGCAGAACTTGCAAATTATTCCTGCTCTCTTTCACCCAACTTCCAGAGCGTAATTGCTGTGTGCTGCCGCTCATTCATCAGAGATGCTTCTGCTGCAAAGGTGGAACCACCAGTTTGCCACCTTGTGCAGATCAAGAGGCTGCCATCCTCAAAGAGCCAACCAGGTGTGGTCAACAGGGAGGGAACCAAATAGAAATAAGTTTTAGATCAAAATCTGGCAGGTCTGGACCTAAGCTAAGCTTCAGCAGGTATTTATAAGGATGGCTAGTTGGAAGGCCAATAGAATAAGTGTAAGATAGTGAATAGTTATTCTGAGCTTCAGCCTCTGTTGACCAAAGGCTGTACAAATCAAGACCCTGACATCTAAGAGATGCCCAGACTTAATCAGATGGTGCTCAGTAGTTATTTGAGAGCACAGATATGCTCATCTATCCAGCTAAGGCAGCCCCTTTGACCACATTTGTCACATCCTAGTCCTGACCTCCATAGCATTAGCTCCCAGTAAAGCCAGCTACAAAGCTAAAACCAACCCCAATTCACACTGCTACTACCTATACTGGCAGGAAGAGAGATCCAGAGATTAAAAGCCTGGCTAAGGGTATTTGTCAGGGAGCAACAAAGATAGATCTGCTTCATGGTAGTAAAATCGGAACCAAGAGACAAGGGTGACCCTAGCACCAGCAGTGCCCTCACCATCAGAGATCCTACAGGATCTGAACCTGGCAAGCAAAGCTGAGTGCTGATAGCACCCAGAGAAGGTGAGAAATTAGGTCCAAGATTAACCCCAAAGAAGTTCAGTCAGGAACAAATAGGCCTGAAAAAAAGCTACAATATAGATCCATCCAGGAGACAGAGTAGAAGAAAAGTTACCTGCAATATAGAGTTGAGATCCTTTCAGAAAGCAAAGACCAGCTGAGCACTGAGGCGCTTGGAGCACAGCACAAACTGAATGCAAAGGCCCAGGGCTGAGCTTAAATGGGCTCCTGGCACAGGCATGGCTGAGCCCCAGGTGAGGACGCTTGGGGCAATTACTGCCTTCAGGGCTCTGATAGCATTAAGGCTCCATCCCAGCATTCAGAAACATGGTGTTGAATAGCAAAGACCTTGTCACCTGTCCTGGCATCTTAAATAGTGCTCCTCCGACAGCTGCTCTATGCCACTGTGAGAACCAGCTGATGCTTGTTGAAGTATGAAGCAATACATGCTCCTGTTGCAATCAAATGCAAAGCAGAGAACTGTCCTGTTGTTCTAGATCCATGCGTGCAGCTTTGCTCTGGCTCAGGAAAGCAAATGTGAGGGTGTATAAAAACACCAGTGAACTTGCTTAACCTCAGTGTGTGCTCATGTGCCATTGATTTAAGTTACTGCATTTGAAGTTACATGTTTGTCTGAAACAAGACTTTGCTAGCAGCTCTTGAGTTTAGCAAAACAGCTCTTCCTGTGCTTATGTTGTTTCTCAGCAGCGCTTTGAGACATTATTTGTCAAAAAGTTCTTCATCTCTCCAGCTTATATATGTTAAGTAAGTACTCCATAAAGCGTGGGATGTATATTATAGTCAAATGTGCTTTCAAACATTCTTGGGGTTTTGGTAAACAAAACATGTTCTGGTTTTAAACTCCCAAGTTTTACCTCATGCAATATCACTGTACACAAGTTTTCATTTGATTATACATATTATTAGCTGTGCTCTTGTGTGTCTCGCTCCTATTCTACTTATTTACTTTGAAATAAAAGCCAGTCATCTCTCACAGGGCACTGCAATTTTTATCTGATTTTTTTCTGCAAGATGTTAGCAAAACATATTTAAGGCTGACCCTGACACCCATACTCATTTTCCTTCAAACATTTCAATTATTACTTAATTTAGTCCAACATGAATAGTCCTGCAGCAACGCCTTGAAAATGAAAGGGTTTTTAAATTGCCCATACTGATGTTAATACTATGACTTCACTCAGTATGGAGGATTCTACCTCTAAATAGATCTGTTGCTTTCTGGAGATGTGGTTTAGATGGGAAAATAATAGGGCTTGCCTTGGGCCAAAATGGGACACAGATGGTGCAAAGGGCTGGAACCCAGGTCCCCCTCCAAGGCCCCATCTTCTGTAGACCAGTGGCTGAAGAGGGACTGTAAGCACCTCCAGCTGGCATTGCTGCCTTCTGAGACTTGTTGCTGATTGATTAGTACTATCCAAAGCAGGCAGGAGTGTAGAGCAGAGTTCAGAGCAGTTGCCTTTAATGATTTCATCGCTGCTACAAGCCAAAGCATGGGGCTACTCATTTGGGTGGGGATATCAATACAATCATCACTCAGATTTTGTTGGGAGGAGGCTGACTGGTGGGGCTGTGTGATGCCAAGGGACACACAGGGTAGACTACATCTAGCATGCTTCACTTGAGGCATGCTCTGTAAAATACGCACACACTGTTATATATATAGTATGTATCATTAGAATCATAGAATCCCAGACTCGTTTGGGCTGGAAGGGACATTAAAGCTCATCCAGTTCCAACCCCTGCCACACGCAGGGACACCTTCCACTGGAACAGGCTGCTCCAAGCCCCTGTGTCCAGCCTGGCCTTGAACACTGCCAGGGATGGGGCAGCCACAGCTTCTCTGGGCACCCTGTGCCAGCGTCTCAGCACCCTCACAGGGAAGAGCTTCTGCCTAAGAGCTCATCTCAGTCTATCCTCTTTCAGCTATATATATACACACATACATATATAGGTACATATATATACACTATACGTAAAGTATACTAAAAATTAAGAAGGTGCTTGAAATAAAGAAGAAATTGAGAGTAAAATGTTCTAAATCTTTGTAGTGCAATCCTGGCATAACTATACATCACCAAAAAGGAAAATATTTTGTGCAGCTCCACAGCAGAGTCATAGTTAAAATGCATTTGCCAAAAAACACAAATCTCATTAAAGGAGGTAATAGATCTCTGAACATGACAAACTGCACGGAGAAGAACAATATAGCAGGCCAAAAGGGTTTTTTTTGAACAACATCTTTATAAAGACATAAGAGGTAATAATAAAACATCTTCAGAAACATTAGAGGAAGGACACTTGCCATGGAGATGGTGTGGCTGATAGATGACCGAACAAAAGGGATGCTTGAGAGAGACAGGTCATAGCAGAAGGGTTAAGTGAATCGTTTGTGTTGTTTTTCATTATGAAGGAGACAGGAAAAGAAGACAGGAAACAAAGATAAAAAGTCTGGTTTCATAATGAAAGCAACTTCCGATTGCAATCACAGAGTGACCTGTAAAATAGATCTGCTCATATATTAAGAAATCATCTGGGGACTGGAGGTGTGTAAGGAATGAGACAACAACATTTATTAATGACACAAAATTAATCATTATAAATAAAATCTGAATTGGTTTAAAAAAAATTTGACAAAATCCAATGTCTGAAGAATAAAAAAGGAGCTGAATTTCAGTGGTAGAATATGGACGCTGCTTTGGAAACATCTGCTCCAAGTTCAGCACAGCCATGGGTAAATGGAGTGTGAGAGATTTCTGGCAAAGAAATAGAGAACAAAACAAACTATGCTGTTATCTGAATCCATTGTGCACCTTCATGATGAATAAATTTCTAGTCAATGCCTTTGAGATAGGGGACAACAGAATGAGGATGGGTGAGAGGGAGGAAGTGAGCTTGGACAGAGTAGCTTCTGCATGAAAACAGGCTAACGCATCAGGACCCTTCAGTGTGGCAAAAAGGTGGTTGAAAGGGATGTAGGAGACACCTATTAAGAGTGAATAGAGAACAAACACATGCTGTTCTATGAGGTATCCAATAAAATTACCAAAAGACTTAAAAACAAAGCCCAAGGAAGTACCTTTGCAAATAGTGCACGATTATGTTGCTGATTTTTTCCTGCAAGACACGATGGTGCTCAAAAGCACCATGAGTTTTATCAATTATGGTTATAAATAAGGGGGGAAATCACCAAAAGCAGAGATAGATTCAAGGAAGAATTGAAACAGACACAGCTTTAAGCTCAGGAAGTTTCTTTCCATGGGTGATAAAGTTGGAAAGTTGTAAGAGAACGCATGAGTGCTCTTGCCCTCCCCCAGGATATTAAGTGAGAATGAAATTTGTCCTCACTATTTATAGAGGCTATGTCAAGGCATAGAGCCTTGCCCTGAGTTTGCGTGGATTTTTTCTGCTGACAGAAGAAAACATTTCCTCCTGTAGCTGCTGGACACAGAGCTGAAAGACATTCTCCATCAGACTGCAACAATTTTATGTGGATCACATTTTTGACATAAAGTCTTCAACTAATGGTCAAGAAAAAGCCTAGTGAGTCATCAAATGTGACCCTGTGCTCTGCACAGAGCAGGTTCTTTTCATAATTCACACTATTAAACTCAGCTAATCTGTTCTTTAAAATCCTCTCTGGTGAATCTGACTTAAGCACATTATCACAATAAAATAAATACATTTTTTCAGGGATTTTCATGGGCTTGTCTTGAAGAAACTGCACAGCAAGGCTGGATGTTCTGCCTTGTCACATACTTCGATAGCGTTGATCTTATTAATTCCTGTTCCCAATATAACCAGGTGCCCCTGGCAGGCCCTAGAAATAGCAGAGGGCCTCAAGGACATGGACCATAATCTTTTCCCATCAGCTGTTCTCACCAAGCCCTAGTTGCTCCTATGTCCCTCCTGTCTGCTCTGACCTGCTGCAGACACATCTATTGCATGTGGGTGATAGTGGCTGGAGGAGGTGGTAGGGAGAGGAAGAGGGAGGCACTGTGACAGACTGGTTTCTTCAGGGCCCAGAAGAAGACCTGGTGTCCTGCTGTTAGATAAAGAGCCTGCTGTGCAGTACAAACACTGATGCAAAGGATGCTTGTTGTGGTTGACTGTTCTTCACCTCTGTTTGGGGACATATCTCAGGATCAGGGGAAATACCAGCATGTGCCTCCATCTTTATACTTGCTTCACAGCATTCTCTCACACACCCTGCCATCATTTTGATAAAGAAACACTGCACTGGACAGTTTCGTTTCTTTGATCAGTGAAATTGCACCTTCAGTCCATGGACCAACCTGATGCAGGAAAGAACCCATCTATTCTTTTGGCTTGTTTTTCATGGCTGAGAATTATCGAAAATGCCCAAACCTTCTTTCTCACTCTGTATGGTCATCAGAGACTCAGAAAGCACAGAGGCAGGGGGCTGGGCTCCATCAGGTGGGAGCAGGGGGTCTCCTGCCTGTGTCTTACACCCCAGCTACCTCCCCATGGCCCAGGGTGCTGTGCTGAGAGCTGCACCAGGTCCTGCCCCATCAGATTTTGCTCTGAACTTTTCACTGAGGCCGGTAATCCTACTGGTGTTATTAGCATTACAATAGATCTTGGATCTACAGTTTTAGTTCCAAACCATGGGGCTTTGCAGGAAAGCTCACTGAAATGAACTTATAAAAATAACACAGCTTGGCGTGGACAGCGTCTGTAGCGCCAAGGGCAACGCAACCCTAATAGAAGCTGCTCGGCCCTGTCACAGCTCACACGTGGCAGCATGTTAACATGTATAACACTCACATAACAACATCTTTTCCATCACCAGCCCATTGGCCACAGCAGAACTTCTGCACTTCCCAGGAGCCACCAGCCACCAACCCCTGGGCATGGCTGCAGATCTGGAATCATTCAGTGGAGTTGTTAATGGTGTTAACACCATTATGAACAGCAAGCATCTGTAGGGCCACCAGGCTCAGTATCTCCTCCATAGCAGCATCTGTCCTGTAGCACAACAGCTTTCTTGTTCCTAAACCCTGCAAGAACTTCACTCTTCTCAAGTGATTCCTTTCCCAGCTTCATAGGCTGCTTTCGCACAGTGTGTTTATGAAGGAGCAGAAAGAAAAACACATTTTAAATACATTGCTGTTTCACTTACAGGTCTGTGTGTGCTGGGCCATTCCTGTCTTTACTCTTGCAGTAGAGTTACCAAGAGAAACCTTTACAAAATCACCTGGGGGCATCCCAGCTTCCAGTAAAGCATTTGCAGCTCCTAAGGCCTTTCTAATCCGCTCTGAAACAATGCCTTAGGCTCCCAAAGCACTCAGTTAAACTGGAGTCAATGCTTTGGCCAGAGCCAGAACTAATTCAGAATAATTCAGTTCCTGAGCACACTAGGTCACTGCACAAAAGGATTTGAAGGGTGAAACCTGTATCAATCTGGGCAACACCTGTACATGAGTTTCTTGAAAACCTACTTTCAATGATCCCCAGGGCTTTTAATACAATTTGGCTTAACATTTTTTAAAGATCAGCCTCTAGCAGATAATTGATTTTTGGCAGTCTCTGGGTGGCCGTGGAAAACAAGGTTTACATTGTGCAGCATCTCACCTCTCCTTCCATTAAAATGTGGGTTTTAAATAATACACTGAAAGTTGCTGATGTTTAAAGGAGAAAAACATACCATGAAGGAATTAAAAAAAGATAGAAAATCAAAGAAGAAAAGACCACATCAGATAGTGGATTAGCCTGAAAGGTGACCTGAAGCCAGCTAAACCATCCAGATGATCAGCATGAGCCACATCTGGATCATGCCAAGTGCCCTGGACTTGACTGCTCCCATCCTGCTACACTGACACACAAAGCTAATGTTTATATCTCCAACATTATGCTTAATAACTGTGCAAATTCATTCACATGATACATTTTTATGATTTAAGACCTCTAGAATTTTATGACTGTTTTTAATTTATCATACTAATTCAAGCTGTAATACCCTGCCAGAGATGTAGAATGAGGTTGACATACATCCCTTGCTCTGAATAGAAGAATATATTAAACTCCAGCAGCTAGAAAGAGTAAATTTAGGTTTTATCTCAGTCAGATCCGTTTTTGGTCCCTTCCTGCTCCAGATACACTGCTATTTCTCTTTTGTTTAAAGGTGGCTAGCAAAGAAGCAGCAAAACTGAGAGCTATGCTTTTGGTATTTGCGCTCTTTCCAGTGTACGGGGTGAAGGCAGCAGGAGAGGTTATTACCTACAATAATTTCTGCTTGTTCCTCACAAATTCAGGTCTTGTTTGTACAAGGAAGATCTCAGATGGTTGGAGACTAACAGGCACGGCAAGATGGAGCAAATTGTCTTGTGGGATTTTCATGAAGCTCTGATCTTTGAGGCCACTTGGGGACTGGTCTCTCATAGTGTTATCAAGTAGCCTGGGGAGAGGAAAGAGCTCTGGGACTGCAGAGAACTCGTTGCACAGTTAATTTGTGCAGGATGCTGGTGACTGTGAGACTTGCTGAAGGCTTATGAGGTTCAAATTCACCCTTTCCACCTGCAACAATCTCAATGGCCATCTCAGCCCTCCAGCACATCTGCCCAGACAGGGAGAAACAAGCTTGATACAACTCATCATTCGTTGTGAAGAAAAGAAAGGGAGGGAAAAAAAAAAACAACCCAGAAAAAAGAGGCCTTTCATCACCACAAAGCTGCAAAGAGGAGCCCAAACTCAATTTTCTCAATTTAGAAGAGAAAATCTTATGCAGGTCATCTTTAATTTGAGTGATGCCAGGTGAGCGATTCTCTGCCTGCCAATCCCTTTAATTCCTTTTCTCATCATAGGTCAAGAGTGGTTCTGAAATGCAGAACACAGACCTTAATTATGAAGGACAAAGCACCAAGTTACACTAACGGCTGATCTTGAAAATAACCCACCCCCCCCAGCTTTAATGTTAGTGTTCATAGGATCAGAATGAAAAAGCCAAACCTGGCCACCCAGCCCTCCCCTGCCGCAGAGTGCCGCTCCCCTCAGGGTTCAGATATCCACCAAGAGGTAAATCCAGGCTTGGGCAGCAGAGGTGGCTCAGGGTGGAAGTTGTAGGTGACATTTAAACTCCATCCTCCAGACAGGTTCAGGTCCTTATCGCTGCCCATCATGCTCAGTGCAGTCCCACCCCAGTGAGGCTTTGCAGGGTCTCCAGGCTGCACACTTGGTAGCACTGGAGATGCAAATGGCTGGGCCCAGGAAATATCAATCCGTGCCAGGACGCATTCCCTAACAGTCAGCAAACTTTTCAGCCCTTCATTTCATTCTAAAATTCCTGCTGATGGCACTATAAATAACTGCTCCCCACCCTCCGGATGCTTGAGAGGCTTGAGTCACTTTGCTGAAGGGAGATGTACATTTTGTTCATCTTTCCTCACTCCACTTGTATCTGTTGGTGGTTTTCAAATCCAACTTTGGGGTTTCCAGCTCCTCAAGGTGAACGAAACAGGCTTCAGAGGCTTCACCCAGGAAGAGTCTGTCTGCAGCCCCGCTCAGACCACAGGAACAGGTTTTTTTACTTTCAGGCACTTTCAGGTTTCCTTGCCAAGTCACTTGCTCTACTGCTTCATTTGGGAACAAGGGAGCTATTATCCCAATTCTGTGTCGCAAGGGGCAAGCTCCTTCCTCATGTCAGCAAAAGTCACAAATGGTTAAATTGCTACCAAAGAGATGGGGGCCAATGACAGAAGCAACCTCAAACAGGAAAACTGATCACTGCAAAACCCCAGGGTACAAGATGTTTCTTTTCCCCCGCAGCCCTGCACCCCTACAAGTTAACGGCTGTGCCGCAGGTTCCACCCTGTCCTGCCATCTCCGCTGTGCCTCCTCCTCTCTAAGTCTCATTCCTTTGACTGCTCAAGTCAAAACATCCTGCTGCCCATCAACCACCTCATCCCGCCAGGTGCTCCTGCTCAGCAGCTCATACACTGATACACGGCTCCACTTGCCTTGCTCACTTGCAAGTTCCCTGTCCCATTGCTCTCTCATTTACGTCAAATACCAACAGTGAGAAAAAAGTCCCTTTCCCTGACCCTGCACCCCCGACAGTTCCCAAAACCCTGTGTGCTTTGAGCCGTGCTGAGTTTGCAATATCCCCCACACAAACCTGTGAAATGACAGCAAGGCAGAGTTTTCTGCTGGTGGATTAGCAGAAGGATTTTTTTTCTCCTGTGCTAAGATTTCAACATGCCATACATAAACAGCTCATCTCCTGATTTACTGAGAGTGGTGGCCACCATCTAGCACTTCTCAGGGAGATTAGTGGATGCTTTTTCAACCCTATTTCAAACCTGGAGGATGTCTGTTGTTTGTCAAAAGTGTTATTAAACTCAGATAGGCACCAGGATAAATGTTTTCCTGGCACAGCGTCTGCTCCCCTCCAGGAATCCATGTAGGAGAGAGGCTCCTTGGGACCCACACTCACCTGGGACCTGGCTGCAAAGAGGAAAACAGGCTCTTATTAAGGTCAGGGCACCCTCATGGTGCATCAACCTGAGACAGTGACGAAGGAACAGCAATACATAATTTAAAGAGATAGCTGTTTTGCGTGGAAATACAAATGAAAAGATCACTCGGTTAGGAGGAGGAGGGAGAGAAAAATCGATCAGTGATTGAGATAGTTAGCAGCTAAATGTCCCTGTGCACAATGTTCCTGTTGAAGGGCAATTTATAAGGCCAGCTAAAGATTCTACGGGTTATACTGCTAAAGAGAGGAGACTCCAGAGTGAATATAACACTGTCTTTCCTAATAACCCCAGTATTCGGTCCTTGAAGCTCGTAAGAAATGCTCTGCATTGAGAGTGCAATGCGCATGAAAGGATATGGGAAAACTCTCTTAACCTGGTGCACTTACAAGGGGGAGGCAAAGGGGAGAGGAGCCGGGAGCAGAGCCAGTGGGGGCAATCGTTGGTGAAAGCGTGACAGGGACCAACTTCTGCAGTGATTTATGAAACAGGCATCCCAAGTTATCTTCTGCTGAACAGCAGCATTTCGATTTAAGGAGCAAGGGGAAAAAAAAAAAACAACTCTAGGTCATGCACTTAATTATTTAAAAGGGAGGGAGGAGAGCAGCGGTGGCAGGATGGGGAGCCCCTTGCCCCAAGGTGTGCTGCAGGAGGATGCCTCCTGCCTCCATCCCCATGAGCCAGAAGCAACGCGTTACACTTTCTCTTCGGCAAAGGAAAAGACATGGGAAAAAAAAGGGGGATGCTTCCAGCTGACAGCGAGGAGAGGGGGAGAAGCCATGCAAGCAGCCCGTGCGTACCTACTGCCGCCGGTCCCAGGTGAGCGACTCCCCCCATCCATGCCGCGGTGCCGGCGAGCCCTGAGATGTCCTGAAGAAGTGACTGCTGTGACTTGGGAAGATGGAATATGGTACAAGCTTTAATTAAAAGAGTCTGAAGGCTCTCTCCTGCTGCTCGCCCGTTTTTTTGCAGTACCAGATTGGATTTAAAGGGCTAGAACCCCAATTCGGTTTTGCTGCTCCCCCAGGAGCGATGCTCTCCCACCTTGGCCTGGCAGTTCCGGCAGCAGCTTGCAGCCCATCAGGGGCATCCTGGCAGCTGAGCAAGTCCGTAGAAAGCAACAACAGTAGCTACTCAGTGGCAGTAGCAACAAATTGTAGTTCAACGCTGGGGAGAGCATGCACAGTGGGTGGCAGGCAGGGATGCTCCTGGCAGAGAGGCGGGAGAGGGGAGCCTGAGCGCTTCTATAGATGCAAAGTTTGTGGTCTACAAATGCTCTGGTGAGTTAGGAGTCATGTCCCCTCCATCCTGGTGCTGCCACTGCTCTGCGACAGTGCCCAAAGGCATTGCCACTCCATCACCAGCCCAGAATCTGAGTGGAGGGGGGCTGTGGGGAAGGGTTGCGTCACCCCAGCTCAGCTCTGCAAGACAGGGTCCTCAGCCTTCTCCTGCCTGCAGCCAGCAAGCAGGGAGGCATTTCCATTTGGATTAGATGGCTGCTTGCTCGTGCCAAAGGCAGCATGCAGAGGACCTCGTGCTGGCGGGCATGCTGGCAGCACTGATCCCTCCCTCAGGTTCAGGTTCCTTCAGCCATTTTCCAGATCTCCATCAAAATGCCCATCTGCAACAGTCCAGGCTCTCAGACCATTCCGATCTGCTCAGCATGGATAGTCAAAACACTCTGTCAAGCCTTGCTGGACTACTTCCCCCTTCCTTACCCAACGAAGAGGGGCTGAATATTGAGTGCAAGGTTTTAACTGAGCACTACTTGGTCCAGATTATGAGTTAAATGTTGAAAAACCAGGGGAACAACTAGGACAGAAAGCCTAATCTCCGTTTTCCCTGTTTGGGCCAAAATGCAACCAACCCTTGCTGAGGCCAGCTTCAGAGCATCCCGACCATCAACTCTGGTGCTGGCCATGTCCAATCAATCCCTTCCTTGCACACAGGGCTGACCCACATGTTCTGGCTTTCTGTTGTCTTATTAATTACATGAGGTGGTGGATGCCAAAACAAAAAGCTGGTTTTAATTCCATGCTGCAACCCAGTTCCAGGCTGCTGAGATAATTAGCAGGTTTTTAATGAACAAGAAGACTACCAGCATGGAGGGAGGAAGGATGGGGAGGGACGGGAAGCACAATTTGGTCCTGGTTAGGAAAACCACCGTCAAGTTGGAGACTCCTTTCTTCGAGACAACGTTGTGAACCATCGTCAGCACCCGGCGAGACACTGCTGGCTAAGGGGCTGCCGCCGGCTCTGCAGAGCAGCGTGACGAGGCGTCTGCTTGGCTGGAGGCCACACCGGGGAGCGAAGCGGCTCCGTCTCGTCGCCATAGCCTGTTGACATCCATCTGGCTCCTGGAAGCAGGGAGGAAGCCGTTTTGGAGCCTGCTTTTTCCCAAGTCTTAGGCAAGCACAGCTGTGAGTCTCATTGACCTGTGGCAACTGGGTTTGCCGGAGCACCATCACCGCTCTGCAAGGGTTTCTGCTGGTGGCTGGAGGGTTTCACCCCAAAACACATCTATTCAAATCACTTACAATCCATTGAACACCTCCGTGTCCTCCTTCAAAATCAATCTGGTAACAAGCATGAATGCAATTTCCCAGGCTAACGCTGATGTTAGCTATCAGCTGCAAATTGCTAGGTAAGACATCCCTTGGCAGAGCCTGGTTGGAAAATGCTTTTCTAAATAATGAGGTGTACCAGGCGGAGGTGAAATGCCAGCAAAAACAATGTGTCCCCAGAGACTCCAGCCTCCGACCCGAGCTGTTGCTTTCCTGTGTGTACCTATCTCGGAGACATGTGGCTGTTGTTCCTTTAATTATTAATCCTTGCATTGACATATTCAATGTTCATGGGCTCTGAAAGGATGCTCCAATGTAAAGAATGAAGAATAAATTTCCTTCTCTCCCTTAAAACTTGTCTCAATCCCATGACCAATTTTATTGCCGTTCTGCTGTAATTTTCAATATTACGAGAAACATTAAGGCTTTCAATTAAAAGATCTCTTCCTTGAGATACTGGAAAGTAGCCTGAAGTATAGACCACGTGTGATATTTTTCATAGTGATGATGTGTGCTATGTCTGATTTTCAGATCAAACGCCTTGGCGGTCAGGCACAGGCTTGGCCAGGCTCGAGCAGCATCTCCTGGCTGTGAAGTGTTTGGAAGATCCTCAGCCTTGTTTGTATTTTCAGCCACAGACTCATGTTTCTGAAATGAACTTTGCATTAACTTTATTCATTTCAGTCAACTTGTAAGTCTATGGTAAAGGGCAAATAAACCTCTGTGTGATTCCACCCTGGATTCTTGGATCTTTTGGCTTTTGACTGTCAAATATTAATTTCTTCCCTTTCTTTTATAGTGAGCTGAGCCATGGTCATGAAACAGGAGGTCTGCCTTCCACAATGAGCTCAAACCCCTTCATTTGCCATGATTTCAGCATTGGGTTTATTGCATGCCATTAGTTGTGTTTTGGTTCACTGAAGGTGTTCTCATGTCTTCTTTTCTACAGCAACCTAAATCTTGCATTTGGTCCTGTTTTGGAGGACAAGAAGTCTCCTGAAAAGCTTGCAGCTAGGGAGGTTTAATCTGGGGCAGAATTCAGTGTTTGCAGGTATTTGCATTACCAAGTGCTGGCAATGCTGGACCCAGCTGAGCTTGTGAGGTTGCAGCACTGCTCAGTCAGCAGCTCATTTTATTTCCGGTCAGTTGTTCTTTTCTTTGTGGAAGTGGTGTCACTTCAATTTTGTTTCCAACAAGGATGTTTAAGGACAGCTTCTCGTGACACTGGGAAGAACAGCGGGGTTCTGAAGATGAGATGAAAAGATAGAGCTGGGCATTACAGCAACACATAAAAAGCAGCAAGGTGAGAGAAGCTGCTAGGTTGGATCAGACCTTTGTTCCATTTACTCTAACAGAGCACCCAGACTCTGCAGCAAGCAGGGACACTGCTTGCCCTTCACGAGTCATCTCTCTTATTTACACCAGCTCAACCGTCCTTCCCCAAATCCTTGGGTCTGATTGCAGCTGGGCAGGTTGCAAAGGGCACCGAGGCTGGGAGATCATATGCAGTCCAAGCAGTGGGGTGGCAGAAAGCCCATCAGTCAGATACAGAGCTGTGCAGGACCTTGTCCAAAATCCACATCACATTGCTGTTAAATTCCTCCTCAAACCTAAATGATGAGGAAGGCCAGGGATGGCTGAACACACAGATGAGCTGACTCTTCTGCTCTCAAGCCAAAGTGTTAGCTTTTGTCATTAGAGTGTGGTTTCGATGCATGAGGATACATCTTTTTTCTCTACATCATGTTTTCTGGAGGGGAAACCATCTTCTCACTTGTGTAGGTTTTGAGGCTAGAAGACCCCATTGCTGCTTCCCTCAGTCAGTGTTTCTCACAGCACACACTAAAGAGTTTCATTGATATAACAAATTGCTACAGAACAGCCATGCTGGCTGGAGACCTTAACTCTGATTTAATTAATTCATAATCCAAGGAGACTTCTATATGAAAACCCTTTTTCTGCTGACATGGAAGCAGGTTTCGGTATATCTGCTCTGAGCAGACAATGGACTCTCAAAGTGCAATATTGTGTAAGGCCAAGAATATAGCCATATGCATTTGCAATTAATCACACAAATTAGAGCCCTTTAATAAAGATGAAAAGCAAAGAGAATAAAACATGCTGGAAACCTGGAGGCAGAGTTTTGGTCTCCTAAATTCAAATGCAAAGCTTTGAAAACCTTGTTTGCTTTCACCAAGTGTCACAAGGGATTATATAGAACTTCAAAAGGAATTTGGAAACAAACAAAAAAGCTAGTGAAACACGGATGATTAATCCACTTTTCTATGTCTGCTCCCAAAGTCTCCTTTTGCTGACTTTCTAAATCCTACTTGGACATTGATGCCAAGACCAGACCATGGAGAAAGTTCTCACCTATCTCACAGAATAAAGGGGTACTTCACTAATTTAATCATGATTTTTTTACCCAGATTTGCAAATGAAACTAGATTCATGCCACGTGGATGTGCATGTGTCCATCTGTCTCAGTGGCTTCTGCATTCCTGGAGGCAAGTTAGCAATAGGGTTGTGCCCAGCCAAGGAAAGGCTTTAGCCTGTCCCTGTCCAAGGAGAGAGACTTTCAAAAGCTGCAAATCATAGAATCATAGAATCGTTAGGGTTGGAAAGGACCTTAAGATAACTTCATCTCGGCTTGCAAGACAGAAATCAGCAGAGCACTAAGCTTTACTAGGACTAGTGCAAGGGGACAGGGTGAAGATCCATAAAATCCCAGCATCTGTGCTCCAGCTAATGGCTGTTCACAACTGAAAACAAAAGAAAGTGATTTTTTGTTTCCACAACTAGTGGGTGATGTTTTGTGCAAGACATCAGACAGCAAGGTATAAGAACCCAGGGAAGGACTGCACATGTGTAAATGATGGGAATCACTACTGCCACTGGCAAACAGTTTGAAAGGAACACGTGAAGGAGACCTAAATCATCCTGCTTCAGGACATAAATCACCTTCTAACAGCAGAAGAGAAGAAATCTTATTGATAGGCTGGTTTAAGTTTTCAAAACGTAAAAGAAAAAATTGGAAGCTGTTTGCTGACAGTTTTAATAACTGCTTCTCATTTTATGGCTATTCCTAGCTTGAGTTTAAGGAAAAGCCAAGATCCCAGAGCCAGTGCATCCACTCAGTTAACTGTCTGTCCTTCTTCACTAAAATAATTTTGCATATATTGGCCAACTCAAACTCAATTTCACACCACAGCAGAGATCTCAATGATCTGCACTTCCAGCAAGCTTCATGACAAGCTTGCTGGATAAGCAAGAAAGCCCAAAATAATGTCCCTAAGAGGAAGAGGCAAATTCTATCACATGCAAGACATCTCCTGTCCAACCCATCAGCAAACATAGCTGTGAACTAGCAGCCGTACATGGTGCCACCTGCCCTGCCAAACTAGTGGGGGACAAGGGAATGAGCTGAGATTACTGGGTAAAGAGTTTAAGGCTATAATTACAAAGGAAAGCAGGTCTTGATGATTCTGCTGTCCTCAGAGATATTTGGCTGCTTTTTTTTTGCCTTCAACTGAGTTAGAGACACAGTTGGAGAATTTCAAGTTCTCTTAAATCAGGAAAACATTCAAATAAAACCCACCGAGGCTTGGTCCATGCAATCTGTTCTGCTCCTGAGCATGACCTCACTGCACAACACCCTCAGGACTGGATGGATTTGCAGGGCTCATCCATCACGGCAACTCCCACCTGCCAACCTGATTGTGGCTGTAATGTGATCACCATCCCTTTATCACTCAAAGCCAGGCTTTGCCTATAGGAGGGGAAAGCCAAAGAGAATCTCTGCAAAGAGCAAACAATATTTTACCCCTCATGCATGTTTCATACATTTGTGGTCAGGTCATTTTGTTCTCTTTTGCTCTCTTAGAAGGACACAGAGCGCACCCATGCGTACTATGAAGCAAGCCAAGACTCTGGTTTCATTACAAGACCTTAACACCTACCTCCTCATTCATATGGTTTTACCATGTGCTGTTTTACCAGCAGTCCATTCAGTGTGGCCATACCCAATTCTTCAGCAGTTCACACCCAGCACCAGGAACCCTGTCCTGGGGCCACAAGTCCTGCTGGGTGGCCCTGGGGATGCCAGTGTAGACCCAGCCTGGCACAGGCAATGTGAACCTTCAGCAATGGGCATCAAGCCTAGCTGTTGGGAGACCAGCTTCTGGAATAAAAGGATGCTCAGCTATTTGCATGTGGCTGCAGCACCTGTTCAGGAATTAGGTTCCCCCACCAGCACCAGAACCCAGTCTCAGCATCCCATGCTGGCTATGTGAAAGCATTCTTAAAAAGAGTAAGAAAGTTTGACCCCCTTCTTTCTAAGAGAAGAAAAACACATCCTGGCAAGCAGAGGGTCTTTCAAGCACTTTCCAGCCTTTCCATGCTTACTCTCTGCTGTGATTTTGGGTGGATATTGGTGTGGTGGGCGTTGCAGCAAAGGCTGCTGTACCCCTGAGCTGCTGCCTGCCCCACAAAACCCTGCCTGGGGTTTCAAGATCCACAGCATGTTTGCAGCCATTAACTGGGTTTTTATGAGCTCCTGCTCAGCTCTCATGTGAGCAACTCCGAGCACTCAGCAAAAGCCTCATTAAGCAATTCTTTGAAGTGGTGCTATTATTACGAACATGCTAAGCAGAACTTAACACTACCAAGTTGTGTAACTGCTTCCGGCTGCACACTGCACAACCTGTGTTTGCTCAGTGTGAAGCTGGCACACAAGTGTGTGCAGGAGAAAAAGGAGAAGGGCACATTCCAGCCCATGCTTGAATATTTACATCCCATACAGAGCCGAGGCATCTGCTTAAAACAAAAGCACCAGCAAACAATGCCAAACTGTGTGTTTGCAGCTGGGGGAATTCATCTTCCCCCCAACTTGCTCCAAGCAGAAGCTGCAGGACCAGGAGTGAAGTCTCTGCTGCCAGGATGCTGCCAGGAGCAGCGTGGTTGCTTACCTTGGCTTTCTGTCTCCATGGCAATGGTTCTGCGTCATCCTTTTAGCACAGCAATCTCAACCTATGCTAAATTTGTCCTCATTTTGGGATCCCAGGGTATAAACCAGTGCAGCAAGTTATCCTCACCGTTGCATGCTGGGTGGAAGGTGCTGTCCCACCAGGATGGCCATCACGTCAAATGCACAGTGCTGAGCTGCCTGTCCAGGTTCAGCACTCACAGGCAGCAGGGATAGACCAGCCCTGCTGCTCAAGTGGTCTGCAGGGCCCAGCAGAGGGGCTGCAAAGTCACCTCCAGATTGATTTACCTTTACCCCACAGCAGGGTGGGTGAGCCAAGCAGAGAAGTTTTGTCACCCTGTGCCTTGACCCCCATAGTTTCAGGCTGCTTTTGGTGCAGATCTGAACCCTAGAAAGGGGTCAGCTCGTCAGAAATACCAGTTCCAACTGGTGTTTCCTCTAGCACACAAAAATAAACCTCAAACTCAAAAGAAAAACACCAGGGTCCTGCCTGACTTGCACATCAAGGAAAGCACAGAGGCAGTTTGATGGGCTGTGCCTTGCAATAACCTCTGGGCACCCGTGCAGCCTCATCCACAGGGCTCTGCATGGGGCTGCTCAGGACAGGGCTGAGTCTCTCCAGCCCTAGCATCTACCAGGAGATGCAGAGGGCTCAGAAAGTGTGAGGCAGCAACAGAGATGGGATGGTGCACCCTCATTTTTGACCTGGCATGCAGGCAGATGTGGCATTCATGTTCTTCTGCCTCGATTCATCTGTTAATGCAGTCCTCAGTGGAGAGGAGGTGTCCTGAGTGTCTGCTTGGGAAAGAAAAAAAAAGACAAAAAAGAAAGTTAAACCTACAAGACTGAGAGGAAGAGCTTATTGAGGGGTCTTGAGAGGAGAAAGAGAAACATGTTGGGTTTATTTGAAGCAGATATTAGTGACTGTTCTGGCTGCCCCATGCCTGTGTCTTTACCGAAATCACCTCCCCTCAATCACCAGAGAGAATCTTCTGAATGCGTTTAAGTTTAAATTAAAGAGTAAGAGATTCTCCTTCCTAAATCCTCATTTTGGGTTAATCCTGTATTTATACAATGTGAATGACTCAAATAATTGAAGGACTAGGACAAGACAACAACAAGTATCAGTATAGAGCTTCCCATTAGTGTATGTGGGATTGCAGCAACCCAATTCTGCCCTGGAGTGCAAAGATTAACCCTTCATGTGCCTTTAACCGCCTCATCAGGCTCCTGGGAAACTTCTCTTCTGTCTGCCCCTCACCAGCTATCACCTATGGTGGAGGAAAGGCACAAAGAGAGTAGCCTGTGAACCCCCCAGCACTCTTTTTTGGGGTGAAGAAGGAATTGAATGATGCTGGTGGGTCCTGAATGCAAGCAGATGAAGTGATGGGACGGAAATAAACTTGAATGACCTGGGGAGAACAGGCAGATGACATGGGGCCCCAGTGCTTAGCTGCTGACCTTAAAATCACAGAATGATTTGGGCTGAAAGGGACCTTAAAGCTCATCCAGTTCCAACCATGGGCAGGGACACCTTCCACTAGAGCAGGTTGCTCCAAGCCTCATCCAACCTGGCCTTGATGGGGCAGCCACAGCTTCTCTGGGCATGCACAACCATCCGTCCACAACCTTCTGGCCATGCTGCAGCCACCCAGGATCTTCTCAGGATAGAGGGTGTAAGAGGACCTGTTCTGCAGGAGAGATGCCTTTGAACATATTTTGGCTCATGGTTTTGGTAGAGGAGGTGGGTGGTCAGAAGAGACAGCTCTTGCTATGGAGCCAGGCAGGTTGGCTGGGCAGAGGACCTCACAGAAGAGACCTTCACGATGAAGCCCTTCCAGCCTGGCCCTAGACTGCCAGAGCAACCATCCATAGCTGGGAGTGGAACTCTGAAAAAACAGGTGAAAGGATGCTAAGGAAAAAGGGATGCTGGAAGCATCGGGGGTGACAGGGCACAGGGTCAGCATGGTGACAATAAGGCGGGAGTGGGAAACCCAGCTGATGACTTGCTCCTGGATATGTGGGCAGCCAAAGGTCTTCCTGTCCAGCCTGCTCCCATGGCACAGGCTTAGCCAAAATACTCAAGACTGCCTCATCTGAACCACATCCTCAGGGCCATCACGCAGGAGTTAGGAGAGGGCCTAGGAACTTTTTCCAGATAGATTTACAGGCCCATGTAGGAGCATCCCCAGTGCATGAGCACATCTTTCCATGCAGGAAATCCCCAGCTTGAAGGGCACTTATGCATAATGCCCTGGCCTTTACACAAACAAAAATAGGCGGTCCCGCTACACTCCCTTCCCCTAAGTATTATCTAAGGAGACGTCTGTAGACAGCCCTTGCAAACACCTCCTCCCCTAGAAGCATTTTTCCACCCGTGGTTGTTCAGTGAGTGACTAAAAGCCTCAGGATTTTGCCCACAATTAATATAAAGCAGGTGCAGGAGAGGGTTCCAGCTCAATTACTCCTTTACAGCTCCTGGCAGCTCCAGAAGCAGCCTGGCTTGCACAGTGCAGGACTGTGATGTGCTAAAAACGAAACCTCAGTCCTAGGGGGCTTATTTGGATTGCAGGAATCTTCAAGTTCAAAGGAAATGAGGCAGCACAAGCACTGCCAGGGTACCTGCCACGGGGCCATCACACCAGGGCAATGCTGCACTGTAGAGATGCAAACTTGCACAGTAACCCCTTGAAATACAGGAAGCTTATTTCCCAGATTAAACTGACAGTGGAAGTTTCTGGGCATTAGTCCCATTCCAGATTCCATAAAACTACTACTAACAGTAGTGATCACATTATTATTATTTTTATAGCCACACTCTGTATTAATCCTTTACTGGTATCAGAGTAACATGGTAACTGCTACTTGGGGCACACTGACAGCACTGAGGGACTCCATGTTACCTGCTCAACTTCCATGGCGCAGTTACACGTCAAAAAAGGCTTCTCTGACTCTCCAACCTTGTCGTCTTGCTGGCACCAGCCAGGGAAGTCCTCCAAATGTGAGCACAAATGCTTCCTACACGCAAAAAACCCCAAATCCTGGCTGAGGTTTAACCATGTTTCCTGGTGGATCATGCAGTGCCCTCTGGTGCATGCTCAAGTGAGGGAGGTTTCAGGTTTGCAGCAAAGTCTCTCTCTCTCTAAACATAATTTCAATGCCAATTCATTCAATGATTCACTTATATTTAATAATAATAATAATCCAAAGGGTTGGGGTTTTTTGGGAGCTCAATCCATTTAAGACGGGATCTGCTCCAAAACGATAGCAGCTATTCACCATTTAAAAAAATCTACATCATAATATTCCTCATATGACTGATGGCATTACAGGTGCTGATAAAGCATTAGACATGACGTAACACATTTCTATTAAAGGGACAAAGTCAAGTTCAAATCAAAGTCCTGCCCGCTCACTCAGCGATACAAGACAAGGAAACAAACTCTGCTTCAGTGCAATTGCTCTTGACTTCCATCATAGTGATGCAATTTCTTTTCAAATACATATAATTTCCTTTTCCATTATCTTAGGACTGGAGAGGGACACAGTGTCAAAATCCAGATTGAAATAATCAAGTGCTAACAGAGATGGCAAGACCTTTATCAGCTAGGTTCAGCTGAGAGCATCCCTCCAGGAGTGGAGATTGGCAAGAACCTGTGCCCTGTTGCTACCTGGGCTCTTTCCCAGCACCCCCAAACCTCCTCAACACCCACATCTGGCTGAAAAACCTCCCCTGGAAAAGCCTCAGGGTAGTGGGGGAAAAGCCCACAGCATTTCTTGCCTGACTCTAGAAATCTAGTCTGATATCTGGAGTTAGCAGCAAGAAGTTCCAGGGATGTTTGGACTTGGCAGCACGCTGTCAGTTAGAGTCCAGGATATAAGGTGTAATAAGCCAAAGTGATCATGACTATTTGATGGGATGGAGGTATAAAAGAAGAGTGAGCAACCAGCCTGCTCAGCTCACTGAAGCACTTAATGCTGTGAGGAAATAATTAGCACCTAAAATGAAAAGGAACCAGCATCTGAAGATGCCAGGAGAGTTACAAAACTTGCCATGGAGAGTCCAGGTAAACAGAAATAAAAGTGCAAGAAGAGTTATTAAGCAACATTTTCAAAAGTGGTTTAGGAAGCCTGAACTCCATTTTATGGAGGACTTTAATTTCCAAGGGCTGCCAATGACGTCTGAGCTATAGGACCTGAAGAATATTTACACACCTCAAACAAAGCCCTGAGCAGGGGCTGGAAGTCACTCACTATGAAGAAGTCCCTCGGTGTGACTAGCATCTTTAAAAGCCTCTGGCCAGACTCACGCAGATCAATTCCACCTCTGTCCCAGCAGCCTCAGCCATTTCAGAAATGGGATTTAGGACAGCCTGAAAAAAATGTCCAAAATCCCATTTCTACAAGCAAACATCACTGAGGATTTGGCTCAAGCATCAGTTTGAAAACCACTTCAAGTGGCTCCGAGCCATTAGCAAAAGCCCAGCACAGTCTGGGCAGTGGCTGCACTTACAGCTTGTAAATAGAGCCCAGGAACAACGAACAGAGACCCAGAAAGCAATTAAAGATAGGAGGCTGCAGACATGGATTCGTATAACATGGAGAAGGAAGAGAATAAAACAGTGGCAGTGAGGATCCAGCTCCTGCCCAGAGGATGTGTGGGTACAGCATTTATCAGGGACATGGATATGTGCTATGGGGCAATGCCAGTTCACTGCTGACCAGCACATTAATAACAGCAGAGATGTTTAGTGATCACAAAAGGGAGAGATGGCTGGAGGCAGCCACTTTGTTACCATGATTCACAAAATGGGTGCCCAGGGTGTGATCCAAGTGCTGCTCCTTGCTTCAAGACCCATCTGTTATTTCTCCATTGGTAAATCAGCCTCGTAGGAGAGGCTGTCTGATAATGCTGCCTAATTCCTGATCAGGAGGTACACATAAATCCCTTCAGGGCTGCTGCCTTTCTCCCCCCTCCAATTAGTATTCCTGCTCTCAGAGAAGCTTATTTTGATCCATTTGATCTCCTCTTAGTTGTCCAGCCCAGGACATGGGCAGCTCTAGAAGTGCAGGCTCCATACTTCACTCAAATTTGTATTTCCATCTGTCCATTTTCTCCTCCAAATGATCCACTGGCCCATCAACTCTCAAATACACAAGTACCAATGGGGCATTTTGTACAGCAATGTCCATCAGTGGCAGAACCCATCACTCAGCTCTTCCAAAGCCACTTGCAGTCAGCTCAACCCAGCACCAGCATCCCCAGGAGCTCCACATCAACCTCCTAAGGGGATGTTCATGGCTGTATCAGCCATGTTTCCTCTTGAACTTGACACCCTAGTGTTAGGCGTCCCTGCCCATGGCAGAGGGCTGATCTAGAGGATCTTAAGGTCCTTCCCAACACAAACCATTCTACGATTCTAACAGCTCAATCCATCTCTCCACCTTGTCCTCGTCCCTGCCAAAGCTTTATTTTCTCATACCAACAATACAAAATTAGTGCAGAAGCTCTAGAGGAATAAGACACTTGCACAAGCCACAAGTGTGCTGCTCTGTAAATCCTTGTATGGCTGAGATGTTAGAAGCTGGAGTAAGGAACCAAAGGATGGTTTATTCCATTGCTGTTCAGCTGGTCTCAAAACAACTTTCTCTGCACCCATAAGGCCTCATTGCCTCCTCCTTTCTGTCTTTGTGATACCAAGGAGCCAAACCTAGGGCAAAATGAGAAATATTCCTTCTCCTGATATTTCCTCAACCAGAGACCCAGAAAACTTACCTCGATACTTCAAGATTTGATCTTCACGCTTTTGCTGGTGTTCTGTTGGGAAATTCATGGTGATCCTGGGGGGCCTGAGGTGAGGTATGGATCTGCCATGTTCTCAACACACACATGAGGAATAACCAACTTCATCTGAGAATTTCCCAGCCCGTGGTTACAGAGCCAAGACTTCCAGAGACACGATGAGTAAAGCTCAGTCCTGCAGGCACCGAGCTCATCAGACAACCCACCAGCCTCCCTTCCCTCTCCTCTGCAAAACGTTCTATCCTTACCTGAAATAAGGCAGTAAAATATTACATCTCAAGTACATAATTCCCATCAGAGGCAGGGATGATGTGGCTGCAGCTCCAAACTGTTGCTCTGGAAATGGTGATCATGACTCAGCCACAACTTCTGGTGTGAAGCTGGACAAGTCTAAAAACCCTCTAAAAACCCACCTGCAAAAGCAGGACAGTTAAAAAATCATTTCTTCCAAGTCTTTGATATTTTTCTATATTAAAATTGTAAACTGCCATGGCCAGAGATGATTCAGACAATCGTAACACCTCTAGGCTTTTTTTTTTTTATACAAAGGCTGCATGGATAACTCACAACATCAGGCCCTGTGCCTTAAGTGAATGAACGCTACAATTTGGGATCTTTGAGCAGTCATCTCTTATATCAAAGCTTTTGGATTTAACATACCACTATAAAAAAGCCTCAGCAACAACCTTTAACAACTTGTAAACATGACGGTAGCACCTGGTAGCCATGGGTGACATGCTGAATTACTTGGGTTGCCACTTGTTTGGGAATGACAGATATACCTGGCAATTCTCCCTTGAGAGGTAAAAGGAAAATGTCAAAACACCCCATTTGACCCAGTCTAGCTCTGTTATTAGCATTGCAAAGAAAGTTAGCAGATGCATGCAGGTAGCACCAAGATGATTGACATTATTGCTCCTACAATTATTATTAGAGCTCAAAAGATCCTTGGTACAGCAAGACCATTACAGAATAAAAAACAGAAGTAAATTGTAGAGGAAGGCAAAATAATTGAAGTAATAACTGAAAACACATAATGCACAAAAAAATACTGTCATCCAACAGTGACTTTCAGTGCTGTAAAACTGGAAGGCTTCCATAAGAAGAAAACAAGGAGCACCCATTTAGGAGAACCTTCAGAGCACTGAAGTGTTTCTGTGAGCTTTAAAGCAGGCATAAGAAAGCAATTCTGCCTGCACCATTGATTTTGAGGGAAAGCTGGGAAGGAAATGCCAGCACTGGGAGATCACAGGTGAGGAAACTTCATCTCTGGGCCTGGGCTAAATAGAGACAGATGCAGACTGACTCACTCAGCCACAGGGCAGAGCCAAGAGCGATGCAAACGTGCTCCTCCACACTCCCCCAATTCCAGGGTTCCCACTGGGGTCCCGGCTACAACAAGGGGAACAAGGAATTTAGATCAGACATCATTTAGACTGAGATGAGCTCTTAGGCAGAAGTTCTTCCCTGTGAGGGTGCTGAGGCGCTGGCACAGGGTGCCCAGAGAAGCTGTGGCTGTCCCATCCCTGGCAGTGTTCAAGGCCGGGTTGGACACAGGGGCTTGGAGCAAGCTGCTCTAGTGGAAGGTGTCCCTGCGTGTGGCAGGGGGTTGGAACTGGATGAGCTTTAAGGTTCCTTCCAACACAAACCGTGCTATGGAAATTCTTCCATTGAATTTCCTGAAGCAGCAGCTCAGCCTTGATCATCACAGCACATCCCTGTTCTGTGAGCAGATGTTGAAAACCAGCTTCAGGCTTTGCAATGCCAACCCAAGCAGTGGTGACACCAACATATTCACAGAAAGGTCACCGCAGCACCTTGCCTTGCTCCAGCTTTTCATTCCACCTAAAGCACAAGGCCTCAGCAGACCCCAGACTGACCCCAAGCTTGCTCAACAAAAGGTCCCAGCAGCTCAGGAAAGGAGAAATGTCCACAACAGAGATGAAAGACTCAAGAGCTTGACACGCCATGCCTGCAGCACAGTTTGCAGTGGTTACGGATGCAATGAGTCTATAGAGCAAGATGATAAAAAAGGAGAATTAATGAAGTGTTGGCCAAGAGCTGTTGGGGACCCACGTGGAGAAAAGTACAATTTTCTCTTCACAGTGAAGGTGTCTCTGAAGAATTACTGCCATTCCCACTAATGTCTTTACTAGTAATTGTATGGCACTTCAAATGATGGGACAAGAGCACCTCATGGTATTTTAAGGATCATGCAGAGCAATTTCTTGTTCTCCTGGGGGATTTGTTCTTCTCCTGTTTCCAAGCAGCAGCAATCACAGCGCTCTGTGTGTCAGAGTTATGCTCATGGATTTTACAACTGCCACAAGAAATCAGAAACAGATGCAGATGTTGGACACCTTCTCCTTAGGGCATTAATGATGAATGTCATCCCCTCTGCCTCCGCTGCCCTTAGTGGCGTTGGTGGAGGATAATGAGCTACCATGCAAAGAGCACCTGCGAGGAGGTGAAAGGCTGTTTGTGGCCGGGTTTTGTTCTTCCCAGCTCTTTACATCCCTCTACATGAGACTGGAAGGGCTTGGTCCTGGGCTTCAGGATCTCCCCTGGACCTCGTGAACAGCAGGCACAGCAATCCACTTGGTTATACCAGGAAAAGGCAAGCTCTTTTTTAATCACAGCAGGGTTAAGACTGCTGAGTTCACAGCAAAACAAGTTGTCTCCCTAACTGAGTTCAAGCATGACATAAAGTACCTCCTTCAAAGCAGGAAACACTCACGTTAGCTTTTGTGTAAGTGTTCTTTCTGATGCATAAGGAGGACCGTGTCTGGTAGGAGATGAAGTTAACATCAAGCAGCCCCTTTCGACTTCAGAAATGCATCCTCATGTGGTACCACGGAGGCCCAGCTGTCCTGCGTAAGATGTTTCCAGCAGCTTCTTTGCTGGGAAGACAGTTTCCCCCTTCGCTATCACATACTTCTTTTTAACCTTACACTACATCAGAGGTTTTTCTCTTTTCCTTGATTTTGTTGGTTGGATTTCAGGGAACTTGACAGCTTGAAATTACATGCAAAGCTTTTCTAAGCTTACTGATATGACGCTGAGGGATAGGTCAACATGAGGTTATCATTTCAGCCCTTCCATGTTGGCTGGTCAAACGGCAAGGCAGAGGACTCCACATAGTTTCAGGACCTTCAGACCTCTATGTAGATCTTTTCTTGGTGGCTCTGTTGCTGCTGCTGTCTGTACTTTGAAACACAGGCTTGGGCAGATTATGGGATCAGCTGCATTAGTTTCACATGTCATTTCTGCAACAGCTTGGATTTCTCAGGTTCTGCAGACTGCACACAAGGGGACAGAGTGATGCTGTAAAGGGCTATAGACATGTTGACTCTCAGTATGGTGAAGGTGGCAGTGGGAACATACGGGCAGGATTCCTGGAGAACTCATCTCCCGGCCAGGCACCAAAAGAAACCTCAGTGTTTCAAACAACAGCCACCAGCCTCCAATGGGAAGCTCACAGCCACGTGTTTGATGCGCAGCATGCTCACCACGAGCTTTTGAAAATCTGACCTTTCTGTGTTTAATGGGTTTTTCACAAAGAAATGAAGCAGAGAACAACAGGAGAACAGTCAGAATAATTGTTGTGTTTCAAGCAAAGGTATAGAAAATGTGAACTTTCCAAAGCTGCTGGCATTTGCCAAATTGCAGTGGGAAGAATGAAGTGCAGGGACTAAGCCTGAGTCGTCCTTCCAGCATTACAGTTAGAAACAGATTACTCCTGTTTTCTCACCATTTTCTTTCTGTAGTTGTAATTTCTTTGTTGCTGATGTTTGCCTGTGACTTTAACTGGAATGTTACTTCAGCAGCTAACACACAGCTCCCAAGGCTCTCTGCTATGCTGGGCCTTGAGACTGCTGCAAAAATCCATGTCGGAGGAGTGATGAGCATTATCACCAGGGGCTTTGCATTTTTGATGAAGCAGTAGAGCTCATACTGAAGGGAAAGTTCTGGCCAAACCACAGATGCAGCCTGCTTGCCTTTGGGGCTTGGATTTTGGAGGTGAGCTTAGTTCTGTGGTCATTATTTTTTGCAGAACATGGTGTACCTGCTGCTCTGGAATGGTGGAGCTGATACTTCAAACTCATATCAGGCAAAGCACCAGAACTCACCATTTCTGCAAAGACTACAGGAGGAAACCATGCCCACCCCGTGCTCCTGGACTGCTCCAGGCACTCAGCCAGCATTTGCAAACTGAAGGTAAAGATGTGCTATTCCACTGTCCTTTCCCATAGGAAAAAGGCTGCTGAGGAACTCCATAATAATTAATGTGGTCTCTTAACTCCACTTGCTTCACATCGTTAATATTTACAACCAAGAAAAGACAGGTCATGGAGCAGAGTCATGCAGAGACAAGACAACCTGCTCCAGGGATGCTTTCCTGGAGCCACGCTGGGATGCACAAACCGTTAGACAAGCACTCAGCAAACACAACCTGCAGTTACCCCATCACCAGAACACAGGCCTGGGTGTAAAGATCCTGGAGGGAGCAAGACCCATGGATCCAAGAGGCCATGCACCAAAGCCCATCTTCCAGATCAGGGGGCTGCTGTGCAACAACCCCTGGAAAAGGAGCTTCTGTACTGGGGGGGGCTGGAGTTGGAAAAGCTCAACAGAATCATCAAGAAGAGGGAAGGAAGCAGACACAGTTATTCAAGGCCAGATTGGATGGTGCTTGGAGCAACCTGCTCTGGTGGAAGGTGTCCCTGCTCATGGCAGGGGATTGGAACTGGGTGAACTTTAAGGTCCCTTCCAACACAACCCATTCCAAGATTGCAGCTGTTTTCTCTCTATCCAGCTCACACACTGTCATTGGAAGCAAAGACCTTTCTCCAAAAGCCTGGTTTTAGTGTTAAAGGTTTAACATCAGCAGAATACACCAATGGCCATTAGGCTACCGGACAGTGTTAAGGTCAGCTGCATTAATCCAGTCCAAGGGCTATAAAATACCATAGCAATGCTTTCTTTCATCCATTGCCTCAGCTGTAGCACTCTGGGGACACAAACCCCTGTGTGAACCAGGGCAGTGTGATCCAGCCATGCACTCCTGGTGTCTCACAGGTGGTGGTAACCTGAACTTTGAACCCCTGCTCCTGCACCATATATACATACACACACACATGTATCTATTTAGATCATTACTACTGATGAGATTAAATGTTTTCAATTTAGCAATTTAGGAGCCTGAGGGCTCTGTTCCCTTTCATTTTCCTCTCCCTTCCCACCCTTACAGCTCAAAGCAGCTCATTTAAAGGAGGTCTGTGCTAGCCTGGCTGGGGGGACCTGGCGAGTCCCAAGCAGGGCTGGTCGGGTTCATTGCTCACTCTGGTATATGCAAAACAACTGCAAATAACATCATTGAAACCATCTCACTGATCCCTCAATGCCAGCCACCCTCCAAGATGTTCCCTGAGGCTCACTTGAATTTTTGCCACCAGGTTTTTAGTTTAGTGGATTTATTTTTTCTTGCAAGCATGAAACAATTCCTGATAAATGACATTCCCACTTTCATGGCTCTTCCCTTTGTCTTTCTCATATATTTTCCCTATTTATGCAACTCTTCCCTTTCCCTCCCTGTTGTCCCTAGGCTTTTTATCTCATGCATCATTCATCCCAGATTACTGTCTTCTTTTAACACAGGCTTCTGGGATATGTGCATCTCCTTGAATTCCTTTTTCTCCTTCTGCCTTGCCCTGATTTGCACTCAAACACACACTTCCCCAGCTCCACAGCTGCCTGCAGTGGAGTCTTGCTGGGAACACTACATCCATGGAAGAGCACAGAGAAAGAGAACAGGCTCAATGCACCCTTCACCAAACCTTGGTGAATATCCATGCAGTTTTAGTGATCAGAGCCTGGCCACAGCTTACCCAGAGGGATAACATGTCTCAGCAGCATGACCAGCTTTAATGGTGGTCAGTGGAAAGGGACAGGGCAACATATTGGTAGTAAGCATGGTAAAACACAAAGCTAAATTATCAGGAGAGCTGCATACCCGGTGCACCTTGCACCAGGTTTTGGGTATGCACCAGTGCTCAGGGAGGATGCTGTGCTGGCTTCACAGCAGTGCTGGTGAGGACACCGAGTCCCCCAGCGTTGCACTGCAGGGTAATGCTCACATCTAAATCCTGTAACTGCTCTTTGTGCAGCACCTTTGGGAACAGCCACTATAGAAGCTGCCAGCTGGATGTTTAACAGGGGTTCAGGCCACCCCAGCAGTGTCCATCACATCAGGTGCTCATATTTCCACTTTGGATATTCCCATTGCATTTCTTCTTTGCTTGCCAGCTTTCAGCAGGAACCAGCCAACATCTGGGCACAGCTCTGGGGTAGCTCAGTCGCTCTCCCTGTGTTCGCATTCAAAATCACAGCGCATATTTGCCAGAAAACCCAAGTCCTCTTTTGGTGACATCCTCCCCACTTGCTGCATTACAGCTGACAGCTCCATACACCAGAAAACTCCCTCAAATCCCCCAAATGTGCTGCCTTCTGAACAAAAATTACAGTCTTGGGTAACATGAAATGAAAGGCAAATGCAAACACAGAAGCAAAAGCTTGTAAAAGGCTTTCCAGTCCTTTTATGAAGCCTCCCTGATTTCCATCAGTTACAGGAGTCTTTAAACATCCCATCTCTTGTTCCTGACACTGGTTAAAAAAGTAAAAGCTTCAGAAATTACCACCTATGCCCAGGACCCTTAGGAGAGCTCACAGCTGGGGATTCGGCCTTGCGCTGGTGAGAAAGAACAAGCCAGAGCTATCTCCATCTCTTTTCATCAGGTACTGGCCCTATTGACTGCTCCGGGTGTTATTCTCCAAGTGCTCATGCCTGCCAAGATCGTGGGACTAGCACATGGGCAGCACTTCTCTATTTGGCTATAAATGCACATAAAATTCCAGAGGCAGAGCATGGCAAACTATTGCTGAGGAGATGTAACAGCTTTTCAGATGATTTTTGCCTGTACAGAATGAATAAATGCAGTGGGTCCTTCCCTCCAGCAGCCCTTCTGCTTACTGGTAGCACAGAGACCTTTTCCAAGGAAGTCAATAGCTCTTGTGCCTTGTATATATGCCTATAAATGCATATATGGGCAGGTATACACAAGTGTGACCTGACTTTCAACCTTCCTTTAGGATAAAATATTTGATTGGTGACCTGCCAAAGCAGAGCCAGCAGGAAACTGGAACTCCAGTGTCACGGGTGATGTGGAACACAGGCACAGGGCCACGGGTGATGTGGAGCATGAACAAGGGAAATCCACCAGTGAAGTCAGATCTGGATGTGGGGTAACCTAATACCAAACAGACAAGGGTGTCATGGACCTTCACCAGGGTGAGGAGAGACACAGTGAGATGTCTCTGGATGCAACTGTAATTCCCATGGTCTTAGTGGATCCCGAACACTTGGGCTCATCTCAAAGTATCAGGCTCCACCTAATGCTTGACATCCCATTGAAGTAGAGGAGACCCATCCAGTCGTTTCAAAGCACATCTCAGGAGAAAAGTAGGGGTGACCAGCCATAATGAAGGACACCAGGACTGCTCTGAGACCCTGGGTGAGGGCTGATCCCACCCTGGAGCTCACTTACCCATGCAGACATGGGGTGCCCAACTGAGCAGGACCCAAGGTGGGTGATCAGCTCACAGTTCCCTTACTCAGCTCTTGTAAAGTGTGGCTCACTTCTGAGAGGATTTCAAATTAAGCTCTTTAAGTAACAAAGCAAGATCTCTCTTTTAAACCTCCGTTTAATCACATAATACTGAGGGAAGCCCTCTCCTCCCCTTGGGAAAAGAAAGAGAAGTAGGTTTGCTGAGAGAGACGTAATTACTTGATCCCCACGCAACTGGATGATATTTGCTGACTAAATATAGAAAGCCTTGGGGAAAGATTGATTTTTGATAACAATTTAAAGAGCTTTGAGAAAATACAGATAAGCCCCCCAAAAAACCCAAACAAAACTAAACAAAACCCCAGGAAGAGACACTGGAGAGGCTGGGAAAAACAAAATGGTCATCTTCTGGTGGCTACGTGGTACAAGCAGCAGAGCACATTTTGCTTTCACTGCAGGAGGATGCAGGAAGGACTCAGGATGAGTCCTATTAAGGTCCAATGTGATAAGGAGCTAAACCACCCCCAAAGTCTGGCTGGCTGTGGTGGGAACAAGGAGGCATTGATCACCAGGGCCTCCAGGCACAGAGAAACATGAAGAACAAGGACCACAAAGCCCACCCAGCACAGCCATATGGGGAAGCAAAAAGCACTTTGAAGATTTTAGATGGAAGATAGGAAACATGAAAAAAAACCCGCATTATGTCATCAAAGCAACAGTGAAGCAAATCTGGAAACAGTCTAGAAAATATTAAATACTATTAATATAAAAGATTATTGAATACTTAAATCTGTCTTGAGCGCTTCTGATTTTTGTATGAATTTTTGAGTTTTCTCAGCACTGCTTATGCTTGATGTGATGTCAGCACATATATGCAAAGGAAAACGTCTTGAGCTTGAAATCTTTTTCATATGTGGAGCAGTTGACTGCTGCCAGTGTTCCTACAGAACTGATCCTCCATTCATTGGTTAAAATTTAGGATCTCAAACTCAAAGTTGTTAAGACAACGAGAAAAACAAACCACTGTGAAATGGTTTTATTTGGTGCCAGGTTTGGGTTAATGGTCTTGCAATGGCTCAGTCCCAATTAACCCAGGACCCTTCCAGAGGCAGAGACAGCTGCAGCGCTGCAAACACCAACATCCCACCCATGGCCTCAACAAGTCCCTTAAGGAAGACGTGCACAGCGTCCTTCACAGCAGACATCAAACAGGGCTTTTGAAGGGATCAGAGCTTTACAAGGATTTTTCAAAAGGGTCTGGATGTTTCCTGTGATCTCTGTTTAATCTTGGGAGAAAGAAAGAGAAAACAGGGAGGAGAAACACAAACCCAAGAAATATCTGCCGCAGGGGTAAGGCACTGGTCTTGGTCCATCTGGGGTCTAGGAAGCAAACACTTCCCATCCCCTGGCAACAAAAGCAATACCAAAATTAACCCCCCACATCAGCTGCCATAAGAAACCCTGCCCCACAGCTTCTTGCTCTCCGCTATGGTCACCTTGGTATGTGCTGACAAAGCCTCTTCTGAAGGCAACTCAGCACGTCACAGTGCTGGATCAGGCAACCAGGAAAAGATGCCAACATGGACAAAAAAATGCACCAACCCCTCCTCACTCTGAAGGGGCTGACTACAAAAATAACTTGAAAACCTGGTAAAAATACCCAAGACCGCTTCAGAAAGACACAGCTGGCTGCACAGAGCTCAGCTGGGCTTTTACAGAAGCTTCACAGCGTTACAATTACAAGCAATCATCAGTTGGATGCACTTGTTATTAGAATACTAGCAGAAAATACGTATCTGAGACAGGCTGGTCAGAATAAAGTCAGGAAATAAACACTCACCTGCAAGGGGGCTGGAAGTAGGTGAGCTTTAAGGCCCTTTCCAACCCAAATCATTCTATGATTCTACAAATTGTTCAGTCTTCCATTAGCTAAAGGGGTTACGAGTATCCTGGGGAGGGGCTTTGGTCAGCGGCCTGTTGGGACAGAACAAGAGGAATGGCTTTAACCTGCCAGAGGGGAGACTGAGATGAGCTCTTAGTTCTTCCTTGTCCATGCCAGGGATCCTGATGGAGATGATTTTTCACCCCCAAATGGCCAGAGCAGATCTCAAATGGATCCCAGTGGTCCTTTTTTAGTTTTGTTAGTTAATTTAATTAATGCAGAGAAGCACAGGAGCAATTGCTGCTCCATTTTATGGCCATCTCCCAGCAGGTTTCCCATCCATCACATACTAGGACTCACTTGCCACCTCTACCCTTACTATGAGGGGTTTAGACCATGAGATGAGGGGTGCACCCTCCTCATTTGCCATCACAGAGCCTGGTCTGGCAGGGCAGAGCTGCCAGCAGCCACCACCTCATGAGTGCCCAAGGAACCTCAAACCATGGTCACCACTAACCCCACCAGCACAGTTGGCAGCATATCCCCATCCCTGCTCCCACCAGGCCACAAAACTCACCTTGAGCACCATCCACAAGCAGAAACATCCTTTAACACCAATGCCCCTATGCTCACAGATCAACATCTGACCCTCAAAACCAAGCTCCTTCCATTTAGGCAGCCCCAGTGCATTTTATAACCTTCCCAACTGCCCTGCCCCAGTCCCTCCCTCCCACTGTCCTTACAGCAAACTAGATCCACCTGTAGGAAATGACCTGCTGCTGGTTTTCCTCCTCCAGAGGCCTTTGCCAGCCACATCGCTGCTTCCACAGCGTGGTACGGGCCTCGTGGCTGTGGGAAACACCTTGGAACACTGCCCTGGAAGAGAACAAATTGCATAAAGTGGGGGGCTTACGGAACTAACTACAGGGACCAAATGGGTTTTGCTGTTGGCCATGTCCACCTCTACTGTGATGCATGAAGGTGCAGGTGGATGCTCGCTGTTGCACTCCAGAAGAGCTCTCAAGGAGCCACGGTGGACTGCTGGGGAAGCAGCAAACAGCTTAACACCAGATAATCGCATCTCCTCCCTATAGATTTGATATTGCCAACTTCTACAGGAGCCCAAACTCCATTTGGGCTAAGCACGGGTCTCCCATACCCAGCAAGCCCTGTGGGAGCACCAAGCACGAGGTTTCCAGCCAGGCACACACCATCCTTGCTGTGAGCTCCCCAAAGTATGTAGGAAAACATAAAGAAGGAAAAAAAAAATGTGTAAAGAAGGAGCTGCATGTCACCAGTCACCACCCTGAGTGAGGCTTGAGGCAGAAAAACTGGATAATAACTTCAATTTCTGTGGCCTTCCTTTCTCACTGCTGTTACTCCGTGGTGTTTGTAGCTTATTTGTTTAAAGAAAGCAAAAACCTTTGATCTGAGCAGCGGCGCAGGTATTTGGGTGCTACCCCATAAGCTGAGCAGGGCTCAGAGCAGCTTTTCCTTGTAATGCCCTCAGCCTGCTGCCAAAGAACAGGATTGTATTTAGTAGAGCGCTAATGCCCTGACCCAGCGCTCTGCAGCCTCCGCTCCTGCCTGCGGAGCTCACCGCAGGTTTGCCTTCTGCAATAATCTGCAGAGCAGATTTCCATAATACTTTGACAATATATTGTATCATTCACAGGGTGGTCTGTTCATAAGCGTGATTCGAGGGATGGAATAAACATGGAATCACTGGGGGCATCTTCACGTGTGCAAAGCATGTGTGTCTCAATGAAATACAGTGCCGGTGGGTCTGTTTCTGGGTTTCTGGGCTGGATTCCTACAGATCTTGCCTTTTATTGAAAATAAACCCCAAACGAATGTATTTCTGTAAACCTTCAAGCTGCTCCTACACAGCAAAGAGGGGGTCATGGGGCACAGAAGTGGTGGCAGGGTGGGAGATGGGGGAAAGAACGTTAGTTTACCATCATCTGCTTGCTGAGCAGTACCAGGAAGGCTTTGAGCATACCCGATAAAAGCCTGACATTCCATAGACTCACAGACTGGTTTGGGTTGGAAGGGACCTCAAAGCTCACCCAGTTCCAATGCCCTGCCATGGACAGGGACACCTTCCACTAGACCAGGTTGCTCCAAGCCCCATCCAACCTGGCCTGTCAATGTCCCATCAATGCTGGAAATAAGACCTAGGAGCTCCTGGCACCTCCAGCCAGTCAGTGACACTTGGCTGGCAAGGGGAGGAGACAGACGAAGAGGAGGAAGGGAAGGAACTGATGAGCTCCCACCTCCGGGAACGCTCAGCTCCAGAAACCAAGGCTTCTTCTGAAATCTTTACCTTGGATTAATTGCCTCACTTCATCACAGAGAGCTGCAAGAGCAGCTCATGTTCTCACTGCTGGGCCGGGTCCCTTCCCATGGTGCCACAGCCTTTGCCAACTCCTGGCTCAGTTCTCAGCTGACAAAATGAACAAGACGCCCTTCCCTCCATTAATTCAGCTATCTCCTTCCTAACCCCTCGAGGCACAACAGCGGCTCTGACTTCATAAATGATTTAGGAGCAGAGCCAGATGAAGACAAAGCTGATGAATGACAATTCTCTGTTCGTGGAATGTTTTCCAGCTGAAGATTTTGAGAAACAAATATATTTATCCTCACCCAAAAACAAAACACAGCACCAGTCCCAGATGAGTCACTCTGAGTCAGGGCACAATGGCAGCAAGGCTGGACTGAGCTGCAGCACGGCAAGGAGCGCTGCAGCCTAGACCATGGCTTCAAGCTGCCAGAGGGGAGATGGAGATGAGCTCTTAGGCAGAAGCTCTTCCCTGTGAGGGTGCTGAGGCACTGGCACAGGGTGCCCAGAGAAGCTGGGGCTGCCCCATCCCTGGCAGTGTTCAAGGCCAGGTTGGACACAGGGGCTTGGAGCAACCTGCTCTAGTGGAAGGTGTCCCTGCCCATGGCAAGGGTTTGGACCTGGATGAGCTTTAAAGTCCCTTCCAAACCACTCTGTGATTCTATGATGGAGGGAGTGAGAGGACACAGGGAGGATCAGGAAGAACGATGGAGTGAGCACAGGGAGGACACAGGAGAAGGATGGAGGTTATGTGAGGACACAGCGAGGATCAGGATGAAGGATGGAGGCAATGTGAGGACAGAGGGAGAATCAGGCAAAGGCCTCTTACAGCACCTATGTGTTATTTCGACTGAACCAAATGGCCCGTGGAGAAGCACTGTGTAACAGGGACAGCAGCAACCTATGTGTCCCAAGGGGGGCTTGGGAGGAGGAATAGTGCCAATGTCACAGCCTGGAAAAAACACACAGTTAGTTTTCTTTAGAGCTGCTGTAGGATTTCTAAGGGAAGACACTGTCAGGGCTCCATGGAGCATTTCACATACTGCATTTCACAGCTGCCACTGAGGAACAGCAGCCCCAGGGCTCTGGCAGCACTGGGGCCACCTCTTCCAATGCAGCACTGACTGCTACCAGAGCTCATTGTGGACAAGCAAGGGATTGGGGTGAATACAGGTGATTTATGGCTGCTTCATCCATCAGGGAGGTGGATGCTGGATGGAGGTGTCTGGCCCAGAAAGGAAGAAGAGGTACAGAGAGCTGGCATCCATTAAGGGGAGGAAGGTAGGTTACTGTGGATATCAAACATGCTGGCCCAAGAGTCCAGCTGCACTCACATGCAATCGATGCTCCAGATTTAACAGACTCCCACAGAAAGCTCAAGTCTTGCCAAAGCTGCCACTGACCTCAGTTAACGCGACCCACAGGAGTCTGGTGGTGAAGACGCAGTGAAATACCTGTAGACCCTTCTCATGCAACAAACAAGAGCCATCCCAATCAAGCTAAGTGCTCATCAGCACTCATGAATGGGGCTGTGAAGGATGAAGCGGATAGAGAGTCTTAGCTAGGAAGCAGCATTAGCAGCCCAGAAGAACAGATCTCACCATGACCATGGCCTGGCTCATCCCAGCCACATGAGCTGGGACATGGCACACGGAGTTCTGGGCACAGGATTTCATTAGCCCAGCTGGGACATGTAGCACACCAAGCTCAGCCTCCAGCTGTGTCCTGCTTGGACACCAGCCAAGCCCTCTCCATCACCCATGGACACACAGATGCCCTCCCCTTCCACCTCACATGCTATTAAGAAACATCTGCGCTTTTGATCTTAAAATCCCTTTAGCATCCTCTCTTACACAGACTCGTACAGCAGTGACAAACCAAAAGTGCTCAAAGGAAAATGACTTTATTTTCTTTCTTTTTTAGAAACAATTTTTACACAGTAAGAAATTAGGTGTTAAAAAAAAAAAAAAGAATCACAATCTCAGGAACACTCACCACCTACAGTGCCACTGGGAATTGCAGGCTTATGGACCTCATCTTTAAGGTGGGAGCACTGGGAACACCTCTGATCTCTGCTCCTAGAGCCCAACAGGAAAACAAATATACTTGAGCATGACCACGGTTTCTTCCCTCAACCTCTGGGTCTGTTTCTGCAGCTGGATTCAGTTTATTTACATCAGATTACCCAAACCAGCAGCAATGCTGTTGACCTGCCTGGGTGGAGTGAAGGAAGCCACCCACCGATGCCCAAGCCTGCTGGCTCCCCACAGCACTTACCATCAACAGGACACTGGACACCCACAGCTGGAGCGTAACAGGGCTTTGAAGAGTTATATTCACTGTTTAGGGCTGCTGGGAGTGGGATAAAACTACTTGGAAAATATTCATTGCCAAGCCCATGAACCTGGAAGATATTTGGAGAGATACCAGAAATTGCAGAAGACATTAATAGGGGTGCTGTTACTTACAGCATTCCCAAGTGGATGGGATGGGGGTCTTCATAGGAATTGGCACCAGTTTTTAAAATACATAAATCTGTTACTGTCAGCACAATGATATTTCCAGCAGGGCTCAGGCTTTTACATCCAGATCCATCTGCAGTCTTACCCACACAGATCCAACCAAGTTGTGGTGTTGAAGTCCCCTTGGCACTTATCCTTATGGATGTGGAATGTTTTGCTGCCAAGATGATGCCAGCATATGCCGGTCTCTCCTTGTACCAGGGCACAGAAGTCAAATGAACTCTCCCTCCTTATCCAGCTCCAAGTGTTCTCTGCTGTGGAGACCACTGCCACTACCTCCCTCATTGCACTGCCAGTTAGGATAAACTGCCAGCATACACCGTTTGTGATGTATCTTGAGATAGAAAGCAATATAAGTATTTTCATCCAAGGAGACCTAAAAACAGGGGAAAAGGGCCAAATAAAGGTTTTACCCTCCTTCTCCAGAGCAAACATCAGAGAAGTCTAGGTAAATAGATTCAGAATCAGTGTTAGCCTAGAAATGAAGAACAAACCTCAGCAGCCAGCCAGCCCAGAGTTCAGTGAGCCCCATCCTCAGCACCCAGATATCCCTCAGCACCCAGCGATATCCCTTGCTTTGGTCTTCTGCTGTTATCTCACATCCAAGGGATTGAATCCCCTCTCTCTGTACCCGAAGAGTGCCCAGCAAGAAATCCTGGCTGTGTCATTGGCCACTGTGAAAGTCTGGGAGCCGCAGCTTCGCATGTTAAACCAGCAGATAATTTCCATGGACAGTTGAGTGTCGGGTGCTTTACTGGATCCTTCGAAGTCCCACCACTACCTACCACCATTACAGCTCCTCTCTGGAGGAGGAACACTTCCACAGAGCATCCCAAAGCCTTCCCAAGTCTGTCTCCATTTGCCAGGTGTCGCTTACACCTGAAAGACTCTGGTTTGGGGAAGAGCCCTGAAGAAAGTGCGTAAATTTGAGATGATGCCCAGGTACCCCTTAACAAAGTGACCCTTCCAAGGTCAACTGAAGCCTGCTCCCTGCCCCATTCCTGGCAGTGTTCAAGGCCAGGTTGGATGGAGCTTGGAGCAACCTGCTCTAGTGGAAGGTGTCCCTGCCCATGGCAGGGGGTGGAACTGGATGAGCTTTGAGGTCCCTTCCAACTCAAACCAGTCTGTGATTCCCTAACTCCAGGGAAAAATAATACAGGAGCAACATCAGAGCTGTGTGCTGTGGGGATTGGGAAGGATTTGGTTGATTCTTGAAAGGGGCAAAAGGGCTGTTTTTGGGAACAGGGAGATGATAAAGAGGTTTAATGATGTGAATCCTCTTTCCATGTGACAATTTTAAGAATTGCTTATTTTGATGAGCTGAAGCTGCATTTCTGTAGCAGTCCTGCTCTGCTCATTTAGCAACAGCCTTGACTGAATCCTCAATTAGGATTTATCCTAGCTAAGAGCTTCTTATGTATTTCATCCTGAAAAAGAAAAGTTAAGAAGAGGGAAAAGAGACCGACTCCCTGTTTGGGTTTATGTTTCAAAATCCTGATGGCTCTGCATTTAAAATGGCACCTGACTTCCTGCCCAACAGCTAAAAGCTTTCTTGGTTGGAAAAACTGCTGACACCTGCAGAATTTTGCAATCAAACATTGCTAATGCTGATCTATCACTGCCTGTGTCATTCCAGCAGGAGTTGTGCTGCGCAAGAAGATGTGAAAGCACAGGGTCAGAACAGCAGGAGCAAGTCTCACTGGAAATAAATTTGTCCAACAGTCATCCTTCATATGTGAAGGTGGAGGCTATGGGTCACCAAGGAGACATGTCCTGCCCTGTGTGTGCAGCCACAAGTAAAGCAACAGCAGGAGAGACAACACATCACCCGTAAAGGAGGTCCCAAACAGGATCCAGGCTCAGGAGACCTGAACTTTCCTCCCAGTGTGTGAGGAGGTGCCAGGTGACAAGTTCACACCATGTGTAAGAGTCCCCGCTCCCCCCAGACCTGATTCATTAACACCCAACAGATTTTCACGCAAATTAAGAGCACCCGCTCCCCCAACCTACAGGATCCAGCAAAGCCTTTAACACATATGGCACATGGGAGAGTTGCTTGGCACATAAGCTGTTGAGCTTATTGCCACAATGGGTATGGAGTGCTCCTACCGCATCAGATGAGTCCCTAGGCCCCTGAGGCCAACCAAGAGAAACCTAGCACAGAAGGACCAAAAAAGCCACCCAGGATAGGGCACCAAAGGGAGGTTTTAAGCTCTGTCATTTTAACTCCATCTGAAGGTGCTGTCAATGCTGGGAGATGCTGCCTGCAGATGAAGGTGATGACATCGTTCCCACCACAGCAACCCAGCAAAAGCTGTCTGGGATTCATTACAAAAGCAGATTAAATAATATTAAATATTTGTAGTGCTGGAATAGCACAGCTATAAAACACGAACAAATGGGAGCAATCCTTTAAGTGTGTCATGGAAAGCAATTACTTCTGCTGAGGAATAAAAAAAACAGACAACCATGGGGTGGGGGAGAACAGCCTCAATTGCCCACAACATTTACAGATTGCATTTTAACAGTCTTCTGATTATTCCACAGATAAGCAAAGATTTAAGACCTGAAACAGTTTCATCCATATAACAGGAAAGCCAGTGCTAAACATCGGTGTTATTTCAAACTAATGCAGTCAGGGGGTTTATTGAATTTTTCACTACCTGGTTAAGTCTTTATGGTGATAAATACATCGACAGAAGACAAATGGCTGAAATCTTCTGGTTTTTTTTTTTAAGCTAGCATCATAAAAAGAACCAGAAAAAAGCTCCTTCAGCTGGCTCTGAAGCCAGGCTGTGCTGTCTGGAAAGACAATCTTGCCCTCCACAAGCTTTGCTGGAGCAGTGAGATGATGTGGGAGCCAGCACACACCTTCCCATTGGAGCTTGTGCTCCCAGAGTCCCCAAACTCTGGTCCTCAAGCTCCAGCCCCCATGGTCACCGATCATTCCCTACAGACCAACAGCAGGGCACAACAATACAAACCCTGCCTGACTCCTGCATATGTGGGGAAAGGAAACCCAAACCTAAAATAATTTTGTGCACAAATCCTTTTCAAGGGAAGTAACGCATTCAGAGCCTGCAAAGGTCACAGTCCCTGCGCCACATGAGCGTTTAAACATGCAGCGTGCTTTAAAAACAAACCCAAAACTACTACACTCCATTTAAATCCTCATCTGAGAAGGAAACTTATCTTTGGAGGAGCAGTCAGGATATCATCAGCCTATCTTTCAGTGACTTTCCTTGAAATGCTTCCTTTACTGAGCTTAAATGTATTCTTTTGCTGTTAAGGAAAAGCACTGTTCTGGGAGCTGGAGACTGGCTTTGCGCACAGGTCAGTTACTTACTTTTCATTCCATATTTAGTGGAAGGTGTCCCTGTTCATGCCAGGGGGTTAGAGCTGGACGAGCTTTAAGGTTCCTTCCAACCCAACCCAGTCTATGGTGATACTCTGAAAAACATCTGTAGTAGAAATGGTCCTCTCCTTGGAACCCCTGGCAGCAGCTGGAACCATTCAGCAGCATCAAAACGCACCAATGTGCAGTGACATATGTGAATGTATGAATACAAAAATTAACCCAGCTTGGCTACTTTTTACACTGCAGCCACAGCCGGCCACACAGCAGGGCAGGAGTTAGCACCCTTCTATGATTAATTAATATAATTTATGTTAAAATGAATAATTCATTAATTCAATAAAGGATAATGCAAATAACATGTAAGTATCCCATTATAAGATATAATAATAGGAATTATATACAATGTAGATAAAAACTAATAATAAATTATAATAAATCATTTAATAATTTAAATAATAATTTTTAAGAGATTATTATCAATCTCTTTTATTTCCTCTTACAGACCCAGGTCTGCTGCAGCATAGGGATTGTAAAGGACCGTTACAGACAAATACAGCACCAAGCTGGCAGATATGTGGCTCTGTGAGCCACATCCACACCTCTGGTGCAGTAACAAACACATCTGGATTTCCTGTAATGAGCAGACAAAGTCTCATGACCTGTCTGGACAGTGCAGCTCTCTCAGCCTTTCCTAATAGCAGAGGTGCTCCAAGGTCATTTGGCTTAGAAGCGTTTGAGACCTCAGGCAACTGAAACACGGTATGTCAGAGCAGAGCATAATGCCATGTCAGAGGTGTCACTTGGGCACTGGTTACCACTCCAGATGTGCCACGCATCAGCTGTCAGCTATTGGTTTTCTATTGCTGGTCTCCACTGTCAGCCACTTCTCTGGGCACAATATCAAAAAGACAGCTGGAAAAATGATCTTGATGGCTCCAGTCCTAAGCTCCCTAATTTAAATTTGAAGACAGCCCATTATTGCAATAAACAAAACAGCTTTTACATTTTCACATGGGGTATTATTAAACAGATCATATATAATGGGAGTTCAAAGCACTGACATTATACAACTGCTCTGACTGATTTTGCCACCTACCAGTATGAAGTCAAACCAGTAATTCATTGAACTATTACACACAGTTTTTCACCAAATTAAGGCTCACAATTATTTAAGGCTCCCTTTGTTCAGCAGTGGAAATGACTTGAACTGGAGTAGCTCAGGAAAAGAATACAAAATATTGTAGACAAATTAATCTTAATAGGGTCATAATGCTTGTTAAAAAAAGCTAAAAAGCTTTTCTTTTTAATTATCATTTATAACCTTAGGCTTCAGGAGGAAGAAATCAGGATTAAGCTGGTAATTAAGTTACAAATACTTGCAATAGAAGATTTAATCAACCTAACAGGACACCAGGCGCATGAGGCAAGAGTCTTGCTACATCCCACGTCCACAGGGCTAAATGAAAACCTGCACAGTTACGAGCCATGGAAATATCTGAGCTTGGAACCCCTCCATGGCTCTGCAAACACTGTCCCTGAACAGTACCAATGCACCAACAGCTTCCACCATGTACCAACAGTTTCCATCAGTTTTAGATGGAAACAAAAAGTAGCCTTGTAGTCATACATTCAGTGACTTTAGTGCTCGTTAGCAGTTAGACATGTTAAAGGAGATGAACCTCCATCCAAAGCTGGCAACTAGAATACCTGGAAATGGGATTTGCCATTGTGTTTTCAAAGTGAAACAAAAAGGAGACACCAAACCAAGACTGATCTGACCCTCACCAGAGCTGCATAGCCCTTCACCCGTGGGACTGTTCCTCTGGAACTCGTTACCTTCTATTTATTACATCTAATCTCGTGCTAGTTATTCTAAAGAAATGATTCGTTATTGCAGATTCCTTTCTTTTAAATCCCTACCCGCTGCAGAGGAGAACATCTCCTCTGCCAATTAAACCAGGGCTACATCCAGACAGTTTTAATTCCAATGGATGAAAACCGGATTACTTTAGCACAACAGTGATCTTCTTTTAATAACTAAGAGCTCAAGCACAGCAGAGCCACCCTCCTTTTTGGAGAGAGACAACAGAAAGAAAGGAAACCTTCAGGAAACTTAACATTTCATACCCATGCTTGCACCAAGGCTGTTCTTTGGCTACTGAGACACCTTGTCTTCAAGCTGGGGAGCAGCCCCATCGACTCTGCCTCCTGCAGACATGGGGATCTTGCACCTATTCAGTGATCTTCTGCACAAAGTAGCAGCCCAAGTTTGTTTTTCCCCTTACACTGTGATGCTGTCATAGGTGCAGGGTAACTGAGGAGTGAACAGGCAGAGAACGTGATCCAAATCCTGGATCTGGGATGCTGGATCGCAAGGACAGCTTGCACTCTCCAAATGTCTTGTAAGGCAGGAAGGAAATAAAATGTGATGGACTATTTTCCTCTAATATAACCCTTGTCAGTCGATCTGCAGCTGGTAGTTAAGTGCTTCCTTTTCCTCCCTAAATATAGATGAAATGCTCAGCATGGAACAACTTCAATGCCTTTCACCCAACCTCTCAAGCCTTCTGTAAGTGCAGCCAGGATGAACACGAAGCCATCAAGTTCCATCTGAACCCCCACAGTACAGATACGAGTGGGGCTGGGAAACCCAGTGGGAAGGAAAAGGCCGATTCCCTCTTTGCTGGGAAGACTTCCCGGTTGATGGAGAGTGATGAGCACCTCTGACCAGGCTATGAACTCCGCCTAGCTCATTCTAGTTCAAACTACCCATGGCACCTGCCTTGGAGGTACCCTGTGTACCACAGCATTGCATTTGGGTTATGGGAAATGAAATGATTATGGGGACCTTCCTAAAAGTATCTGCCTTGGGTGGTTTTGTGGATGCCAGGCTCACCCTGCCATGTTAACCCAGACCACATCTACCTGGGAAATAACCCATCTAGTAAGAAAAGGGATTTTATCTGCTCCAAAAGGGAACATCTGGATCCAGGGTACAGATTTGCATCTGCTACTGGCAATCACATGTATCCATTTATTAAGGGAAAAAAAGGATGATGGCCACCAATTTTCTGAGCTCACCAGCCATGCATTTCACCCTGTTAACTGAGACCTGCAAAGAGAGCAAAAAGCAACAGGATTTCAAGACTATTGCTTGTGCTGTGCATGGATAATTGACACAACATCAATACCAGCAGCACAGGGAGGAGGCAAGGATGCTCTCTTGCACCAACAGACTTGCTAAGGACCAGCCTCAGCAGCAGCACATGGTATGGTACAAATTGCACTCTGCAGGATACAAATTCAGCTCTGAGGCTCCCAGCACAAGAGGGATGTGGAGCTGTTGGAGCAAGTCCAGAGGAGGCCATGGAGATGCTGTGAGGGCTGAAGCAGCTCTGCTCTGGAGTCAGGCTGAGAGAGCTGGGCTGGTTCGGCCTGGAGAAGAGAAGGCTCCTTAAGGGGAGACCTTAGAGCAGCTCCAGTGCCTAAATGGGCTACAGGAAACCTGGAGAGGGGCTTTGGACAAGGGATGTAGGGACAGGACAAGAGGTTGGAACTGGAAGAGTTTTTAGGTCCCTTCCAACCCAAACCACGCTGTGATTCTCAGATTCTAATAGAAACTCGCAGCTGGAAAGCAACAGGGAGAATGTGGCAGGAAACCAACCCGCTCGCAAAGCAAGGTAGATATTTAAGTGAACATAATAGGAGAAAATTGGCAGGCAACTGCTTCGACACAAGGGAGCGGGTGGTAAACACACACATAAAGCAAAATCAACAAAGCAGAGCCGGGGTGTTGTGTGTTATTCTGGAAATTACCAAGATGCAAACTCTCATTCAAAACAAACCTTTGCTGCAAGGCAGCTGCAGCACATTCCCCCTTGTCAGGCACTTGTTACGGTTGTCTTGAAGATACACCTATTGTTAGAGCCCAGGAAAAGCAGCCACCAAAGGTGTCTCTAGGGAGAAGGTTACTTGAATTAACTGTTAAATTATAAAGTTGCTGCTGTGTCAATATCTCAGCCAATTAGTTCAAAAGCACTGTAATAAATTAGGTTTTGTTGTACCACCGTGTTTGTAGGATTTTCTGCAAAGCAAATATGATTTCTCAAGAATTCAGCACTATTGCTAAAGAAAGATAACCAAGACGGAGCCAAAACGCACCAGGCACACCTCAAGGAGAGAAGGGAAACCAGCATGCAGGGGGAAGTGAAAACTGGAGGAGGAGGCAGAAAAGACACAGAAGAGGAACTTTCCCACCCACAGGAGCCCAGACCAAGCCAAGGGAGGGCTGAACTCATAAGTGGCTGACATTACTTATCCTTCAGGCTGACATCCAGTTGCCCCCATAAAAAGTAGAAATAACAGAATCAGAGTGGTTTGAGTTGGAAGGGACCTTAAAGCCCATCCAGTTCCAACCCGTTGCCTAAGAGCTCATCTCAATCTCCCCTCTGGCAGGTTAAAGCCATTCCCCTTGTCCTGTCCCTACAGGCCCTTGTCCAAAGCCCCTCTGCAGCTTTCTTATAGCCCTTTTAGGCACTGGAAACTGCTCTGAGTTTGTGAAGGGTAACTGGAAAACAAACATATTGCTGTAAGGCTTCAGTGTATGAGAGTTTTCATGCTCTCCTGGGACAGTGCAGGAGGGCCGGATTAAAGGCGCTCCAAGGTTAGGTGGGACACATCTCACTCCCCAAGACCCACCAAGTCCTGAAGGCCTTCACAAGTACCTCACCTCTAAGTGCAATAGGGCACTCAGACACCAAGAACCTACTTCTGGTCAGCAGGGAAGCATAAACAAAGGGGAGGGCTGTGTGGGAAGAGACTTGGAAGTATAATGATACATTTTTAAGATACTGAAGTACCTAAAACCACAACAGCTCCTATCTCTAATTTGCTTCTTGATTTCCTGAGAAAAGAAAGTAACATCAGACCCAAAAACTGCAGTTTCCTCTACCTAAAAGCCCTTTTTCTACATAAATCCCTGGACTTAAGAGGCTCCAGAGCTTCAGATCTAAACTATTATTCATCAAGTAAGCAGGTGACAATCAATGATTCTTCATACACTGAGGAGCAGAAGGTGCAAGCAAGAGGCATTATTTTCCTGGCATTTCCAGACTCTTTCCTACAGGCTGGCATTTCAATACTGGGGTTTGAAATTATTCATATGAGCATTGTTTGAAAGTCTCAAAACTCAGACCTCGAAGAACACAGTGAAATAAATCACATTTCCTAACGATTTTTATTACAGTCTTCCTGCATCTCCTTAACTTTTTAAAGATACCTTTGATTTTGTAATTACTCACTATGGTTTGATTGCTCCCAAAGCACACACTTTCTGCAAATAATATACACTGACAAATTTTATTCTCCACTGGAGCCTGAAATTCAAAATTAAATGTAACAGAAATAAATTTCTTTTTATTAGTTATTTTAGTACTGAGTATAGATTGTTTCCAAAAGACGCCCTCTCCTAATGGCTTTGGAAAGCAAAGCAGCTGTTAAATTCCTCCTGGGCCGGTATCAATCTATTCTTGTTACTAATGGGGTTACTTAAATGATGCATCAGTAGGTTTGGTGACAATGTGTTTCCTTCACCTTCAACCAGGAAAAGAGTATTTTGTATTCAAGGCTTTGTCAGGCGCAGTTGCCTGTAGCAACAACGAAGACTAAAGCTGCAAATAAAGCAACTTTAAGGTGAGTTAAAACAAAAACAGGGCCAGGTATCCAGGTATCCCCGTTTTCTTGGCTCCTTTACAGCTGTTCCCATAAAACTGAAAATGGCAACAGCTTTGTAACCATGCAGAAGTTTCTGGCAATTGAGCTTCTAATGATTTCCAAACGTGGATTTAAAACGTTTCGGATATTTTGTAAGAGATGATTTTAAGGAGTTATTCCCAGTGCACACTGGGAATTGCCTCGCATGGAAAGCTGCAGAACACCACTCACTAGAGCCAGCCCCCAGTTCATAGAATCAGAGAATAGTTTGGGTTGGAAGGGACCTCAGTGCTCATCCAGTTTCAACCCCTGCCACAGGCAGGGACACCTTCCACAAGAGCAGGTTGCTCCAAGCCCCATCCAACCTGGCCTTGAACACTGCCAGGGATGGGGCAGCCACAGCTTCTCTGGGCACCCTGTGCCAGTGCCTCAGCACCCTCACAGGGAAGAACTTCTTCCTTATATCTAACGTGAATTTTCCCTGTTTAAGTTTGAACCCATCACTACTTATCCTATCACTACAGTCCCTGGGGAAGAGTCCCTTTCCAGCATCCTTATAGGCCCCCTTTCAGATACGGGAAGGCTGCTCTGATATCTCCACACAGTTCTCCAGGATGAAAAAGTTCAGCTCTCTCAGCCTGTCTCCAGAGCAGAGCTGCTGCAGCCCTCTGATCATCCTCATGGCCACCTCTGGACTTGCTCCAGTAGTTCTAAGTCTTTCTTACATTGCAGACAGCAGATCAGTGAGGGATGTGACAGCGCTCATGACTTCAGCAAACACGAGTGAGGAATATGCAAGGAGCCAAATCATCACAATCAGCATAGGAAGTAGCTGCTCCACCAGTTGCCAAGCTGGCTCTTTATCTCACATTTTTATTAACTTTTCATTGAGCTTTTCTGAAGCTCTGAGAGCAAAATTGTACTTGATATTTTTTCATATCCTGCATCCCTTACAATTAAGTTGGGGTTTTTCTTTTGCCATTTCACTTGTATTTCAAGTTGTGTTGATGACATTTAGGAAGGAACCCAAGTTTGAAACAGAACTCCCTTTGGAGAAATAATTTGGACAAAAGACACTGACATGTGGATGTTACAGAGGATGCTTTCCTTTTGAACTAGATCTGCCTTCCTGCAAACCTGCATTCCTGTGGTAGCACTGAGTTGTTATCACCAGCTACATCTTTAGCTTTCTCTGAAATATATATACTATGCTTCCCCCCCGCCCCGCCCCGGAAAAGTACCCAACTAACTCTAGAGATAAATGCATTAGAACAAGGTAATTGTGCAGCATTTGCAAGAAGATGCACAGTGCCTGGTATCACACCCTGGCACAGCCTCACCTCTTTGTGATCGATGAGGAGACAGTTCGAGCGCTCATGCTCACAGGCATCTTCATAGAGATAAGGTCAGTGAGCTCCTGGACAAAGTGCACCACCTCCTCGTGCCAGGGGACATTGGCCATGGTGAGATCGCTGGCCAAGCTTTTACCGCAGTAAGTCACACCCTGAGAAGAAACATGGAAACCATCATCATCAGCTTGACCCTTCACAGGCTCAGGGCAGTGCAGACACATCAGCCACAGCAAACCCTGAGAACAAGCTGGTTTGTCTCCCCTTCACTCTGTATCTTATGGAAAAGTACAAATTTGGAGGTGGCATCAAAAATTGGTCTCTCCCTCAGTGAAACATCACCAAACTGTGCCCAGTCTTCCTCAGCAGTAAAACACTGGTCAGAGTCTTTATCCTGCAAAAGTAGCTTTGAATGCACCCAAATGCTCATGCTCTAGAGCTACCAAAGGACCTTCAAGAAGGCCACTTGGTTTTAAAATGTGAGATGCCTGGAAGAAAGTCTCATGAACAACCAATGCAACAAATCACTGTGGTGCTTCATCACTATGAGAGTGCTGCAGCACTGACACAGGTTGCCCAGAGAAGTTGTGGCTGCCCCATTTCTGGCAGCGCTCAAGGCCAGGTTGGAGCAAATTTTCCAAGATTAGTCTTTAATTCTCTGGCTTGGCATCAGCAGCTTTGTTCATGCTGGGGTCTGCAGGCTGCTCACCAAGGGCCTGCTGGGGGGTGGCAGCATTTTAAGGAGGATACTGAGTGTGCTCCTCTCTGCTCCCTGCCCCAGACCTACCTAAGATGATGACAGCAACTGCCTGGAGTTCAGCACTCCAGACCCTTGTTAAAACACATAAACGAATAAATGAATAGAGACTGAGGGCACTTGTCCAAACTGCTTGAAATCCCCCCTGGCTATTGAGGGCCATGAGCTAGATACAAAAATAACATGGCACAGTAAAGACAGTGCAAACAGTCAGTAAACATACAGATTATTTGTCAGGGCTGAGTACACGAGCAAACACCCAAAAAGGCACTTGGAAAAACTCCCTCCAGCTCACCTCAGTCTTACTATCTTTTGCTTAAATTAATTCAATGAATACTAAGAACGGCTTGGAAAAAAGTCCATCTCTGCCTGCACCTCCTGCACACACAGAGGGAGGGTGGAAATCCAGGCTGAGGATGGTGCTGTAGAGAAACTTATTGTTTACTGCTGAGTAGAATTGACTTGATGACATTAAAAAGTAGCTTGGATTGTTTTGGTCAAAGGCCACCAGAATAACTGAGGAATTTCTATAATCCCACCACTCCACAAAAAGCCTGTGGAACACTGAGAGCTGAAGGAATCGCAAACATCCACAGGAAACATCAAGAGGGTTTGTTATATGAGTGAGTATCTATGATTACAGTCTTCCTCTGTGTAGAACACTTCTACTTCTTTTAAAAGGCATTTTCACCCAGGCAATGTTTATGGGACCTGGTCCCAGCTAATGATGCACTCCCAAAATATAATTCACCTGCACTGAAGTTGTACATGTCATGTCCAGCAATAAAGAGACAGATCCTTTGCAAGCACTTAAAATTAGATCAAGGTCAACAGTGCACAAACAGGGCTACAAAAGAAACAGACTCAAGCTAATTAAAAACTGTGCATGTTTTGGAAGCAATTACTTTCTTGCCAGTAAATTTATGAGGCATTTCCTCTATTAAACTGTCCAAGCAAAGGGTATTAGAGCCACGCACCGTAACTCAGATCCAGCATGGAAACAGGTTGACTGTGCACAATCTCAGAGAAGTCAGGGAGTGCTAAACAGGGATGGATGTTAATGTTTTAGCCTGGCTCTAAAAGTCTGAAAGAGATTTTAAACACTCTTTTATTAGAGCAGCCAGCCAAGCAAAGAATAGAATATGTACCTCCAAAGTTCAGCTGCAGAGACATGGCTCCATACAGCAGTGTTTTCCCTGCGTTCATTATATAGATTATGATTTCAGCAGCATGAAAAATGGATGACTACAGAGGGGGAAAATTCTTAGGAAGCTACAACGTGACTCATTCTTTTGGTAAACTTCAAAGATATCATTTACAAGCAAAGCGCAGAGGCAAATGGAATAACTGAATGCTCAGATGGCTGATTAATTCACGAGCACAAATCAATGAAAACCAGCTTAGCAGCCCACCAAATGAAAGCACATCAGCTTTCAACTGCCCCAACTTCTGAAAACTTGAGTAAATTAACACTGCTGATACCACTTAAAACAGGAACAGTTGATTAGGGCGGTCACGTTGTATTTGTCAGTAACGCACCAGGACAGTTATTAAGATATCAAGTATTAAAAAAGGAAACCATTCCACGGTACATCCTAAGCTCTTCCCCCAACTTCCCTGAAGCAGCAACACCAAGGATACTCTCTTCGTTAGTCCTTAATAAGGGTGCTTTTAGCAGCCTCATCATGCCATGGAGTTTTTGGCCCTGAAATGTAGAAGCCTTCTGTAAAGCAGCTAGGCTACTCTGGGTTACACCAGTGTGAATCCAGAGCAGCTGCACTGGGTGGGCTCTGGATTCCCATGGTGCTGTGTCACAGCCGACTGTGCACAACTGTAGTCAAGCAACGCCTTGTGCCAAGATGATTATCACTGCAGAGAAGAGCACATTAATTCCACCACGATCTGGCTCCTTGCTGGAGATCTTGACAGCCAGCAATCATCTTAATCCATGGTGAAGGAACGATTACTGGGGAGCTAAATATGACAGTGCTTTGTTTCTCAACACTGTAACTCCAGGCTTCCCGATTTCATTAACAAACAAGAGAATTTCCTTAATTCCTAGCCCATAAATTAGACATTTGTTTAATTGAGGCTCATGTGAAATAACAGAAGAACAAAACATCGGCCAAGCTGCTGAGTGACAGAGCCTCTGTTTAAAAACCAGGGCAGCCCTGGCCCAAGACAAATAGAAAAAGCCTCAAATGACATGTTGATAGATTGTGCTCTCTGCAACAAAAACGTTCATGATTCAAACATCAGCATTGTCCAAATTATATACACAAGCTCTCATGCATGCCTGCTCCTCACTGGACTGGATTCAGGCTTCTTGGTTGCTTTTAATAATCACTTTCAAGTTGATTTAACGAAGGACATGGGTTTATTTGTGTCAGTTAAATCTGAGAAGCAAGAATGGAAATGGTTAGTGATGCAGCCCAACCCCAATATTTAACACCAGCTCTCCAGACGCACCACGTGAATGACTATAAACCCTCAGTGACCTCCTAGAAGTCAAAGAAACTCCTTCTGTAAAAGCTCCACTCTGAAACACTGGATGTAGCCTTTCATTCCAGCTCTTCAAAGTGGGCCATATAGATGTTGAGAGAGAAACTGACACTGTGAAACCACTCACCCCCTTCCTCCTATGACCTGGTAAATAGCAGTCACACTGAGGGAGGTGGAAGGAGTAGAAAGACTGAGACTGGGAGGCAGGAGGTGGATTTTGTACCAGCAACCTGCTTTGCCTCAGCCCTTTCCTACCTTGCCTCAGTTTCCCCAGGTGCAATGCACAGCCCATAGTGCTAGTCCTTCTCTTGCAAGCAAACACTTGGAGCCATGGACAGAACTTTGTTATCACAGCACAGAAAGACTGGGACATCACACCCAACCAGTCTCCATAGGCTCTTTATTTTCTACAGCTTCCCTTGGTCGTATCTAAAAGCCTCCAAAAGCCTAATACAATTTCCATGCCCTGCGCTGCCCACTTATTTTTGGATACTGACTTTTATTGCGACACAGAAAATAGATCAGAATGATCCATTTTAACTTGGGTTTTCATCAGGATTACATCTGTACCCAAGCACTGTGCTGGAGTGCAAAAATTTCTCCACAACTCCAGAAATGTATTCGTGTCAAACGACACGCTCAGACTAAATACTGACTTTTCAGTGAAAATCTGTGGCTCTTGAAAATTCAAAATTTAATCATCTATCTGCGTTTGCAATGAAACTTGCTACTGAACCTTACTCTTTACTCACAGTGCAATCATAGAATCCCAAACTGGTTTGGGTTGAAGGGACCTTAAAGCTCATCCAGTTCCAACCCCTACCACAGGCAGGGACACCTTCCACTAGAGCAGCTTGCTCCAAATCCCTGTGTTCAACCTGGCCTTGAACACTGCCCACAGCTTCTCTGGGCACCCTGTGCCAGCGCCTCAGCACCCTCACAGGGAAGACCTTCTGCCTAAGAGCTCATCTCAATCTCCCCTCTGGCAGGTTAAAGCCATTCCCCTTGTCCTGTCCCTACAGGCCCTTGTCTGAAGCCCCTCTCCAGCTTCCCTGGAGCCCCTTTAGGCACTGGAGCTGCTCTCAGGTCTCCCCTTCAGGAGTCTTCTCTTCTCCAGGCTGCCCCAGCCCAGCTCTCTCAGCCTGGCTCCAGAGCAGAGCTGCTCCAGCCCTCGCAGCATCTCTGTGGCCTCCTCCGGACTTGCTCCAATAGTTCCATATCCCTCTTGTGCTGTTGCCCCAGAGCAGGATCAGGACTGCAGGGGGGTCTCCCCAGAACACAGCAGAGGGGGGGAATCCCCTTCATGAGCTGCTGCTCACGCTCTGGGGGTGCAGCCCAGCACATGGGGGGGGGGGGGGGGGGGGTCTGGGCTCAAGCGCACACTGAAACCGGGTCATGGGGAGCTTCTTGTCACCCCAAGTCCTTCTCTTCAGGGCTGCTCCCTCCAGTCTCCCCCAGCCTGTGTTTGTGCTTGGAATTGCTCTGACTCACTGATGTCAAGCTGGTCAGCCCTGCCACTGCACCTTGTGTCCTGTCCTCCAACCCATGGCTCACAATTGAGAGGATATTAAGTGGTCAGTGTGGGGTTTTTTCCAGGCATGGAAATCAGACGTTGTCCTGGCAGGAACCAGGACAGGAGGTTTTTGTTTAACTTCACCTTCTCTTCATGTAAATGCAGGCTGGAACAGCAGCAGAACTCTGAATAGCTTTGACAGGTGGGGGCAATCGCCTTTTGCTGCATGCAATTAAAAACTCATTACAGCAGAGCTCATTCCCCTCATTACTTTAAGCACTTGAGTAATCTTTACTGTTTAACATGACAAGACTGAGCAGACTAGGACAGATATCTCCCTTTGGTCCTTCCTTCCACACATTTACTTGGTCATTTTTATTCCATAGCAAAGCCTCAGATGCCAAGAGCAGGAGCTGCAGTCCCAGAACATCATCCTTAGCTCCAGCAACCACCGAGCCAACCCCAAACACAAGCTTGGTGTAAAAGTGCTCTGCTGAAGCTGCAGAAAAATCATCAGGGACAAGGGCTCTCAAGTGTCTGCAAACTCCTTTCACAAAGGCTGTGCAGTGCCACAATGCTCATCTCTGCTCTGCCCAAATCCTGTCTATGACAGCACTGTGCTATGAACAGCCCTTGAACAAAGGACAAACCAGGCTGGCTTTTCTTCCCGTCCCTCCTTAAATTAAAACAGATGGAGGAAACAGCAAGGCTCTGCTCGGGCAGGAAGCCACAGTGCTACTGAGCGCTGCAAGATGAAGTGTCATGTCAGGAAACAGACCACTTCCCTGAGGATCTTGTTCTGCTTGCAGCTCTGGCCGTAGCAGTCAGACCTCCCTCACGGCTGCAGAAGCAGCTCTGAAATGCAAAACCAGGTCTGTGAGGCCAAGCACTGGACGTGCACACTCCCATACACCCAAACTTATAGCTACTGACAGTGCAGAGAGGATCACAAAATCACAGACATAGAATCCAACCTGTTGCAGGGGCTTGGAACTGAATGAGCTTTAAGGTCCCTTCCAACCCAAACCATTCTAGATTCTAGATCTTAAATATAACAATCAACTTTGTACAACTGTGACAGTGACATTAGGGCATTAAAACAGACTAAGGCAATAAATAAAAATTGATGCATATTTAGTAAGCCTATGACTGATTCTTCCTTTATTTGGGTTTTACATAGGGGTAATCAAGCCTGATTTCTATTGGCTTAAATAAGAGAATAGGGTCCCACAGAGTTTCAGCACTGTAAGATACTCATGTAAATGAGAACAAGTATTGAGCCCTGCAAGGATCTAAATCTCTCTCCACTCCACCCCACGAGCCTCTCTGGAGCAACACTGGATTAGCTACATTCATTTTAAATGAACGTCATTTATCTCAAGTATTTAACCAGGAAATCCTGCTGAGATGAGACTCGTTTTCTGGCAGATGCTTTGCCGTATCTTGTAGTATTTTTGTGTTTATTTGCTTTGAGCCGGACCTGCTCTTTGCCTTTTTAACCTATCACTGTGGGGTTTGAAAAAGAAAAAGTAAAAGCTAAGCCCTGTCCATGCAGCAAAATGATTCTTCAGTACACTTCATTCTCAGAAGAATACCATAAATTGCTTTGAATCAAAAATACCAAGTCTTTGGGGGAAAATTCCCAGGTTCCAAACTCTGTGTGAACACAACTCTGGGGCTTGACAAAAGGCCAGTTCCATGCTGGCAGGAGTCTCTGTCCAGATGCAATCAATACACAGTGCAGAAAGGGAATACTGACAGCAGTGAGCTGGAGTTGAACAACCTCAACCCCACCTACCCACCTTTGGGTCAGAATTTAACTCCTGAGTTGATATCCTACTGTACCAAGCACCACGTTGAATGCTGGGGATTCTATCTAAGTGGTCACCTTGCCTATGCATGCTTTGCACAATCACAACCTCCCAGGCTTCTGGGGGATAAAACACAGCCCCTTTTCTGCTGTTCTCCTTTGCTGATAAAATCTGCTCACCTTTTATTCCAGAGCAGCCAAACTTCACAAGGACAGAGACCCCAGCTGAGAACCTTGAAGCTCTCTTGACCTCAGTTTGATCAACAGAGCAGTTTGATCAACAGACGCATCCAAACCCACTGCACCATAAATCCCCAATCCTGCCCTAGAGAAGGCTGATCTCACAGGTAAGACACTGGACAAGAGCTTTGCAAGTCAGGATAAAAGATGACCAGATGAAAACAAGCTGTCTGCAAAGTGCAAAGGAGGATAAGCTGCTCACTTCATCAGGTTAAACCATGGGGTGAGGGTCTGAGAGCAGGCACAGCAGCAACATGAATATCTTCAGGAGCCCAGGGGCTACACCACTAGCAATCAGTCCACATTTCAGACCAAAGAAGGAAGGCATCCTCAAGAAGACATCCCCTCTATGAGCTTTTCCTTGGCTGGACACTCTTACTACCCCACAGCAACACAACTCATTGTTCATCAGCCACCCCAGGATGTGTTGCTTACTCCTTCTGGCCAAGAAAAGGGAGAAATTGGTTCCACACGATGTAATCCCCCCACATTTCAAACTCACAGACAGTGCAGCAAGAGGAGAAAGCCATTGGGCCCCCCTACCGAGACAAATCGTCCACGCTTCAGGAACGCTGCTGTTCCACAGGAACTGGCAGATGAAACTATGCGAAACAAATAAGGCCACTGACTGGGCTAATGCTATATTTAGTGTGAGCTACTTCCTTTCTGCAGAGCACCAAGTGCCCACCTTTTGGAACATTATGCTTGCTCCAAAGAGGCAAGGAAGAAAGGCAACTGTTAAACAAACTTCTCACATAAAATCTGTGAGCAAGAACTTTCATCCAATCACAGAATCACAGAGTGGTTTAGGTTGGAAGGGATCCTAAAGCTCATCCAGTTAAAACTCTCAGCCTGTCTCCAGAGCAGAGCTGCACCAGCACTCGCAGCATCTCCATGGCCTCTGGACTCAGTTCAACTGCTTCACATCCCTCTTGTGTTGGTAGCCCCAGAGCTGGACAAGGGCTCCAGGTACCCCCAACTTCAGGTCTATTTAAACTGTCTAATGCCAAGCAAGAGACACTGCTCAAGAGAAGCCATCACAAAGTTTTATGATGGTTTAGGAGGACGGGAATGCCATTTAGACCCCAAATACCACCACAGAGTTGCACCATTTGTTTCAGGCAGCAATAAAAGTTCAGCTCCTGCTGCAAAAGGATGCTCCAGCAATGCTGCTCTCAGCAATGTGCTTCATCCTTCACACACATGAACCCTGCTTTCCTCTTTTCAAAATTAAGATAACAGGACAGCACAGCTCTATTAAAAAAAGCTCAATTAAATAGAATAAAACGGAAACTACCTTAGAGCCTGCTGGTGCATGAGGTGGAGCTCCCTGACAACTCATTTCTGCTGCTGAAGCTGGGAAGAAATCAGTGAGCTTTCCTGTATTCAGCTTCTCACTTTGGGCTTGCAGGGCTGTGCTGCTGTCAGACTTGCTGTATGGTGCATCCTTTGAGAAGGCTCCAATCTGAGTTTCCCCAAGTAATGCTCCTGGGACTGGAAAGACGAGAGACTGTCTATATGCCAACTACAGATACTTTCAGGGCCACAGTACAGGCACAACACTAAATCCTGAACAGAGAAAGAAACTGAGGCACGAGATGTTCTATGCCTTAGCTTGAAGGCCACCACTCTCTGGCCAGGATCACCTTATGCCTGGGGGGACACTCTATCCTCCAGCACTTGCAGAAATCCATTTATCTGCTGGATATTCAGAAATGCATTTCTGGAAATATGACATTTAGAGCAGGGCATCCTGAGTTTAAGTCAGTAACACTGAGCAGCACACACTTTAAACCACAAACAAAAACCAGACATAGCAAACTCACCCTTGTTTCAGTCCATGAGAAGTCCCCAACAGACTCAACAGCACCTGGCCAGACAGGGTGTGATTTCCCCCTGTACCCCTCTGCCTTTTGTGTTCTTGCAGCCCCTCTGAACCCCCTTAACAGCTAGTGTTGGCAGGTACATGAGTGCTGCCAAATGCCCCAGATGTGCTACAGGAACATCACACAGCCCCTCTCTGCCTCAGCTCATACTTTTGTAAAGAGAGCAAAGTGTACACATATTCTTTCCTCAGAGAAAAGTCCTCACTGGTTGAGATCCAACAAGCATGTTGAAGCACCTGGAGTGCAAAGATGACCTTTTTGGTAGAAGCAGCGCGGGCAGTAGCTTGTCCCAGATGGAAGATGCCCAGATGTGGCTGCCCCATCCCTGGCAGTGTTCAAAGCCAGGCTGGACAGCGCTTGGAGTAACCTGCTCTAGCGGAAGGTGCCCCAGCCTGTGGCATGGGGTTGGAACTGAATGAGCTTTAAGGTCCCTTGCAACCCAAACCAGTCTGTGCATCTATGAATAGGAGCATATCTGCAACCACCTTGTTTTCTCACCTATTTCCCTGGCAGTCCAAGGCATGATTTTATCAGGGAAGAGGGACTGGGAGGGCTGAGCTCCACGCTACTGGGAAATGACAAGGATGAGGCTGAATCCTTCCCTAGGCAAAGGGAACAGCAGTCCCTGCTTTGGAGGAGCCAGATGTTCACCCTGAAGAGGGCTCAGGGGTATCATAGAACTCATAGAATCATAAATCTGTGCCCAGAAACATTAATTTACATCCGATTCATTTTACTAATTAAAGTCACTACCCATGACAGAGCAGACTAAGTGGCACATACACTAACGGCTCCTACTCCATGCTGGCTTGCACGCTCATCTCTGCCCTCCTGGCATGCTGGAAGCATCTTATACTAGATTTTACCTAAGGAATATAAAGTAGTCTGTTACACATTGTAAAACAGGCTTTTTCCCTAAACCATACTCAAAATCTTATTTAGTGTTACGCTATCAACTTCAGCATCACATTCAGAGAAAGAGACCTCTTGATACTGACAGTATCAAAACCTTTGGGGTTTGTTTCATGAGGAAATTACATCAAACTCCAGGTTTTTTCTTTACAGCAGCAGTAAATAAAAGTTGGGGGAAAAAAACCCACAAAACCAGGAAAGAGAGAAAGAAAAGAGAAAGGGAAGTCAAGGAATAACAGTGTTACAAAAAGACATTCCCCAGGTAAATGTGCTGGTCTGCAGGGGAGTTGCTGGGTGAAAGCGCTGATAGTGATTCTTTATAGAACACTTTGTAATGTGCCTTTTTTTACCTTCTCTAGGTACTACATTGAATAACTCCAAGATAAAACCCCTCCTGCCCCGTTGCATGTCACAATGTTCCTGGTAGTAGCTCTTCCAGTCGCAGAGGCAGTATTTCCCTTGTTTTGCACAGCCAGACAAGTATCACATCAGCAAAGCAGACATTTATCACCTTTTCCTGCAGCAGAATTTGAAAGCAGGATGGGAAGAACTAGACCACAAACTCCCATCTTGTCCCAGAATATTTTGTTTAAAAGGTTGGTTGACATAAAGAAGGAATAGCTATTTATCAGTCTCTGCTTTCATGAGAAATACAGAAAAGACCAGAGGGTCTGATTCCATTGGGCAGAAATTAATGCTGGCTGATAAAAAGCTTGTTTGTGTTAAAACTGAAGACTATCCAAATGCACACATAAGCTAGCATATCTGGCTGCCTAAAATTAAAAGCAAGAGGTAAGTTCCTTGCATCTAAGATAAGTTCCTTAAGTACCGCTGAAATATTTGGAAGAGTTGCATTTGCTCCTATCAGTTTAAGACTGGGAGAAGGAAAGGGGGAGGAAAGAGAGTAAAATACTGATGGAAAAAACATAAAATGGCTCCACGCAGCTTACCTTGACCTTGATGAAGCCTGGTTTACCAAGGGATATCAGGTCAGCATAGTCTTTGAGTGCATCCACATTCCAAGCTTTCACCAGTGTCAGCCTGTAAACAGTGCGCTCTTGCTGAAATAAAGGCAAAATTACATTAACAACACAAAAAGAAATCATTAATTTCTTCCAAGAACCCAGGGGTAAACGAAAGCAAAGCCAAACAAGGAGCCACCTCCCTTGTTTTTCCAAGAAAGCAGCTACTCAGCATTTGCAAGCTGAGCTGCCCTTTTCATACATATATCCAAGCACTTGTTTTTTACAACAGCAGCTCTAACTTAAGGGGAAAACAAGAAGGAAGTTTCTCTCTTTGGTCTGCTTCCCCAAACATAAAATCTCACTATTAGTTGCTATAGAGATATTTTATTTCCTCCATCCGGATCATCTGGCACAGGTGAATTTCGGACAGGATGAACAGGGGACAGACCATTGTGTGCCCCTGCCCACCAACTCTTCGGGCACACCAGGCACAGCATCGCCAAGAAAAGGCTCTCCCATGATCAGAGTGGTTTGGGTTGGAAGAGACCTTAAAGCTCATCCAGTTCTAAACCCCTGCCTAAGAGCTCATCTCAGTCTCCCCTCTGGCAGGTTAAAGCCATTCCCCCTTGTCCTGTTCCTACAGGCCCTTGTCCAAAGCCTCTCTCCAGGTTTCTTGTTGGCTCCTTTAGGCACTGGAACATCTTATTGGAAGCACAAAGTGACAATGTCACAACCAGGAAGCACTGAAAACACCCTGCTTATGACTTACAAAAAGTCTGGAGCAAACCATTAGGAACACACAGAGTAGCTGCAGCACTAATGACTGCAAGACCAGCATCCACCTTCGTTACCCTCTGCACAGGGCACCTGGATTTCTGCCTGAACAGTCCTGCAGCCGAGTATCACAGCTCCTCATCCCACCAGTGCCTCTTGGAGATGTATTTCTGTGCACAGTAGCAGAGAGCCCTCTGAGCACTTCTTTCCTTGGACTTACTCTGATTTTCCCCTTTAGGAGCTGCTCACCAAAGAAGTGACTGGTGAAAAAAGGCCTTCTACTACTGATACAAGCACTTGGCCATGGAACAAATCATCTTGCTGCCTCATCTTCCTGTTTCCATTTTTTCTCTCTCTTTCCCTTCATCTTCCACCAAAGTTTTATTTCACTTATCTCTGGGATTTCTTTACAGAGCAATCTTCCAGCAAATTGGTTTTTTAATTAACCCATTTTCCTTCCTTGACACACTGTAAAACGTGACAAAGGCACCAGACATGCAGAGTAAAAGAGCACTGCAACAAATCCATGGCAACCTAACATTCCAGGGCTGGGGCCAGGCTGAATCCCAGGGCTGGAATCAAACTCTCCTGCACCAGAGTCCAGGTATAGGCTCAGGTTGAGCCAAGAGATTCTCCCTTCCCTGTTACCCATGACATGCCTGTGGCACAAAGTTACCTGAACTTCAGTGTCATGGGAAGCACACACACTGATTTGTTTATTACATTTTTCAACCCAGAAGCAGAAGCTACTAAAGAGAGCTGTAACTGAACTCTCCAAGACAAAACCTCGAATCATTTCCCACTGGGATAGAATCATAGAATAGTTAGGGTTGGAAAGGACCTTAAGATCACCAGGTTCTAACCTTTGGACAAGGGATCTAGGGACAGGACAAGAGGGAATGTCTTTAACCTGCCAGAAAGGAGATTGAGATGAGCTCTTACGCAGAAGCTCTTCCCTGTGAGGGTGCTGAGGCGCTGGCACAGGGTGCCCAGAGAAGCTGTGGCTGCCCCATCCCTGGCAGTGTTCAAGGCCAGGTTGGACACAGGGGCTTGGAGCAACCTGCTCTAGTGGAAGGTGTCCCTGCCCATGGCAGGAGGCTGGAACTGGATGAGCTTTAAGGTCCCTTCCAACACAAACTAGGCTGGGATTCTGTGATGTCACACACATTCTGCAGAGGGACAAAACATAAGTGCTACCAAAAAAATGGTTCAAAGCTCAGGCTAACAGCCTGAACACAAGAGGAACGGGTTCCAGCATCAAGTGAACGTGGTACTGCAGGAACAGTGTCATGGAGAGGACAAAATAGTTTCAGCTTACTTTTATCACAACATTTTCTAACATAAATCAAGCACAGTGCTACAGCAAGTGGCTCAATGAAGGCTTATATGAAAGGAGCTGGTTTTTCCTCCCATTTAAATCTCATTTTTAACACCCTCCAATATACATCCTAGATGATTTTAGAAGACTAACTCTAAAGTTCAAGTACTTCATAAAAATAAAAATGCTACAAGTGCATTAAAAGGGCTTTTTCCCCCACAGGGCAGCACTGGCAAGCAATAACAGCAGCCTGTGTGTATTATCCATCACTTCAATAACTGAACTAGCACAAAAGCTGTATTAACTAATCATGACTGGTGGTGAAAGAAGTGGGTAGAGAAAGTAAAACACTGCCAAAGGGATACAGAAAAAAAAATAGCTAGCAAAATCAGAAATTAATATTGCGACTGAAGAAACATCTTTCCAGAGGGCAACATCTCTCAAGTGTTGTCTGGGAAAAGAGGAAAGCTGGTAGAAGGGACATATCAAAAGGAGTAAGGGCCTAATACCACAAAGTGTTAGATATAAATAATCCTTACAGTCTGCTGGCAGTACAAATACACGATCCTGTTTTATTCATGCATTATTTGTATTGGGTTGTACAATAGGGCCCCAGGAGATCCTCTTGTAAGCACTGAAGAACAAGAATTAAGAGCTTAAGCCCTGAGATTTTAATGATCTAAAGCATCAGGATAGAAAACCGGGCTGCAGTGCTTTACACCCCACGATTCCACAGAAAGCAACTATTATTTCCCTTCACACAGCCATCAGAATAACATTAGCAGGAAAAGAAAAATTAATGTGATAAGGAGCCTTTGAATGGGTGAAAGTTGAAAGTGTGGAACCACATCTATTTTACACCAAGAAGCTCTTCCTGCAGCAGATCACCCTGCCAGCAAAGGGGCTGTGTTGGGGCCACTGGCGTGGGAACCCTACCACCTATCAGGTTATAATTGATGGAGATTAAATAACCAGCAATTCAGAACTCAGTGAAGAACTGGTTGCAGAGAGAACAGTTGAATGTGCTGAAGCAAATAATCTTTGCAAGGCTGGGGAAGTCAGAATAACTTTTAAAGTAATTCTATGAAAACCATGGAGGCCATCAGAGCAGTTACATGGCACGATGCCTATATGGCAACAAGCAGAGGTCACAACATATGTCAGAAGCACAATGCCCATCCCTAGGAGCTGCCAAAATAGCACCAGGAAGGATACTGCTCCATAAAGACAATTAGCAGCAGGTACTTTGAGTCCTTCACGGTGGGAGATGCTCCTTCAAGCCAATGCACAGTGCTCAGGAGCAACAGGACAACCTGTTTCTATGCTCCTGCCCAGTTCTAACAAACTTCTCCAAGCCTCAACCCACAATCTTGGACATAAAAAGCCGCTAATGAGGTGCTTTTGCCTGCACAGGATGCTGAGCATATGGGTAGAAACTGAGCAATCTTACACAAATAGCCCTTGCTTCCCTGATCCTTTGCTCAGGTTACCTCCCCACAGACTGCTCTAAAACACAGTGTGCGGTGTTTCTTTGGGATCATATGTGGCAGTTGTTCCATTAAAGGCAACTTAATACAGAATATTGTGCAAGAAATACCTTAAAAAAAAGGAAAATGACTAAGAACCACTTTGGTACATACCACACTATGACTTGCTTCCCCAAGTCTTTCAAATCTTACCCTTTGGGGGACAACATAAACCACATCAGTCTTAGCAACATGCTTAAGAAACAGAGATATTGCACTTTCTCTCTCCTTGAATTCTGAAACCTGTGTAGCAACTGTCACCTTTTTTTAATGGGGTTCCAAAAATGCAATTTGAAAAGGTCAAGCTCAGCCTTCTGTTCCCCAAATGTTTGAGGACAAAATAATGAAGAACCAACCTGGGAAAAAGCAGTTTTTCCTTTAGGCAACTCTTGCTAACGTCTTTCCAAGCTCCTCTGAAATTCCAGCAGCCCTGGAATGCCAGAACAGGGCACAAGGGAAAATAAGAAGAAATAACAGGGTTAGGGAAGGGCACTTACAATTAAAACCATGAACATTTGATTAACTGGATCTGAGATCCTGGTGTCTCACTCACATTTTGTCGATGGCCACAGCTCAAAGCCAAACCAGTGAGCACACCTCGGACAGAGCCGAGGAGGTGACACTGCTCTTCCAGCACCTGCTGGCCCAGAAGATGTTAATAAAGGATGTACATGTCAGTTTGATAAAGTGTTCCCTCTCGCTTCAATAACCAAGAGGGACTGGGGCTGCCTCTTTTTTTATTACTATTTCTCTTTAATTCCCTCCACATCATCATTCGTATTTTTGTAGATCAAATATAATTATTCTTCATAAAACAGTCCAAGTCAAATCTCAGCAATCAGTAGACCAGGTTGCTCCACACCCTGTCCCAGGGAAGGTATCCCTGCCCATGGCAGGGGCTTGAAACTGGATGAGCTTTAATGTCCCTTCCAGCCTAAACCATTCCATGATTCTATAATTCTGAACACTCATCTACCTTCCTTCAATATAGATAAAATATTTCTATTGTTAGAAAATAACATTTCATTTACAGAGTTCTTAACATAAATCCCCTATTTTGGCAGCTAATGAATCTCAAGTAACAAAACCAATATTGCCAATGGAAACACTGCATTGCTTACATGGAAAAAGCACCCTTGGGAGAGAAGAAATCGTGGTGCAGACTTTAAACAGAAAAACCTCTTTCTTTCACACATCTTCTCAGATCCTTTGCAGGTATCAGATGATGAGCAGGAAGCTGCTTCAAAACCCAGTTCTTAGTTCCATTAGTATTTCTTACTTCCTTCAAGGAAAAGCTTGACTTGGAAACTGGCTTCAGGATGTATTCTCTAGCTTCCCAGGAAGCAAGAACCTGCTTTCATCATGACACAGAACAGGGTAAGAAATGAAATACGTGCATCACCCTGCAGCCTGGCATGGTGCTGGGGCTCTGGGCAGGCTCCTTGCTCTCACACAGTGGCAGGAGACAGCTGCCCTTTCCCAGTGAGAGCCCCTGTGAAGATAGAAGCCATCCACTCTACAGACTCAGTTCAGTTCCCTTGTTCAGGTTATGCAACTCCTTCCTAAGTGAGCGAGTCCTGAATAAAGATATCAAAGCAATTTTCACACTTGGAAATTACTTGTCACAGGGATGTGATCAGAAAAAAACCACAACCCTGCAGCCAAGCAGCTTTTCACCATATTCAATAAGACACATCTTTATGCATAAAATCCCACAAAAGGATAAAAGATCCAAAACACAGCAAAAAGAAATCTCAAATGCCAGCACCTCCCAAATTTCACAGTTTTCCAAAGCTTCCAGTTCAGCCTGAAGACAGGGCCTCTGTACGAGAACTGGAGATCACTTCTGCCTCTCCTAAATCCAGCCCTGCGGAACCTCCAGGCTCCCAAAACCTCTGCAGATGAGCTGTGGCACCCATCACGCTCCCAGAGAGCATCATCAGGGAAAGACTCAGTGCCCTTGGATGGCAGATTAATCTATTCCTCTGGCAACCAGGACCCTCCCCTTAAATAAAGGGCTTGTCATTTCGTTCAGGCTCATCTATCACTACACAGCCAGCCCTGAATACAGGCCCTGGAGGGATGACGTCCCCCTAGAAGTCACATTGCAAACACCTGAGAGCATTCTGCTGAGCAGAGCTGCACAGGAGAGGAGGTTTTTTTTCCTTTTAATGATTAACTCAGCAGAGAGCACAAAAGTTTTCAGTTTCCTTTTCTCAGGCTAACAGGCATTAAAGAAAAAACTTGAATAGGTTATGCTGCGTAGGTAGCTACTAAAAACATGTATTGTTCGAGCATTTGCTATTAATACACCAGTTGAGGCTTTGTCTTCATTGCTAAAAAAGGTATCTATTACCATAGAATAATTAACATGTTAGCTACTCTGCTGTAAAACCAGGGCAAAGCCTAGAACTTTGAGTTTACTGCTAGGAAAGTGAGAGAGCTCAACCCAGCATCAACTGCAGAGCAGCACTAAATCCTTCCTCTTTGCCCAGGATCTGACAGCACAACAGTTGTCCACGTCATCTCCAGGAGAGGGGAGAAAAACAACCTCATCATCACCATCACCCTCTTTTTGGACCCTGCACCAGCTCCAGAAGCTCTTCCCTGTGAGGGTGCTGAGGCGCTGGCACAGGGTGCCCAGAGAAGCTGTGGCTGCCCCATCCCTGGCAGTGTTCAAGGCCAGGTTGGACACAGGGGCTTGGAGCAACCTGCTCTAGTGGAAGGTGTCCCTGTCCATGGCAGGGGGTTGGAACTGGATGAGCTTTAAGGTCCCTTCCAACCCAAACATTCAGTGATTCTATGATTTGAGGCAAACTTTCCTCCTTCTCTTGGGCTCCCCTCCTTGTCTGTAGCTTGTTCTTAATCTTGTCCTTCTCTTGACTTCCTTGCACTGCCAGGGTTACAACTGCACTATTGACATGTTTGAAATGATGCCTCTCCAGGATCACCACACCAGGTACCCTCATTGTTGGTCAAGCAGTCAAGCCTGAGATATAGTCCATAGAGGTAAAGGGACACACCAGTGGGGAGCTGTAGCTAGGATGTTTTAGGGAATGTGAAATGAAAGAAGGGTGTGGGAAGTCCCAGAGGGTGGTTTCAGCTCTTCCCCATCGCAAGACTAGCTCTGAATGCCTCTTCTCTTTCAGAGACATGATCAGACACAAGTATATCTACCCCATCCTGTGACATAACACACAAAGTACTGGCCCAGATGAAATCAGAGGTACCTGCTCAGCTTAGAAAGCAATCAGTTTTATGGGCAGATGAGAGCAAGGTAGTGATTCTCCTGCCTTGTTATCTTTGCACCTCTTTGGCAAAGGGAATGTCTTGCAGATGGGATGGAGCCAGGGTGGCCGAGCAGGTCAGCTGCTGGCGGAGCTCCTGTGCTCCTCCTCATTTTGTGATGAAGAGCAGCAGCTGGAGCTGGACAAAGTGCTTGTCACTTGGTGCCTGCGTGGCAGGTCCCTGCTGCTGTGGCAGCTGCTGCTCCAACCCATGTGACTGCTGCTGTGCTTAATTGGAGATGCCCATGCAGCAAAGGTCCTGATCCTGCCTCTGTGTGGGAGCCTTCACAAGAGCATCCCTGTCAAGCTTCTGGTGTAAGTTCTTTCAAAGTCAGTGGGCCCTGGGCACAAACTTGGAGCCTTGCTGAAGGCTTACAGGTTTCCTGTAGCCCCTTTAGGCACTGGAGCTGCTCTAAGGTCTTCCCTTGAGGAGCTTTGTCTTCTCCAGGCTGAACAAGTCCAGCTCTCTTAGCCTGTCTCCAGAGCAGAGCTGCTGCAGTCCTGCAGCATCTCCGTGGCCCAATTCTTAACACACAGAGTTAGGAACTTACAGAAGAAACTTGAATGGCATTCAGATGTGCAAAAGAAAGGTGAGGGATAAGAGCATGTTTAAAGACAGAGGCCAGCTTCAGCCAAACGCTTCTGGCTAAAGAATGAACTCATCATTCACCCAAGTCCCTTTGGATCCAGGGCAGGATCCCAGTCTCCCCCATGTCAGTTGCCAGGCACTCGGTATTTTTAAGCCATCCCAGCAGTTATTTATACACACAGCCAAAGACTTGGATGCTTCCTTACAGACCGCTACAGCTGGAAATCTCAGCCAACAACATGAAATTTTGCAGGGCTCTAAAAGAACACTCCTCAAAATCAGTGCTTTTTGCTAGCAATGGGAAGACTAAACTGCATTTTAAATAACCCTGCAATAACGATGTTTTGAGTGAGGACTTGTAAGATGATGAAAAACCAAGAGGCATCAAGCCTGTAAGGTAAAAAGGTTTGACAAGATGTCAGCACTTGCATTGGTGTAAATCACAGACAGCAGCACCCAGCGATGCAGGAACGATGGATGTGTGACCAACGGCATGGCACAATATGGCACACAGCTCAATCCACACCAGGGAAGGGGCTATTGGATTTAAGAGAATAAAGTGACACTCCTTATCTTGGGAAACAGCAAACCAGCATATGCAACTTCAAGAGTTCAACTATGAAAGCAGGGATTAATCTGCCATAAAAACATAATTACCTCCTTAAAAATCACTCTCACAGGCTGTGAAGCAAAGGATTTATAGTATTTTTCTTCTGGGTTTTGTCCAAATCATCTAAGAATAGAACTGAAAACCCCCACGAGGATTTGCTGAAAATCCTGCCCATTTCATTTAACAAGGAACAATATAAACAAGGAGCCTGAAATAAATTTCTTTCTTATTGATTAAGCAATTCTTGCAAGCTTACTGCTCTTGTAAAGCTCTAACTCAGGAGTCAGGCTCTAAAGCAATAAACATTCTGGAAGGGTAAATAAAATCTAACATTTTACCTGCCCATCCTATTTAATAGCCAAGCTCCAAGCTGTGCTAGGGCCTCATCATTCTCTCAGGAAAGAACTTCTGCCTAACACCTAACATGAACATGAAGTTACTGGGCATCTCTGTAAGCCAGCTGATGGGACACTCTAGAAGCATCACACACAACAGTAGTGCTCTCCCTTGCCATCGTGGCAGCGTCCTGTTGTTCCCACCTCACTTGAAGTGCGGCATTTCTCCATCAGATTCGTAAGTCTGTTCCCTATAGACAACTACAACAGAAGCAATGCATGAAAATGGAGAATTTAGAGCAGAATCAGAAGGATTTGCTCAACGCAACAAAAATGGCAACCTTCTATTCGGTCAACTGCCAGCACAGCCAAAGGCACTGGCAGGAAGCTGCCTAGCAAAGGCCTGATGAAGAAGGTCACAATGCTGCGCAGTCTTCACCTTGTGTAAAGGAGTCTGAGTCCAATCTGTATCCAAGGAATAATCTTGATTATTTCAAAGGTCTCCCTAAGCCTGACATAGGGACTCAAAACTTACATTGCTTCTTACAAAAAGAAAATCACAACAAAGAGTTTTAAAAAGCCTTAAGTGTCTCTGGATTCAACTCGTACTCCCCACTTGAGAAGTCTGCCTTGGGCGATTATGCTTGACATTACCTAAATCTCTGATGTCTCGAATTAAAGCATCCTTTTAGAGCCCTAATCTCTATGAAAAGCAGTCAGATCCTCCCACTTTCACAGAAAGCTGGACTCTTCAGAAGAGTCCTACAGGGAGATACGGCTCCTCCAGATGGTTAAGCAAATTTCAACACAAAGCCAGAATGAAATAGATGTAATGAAGCAGATGCACATTTTGACAGTCTAAACAGTTGCATCAGAACTAAGGATCATCAACTGTCCAGTTCCAGGGCTCACCACCACCTACACTCCCTATGCTCCTCAGGTTTTCAAACTAAGGAGTTAGAAGAGATCATTTACAATGCATCTAGTTTCAGTTCCTCCACCATCCAAACAGATGAGCGCCCAAGAGCTCTTCAGGGATAACAAGAAAGGGAGATGCTCAAATTAGTCAGCACAGGAACTGCACATGACTACTGCACTTAGAAATGGCTGAACAAATTGGACAGAAGCTGCAGAACCCATCACAAAGGCCTTGATTGTGTAAAAAAGCCAATAATGAAAATTCACCTTTGAATTGCCAGTTTGCTTCAATCTTTGGTACTGCCACTAATTCACAGGTTTCTGCATTCAAGTATGTACAAGACAATAAACTCCACAAATTCACACAAAAGATACTCCAGCAATTCAGCAGCTTCAGAAGAGACTGAATCCATGTGTTATTTCTGCATTTCTTACATTGGCAAATCTAACAGCATTTTCATCCAAGGCGAAAGTGCAGGACTCAGCTGTGCTTGAGACTAGGTTGGACACAGGGGCTTGGAGCAACCTGTGTAATGGAAAGTGTCCCTGCGATGGCAGGGGGTTGGAACTGGATGAGCATTAAGGTCCCTTCCAACCCAAACTAGTCTGAGATTCTATGATAACAGACAAAGCATTGCACAAGGACTACGACAATATGGATTTTACTCTCACCTCTGCCTAGGGCTCACCAGTGACAAGAGACACCTTGCTTTCCCCCGCCCAGTTTCACATTCCTCTCTTTATAAGACACACAGGAACAATCAGAAGCTTAGAATAACAGATCAGTTTTATTGTGAAGTCTGTTTATGAACATTTTTTCTCCTTTTCTTGCCTGCAAGTAAACTCAAGAGGTACTGGAACAGACAGAAGAAATAAGATTTCACTCCCTCTGTAGCCAAGTATCTCGATGAAGCCTCATTTGGATTGCTGCTTGCTGTAAGCTAAACTGAAAGAAGATGATATATTTCAGAGACAATAACTTAATATTAACCACCATACCTTTGTAACACTCATCATACTGCATTTCAAAAGCCTTACACCATAAGTCTCATTAGCAAAACCATTAAAACAAGCACACAGCTGGTGGAGAGCAGTTACTGTGCAGAAGAGTCAAATTCTTCCATATTTCTAGTGGCAAAATTGATTACTGATTCTAACATCTGTTGCAAATTTTACATTTAAATTCTCCTTACAAAGTCACTTCACTCAGAAGCATCAGACCAGGCTCAACAAACCAGCTCCCTCCCCCCAGTAACCACACAAATAATCTCCATGCAAATCAAATGTTCTCTTTCCATAAAGCAATTGTTACTGTCATAGATCATATTATAGGCACTAAAACATGCTTAAGATGTAATTCCCCATATTCACATTGTAATCACACAGAAACCCAGGGTAACTTTGAGGAAAGGATTACGTTGGAGAACAAAAAAAAAAAAAAAAGATAACTGAAGTAAACAGCACCAGATGCAAGTCTGAGAGTGTTTAAATATGCAACTGGTGTCTTCATCAGCAAGCAGTGGAAGAGAAACAACCTGTATGCAGCAAGCTAAGGCAGAACTGGAAGATGGGTTTATTTCACGCCTTTCTCTGGACAAACCATCTTTGGCACCTTCCAGCAAGGACCAGAGGTACCAAACCATACACAGGACAAGCAAAGCTAAGAATTCCCTTTTCTGGCCAACTCTTTGAGGAGCTCAGTGCTATATAGAATCCCAGACTGGTTTGGGTTGGAAGGGACCTTAAAGCTCATCCAGTTCCAACCCCCTGCCACGGACAGGGACACCTTCCACTAGAGCAGGTTGCTCCAAGCCCCTGTGTTCAACCTGGCCTTGAACACTGCCAGGGATGGGGCAGCCACAGCTTCTCTGGGCACCCTGTGCCAGCGCCTCAGCACCCTCACAGGGAAGAACTTCTGCCTAAGAGCTCATCTCAATCTGCCCTCTGGCAGGTTAAAGCCATTCCCCTTGTCCTGTCCCTACCAGCCCTTGTCCACCCAGTTTTCACCAGCTCACTTCTCAAGCATGTCAAGATTCTGCTGGTATGTCCATCACCATTTTTCTCCAGTTATTTTCAGACTGCTTGGGCAGAAATCTGTAAGCACATTCACCACGCTGGGTCACTGCATCCCTGCTTCATTCATCAGCAGCTCAGTGGGAGATTCCCATTTGTCTCAGTCAACATCCCTGTCGTTTGGGAAAACACTTGGTGATTTATGGTCAACAAGAACAGTAGTCTTCAGAGTCTGTCAACATAGAAAATCTGATCTAACAACTCTGAGGGAAACAGCACAAAGTCAGAACACAAATGGATCACAAGTCTGACTGCTTGTGAATGACCACTCATGGAACACCAGTTCCTTGTTTCCTTGCTCAGCCACCACTTTTGGTTAATGGTACTTTTGAAAAGCATAAAACTTCCAGGGATGTTAAGTCTATCTCTTCCCTCCTGAGCTTCTGGACCCTCATTATTAATTTGTACCTCATTTGGATACAGCATTATGAAGCAGCAATGGCTGGAAGAAGTGCCACTGGAACAGTTCTCATCCTTATGAGGAGAACAAGGACTCCCATTCTCTGCTTCCTCCAGGCACTTGAGTCAAGTCACCTCTCAATTATTCTTATGAACTCAAGGCTGTCAGAGGATGAGACAAGACTTCTCAAATGTGATGACGTTTGGAAAGGGCACATTCTGAATTGCACATGTTAATGTCTCTCTTTTTTGCTCTCAATTTAATTTGGAGGGCAGAAGACGCCTGACAAGAAACAAGTGAAGCCTTCTGGGAGTCTACCTGCTGCTTAACAGAACCTCCTCTCTCAAAAAAAACATTTCTCAGCATAGAAAATCTAGCACAAAAATCATCTCAACGAGAATCACTCTAGAAAGGATGAAACTTGCTCCAAACAGTAGTGGACAAAGAGGAGGTTTCTTGCTATTTGCTGCAGAAAGAAATGTCACCAAAACATTTTAACTTTTATTCCTGAACTTCCTTTGGAAATGCTGCAGCAACTCATCACCAACATGCCACATGATGCTGTCAAATCATACTGGGAAAAATTCACTATTAAATTCAATCTTTTACGAAAAGCTCAATAACTTTGTGCAGAACTTCAGTTAAAACCCTGAAATCTGTTATCAGTTTAACTGCTTCACTAAGGCAAGAGATTTGCACCCTGCCTCTTTGCCCAGGTCCTTCCCTTTCTATTCCTAACAAGAATCAACCTGCTTTTGGGGGGCAGGAAGATGTCCAAGAAGGACATCCTTATTCTTTTCTCACATTGAAGCATGTCCTCTCCTCTTCCTTTCTCCTACTTGTCTGTTTCTATTACCAACATTTTGCAGCAGAAACTGTCTTTAACCACTCATCCCTGCAGCACCAAGCATGGAGCCGCAGGAGGCACACAAGCAAGCAGGGTAGCTCTGCAAGCACAGCACTTGCCAACCACCACAAAGGCAAGCCCAGCAAGGTACAACTTGTGCTTTTAAAAACTCTCTTTGTCCATTTTTATTTGTTAAATGCAAAGACCAAACCTCTCCATGATGCTTATTAACAGTGACTCATATCAGCTGCAGTGCCAGCTTGTCTTGGTCTCAGGAGAACTAAATACATCTGAATGGTTTGTCAGGCAGTGTGAAAATATGGGACTTGTATTTTGTTTCCAGATACATTAGCATCACTTTCCCAACACAATGCATTAGCACTTCCTCACCTATTCTGACACAGGAGCTGCATTTCTCAAGAAGCACCAGCTTTCACCACCTTTCACTTATCACAGTCCTAGTGAGCAGTGCTTAACATCTCATGTGAACACCAAGCAATGTGCTCAGGAGGAAAACAGAAAGGTGCTTCTGCCAGGAAGCAGTTCAAGGTAATTTCTGGGTACCAGAATCACACATAACATTAAGAGAAAAACCTAACACAGAGCAGCTTCTTTCTGTCCCCCTTGTGTGATGCAACGTGCAGATGAGCAGAGCAGACCAACTGGAGCAACTATTAATGGGCTTTTGTGCTATTAGTGTTTCAAGGACCCTTCAAAGTGCAGTTGCTTTGAGGAGAAAAGGCACCTTCTAGTTGACTTTCTCTTTCCTCTCCTCTTCACCTTGACCAGAGTAGTTTTAGCTGTATGGACCAACTTGCCAATACTTTCACCTTCAATTCTTTGCAAGGGAATTTCTGACAATACACAGCAGTGAATAAACCATATCTATCCAGGGTCAAGAGGGACAAAAGAAAAGAAATGGTGGGCAAAAGCAAGTTTCCAAAAGACTTTTTCAATATTTTTGCCTTCAATATTTAGCTCCCTGTCTTTCCACAGCATCCTCTACTCACACAGAGAACTTAGTAAATTTGTACCTGATTTCAGTAAGCTCAGAGTTTGTCCTGAGATGTTGCTTGACAAGATCAGCCAGCACTTGCATGCAGGCAGCTTGATAAAGCTACTCACAGCATTTGCAGGAGAAAGTGTCACACAATTACACTGAGCAGCCCAGGTCTACTAACATGGATTTGGCAGAAAATGGTCCACCACTGTCATCTCAGAAGGCAGAAAATCTCATTATTCAAATGGAACAGTCTCTCTTGTCTGTTCATCTCAGCAGGTATCATGTCAACTTCTGCTACATCAGTAAACAAAAGTACTTGCTTCCATCTTACCTATCAGTACATAAGACAGGGAAGACATACTCATGAAGCCCTGTTCTTACCAATTAATGCGATGCTGGGACCACAAGTGCTTTATTAATTACTACAAAGCTTGTTAAATGGAAGACTACGCTCTGAGCTGACAGCGGCAGCCGTGATCCCATCGGCCTTCAGGTCACTCACTGCTCAGCTGTCTCAGACACCTGCTACAAACCACTGACAGTGCAAAGAGTCACCCTTGCTGTTACACTCAGATCTACTATTTTGGGTAAATCTTCCAGAAATAAGCAGATTTTTATGTAGCAGGAGGGCAACTGGAGCTATTGAACTCCATCACACACACTGTCAAGTCCTTTATCTACTGCATTCTTTGAGAACCAGTGCTAGGAGCCACACAGAGATTTATGACTCTTCCTAAGCTTCTCTGGATTTACAGGTTTTCTTTAGCATCCTGCTTGCAGTGTAAATGCTCCATCAGGAAATTATCTATTGTTTTATAATCTCTCAATCTCTCATAGCACCTTTAATTCACAGCAGAGTTTACTGTCCCATTTGACATACATTCTTCTCTTCTTTTGTCATTACATTTCTCCCCCTATGGAAAACCGATCAAACATGCTGGACTTTATACACTTTGATGTAAAAAACATGTAAATATGCTCCAAATACACCCAGAACCCACTCCATGGCCCATCTTAAGCCTCTCAAATCTCCTTTTGTACTGAGTGGATAAGGTCCAGAAGAAAGAATATTTAAAAGCACACTCTTTACCGGGTACCTTTTCAGACAAGGCCTTTAAACTACCCAGAAACCTCTGCCAGAAATCCTTGAAGCGGGGCCAATCAATTCTCTTCAGGCTCTCTTTAGTGCTGGCATCTACGCTGACATACAGCTGCGTTACTGGCTCAAGGTTCCTTGGAAATAAAAAGGAGAAGGCAATTGTTGGTTTCAGCCTTCACTGCTAGCTGAATTTGTGTTTCCCTACCAGAAAACACATAAAATACAGGATTATCAAACAAGCTGCTCTGCTGCTCCAGTAGCAACAGGAACTATCCAGTATTTACAAGGAAAACTATCCAAGTCCAGTGGTTCATCTCCGTCAAGTGACCATCATCTTAATAGCAAGACATTACAACTTCCTTCCAACAAATACACCCCAAAGCTAAGAACATCACATACAGAGACCTTGGCTGATGTTTCAATTATCTGTTCCTTACTGAACTAGAACATATTTCACTCCAGTGTGACACATGCAGAAAGGCTTCCTAAAGCAGGTTGCCAGGGGTTAGCACGAGGCACTGCAAGGCTCTGCTTCTCCCCGTAGTTACCATAAAGTCCCTTCCCCAAGCTCTATTTCCTCTGGCTGATGGAGAAATAATCCTGTTCAAAAGAAATGCAGCCATAATTCAGCCACTTTCTACTGGACACATGGAACTCACACCTGGCCTGCAGCTGGCATCAGTCAAATGAAAGGGAAATCAAAGCTGTTCAGAAAATAAAACCAAGCACAATCCCCCAACATGTTCTCCTTCCACTTCCAAGGTTCTTATTTCATATAAATCCTTCAGTACAGTCTTTCTGGTCACACAATGCCAGTGAGCACAGCATCTGTGAGCCCAACAGCAGGAACTTCTAAAAAGATTAAACCTCCTGGTTAATCCTGGAGTGTGAAGAGCCTGGGTTGAGTCTAATCCCTTCCGTAAACTCCAAGGGTATAAAGGAGAAGCAGCATCACTGCAGCCCATTAGCAAAGGGATAATGAAGGACATTAAGAGGAACAACCTAAAACAAGGGCCTTTATCACAGACAAGACTGATCAAGCCAGCGAGTGTAACACACATCCACCCCTCATGGCATCTTCCACCCCATGGAATGACAGCATTTTAATTGTACCATGTATTTCTCCACAGTTTTAGGACGTTTTGCAATCGTTATTTGGGAAGTCTGTTAATGAGCAGGCCATGGTCCCAGAATGATTTGGCTCTTTAGAGAAGATAAATTAGAAACTATTATTCAGCTGCCAAACAGTGCCACCTAAAAATACACCATCCCCTGCCCTCCAAAGGTGACAAACGGACGAGAAATGTCCAGAATGAGACCAAGCAGAGCCCTTGCTATCCAGGAAAATCCACTTAGCACAGACAATCAAACAACGTATCTGAATATATTCTCTCTGTATGTATTTTGAAGACTGAAATAGCTCAGAATAAATACAACATTTTAGGTTTTAACAAAAAAAGAAATGAAAAAAAAAATCAACTTGTTTTGCAAAGAAGCTTGTCTGGCCTGGCAGCCCAAAGCCATAACCTCCAAAATGATCATGTGTTCTACGAGTGAGTGGATTGAAGTACTCAGTTTCAAAGATCATGGCCAAAACACTCCTTCCTTTACTTAATGCTGCATTTGCCCAATTAAAAGAGGCCCCACAGAAGATGGAGCAAGTGTTTTCAAAACACGACCTGGGAAAAGTCACCTCTTCCCTGAGGATCTCAATCCTCAGGACAGGCAAGAGTCAGACTCACTGTTGTACTGGAGAAAATTAAGGAATTGGAAGAGATCCCAGGGAGCGATTTCTACCCCACATTGCTCCGAAATGAAGCGGTCCACAGGGCTCTGCCGTGGCTGGAACTGGAGCCAGTTTGACCTCATGCATGCTCTGCCAAAGAGGAGCAAGGAGAAGAGGCACAAACTGATGTTCCTGGAACACAGCTACATTTCAAACTCAACAGAAAATATTGTTGCATAGTACCAGGATGGATTTTCCAGTGTTCCTCCTACTTTATTGGTTGTAATTTCCAGTCCAGCTGAGATCAAATTCACTGCATTTACCACATCTGAACCTGGGCAGTGATTTCTGACTGAGAAGGACAACACAACTGAAGAGCAGTAAATTGTTTTCTGCCTACCAGACAGGAGGGGCTTTCCCCAGCCAGACAGGAGATGGCATGGTCAATGAGATAAAGAACAGAAACACCAAAATGAGCATTTGCTTATGAGCAATAATAAGCACAGGGCTTTAAGACCTAGTCTAGTGAATGTTCTATGAGAATTATTGATGCTCATAAACACAAACCCATACACCAGGGTTCTTCTTCACAGACACTAATCAAAAACAAGAGGAGGAAGAGGACCAGAGCCAAGTAACTGCTCAATGCAAGCTCATGTGCTATAAAACCTCCTTCACTTTGTAATAACATTTTTGTGGCTGCAGGCAGATGAAGCTGCAGTCATAGAATCATAGAACCCCAGACTGGTGTGTGTTGGAAGGGACCTTGAAGCTCCTTCAGTTCCAGACCCCTGCCACAGGCAGGGACACCTTCCACTAGAGCAGGTTGCTCCAAGCCCCATCCAACCTGGCCTTGAAATACAAAGTCCCAATAGTCAAAAAGTCCTTGAAGTGCAAATACAAGAGGAGGAGAAGGAGAGAGGAAGGCACAGGCAGCACCTGCTGCAGACCCAGCCAGAGGGCTGCAGAGCCCATGGGCACCGCTCCCAACATGAGCACAAACCCCAGGCCCCACTCCCTGTTATAGCACTGGATGTCAGGGGCCTTGCTGCCAATTTTAGGGCTAGCTCTTACACTACAGCTCCCCTCTGCTGACAGTGGAAAAGTGAGCATGGTGCAGGCTTCAGTTACCATATTAAGCAAATCACTTGCTTTGATGAGCCAAAGCTCAGTTGCAATTTTTAAGACAGCAAGACTAGCATTTTACCACTTTCTTTTTTGTTTCTTTTTAAAAACACTCAACAGATCCTAAGAAATGCAGCTTCAGAATATAGCACGTGCTCTCTTTTTAAAATGCTATTTTTAGGACAGAGCAATTTCTGTCTCTCAGGCACATAATACATGACAAAGTAACTTGATTACACAATTACTCAATCATTTGGAATGCCTTTGTAGTGTATAATTACTTGCTCAAAAATTGCATTGCCCTCCCCGCTCAGTGCCAAATTCCGACCACGAGAAGGAAGTGAAAAGGAAGTACCACCACAGAGTGCTAATACAGAGAGGCACGGAGTGGACAAGACAACCTAAGTAACCTAAACCACCCTGTGCTCAGCTCCACTAATGTGCTCACTAACGCCAGGGCTGGACTTCAGCAGCAGCATCATCTAACAGTATTGTGATGGGTTCCCAACCCCCTCGCACCATGTGCTGTGTTTCCTTGCCGCATGCTTCAGATTTTCAGTTCGCTTCAGGTTGTTCGGAGACACTGGCACAGGGTGCCCAGAGAAGCTGTGGCTGCCCCATCCCTGGCAGTGTTCAAGGCCAGGTTGGACACAGGGGCTTGGAGCAACCTGCTCTAGTGGAAGGTGTCCCTGCCCGTGGCAGGGGTTGGAACTGGGTGAGCTTTAAGGTCCCTTCCAACCCAAACCAGGCTGGGATTCTATGCTTTTGTTAAAGCAGCCTGGATGCAAAAGAACATCTGCCACAGGGATTCTTTGCATTTGTGCAAACTCTTCTATCAGAGATCATTAAAATATTTTGAGCTTTTTCAGCTCAAATCCATTCAAGAGGGAGATTAAAAACTACTCATCTCACTTTGGCAGAGGAGTACGTGCTTTTCACCTTTTCTCATCCTGCACTCCAGGTTCTGCTGGAGGTACTGGAGATAAATTTTGGGTTTGAACTCTTACAGCTCGTCTTAGAATCATAGAACGGTTTGGGTTGGAAGAAACCTTAAAGCTCATCCAGTTCCAGGCCCCTGCCACAGGCAGGGACACCTTCCACTAGAGCAGCTTGCTGCAAGCCCCGCCCGACCTGGCCTGATGGAGTTAGAACAAAGATCAGACTGCAAGAGAAGCTCAGAAACAAAAAAGGCAATTTACAAGCTCAGTCACCTGCTCTGGCTGTCAGAAACACTTGTACTAGTTATCACCCCTGTCCCCAAGCACAACACAGAGCTCAGCTGCTCTTCTTCCGTTGCACCTCCGGGAGGTACTATATTACATCCTCTTCCCTTTCAGAGGTAATCCCACTTTAAGAGATATAGAAAGGAAAAATCAAACTGGTGGAAAGAGATGAGAAAGAGCACAGGGAGATAAAGGTTAAAATCAAATAGATGCTGAGTGGGCTTCTTTATTGTCAGTGCAGAGCTGACTGATGAGCAATAAAACGGAATTAAAACACAGGTCTACACTCAAATATTTTAGTAGGGAGGTATTTTGTCCAACTCTTACCTAATCTCATCTGGGAACTGTTCACTTGTAACCAGGAAAGCAGAGATGCTGTGCTTGTGCAGAAGCCCCACAAACCAGTTGATCTCTGGGTACATGATGGGCTCTCCCACCAGTGACAGTGCGCAGCTGCTTTGCGGTCACTGCTTCCTCAAAGCGAGCTGCTTGTACTGCTGAGATGCCTGCAAACAGAAGGAAAAACATGCTTAAATCAACTAACACCCCCACCCAAACCATGCATCTATATCTAAAATAAATCCTGGCACAAGGAAGACTGAGCAAAACTAGCTGGACTGCTCCTGAAGGGGACACCAGAGCACAGCCAGTGTCCACCAAGAGAGCTCTGCAGTAACCCACAGCACAGCAATACACAAAGATGCTTGGAGCCCTGCTAACAACTGCAAGTAATCTTCTAGTAATGTTTGAGTCAAGCTTTCCACTGCTAAGACCTCAGTGAAGCTGCCTGAATGCTGAGACAGAAACACAAGAGCCAGTTTAATGCCACTTGATGTAGTTACCTTGAAGAAGAAAACCAGGGTGTGTCTGTCTGCTGCTGACCCCCACAGTCCTGCAGCCCCATGGGGAGCAGCTCCCCAAGAAGCTGGGCACACTCCCCACATAAAGCACCAACAACCAGGTCCGAATCCATACTGGCAACCGCACAAAATGCAACTCCACAGAGGATGTATTTGAAAATAAAACCCAACACATGACACCATCCTGAACAGCGAGAGATGCTTCAAGAGCAAAGAGGAAAACACCAGGAGCTCAACTGCAGCATCCATGTGAAAACGTTGTCTGTATGTGTTGTACGCATGTGTTATACCCATGTGTTGTACCCGTGTGGCAGAGGAGAGGCAAATACTCCTCCTGGAGCCCTCAGTACATAAAAGACATGGACCTGTTGGAGAGGATCCAGAGGAGAGCCACAAAAATGATCAGAGGGCTGGTGCAGCTCTGCTCTGGAGACAGGCTGAGAGAGGTGGGCTTGTTCGGCCTGGAGAAGACTCTGGGGAGACCTTACTGGGGCTTTTCAGTTCTTAAAAAGGGCCTATGAGAAAGACGGGAGAGACTTTTTAGCACGGCCTGTTGCGTCAAGATGAAGGGTGATGGTTTTAAACTACGAGAGGGAGATTCAGGTTGGGTATGAGTAACAAATTTTGTACAATGCGGGTGGAAAAAAACACTGGCACAGATTACCCAGAGAGGTGATGGATGCATCATTCCTGGATGTGGTTCTGGGCAACCTGTTCTAGTTGAAGATGTCCCTGCTCATTGCAGGGGGTTGGACAAGATGAGTTTGGAAGGTCCCTTCAAACCCAAACTATTTTGTGATCCTACATCCAAGCAGGTGCTCAGATATGAAATCAGCTGACTAGAAACAAGCTTTTGTTCCAAATATGTCACTTCACGTTTCCTTGACGTGCCTTGATGTACTCAGACAATATCTGAGGGTTTAGACTCAGGACTGGTTTGTTTTAAAGAAACCAAAGCCTTGAGTTTGAAACCAGGTCCTCAGCTCACCTCGTGTTGCCAAGAAGCTGGAGCTCAGGCAGTACAGAAAATTATATGCTATGCTGCAAAGCCGAGATAAAAAGAGGTGTTGGTGGATATTGCTTCAGCCTCACGCAGAAAAGCTGGTCTGTGATCAGAGCAGAACTCAGTGCATGTTAAAGCAGCCAGGCTCAGCCATGAAAAAGTGACAGGACTAATGGTTAATGCCACAAAAACTTGACAGTACTAAATGAGAACTCCATTTGAAAAGAAAGAAGCATCTCAACAACACACTGAGATTAAAGGATAGCTTTCCTTTTCCTAAAGCTACTGTAAATTGGTTTTGGATTTAATTAATTTCTCTCACTCAGCATCTTGTGACTGGACAACGACAAATACCATGTGCCAGCTTTAGAAGCAGACACAAAGTAATTCCAGCAGCCCGTAAAGTTTGAGAGTCACTTTCTCAAAGCAGTTTAAAGCAAATGTAGTATATGGGACATACACTGCAGAGAGGTTTTGTAGGAATTGTTTGACTACACAAATCAGAAGATGGACAGGGCTAAACTAAACAGGATTAGTGGGTATTTCAGGGAGTGTGTGAACTCTCTTGTTCTTTTGGCTGCTCTTTTGGTTGAGAACACACAGTTCTCAAGCTCTGCTTCTGCAGATGAGTCCTCCTCCTGTCCTCAGTCAATGCACTTCAGCAAAGTCAGAGCCTGAGCAGATTTTGGAGGGCATGCAACAGGTCCAACACAGTGCAGGAGCTTGGAACCATAAGAAGGAGAAGCCTCTGCAAGAGGCCATGGTGTACAGTTTTCAGCTGCTGCCAAGCTCAGATCTCAGCAGAGCATGCAGCCAAGCCTCCTTTGATCAGCACAGCTCCTTTGAAGAGCTGATTCCAGCTGCTCTCCTACTGGTGTGCTTTAATTTGGGGATAAAAAAAAGCACCATCTGGCACAACTGCCTAGGGAGACTGGTTGGTGACTTCGGGTACCAGTCAGGTACAAGTGCCTGGGTGACTGGGGAGACAAGGAACTGGTTATATCTATTCTTACAGCAAGACACACAGGCAGTCTTTGAATTTCCTAGTTCAGGTCATACATTTTTATTTGGTTTTCACTTTTCCCAAGTGGAACCAGGGCTGTATTATCAGACACTGCCCATCTCATAACTTTGAATTATGTTTCCATTCTGTGTGTGCCCTTCACAAGGGCACAGAGATTTACCAGCCTCTACCTAGAAAATGTATCCATCAAATAAACTACTTCCCACTGTCCCACCTTAGCTCCCTATCAGCAAGATGGCTCCCCATCCATTACCCTAAGAGAATGATGTGACGACAATAACCGATACCTTCAAAAACAGCACAAACCTTGGCAACAATAAAAGATGACATCTCTAAAAGCATGCACAGGAGTTCTTACAGGACAGAGGGCTATCCTCTAGGCTATCCTATATGATAAGACAGTCCCCAAGAATTCTTCTGTTCCTTCAAAGAAGATCTCATTTTTACTGCAGTGCATGGAACTAATCATAGAATGATTCTTGTAGCCCCTTTAGGTACTGGAAACTGTTCTAAGGTCTCCTGGAAGCCTTCTCTTCTCCAAGCTGAACAATCCTTGAATAATCAAGACTCCTCCAAGTGAGACAGACCAGCAGCTCCACACTGCTAAAACACACAAATTCTAGACCCAGCATCAACAAAAGCAGCCCTTTGGGCCAAACATTTCTTCCCCTACCTCAAGAGCAAGGATTCAAATGCTGCACTCAAACCAATTTACCGTTTCAAAGATCCTTTAAGTTAAAACAGCTTTGGTTTGTAAATTCCACACCCCCCCCCCCCTTTTTTTTTTGTCTCCCAACATGGAAAATTTCCTGAATACCAGCTATAAAAGGCATTTATAAAACTCTTAGATGTTTAACTACAGAACTTGCACCCTATATTTAATAGGGTAAGGCTGGCAGAAAATCAATATGCTTTTGGTACCACTGGACAGCCACCAGTGTCCAACGGTCCTTGAATTTTTAACACATTCTAACTGTTCAATAAAAATACCAGGTCAAGTCTACAAAGCTGCTTATTTGGCAAAGAGCAGTTTCCCTTCTAAAGGAGAGCAGGGGAGAAGTGATACCTTGTGCCTGATGAGATTGTTTCACAATCCCTGGAACAAACAGAATTCCACTGTCACCTTCCCTTTCCCCTTGAGCAGATAACTGCACACAGTATTCCTTCCCTTCCTAAATAACACAAGCAAGCATAAAAATTCAACCCACATACACCAGAAGACCTTTGTTTTATTAAAGATCCCAAGTATGAAACAGGCTTGATGTGATACTGCAGAGACAACCCATGACTGCAAAGCACCCCACCACCATGGAATGATGCAAAACTACATGAAACATGCCGGGAAGCTCCCAGCTGGCTCCTGCTCTCCCCTGGATTCAAGACAGCATCCACCCTATTGGCATTCCCACCAGACCTTGGATCTACCAGTATTATTTGCCATAACTACCAGAATGTCCTTGGCAGTCAATCAGACCTCTGTGAAGGTGTGTGCTTTAGTAGGGCAGTGCATCCACCTCCCAGAAACCAGCTTCTGCTTTATACCCTCTTAAAATTATAGGCTCATAGAATGGTTTGGGTTGGAAGGTACCTTAAAGCTCATTCAGTTCCAACCTGCTGCCACAGGCAGGGACACCTTCCACCAGAAAATGTTGCTCCAAGCGCCGTCCAACCTGGCCTTGAACACTGCCACAGATGTGTGTTTGCCTTCACCTTTCTGATTATGACCCTGTGCTCTTGTGCTCTTCATTTCGTTTTCAGCTGGAGGACCTCAAGGTTGCAGAACAGCAGATCAGTTTCTTGTTATTCTTTTTATCTTTGCATTTTATTGCTGCAATTTGTGCTTCTGCCTAAATAGGGTTTAAAATCCTGCCAGTTAAACTGTTTGCTCCAAAACTGTTCTCCTTCAGGATGGCTCCCACCAGTTCTCAGGGTTCATTGAAGTCTGCCTCTCAAACTGTTTTGGTTTTATTCTGCTCTTTCCCCGCTATTCCTTCCTGGGAATTGTGGCTTCTGTTCTTTCATGATCACTGCCACCCTTCGTGTTCCCAACCAGGGGTCAACATCAATCAGTTGATCACTGGAGTAGATGGCACTTTATACTCATGCAACACCTTCCCTCAAAATTGCTTGTAAGACTTCATTGGTCACAGAAGAGAGCATCATCCCCTGCAGTGCTGTGCTCAGCTCTGGGGCAACAACACAAGAGGGATGTGGAGCTGATATCCATATCATACTGAAAACCACCCAGAGCAGCTCACTCTTTCGCACAGTACCATGCAACTGCTGTGACCCCATCCTGCACAAACACTGAGCACCACCAACACTGCCAGCGCCTCAAAGTGCCAACGTTCCTGCAAGCTGGGATACATGCACTCAGCCACCAGGGTCTGCTCCAGTCTCACCCAATGGACCATGTTACCTTATTCTCTTAGAAATGCCTCATATCATTACAGAGCTGCCAGAGCAGCGCTCAAAAGCACCAAGACTTCTTTTCCTTACTACCACTGCTAGGACATGAACTAGATATATTCTATGTCATCCTGTCCTCCACCCCATGTCTAGAGTTATTTCAAGAGTTCCTGGAAGACAGTCCCAAAGGTCAGAAACCAGAAAATAATAAAATCAAATCTTAAGAAAACAATGAACTTTGGGGCATAATACATTAATACAGAAAAAACTCACAAATTGAAACACTGGGAGACGTGAATATTAACCCAGCAGGACAAGGATGGTGGCTGCAGATGGAAGGAGACTGAGCTGTCATAATCAGCTTCCAAGTTTTACAAACCCGCATGTCAACTCCTTTGATATCATAACATTCCACATCTCCCTGAAGAATTTAGCCTCTGGAGTCAAGTGACTTCATGAGAAAAAGCTTTTGTTTAATTCAGTTTCCTCTTAATTTTTAATGACCTTATTAAGTACCTCTCCTACAAGAGATTACTCATTTTCAGTATCTTCATTTTGCAGGGCTTACTGTGAGCCACACACTTACTGAGATCATCTGAACAGAGCTTCAGCTGTTGTCTACTGTACAAGCTGAAGCCCTCAAGTACAGTTATAAACCTCATAAAGTTACAGAAGAATATGAACCAATTTCTGTAACAGGATATTTCACTCTGTCTGGTCTGCCTCCTCCTCAGATGCAAAGGTAATAAACCCTATTAATTTAAATCATATTTAGCTCTTTCATCTCTCCACAATAATTGATCAGGCATTAGATGCTCAGCCAGAAAACATAATCATATCAGGTTTGCCTGGCGTCAGTGCAGCAATTGGGTGTCAGAAGCCCCAGTCCCCACACTTGCTCTAATTAATTAGATTTGTTCACTTGCACATTTCCATTTAGACAATTAGCTAAAGAGACACTACACACACAGCAAGACCAGCTGAGAGCAGGAACTGATAGTGACAGGCTGTATCTGTAAGGAGAATTATGACTTGGGGATGTTGCAGTACTTAAGATGAGGGGTTCCCTCCCCGCCATGCTCTCAATTCAGCCACCTCAGGAGTTCAACACAGCACCATCACTGCCTTGAGGGGGAAACACCATCCAAATGGATGATCTGCTTCTTTTGTCCTCCAAAGGAGCTGCCACGTTATAAACCTGCCTCTCCAAATGGTCCACCACCTCTCTGAAGGGGAAAGGCTCTAGGGAGATCCCACCCTGCAGTTCTGCATCCAGCTCTGGGAGCAACAACACAAGAGAGAAATGGACCAGTTGGAGTGAGTCCACGGAGATGCTGTGAGGGCTGGAGCAGCTCTGCTCTGGAGCCAGGCTGAGAGAGCTGGGCTGGGTCAACCTGCAGAAGAGAAGGCTCCTTAAGGGGAGACCTTAGAGCAGCTCTAGTGCCTAAAGGGGCTGTCAAGAAACCTGGAGAAGGATGTCAGACAAGGGATGTAGGGACAGGACAAGGGGGAATGGCTTTAACCTGCCAGAGGGGAGACTGAGATGAGCTCTTAGGCAGAAGTTCTTCCCTGGGAGGGTGCTGAGGCGCTGGCACAGAGGTGCCCAGAGAAGCTGTGGCTGCCCCATCTCCGGCAGTGTTCAAAGCCAGGTTGGACACAGGGGCTTGGAGCAACCTGCTCTAGTGGAAGGTGTTCCTGACCATGGCAGGGGGTTGGAGCTTTAAGGTCCTTTTCAACCCAAACCATCTACAATTTTACAACTTATGCCAAGCCTCAGGTGTAAATAAAGTTATGCTTGGGATGTGTCTCAAGCTGAGACTTAAGTCCTCCAACTCAATAGAAGTCTTGAGAGGAGCAGACAGCCAGCTGCAGTTCATATGAAAGAGAAACACCTGCAACCCATTTCACTTGCAGAAGGTAAATAAAAGAACATTTTTCAGCACAGTCTCCAGAAAGCTGTTTCTTGCATTCAGGTTGTTACCATTAATAAAATAAGCATTCCAGCTTTCATTATCATTAGGGCTACTATTTCCAGGTTTCCTCTTAAAAGTGACAAATGACAGTTAGGGGATGATGAGGTAGAAGTACATGGAATGTATCACACATGGCAATTTAACCCAGTTACTGCACTGTTCAATTGACATTTGTTTGACTTCTCTGGTTCAGCCCCATACTCCAGACACAGGCTGCTGTTGCTGCTAAGAAATACGGAGTGGGTCATTTTGAAGAGGAACAGTGTTAAATGGTCTGCAGTGCAATATCAGGAGCAAAATTCTTCACTCTGACAATGCAATTGCTTTCTATTTGCTGTTTATGATGTACCTGCTGTGTAGGGACAGAGGGACAATATACCTGGCAATCCTCTCCCTACCAGTCTAGTCATCACTGCAGAATTAAATACAGCACTGCTAGCTGTTGCATAGCAAAAAAGGAAGAAAAAGACAAAAGACACAAGCAGGGCATTTTCCTTCCCAAACATTAAATTGCTCTGAGGGAAAGCTGCAAAACTTGCACATTAAACATGCCTTCTGCTGTGTTCTTTCAAGCCAGGATATGCTGAAAGCCCATCAAGAGCCCCAATTAACATTTCAGAATGCAAACTTCACAGGATGACCAGCGTCTAATGCACACACTTAACACTAACATGGGCCACAGCTTCAAAGTGCCTCAAAATTCTAGCAGTCCTTCTGCACTAATGCTGCCATTTCAATATCCTCATGAAGTATTTCCATTGTTAAAACTTGAAGACTATGAAATAGAAAAAGTGGGATTCAAGAGGAATTTGGCTGGTTTTGCATGGAAATATTGGGATGTTGGATGCGCAGGCTTCAGGAGGGAATGGGTGTTACAGGCAACAAGCTCCCAGAGGAAGCACAAGCCCTATCGTATGAATTAGCTGACAAAGAAGAAGACAAAAAAGCTCAAAGAATAACATCCACGTCCTCCCACTCAGCACACTTTCACGTCACTGCTTTTATTTCTGCTGAGTGTCTCTCACCAACCCCATCCTGCACTCCCACAGCCTGGCAAAACGCTCCCTTGACAGCCCAGTGAGTAAGCACTGCTGGAGCTGCTCACTGCTCCCATCCAGGCAGAGCTCACTGCCTTTAGGGAACAAAGTCATTCCTCTGAGAACAGGGGTCACTTTACTGACTAGAATGGAAAGTCATTTATTAGCTACTGTTTTCAGAAGGCAACAGTTACCAAGTCATCACTTTTCACTCAGTGAGATTGGAACTGGATTGGTAGGGGTGAAGGTACTTGAAGTAAGAAAAATGGTCCAATTTCAAGCCAAAAGATACTCGCTTCGCTTTGCGCCTTGGTGGCTTTGCACAGTCCATGTTCTCTAGAGCACCAGGAGCTACAGAGAGTCTCAGGCAGTGATATCCAGAGGGAACCAAACCTCTGCCAAGTGGGAATCGCAGGGCAGCACATGGAGAAGTATCTGTCTCCTGCTTACCAATTCCTCCTTCCACTGGTCCCCAACTAGTCTGACAGGGAACACAGCTCTAGGGAAGGTGACACCTCCTCACCCTCTGAGGTGTGGAGCCCACCCACTCAGTTCACATCTGTCCATCCCAGACCCATGGGCTCCAGCAGCTCTTGGAAGCGGAGGAGTTCAGGCAGGAAGGGGGAGCAACCAGCTCCCTTCCAAAACCATCGTCCACCAATTTCCAAATGAAAGGGACACACGAGTAACACTGCCCTAGGCTTGAGGAACAGGACAGGGACAGAGTGGAACAGAGCCCCTGTCCCAGAGTAAAACTGCATCAAGGTTTTACCTCCAGCAACAGATGAATTTGTTGGCACAGGTCAGGCTGGGGATGGCCTCCATGCAGCGGTGGCTCTCAATTCCACACTTGTGCTTGTAGCAGCTTCCTCGGAGCACTGACTAACAGCAAAGAAAGACAAATACCAAGAACTTGTTTAATTTTCCAACTGTATAGCAAGGCTGTGCATATGTCAGGGATTACCTGCATATTCTTTCCCTACTGCTCAGTGGAGACTTTTTTTTGGATCACCAGGACTCCTCAGGTGGAGGAAGGTAGACTAAAAGGTACCATTGTCATATTTCAGTTTTTCTCTGGAGAGCAGTAAAGATGCGCTCTCATTTGTTATTATTTAACTGAGATAATGAAAGACAGTCTCTGTTCTGAGCAACTTGCATGCTAAATAGGAGTTAATGCCCAGTGGGAAGGCTGCTGTGGTTCTGCTGGGAAGGGAAATGCAGCATCCTGCTGGAGCCACTCTCTGGTGTGAATGAGGGTTTATAAGGTCAGGGTATTTATTCAATTTATTGCTAGAAGCAATGCTCTAGCAGACAAATGAAAAGAATGGAGTTTTCAGGAGGGCAGCCTGGGAATTGATCCTTGTACTCTTTAGTGAGCTTTTACAATAGTATTTCAGGCAGCTGAAGTGCTTCACCTGCTTCCTCTTGTGGGCTCATTCAGTTAAAAGCTTGGGTAAAGCACATTGCTACACTGTGGTGTTGCAAGAGAGAAGTTATTGATTGTGTTGAAGTTTCTATCTAAAACAGTTGTAAATTTGGATCTTTCTTCTGAAAGGGTGCATGTAAACAGTCACACTATACACTGATTTTTCCCCTCTGCTGTGCTCTGGGGAGAACCCCTCCGCAGTCCTGTGTCCAGCTCTGGGGCAGTAACACAAGAGGGACGTGAAGCTGTGGGAGCCAGTCCAGAGGAGGCCATGGAGATTCTGCAAGGGCTGGAGCAGCTCTGCTCTGGAGCCAGGCTGAGAGAGCTGGGCTGGGTCAGCCTGGAGAAGAGAAGGCTCCTGAAGGGGAGACCTCAGAGCAGCTCCAGTGCCTAAAGGGGCTGCAGGAAACATGGAGAGGGGCTTTGGACAAGGGATGTAGGGACAGGCCAAGGGGAATGGCTTTAACCTGCCAGTGGGGAGACTGAGATGAGCTCTTAGGCAGAAGCTCTTCCCTGTGAGGGTGCTGAGGCGCTGGCACAGGGTGCCCAGAGAAGCTGTGGCTGCTGCCCCATCCCTGGCAGTGTTCAAGGCCAGTAGTGGACGGGGCTTGGAGCAAGCTGCTCCAGTGGAAGGTGTCCCTGCCCATGGCAGGGGGTTGGAACTGGATGAGCTTTAAGGTCCCTTCAAACCCAAACCCATCTGTGACTCTATGATACCTTGGATTTCATAAGACACTCTTCCTAAAATTTGTAGCTTTTCTGCTGTTTCTCAGAATATGACAGAATCTTTTTAATCTGAGACATCACTATGAAACTTAAAACTAATCCTTTCAACCCTGCTCCTGTTTTCTGCCGATACAAACCTCAAACAAGCCTCCCGAAGATACTCACATATTGGTGTGAATCTGAGTCAAAGCCACTGCCTGTAACCAATGTCAGTGTCTAGAGCACTTTACATTCAATTCCTGCTTTAGCTAAACATAGTAGGCTCCTATCTAAGCACACAGAGCTCCTATTTACTTTATGAAATGGCATTAGAGTGCTGCACTAAATTCCTGTTCTACAGGAAACATGGGTTCTCTGGTTTTCTCTCTTGGTCACAGCATTGATGAAGTTTGACAAGTTTTTCTTTAAACATTTCATGGCCTTCTCTGATGCTAAAAATGATAGAAGACAGAAACATTTGTAAGAGTAAACAGCAGAAGCATCACCCAGCTCAGGATGTCTCACAAATACTCACGATAATGCAGCAGTGGGCTCCTCAAATTGCTCACAAGAACAAGTCTTCTGATTAACCAATTCCTTGATATCAGGCATTTCAATAGGAAACCTTCACTGCAGTCACTCACTTTGGGGATTACCATTCAAAGAGCTCTTTTCAAAAACAAAGTTGATCATACAGCAAAGCAAGCCAAGAGACAAAGAACTCATCCCTGCCACAGCATGAGAATTAGGGATGTGCTGGCATCTTAATGAGGTGCTGATTGTCATAGTTTATCATCCCCCAAATGCTGAAGGCCTTAATATGTTATATCAACGCTACTCCCCAGGAATGTAACATCATGGAATTATGGACTGGTTTGGGTTGGAAGGGACATTAAAGCTTATTCCATTCCAACCCCCTGCTACGGGCAGGGACACCTTCCACTAGAGCAGCTTGCTCCAAGCCCCTGTGTCCAACCTGGCCTTCAACACTGCCAGGGATGGGGCAGCCACAGCTTCTCTGGGCACCCTGTGCCAGTGCCTCAGCACCCTCACAGGGAACAACTTCTGCCTAAGATCACCCTTGATCTGCTGTTCACACTCTGGGGGTGCAGCCCAGCACATAGTGGGGCTCTGGGCTCAAGAGCAGACTGAAGCTGGGTCATCGGGAGCTTTTTGTCACACAACACCCCCAAGTCCTTCTCCTCAGGGCTGCTCCATCCAGTCCCCACTCGCCTGTGGTCAGTCCCAGAACAACAGGTCCTTGTGTGCCTGTTCTGGTGGAACGACAGACTACAGTATCTCTGTTTCAGGGACCTTACAGTGGTGATGAAACCTTCCCACTTTTCTCTGTGGTGGTTCTGCTCCTGCTGTGTATCTCAGGAAGCAGGAGTTATTTTAGCAGACAGCAGAATAACAGGAAAAAACAACAGAAAATGATGTTCCCAGCTCTTGGCCACGGTCACATGCTCACTCTTCACAGTGGGATTTTAATAGCTTGAAATGTAAACCTACAGATTGGAAGATGAAATTTGGTTTTATTCAAATAATGCAATTTTTTTAAACAATATTTTATTTGCAAATTGTACTACTTGAGTGTCTACTTTTTTCTTTCCATTTAGAAAATAAGAGAAGGAAAGAGAGCATTTACTTTTGCCCATTGGCAGAGCTTCATCCCCAAAATGGCTCCCAATCAGTTTGTAAGCTGGAAACAAACAGAAAAATAATTAAACTATTGATTTGAACCTGTGATAATTCAAACACAAAACGTACTAATTGGTACACCAAATTATTCAGCATCACAGTCTCAATGCTGCTCTTCCCCATTGGCCCAAGGTGATGCTACTCAGTGCCCACCCACATTTCATGCTGCGAGGACATGGGAGCAAAGGCCATGGCTGCACAAAGGACTTTGGATAACTTGAAACAGTTTCTTCTCATGGGGTATTTATATTGCTCAGTCTTGTTTGAATCAACAGGGGGTGGCCAGAAGACTTCTCAATGTGACAGGAAGGCAGATTAACAGGTCTAGCCCAGTGACGTGGAACACCTCACTGACCCCAGCTGGACAGGATGTGGGAGGGAGCAGGACAGGGAACCAGAAGCATCCCCCATCCCTAAGCCATCACCCCAGAACAGACTCTTCACCAGAACCACAGAGACCGAATTCCCACTGCTTCTTGACAGGTCTGACCAGCCTGGAGGACAACATCTGATTCAGCAGGGAGGGCAGAGGGAAAGAACCAAAATGCAGGGCTCAGCTTGAACCCAAATTTCACAGGTTCACCAATTCCACCTTCACTGGCCGTGGTGGAGCTTCAGAGAGAGAGCTGCTGCGTTATGCCCAGAGGAAAGCTGATTTCACATCACTTCTCTGCTCCCCAGCCAACATCAACACAATTTCATTTCAATTTATTGGTCCAGGAAGATTAATTCCACAGCGTTCGTTAAGCACTGAGTACTATTATTACCCAAACTGCTTGAGTCGGGTTATTTTCCTCTTTGAAAAAAAAAGTGCTTAGGGACCAATATGTCTGAAGGATTAAAAGCCACTTCAAAAATGAGCATAAAAATAAGAGGGATTTGAGAAGCCCGTGTCATTCACGCAGCAGCACCCATATATTGATGGCCTGGCTGTCCCCAGACCAGCACATCTCAACTGACTGCTTTAGGCTGATGTTTATATTAACACTTTGGAGAGAAAAATCAAGTTTTATGTATCAAGTCTCCTTCCTGCCAACCAGCATGAACTCAACAGGGGAAAAAAACCCTTCTGCTCAGAGGAAGAACTGGCCTTCACCTCCTCCAGCAAGTAGCACAGTGATCCTGCTCATATGTCACTGTGTCCCTCTTGCATGGTGAGGCCACAGGGACTCACAGGGACTTATACAGACGACTGTGCCCCGAAGTCCCCCACAGCTCTGAGGACACTGAGTCAGGAACTATAGTGAGAGCTGCAACAGTAAGAATTAAACTGTGTGAAGACACACATGGCTGAGGACACTCCTGTCTCCCCACACTGGTTCTATCCTTGCTATGGGTTAGGACACAGGCGATTTTAGCCTGCTCACTTCCCTGAGGTGACTCTCCAGGAGACTGTATGCACAGCACAGGGGAGGTGGCTGCAGGAGCAAGCAGTGGGGACCCCCTGTTAGATGGCAGAGGGGCCAATTGCCACATTAAGCAGGGATTTGGGGGCATCAATGTCGGGCTGCTCCTATGTCCTGAGCTCCCTCTCCCCATTCAGCTCTGTGGGAATGGACAACATTTCAACCTTTTCCTCCCTAAATGAATAACCCCCTACACTGCAAGGAAGAAAGCAAGTGCTGCAAGCCAAAAAATCCTTGGTATTTCATATGGCAAATCATCCAACCCTCTCCTGAAGACATCAGCACTTCTAACATGGAAGTGATAGTCTCCAAAGCCACATGCTTTTTGGGACACCTTTATCTACAACTGGATGAGACCCAGAAGACCTTGTGGCAACTTCTGACAGACTTGCTCAAAGGGATAGCCAAATACACAGCTGCATTTGGCTGCATCACATCATCTCTCCCACCTGTGTCTGTCCTTCTTACTCCTTCAGCATGTCCTTGCAAACAGGCTTGTCCAGCAAGGTCTTATCTTAGTTAAGACTTCTATATGCTGCTAAAATTTGTGTTCTCACAGGATTTCTTAACAAGAAACCTTTGCCAAATGTGAAAAGGGTGCTGCACTCCTGCTCCTTCTACTAGAGCTGCACAAGGCAGGCTCCTTGCTGATGGCAACCAGCACAGCCCCAGCCTTATTTATTCCACTTTTCAGAATCCAGCAACAGTATTCATGTAAGATCACTTTCTCACAAATCACTTGTCAGTAGAAGTAAGATAGCTGGTTTAAAATGGGGTTTAGATTAACATTAAATTGGAAATAGGACATGCTCACCCAGATCTGCTACCAAGTTGTTTGACGGAAGAGAGAAAGCAGCTAAACTGAGCAAGGTGCCAAGCTCCAGAGCCCAAAGCTGCAGTACTTTCTTTTAAGTTACTTATATCAACTTCCACCATGCGGAACGCCCACAGCTTCCTTTGAAGGCCAAGAGAATTGTACACATTCAACATCAAAACTTCAGCCAGCTTCAGTAATGAGAAGGGGTTTACTCATCTTGTTTGCTCCTGCCACGAGTCAGAGCTACGGCTACAGGAAGAAACAGCATATACTTGCAGAACGTCTCAAAACCACTACACAAAGCTGTTGAACTCAGGTCTTCACCACATAGGTAACGGAGAGAAAGTGTGGCAACCCTGGTAAGCCACCACAGTGAGCACTGGCCACCCCATGCTTTTTCAGACTTGGAAATTAGATAAATTAAATCAATCAGAACATTTATTACACATCTGCTCTAAGTGAGCAGAGTCTCTCCAGCTCTGAAGAGCCTGTTTCTTCAAGCAGTTGCTTTACTGCTGGCTGGTAACACATGCAGCCAAGGCAGTTTGGGCTAAAAGAAAGTACAAAGGCTTAAGCAAGACCAAGCAGTCCTAAGTTCTAAACCAAACACATGAGGATGTATTCAAGAATCAGCCTGAGGGGCTTCTCAGTTCTGTTTCCCCAAGGTAGCTTCTGCTGAACAACCCTTGTGAAAACTAAGTCCAACCCATCTCTTCCACCAGCTTTGCCACAACTTCACTGGGGCTCTGCCAAGGGAAACGATGGAAAAAATCAAACCTTACCAACAGCCCGGAAGTCTGCACCTGCCAGGACTCCCCACGAACATGTTCACTTCTCTGCTCTGAAGGTATATTACTCATGAGCAATCACTCTAAGTGAATATTTGGATACAACACCTTCCAAACGATACGGACTGCTGTCTCAATGGGACTCTGCTCACAGTCCTGGTGCACCTTCAGATATTAGGGCTGAACAAACACAATCTACTTATTATTTCTATAGCCTAACATTCAAAGGACTCCTTAAATTATAAGCAGGCTCATAGTAATGAGCTCAACTCCCGACTAAAGTCTACCCTGAAGTCTGCATATTAGTTGATCCTGCTCTAGATGCTGAATTCTGAATGAGCTAGAAGCCTGCTAAACAAGACCAAAATGAAGTGTCACTTTATTTACTATGATAAGACACAAATTAAGTTTTTAGACAAGCTTTTGGGTGAAGAGAATGTTATCAAGCAGTAACACTAAGCTGATAAACATTTGGATCAGGTTGCTCCAAGCCCTGTCCAACCTGGCCTTGAGCACTGCCAGGGATGGGGCAGCCACAGCTTCTCTGGGCACCCTGTGCCAGCGCCTCAGCACTCTCACAGGGAACAACTTCCACCTAAGAGCTCATCTCAATCTCCCCTCTGTCAGGTTAAAGCCATTCCCCCTTGTCCTGTCCCTACAGACCTTTGTCTGAAGTCCCTCTCCAGGTTTCTTGCCAGCCCCTTAAGGCACTGTAAGGCTGTTTCTTTTATTTAAGCTTATTTTCCTTTATTATACATGGGGTAATTCTACCAGCTCCAGTAACTACATGAGAGAAGAATCAGGCCTGCAATACCAAGCTTTCACCAGCTACTCTGCCCCGATAAGCTGCTACATCTGCACCAGTGAATTAGTATTGTATTGAGCTCAGCAGCAGCTCCTGGCAGCTTCCACACTGTGGGACTTCAGCATCTTCTGCTTCCTGGATTCTTCTTGTATAAGTCTGTATTCACTGTTTATCTACACAGGCATTTTCTAAGGAAGTGCAAGAAAGTTCAGTAAGCTTCATTTTGCCTGGTTTCAGTCACTGCATTTATTCTGCTTTCTAAGAATCATTTATTATTTGGCAAACTGATTTTCAGTCTTCCCATGGCTAATATTTGAATGCTGTGGCACATTTCAGGGACTGCACCAGTGTTACTAATCCCTGACCCAGCTGTGAGCTGCTAGTGCCACCTGGAGTTTCATAGCTCTACAAAAAGGACATAGGATCCCAAAGATCAAAAACCCCTCCTGCCGCAACCTCTGCAAGGTCTTTGCACAGTGGATCTCACTTCCAGTCTGCACACTTGCAAAGCTCAGCATGGTGAGCCAACTTTAGGTGGTCGAACTGCTCAGAGCTGCAGGCACTGGAACCTCAGTCAAGGAATGGACAGCAAAAGCCAACAAGTGCTTTTAAAAACCTAATCACAAACAAGGTTGGTAAGCACATGAAAAGCCCAGTCGTCAATATTTTTCTGAAGTAAGCCTCTTGATTGCCCATATACACTGAAAAACATAGATCTAGGTATATCTTTATATCATCCATGAAGGCAAAGCATGAAAATAATTGTTATTGAAGTAGCCCAAGCTACTTTAGATACAAACTGCCTCCTAATATCACCTACCTTCAGATACAAGTAAAATAGAAGTATCTTGGACATGCTGGTGCTAAACTGTAGGCTCACTTAACCAGGAAAGACAGAACAATCCAACTGGACGGCAAGAAAACTGCACCTGTGGTAGCAGAGACACCACAGACTGATACAGTATCAGTGGGGTCAATCTTTGGATATCATGAATCCATTCCCTTTGCACTGCCCACAGGAAAAGCAGTTTTATTTAGTAGTGCTACAGGAGAAAAGAACAAAGCAAAAAGCCTGTCAGAAATACACGTACGAGCAGCTTAAGAAATCCAGATCATTGGAATCTTCTAAGTAAGCAATTGACTTGTTGGGGCTTTGAGTTTGGTTTCTGTCTGATTTATTCCTGCACATCCATAAGAAGCACACAGTTGACTTGAAGCACTGCTAAATACAACTGCCCCAATAGGGATGATGGAACTGCCTGTCACTGGGTGACATTATGCTTGACCACCAAACGCTTCAAGAAGTCAGCTGCAGGAAAACAGCTTCCCCCCAGTTTTCCCCCAGCTGCCAGCCTTTGCTTTTATGTTCAGCACCACTCATTTGGCTTCAGCCTGACCATCACTATCAAGAAAACATCTGGCACATCAAAGAGTGGTAAAGACTAACAGGGGTCAACCACTCCAACAGAGCACAGTCCTTGTGCTGCTGCTGTACTGACTTCAGGGCAGCAAGAATTACAAGAGTTAGTATTTTGGTCTCATAAAATAAGGACAGCTGATAGAGGGGACACTGAAGGAACCACCATGAATTCACACTGCAGCTTTTTACACTCACAAGAAGGATGTGGAGCTGTTGAAGTGAGTCCAGAGGAGGCCACTGAGATGCTGCGAGGGCTGGAGCAGCTCTGCTCTGGAGCCAGGCTGAGAGAGCTGGGCTGGTTCAGCCTGGAGAAGAGAAGGCTCCTGAAGGGGAGACCTTAGAGCAGCTCCAGTGCCTAAAGGGGCTACAGGAAAGCTGGAGAGGGGCTTTGGACAAGGGCCTGTAGGGACAGGACAAGGGGAATGGCTTTAACCTGCCAGAGGGGAGACTGAGCTCTGGAAAGGTAAACTGCACCACATACAAAATCCTGCCCTACCCAGGACAAGAGAAAAAAGAACCTTCCACCCCAGTAGGGTTTTTCTCAAGAACGTACAAGCAACTCCAGAAAGCCAATGCAAATGTGTTCAGCTGTGTCTAATCACCACAGAGAACACTAATAGGAAAAGTTTGCTTCTATTTTCAGTTTATTTCTGGACATCTACTTAAACAGATGAGATTACTAAAGCATTAACACTGCAGAATGGTACCACTGCAAATACAACACACAGCCAAATAACTTCTGTCAGCCTCTCTCTCTTGCTATACTTGTTACTTGGAGTCACCAAATAGTTTGTGCTGTGTTTGTATTTTATACAAGACTGAACACAGATGAAAAGGGAATCAGCATTTTCTCCCAACATAAGATTGGCCATGACTTTAAAAAGCCACTTATTACAGAGCAGCATTTATAAAGGTATTTGCAGCCAGGCAACTAACACCTGCACAACCCAATAGCTAAGGCTATATTTAGCTTAAATTCAATGCCAGGGCTAAAATAAAACTACTGTTTAAGCAATACTCAGTTTACCAACAGGAAAGTAAATTTGTCTGAAGGTGAACCAAAATAGTGAGGATTGCAACAGTCTGAAGAGACACTGCTCAAAGGCAAACTCCTGGTATGCAACTACAACTTCCAAGAACAGCTTTCTCCTGAATCACTAGGACTAGTTTTTCCTTCTCTTGGGCTAATTATGTCCTCAGGGATAATCTTGAAAAGACAGTGAACCTACACCTAAAGCAACCAGTTTTGACTGTGTTGCACTTATTATTCTGGGGGGAAAGGTGCTGAGGGAAGGAGGGAGTTGTTTTATTTTTATAGCCACATAAGCCTGTCTTGTGTTAATTGCAAGGAAACATATGACACTCCTCTTCCCCCTCACAGTTAATTTGGGAACTTGGCTGGAAGGATTCTAGTCTAGATTCTTCTAGAGGAAGGTGTCCCTGTGGCAGGGGGTTAGACCTGGGTGAGCTTCAAGGGCCCTTCCAACCAGTATACTCTGTGATTCTGTGATTTGAGGATAATGAATTCCTGGTCTCTGGAACATCACAAGCTCCCTGTGGAGCTTTCCCTTGTGTCAAAGAAATTATGGTAGGAAGATGACCTTCCCCCCAGCACTGTTTTCATTCTCTAAATGGCCACTTCTACAGACCATCAGAAAAGCAGAGTTTCATTTACTGCCCAAAACCAAACCAATACAGACTGGGTCAGTGTGAAACACTCCTGTGACTACCACAGCACAAGGCAGAGCCAGCACAGACCGTGCACTGCAGAATAGCCCAACTCTAGTTCCTGTGCACTAAAGCAACATGAGATGCCTGGAGTACCTGGTGCACCCTTCCACGGAGTCAGTTGCCTCTCCAGCCTCTAAAGCAGGGGACTTGCTGCAGACAAGAACACTTGCCCCCGCCCACTGCCCAGTTCCAGACAGCCCTGTCTCCACCAGCAAACTGCAGGGCTGCCAGAACCACCAGTCCCCTCAACTGCCTGCAGGCAGGCAGAACAATGAGACTTCTGGATCAAACACAGACACTAGTAACTAAATAAGCGAATAAATAAGAAACCTAAGGCTGTAATAGTGCTGCGGCTGCTCTGCAGCACACTGCAGTCTAACTGCCACACTGCAGCCTTCAGAATTGAAGCTGAAAAGATGTATTGAACCAGCCTCCTACAACCTCTCCATTGGTCCCAGCAGCACCACTATGGACCCAAAGAGAAGGAAGAGTCACTGCCACTCCTTGCCAAGCCTTCACTTCGTTCCTTCAGACTACAAATCTAAAGAATGGCTCTTTATTTTATAGCTGTGCTGTATGTAAATAGCTGTGTTAATGGAAAAAAAAGACAACAATGACCAGGAGTACCACTAGTCATCTACAAAAGCTCAGGCTGATCCTGTGGAATAAAGGTATTGGAATCCTACAGCTGCTGGACTCACACAGGACACAGTTAGAACATCAAAGCTCTGAAGCAAGGTGCCTCCACTGCAATAACCACGAGTGTGTTCTCAGCAGCATCAGGAGAGATACTATTGATTTAGCAAGCAAGAAACACTGCATACACTCTCATCCTAAGAAATAAAAGAAATTAAGACTAAACTCCCTTCGGTCTCCAGCTGAACAGAAGCTCTCATCACCCTTCTCCTGGCTCTGCCACTCAGAACTGAAGTTTCTGAACTGCAGGACCCTCAGTCCAGCCCTTCTTAAGCTTGTCTTCCTTTGTTTTAAAAAGGGCATTAGGTTTTCTACAGCTCATTGGAAGGCCATTGATCCAATCAATGAATTTGTGAAGTTCCATTGAACTACTTTCTTTTCTGGAACTAAAGTTTCAGTAACAAAATCAGAGTTTGAAATGGTTTTATTGCCAGGGGGAAAGCTGATCTCTAAGTAGTCTTTAAGGAACATACCCTCTCAGAGCAAAAGACATGTAGGACTATTATCTTCTCTCTGGAGCTGCCTTAGCAGCGCATTAAACCCTCTGAGCTCTGATACACTCACCACACTCAGGGTGCATCATGCCCAGATGTGTTACTCAGCTTTAGATTCCTACCCTGCAACAATCGAGTACAAACGGCCCCTGCCTAAGCCCTGTCCTGCTTCTGGTCAGAGCCTGCCATGACTGAGCACCCAGAGCAGTACCTCTAACAAAGAACAACATCTGTTACTTAGTCTGTTAAAAGCCTGCCTCTAAGACTTCAAAGCCTGGGCCACCATCTGCTCTCTGCAGAACCTCACCTTGTTTTGTGAGTGCTTCTTTCGAGAGCTGGGGTTATCATCGCTCGCTTCCCACCCTCCTCCTTCCTCCCAGCATTTTCTCGAGTCAAGCTCATTCCAACATCTCCCTCCTTGAGCTCACATTCTCTCTGTTTAAAGACAAGGAATTACAACCGTTTAGAGCCAAGCATCACATTTTAAATACTGCAGCACAGTTCAACCACAGACTTTCTAAGCTTAAAACTGACACACAGTATCCACACATTAATTCCTGCATTCTGTAACCTGCCTTTTATCTCTCTTCCCATCAGACTCAGACCCCTCAGTGATTTAAGACAGGAAATATATTTAAAATAAACAGATAGATAAATAAATACATAAAAGTCATCACCACACCAAAACCCAAGTGGATTTGTTCTAACACAGCAACAGCTTTGAGCAACCTGGGCTAATGGAAGGTAGGTAGGGTAGAACTAGATGAGCTTCAAATTCCCTTCCAACCCAAACCAGTTTGATTCAATAACGTTCTCTAGGACATATTAAGAAACAAGCTATTTGAGTGAGTGGGACCCCCAGGGTTTAAGCCCAAGTGTTTCATGAGTGCACATAACCTCATATCTCCACCAAGGACAAACCAGAGGGAACAAACCATTGCCTGCAGTGACAAGCATCTATTGTCCCAATTATCTGGGACAGGTCAGCAAGAAAACCACACCACTACCATGACTTAGCCCAGGAATTTACAGAGTTGTTCCCTCCACAAGTCACCTCAGCCTGCAGCCATGTGCAACCACAGCCATCACCAAAAGCCCTGCAGGAAAAGGTTGTTCCCCAGCATCCCACCTAAGTCTGGCCTCCAGCAGATGCCGCTTTGTAGACACAGTTGAGCCCTTGGAGCTTGCTTCAAACCACATGCAGGATCACATATTAGCAGAGTTCCAGGTAGAAGAAGCAAACCCCAGCACATAACAAATTGTGAATCACCTGCTGTTTAAGTGTCACTTCTGAGACTTTATGGTATTTATTGTTTTACATCTGCACAAAGAAGCATGAAAGTGTAAATAATTACTTTGATATTTCATACAGGTTATAATCTGTCAGCCCTTTGTGGCTGGTTTTGAAATATTAAAGGAGTTATGGATATACAACAACCAAAAACCAACTGAGGACATTTTGTTTTCACAAAACTGAGGTTAATTCCCGTCCAAGCTTTCTTCATGGCAAAGACATCAAGAAGTTCATACAAACACTTCCAGTTTGAGCCTACCCACCAACTGGTGGCATCACAGAGGAAACTACAGATTTCTTGAATCTGAGCAAAATTTCAGAAAATAAAGGTGCCCCAGAAGAAAAAAGACAAATAAAAACAAAAAACACTCACCCACCCAAGCAATCAAAAAAAACCAACCCCACAGACTCAGAGCCTCAAGGACAACACAGTTCCTAACACGCACCTGAAAAGGAAATAGGAGCCATAGGAAATAGGACCACTTAGGGACAGAGGTTATTACCTTTCCTATTCATCTTGAGTAAAACTCTGTTCACAGTTTCAGGGAGGCTGATCAGGAAGGTGTTTTCTAATGAGCAGAAACACAACGTGGTCCAAGCTGTTTCCATCTTCTACTTCCCTTTCATTCTGTTTGCTGAATTTTTGGGTGGGATTTCATTGCTTTCTATAACACAGCAGAACTGCCCTGAAAGTCAGCGCTATAAAGTACCTGTCATTTACTGGGTTTAAAAGCTCATTTTTTGAGACTTGATTTATCAGCAAGATGCTTCAACAGTAAAATATTAATCCTAGAATCAGGGAATGGTTTGGGTTGAAGGGACCTCAAAGCTCATCTAGCTCCAAATCCCTGCCACAGGCAGGGACACCTCCCACTAGGTTCTCCAACCTCCAGAACATCTCCATGGCCTCTGGACTCACTCCAGCAGCTCCACATCTCTCTTGTGCTGTTGCCCCAGAGCTGAATCAGGACTGCAGGGGGGTCTCCCCAGAGTGTAGAAGAGGGGGAGAATCCCCTCCATGAGCTGCTGCTCACACTCTGGGGGTGCAGCCCAGCACACGGGGGGGTTCTGGGCTCAGGTGCATGCTGCCAGGTCATGGGGAGCTTCTTGTCAAACACCACTTCCAAGCTCTTCTGCTCAGGGCTGTTCTCAATCCATTCTGTACCCAGCCTGTGTTCATGCTTGGGATTGCCCAAACCTAGAGGCAGGACCTTGCCCTTGGCCTTGTTGAACTCCATGAGGTTTGCACTGGCTCACACATAAGAAGGAAGGAAGGAGATAAAAATCTTCACCTTTTAACTAGTATTACACAAAGAGCTTCTCCTCCAACCATCTACCATCTAAGCCAGAACTAGGCCCAGTCATTCAACTGAAAAGGAAAGGTACCATCTAAACACAGATTTTTGAGCTACTCAGAGCAAAATGCTATGCAGGATTTCAAAGTGGACACATGCTGGCCTGTCTGCTCTATAATCTCATGCCAGGATAAGTCTCCCAGAAGAATAAAAGCTACATTATGGAAAACAGAGGATCATATAACAGAACGTTTTTTGTTGGAAGGGACCTTAAAGAGCATCTGGTTCCAACCCCCTGCCATCATAATATTAGAAATACAGCGATTGACTTAAGTACAAGTGCCCCCTGCCCAAAACAGCCTTCAGGTACAGGAAAAGTCTGTCTGAATTTAACGAGTTTGCCTGTTGTGCCTCTTACTGCAATGTCTGAGGAAAGCACCTGAACATAAGAACAACAAGCAAAACTGTCTGACTGGCAGGGCAAAACCACATTTGAATAATCATTTTTCCTCACAGAGATGATAATTCCCTCCCACATACTCACCATCCTGATGTGAAAGCCTGTAAGGAAAACAATTTGTTTTTCCCTTAGCTGCAATACCCGACTTGTTCAGTTTGGCAAGTAACTGACTTCAGGCATTTCTTGTGGGAAATGGAATTCACAGCCCTGTGAGTTTTACTTATTTGCTTAATAAACATTTCATATCTATTATTTAGGGTTTGAGTGGTGAGAGCAAAGTTAACTTTGCACAGAACAAACTTCTCAAGTTCTGATTTAGCAGAAAGCCCTGCAGTAAATCCAAGACAAATTACAGCCTTTTCATAACAAATCAAGCAAGCAGTGACAAGAGCCAGCTTTTCAGGCCCTGGAAATACTTCACCACCAAAAAAAATTGAGGAGTCATCCTCTGGTCTGTGATGACAAAGGATGAGAAGACACGTTGACAGATGAGAAAACCTGGGGATATGCTCCAATTCCCTAGTACCTCCAGGCTCAGCACAGCTCCTGCTACAGGAAGGCAGACCTGAATAAAAGCAACTGAACTTCAGGTATAAGGACTTATGATCACCTCCTCTACAGGTGAAGGCAAAAACCCTACCTCTTCCTTTTTGCTGCTATACAGGCAAAGGCAGCACATAGTGTATGGGAAGACAGAAGCCCATTTTCGATGGGTCAAGAGCAGAAGATATTTGACACAGGGCACAGTCAAAAGCAAGGATCTCTAGGCTTGTTCAGCCTGGAGAAGAGAAGGCTCCAGGGAGACCTTAAAGCAGCTCCCAGTGCCTCTCCAGGGCTACAAGAAACTTCAAGGGGGGCTTTGGACAAGGGCCTGTAGGGACAGGACAAGGGGGAATGGCTTTAACCTGCCAGAGGGGAGATTGAGATGAGCTCTTAGGCAGAAGCTCTTCCCTGTGAGGGTGCTGAGGTGCTGACACAGGGTGCCCAGAGAAGCTGTGGCTGCCCCATCCCTGGCAGTGTTCAAGGCCAGGGTGGACACAGGGGCTTGGAGCAACCTGCTCTAGTGGAAGGTGTCCCTGCCTGTGGCAGGGGTTGGAACTGGATAAGCTTTACCATCCCATCCAACCTAAACCACTCTCTGACTCTATGTCAAGGCAGAGGTGTTGCTTCCCCTTTGACAAATCACAGCTCAAGTGTTTCAAAAGATTTCCTACAAATACGCCTACCAAACTCATCCACCGCCACATTTAAACATGACCCACAGAACATACAACTCCTCTTTGATGTAGTCTCTCCATGATGTCAATGTACCCATTTTATTACATCAAAGTCTTCAAACTAATATCACAGGGGTACAAAAGAATAGAAGACCTAAACAGCATGCAAAGTAGTATTCCCTAAGTTAAATTAGTTTATCATTTTTAGCCACATGGCTCAATACATTGATGTGCCTTGGCTGAAAAATCATGCTCCTGAGAAGTTTCTACTCACAGAAGGAAAACGACACCCAGAATAACCCGTTTCTGCCTGAACATCTTTCCTACTTAACCTCCCAGAGGCCAAACAAGAGGGAACCCCTGGCCTTCTCATGATTTATAGTCTCATCCATCAAAAGGCTCCAGGGCTTTTTAACAAATGAAAGGCAAAAAGTCTAAGAAAACAATAATCAAAGGCTGGAGCCAGGACTAACAGAACCAGCACTGAGGGAAAACGTTGGCAAGGCTGTCAAAGAAAAAGCCTGTCTGGCAGCAAGGAACATTAGTACAACATTCCCATTGGAGTTGTTAAATGGAGTTTTAAAGTTCATGGATTACACGAAGGAAGAGTTGAAGTTCACACCCACAGAGCTCTGGAAGCAACACTGCAGTTGCAAGAGGACAGATAGAAGAGCTGACAACTTACTCAGACTCATCCATCAGGGGCACCACAGGCAAGAACCACCTGGGGGTTTTGTGAAAGTGGATTAGATGTAGGAGAAGAGGAGTTTGAGCTTGGTCAGAGTATGCTGAGTGACTTTAATTCTTTGGGAACTAACTTTGAGCAAGACTCTGTAATCTCAGCTCTTTGGGGAACTAACCTTGAGCAAGAAAAGTGGAGCAAAGAAGCAGAACAAAGAGGACGAAAATGAGAAGTAGAAGAAGGAACTGAGAAGTGAGGAGAAGGTCGAAAGGAAGATGTTGAAAAGGCAGACTAACCAATTAAAAGCTTGTACTGCACGCATGGACAGCAGCAACAAACCAATCACATTGTAGCTCTGAGCGTGTGGACATAATCTAAAATGTATATAATCTTTGTAATCTGAAGTAAAAAGGTCTTCAACTTGCAATCAGAGTCCATGCCTTAAATCCCCTCAATTAGACATCAGGCTGCCCACAGTAACAGCGCTTGGCTCCTTGCAAAACAACCTTCTACAGAACTAAAACACACAGGAAAAGACCAGGACAGGGAGCAGACTCCCACACAGATACTCCTGAACACAACAAAAGAGGAGCAGAACCTTGCTAGTGCACATCAGCATCTTCCTGCTCCAGATACAAAGCTCTGGCTTGTCACAACCCAGGTGACAGCACTGCAGATTTCTCAGCTCACAGATGAAAGGCCTTGCCAGTCTTATACAGCACAGGATACTCTCATTGCTGTCAGTCACAGGGAGAATGGCTTTGAGCAAGTGAGCACAAAGATGAATGCTGGAACCTTGGACTGAGTGATCTGTGAACCAGTAAACACCCCAACAGCAAGAAAACCTTATTAAAAGTAGCTTCTAGAGTCAACATAACCACAGGCTCCATACCCACTCCAGTTACACCCAAAAGCATGAAGCAAAAAGATGCCAAGGTTTGAAAGCACGACAGCTGAGAGATGGGGGTTTTGGCAATCCATTACCCTGCCAGGACTGACAGCGAAGGTATCTTGATCAAGAGCAAAAATCATGGCATGCATTTTCAAGAAGTGTCCTGAAATGGGAAAAGCCCCTGGGAAGTTCTTGGGAGTTAGACTTTTCCTCCCGGAATAGAAACCTTTGTGACTTTTCAATAACCAGCTGGAAGGAAGTCTCCATCCCCACCTACCTCCACATGCTATAGAGTAATAGAAGGTCCCTTACATTATGCTGAGGCAGCCGGTACTAGCTACCAGCCAAAGCAAGGATGCTATTCAAGAAGACCTGCAGCTCAGCCTCCACATGGGAAATCTTGAATTTTCTTCTGTTTGAAAGGTCAGTGCTGAGGGGTTTGGACATATACAACAGCATCTGAAAACCCAAATTCATGCAGACATATAATGAGGGAAGACTTCAGCTGCTCTCCAACCAGTCTCCAATTAGTCTGCGAGGGCATTGCATGTTTGCAAAATACAGAAGGCTAAAGTGATCCCATGGACATCCATTTTCTTGTAGGTTCAACATCAGAAAGAATCCTTGCAGATAGAACAAATCCCAGGTCACAGCTTTAAAAATCCATCTGCACCGCTCCAGTGGGGTTGAAGGTTGCTTCTCTGAACTACAATATCTCTGCTCTGCTGGAGGGAAAGCTTTACAAGGGGTCATTAAGCCACAACTCCATTTGCTGCAGAGTTCTGCCAGCATTTGGTTTGGGAAACTTCCTTGGACACACCATAAAGACTGATTCCCAAAGGAAGCAAAAGAAACAAAACCAACAATGTGCCTGTCTCCACCCAAAAATGACTCACTTATATTTGAAAACTGGGCCATATAGCCACATTTTTATTCCTTTCTTCTGTGCTACATTAATCACAACTAAAATCCAGGCAAATGTGATTTAACCAGCAACCCAAAGCACCACTTTCCAAAATCACAGGCCAGAAAGTCTGAAATAACTCAGCCCTTCACCCTCTGGAGGGGGACACAGCCCAGTTGCATGCACACAACCACACCAACTGCTTTGCCAGCAAAGTCCTGTGCTTCACACCTGGGCTCTTCCGCATGCTTTCAAGGGAGCCAGTATCATACCACATGTCAAAGACAATGTCCAGCCTGAGGTTACCTTTAAAGTATTTCTTCTTTTTTTCCCTTATCAGGGACTCCCAAGTCCTGTGTAGAAAATGCAAGCCTCAAGAGCTCTTGTAGTTGTTTATGAATCATAATCCTTTTCAATAGCCAAGGTTTAGAGAAGAAAAATCCAAAGGAAGGGGTGAAGTGTCCCTGTGACAAATCCAGATTTTAATGCTATGAGTAGTCCCTAAGCAGTTAAAAGATATTTATCAAAGCTTGTTATAAAATGTAATCTCACAGTGAATTCTGAGCCAGAGCAGCAAAGGTTAAAGCCCAGCCAAATGAGCTGCTCAGAGAAGAGCACATTGTTCCTATAGGAATATTTCACCCTTTAAAAGTTATAGGAAGTTTTTGGAGAGCTCTAAACATTTACATCATTTTTAGCTGATTTTAAATCTGACAGTTAAGTACCCCAGCCTCATGCAGGTAGCTTAAAATACAGCTAACAATTCTTGAAGACTCTAAGAAGTTTCTGCCTGCAACTCAAAGTTGCAAACAACACATTTTCTGTAAACCTTCTATCTTAAACACATTATACCTTAACACTCACTTTCAAATAGGAACTTTTTCAAGCCCCATTTCAAATAGAACTTCACCAGAAATTTCTTCACCCAGTGTCAGCAAGATTTGGTCTTGCACAGCCATCACATGCTCACAAAGGGGGAGATGGACAGTCCCAGTGGTGATGAACAGCTTCCATAGAATGGCTTTTTATGCGAGAGTGCCAAAAGGGATCAGGAAACGTTCCCCCATGGCAAATAGACATAGAAGGAAACAAACTTCTTGACCATATATTGTTTCCTGTAAACCCCATCTCATTCTTGCTCTCTCACACAGCCCCACCCCTCCTGTGTATTTACATTGCAAATGTGACTGTCAGCCTCATTAAACTTTTTGTCTGGGTAAACAAGGACATTAATCTCAAAACTGTGTCAACAAAATATGCCCATTTGATTGCTTCCCAGCCCATCAACAAATTAGGGTATTATTAGCACTATTACTCTTGCCTACAGTTTATAAATATGAAGGTTAATAAAGCCATTTCATTCCCTGGGAACAAGTCTAGATTGAGCTCTTTCCAGTTTATCACAGTCTCCCAGCTGTGGGAGATAATCTACATTAAGAAACAGTGTCCCTATGATTAACAGTAGTCCTGCAGGCCACAAATAGACCCATTAGATTTCACATTTTATCTGATAAATACATTTCATTGCCCTAAATCATTTCAAATTAACCATATTGCACAGGCAGAACCTGCTATTCCATCTCCTATACACAGAAGAGTTAATACACATCTCACTGACATCCACAAAATCTGTGCTGAAATGTGAGCGCATTTCAAACCCACGTAACTGTGTATGAAGTACCTGTGATACAATCCTGAAGTACACAACTTCTCTTCAAACTTGCTAGCTTGTATGAGGGTAGTTCAGCTACAAAACCCCAAAGCATTGCCTGTGCTGGGAGGGTTTACTGCAAGACAACAGATGACATTGGTGTAAAACAAAAGTGTCACTCATTTCACACAGTTCAGCATTCTGCAAGAGGAAAAACTGGCTCAAGGGACAAGGCAGCTCATGTGGAAAAGAAAACTTCTCATTGCACAAACTCATAGCCACTAAAGTGAGGATGTGATTTAAATCGAGATTTAAACAACTAAATCTTCCTGCCTGGGAGCAGGGGAGGCTGATCATGACAAATTACCTTCATAAATGCAGATCATCCTGCTCTTTCATATCAACTCTGCAGCATTTATTTTCATTACAGTAAACAACTGCACCTATGGGACCATTTTACAATTCAAGTGTTTGCATAAACCTGCTGCAGGTCAACGCGCACATTCCCTGAGAGATTCACCACCAAGACAAAGTCATTCCTCCTCCAGCTAATGAAGGACAGGGATCAGCTCAGGCTCCTCAGCAAGTATGTACAGAGCTATCTCCTGCCATCGCCCCACTCAGGAGAGCTGAGGATTTACCTGAAGTCACCCCTGGGGGCCCTTTCACCTCTACCTGCTCTGGTTACAGAAGCATGAAACTGGAAATGTAGATTTCAGCTAGGCTGATCAGCCATGCAGAACAAGAATAGAGGGGCCAGGAATGAGAACGACATCATTTAAAGTTTCAAAATTGACCCCAAAACTCAAACATGACTAGAGCGGCACAGCTCAGTGGCATCAGTGACACAGAAAGTCTGATCCATGGCTTTATGGCCTCCTGTCTCATCAGACGACCACAGCTCATATCCAAAAGGTCCAGGACACTTCCATGCACAAGAGGAGTGCAATTTCAGTCCCACACAACACCTGCACTCTCAGGATTTCACCATTTGCAGATGCAAGAGGGCATTATCCAGCTGTCACGGCAGAACAACCATTTGCCATCAGATCAGATGCTGCAGCTCACCGCTGCAGATGAGTGTCTGTGCTTGGCAGTAGCTGTCTCTCAGATTAGAGGGGCTGCTTAGGGCAGAGCCACAGGAACCTGAGAACACAGAGAAACTTGCATTTCTGTAGTAACTTATACACATAACATACAGGCATCTCACTGCTGAATGAGCAAACCAAGGACAAAGTAGTCAGTTGAATCATAGAATAGTTAGGGTTGGAAAGGACCTTAAGATCACCCAGTTCGAACCCCCCTGCCATGGGCAGGGACACCTCCCACTAAACCATGTCACCCAAGGCTCTGTCCAACCTGGCCTTGAACACCGGAAGGGATGGAGCATTCACAACTCCCTTGGGCAGTCCATTCCAGTGCCTCACCACCCTTACAGAATGCATCAGCCCAAGTCACAGAAAGGAATGAATTTACACCACCTGTGTATATAATCCATACCACACTGGCTTCAGCTGGGCTCACTACCAGAGTAAGCTAAGAGCAGGAAGGATTTTATTGCTGTCCTTGATTTTTATTCCTAAACTGACCTGTGATGTGTGGCTCTGGACACTGCTCTGCCATCATGGTGATGCCAGATTTTGTCAGTCAGTGAAATCTCAATGTCTGATTTTCCATAGCGCTGCCGGACAGCATCACCTTCCTCCCCTGGCTTCACTCAGCTTCAGCGCATGCAGGTACCGAAAATACAGTTCCTTTTTCGTTGGTGACCTCTAGTGGTGAGTACCCGCAGACAGGAAAAGACACAGGACCACAGCACAGCTACACAGGGAGAAATTGATACCTTCTCCCTCCAAGAGGTTCATCTGCACCAGGTCCATACAAGCTCAGAGGCAGGAGCTCTCACAAAGCAGCCTGCCTTGCCCCATGTCACTGCAATTACTCTCCTCGCAGAGCTTTTTACAAGCAGTGGAGAGGATTTTAGCTCCTTTTCCCTCCCTAAGGTGAAGAACAGAGATCCCAGACTCCCCTCCTGAGCACACAGCCTCCTGTGATCCAAGACTTGGAGTTTCAGGAAAAAGCTGCAAGAAGTCTACAGTGTAGAGGCATGCAAGACAAGGAAGGTGCAGTTACAGACAGAGGTAGGTTTGTTGAGAAGGGTGTGGAGAGCAGCTGAAGGGTTCACAAGGAAAGACCCCACCACAGAAAGATTGCTAAGGGGGAAACAGTCAGTAGATGGCAACATGGGCATCCCAGCTCCACCCTGGGGCAGACCCTTCCCATGCCAACTGCCAACTGCTCAGACAGCAAAAAGCGTGGGGAGCACACTAAGGCTTAGCCTAGTACCTCTGTGTACCCTAACTCCTTCCTGTGTACTAACCAGGCAAATGAGTCTGATGTATCCTGTTTGCAGACTGAAGATAGAAAAAGAAACACGAACCAAACCACACAGGAAGGGAGACAGCAACACCCTGAAATGAAGAAGGATTATGGATTCTTCGCCAGGCTCAGCAGAGGTCAGATCAAGTTCCCATGGGCAGATCCAGTAACAGGATTTGTGTTTAGACACTGGACTGTGAATCACAGCAAGAGAGATAGATATTCAGATCTGAACAGTGGAAGTAATTTTCCCTCTGACTGACAGTAACAGGTTACCACTGCAGCATTTGCTCAGTGAACAAGTCCCAGTTAGCTGGCAAGTATATCCAACTGATCAGTGACAAAGACCTGACAGTTCCACAATCACTGTAACAGCGGTACCTTTGCTTTCTTCATGTAGCTCATGATATTGCCAAGATATTCAACATCAACGACAGAATTTGTCCATCTTCCTCAGCATCAGACTCCTCCTCACTACTGGTTTTAAACAAGTCCTCCTCTGTAAGAGATCAGAGAAAAATTAAAAGCGAGGAATGTATCTGAATGTTGAACATTAGACCTTCATCTACACTAAGCACTGAAATTAGCTCTCACACTCAGCAAAGAGTATTGAAAAACAAGGAACAGTCTACCAATAACCTGTATAAAGTGTTCCAGATGCATTTAAACCTGGGGCTTTCTTCAGTGTGTATTTCTAAGAGTCCAATAGCACAGACTGCCTGAAGCTCAGCCCAGCTTTCTTGCCTCTATATTGCTCCATTACCCTCATGTGCCCACATGATCTCATGAGAGGAAACAGAGGAGTCAGAAATCCACTGCACACTCTGATCATCTGGAAGCCTAAACCCTTCAATAACTCCAAGTACCCCT